>NC_140487.1:39218869-39818869 GCF_964271855.1 Acomys minous
CTCTCTCCCAGACCCCTGTGTGTGATTGTTGACTCAGAATTTCCACTCATATCTTGCTCTGACTTAATCCCACTGTCCTACCTCATTCTCTGCTCTTTCCCTCTTCCCTTGGCCCAGGTCCCCATTTCTGGAGCCATCCTAAAACCCCACCTTTCTCTCACACCGGCATCCAATCTGAAGAAACAGTCCTCTGGCTCTGGATCCAGAATCCAACCATTCCCCCCCCCCCTTTGCTGCTACCTGATGGGTCAAAACCACAAATGCTAAGTAGTCGCCTCCCACCCTGCCTCAGCCTGCCCCTGACACTGCAGTCAGAATCCCCTAGGCAGGCACTCAACGTTGCAAGCTGCATACGTGCTTCCGTGTACACACAGGAAGGACGGATGAAACAGCGAGACTCCAGCTTTCCTGTGGTGGTGGTGTCCTTACTTACTCAGTTTAAGGATATTCAAGAGCAAGATGTTGTCACTGCCCATCAGTAAAATTCATGGCTGATAAAGAAACCAAAACCACAAAAAGGGACACTTTGTGGGTGCTTCCCACCTCCAGGCTTTTTATCCGATTTCCAGTATGGATCAAAGTTCTGCAGTCCCCCTGCCCCCCCCCCCATCCCCACACCCTCTACTCTGGCCTCCTGAATCTCCCCTGGGCTGCTCTTGGCCTCTTGTGGCTCTTTGGAACTGAGGTACTTTCCAGCCTCACTCAGCTTGCTCCTTATTCTGCCTGGGTTGCTTCTCCTCCACTCCTTGAAGGGCTCTCACCCCCCCCATCCCTGACCGCCCCCCCTACCTAAAGATCTGTTCTCATCCAGACACAGTCTGTCCCCTGTTGAAAACTGTAGCCATAGGCTGAGCATGAAGGTGCAAGCCCTGAATCTCAGCACTCAGGGGGCAGAGGCAGGCTGACTTCTGTGAGTTTCCAGCTAGCCTGAGCTACACAGCCAGTTCCAGGCCAGCCAGAGCTGGGAGTGAGATCCTGTCTCAAACTAAATAAAACAAAAACCCTGCAGCACCTAGTTGAAGAGATGATCCAAGGGGTACGGGTGCTTGCCTCCAAGCTGTAAGTCTGATCCTCGGAACGCACGTGACAGAGGGAGAACACTGACTAGTTTCCTTTTTGGCCTGCACATGTGGTCCATGCACACCTCCACCCACTATAAAGAAATACATTAATTAACTAAAAGAAATTCATATCCCTCCATATTGCTTTTCCTTTGCTCAGTTTCTTCAGCAGTACTTTCGGCCTCCCCTGGTCTATATAACCTCCCTCCTGACTGTGGCAACACTTCTCTCCCATCCTCTACCCCCTTAGGGTGCAGGCTCCCACACAGTAAAGCTGTTTATCTGTCTTGTTTGCTGATAACTCTTAAGTATCTGGGACACAGCGGAGGCTGCAATCAATCAAAGATGTAGATGAAGATACCTGCTCCCGTCAGCTCGGCATCTGCAGCTTGCTCCCTTGCTGGGTAAGGCTGCTATCTGAACCACTGTCATCCGAGCGATAACAGCACAGCTTCTATGCATAGGACTTCTTCACTGTGGGCCAAACACTTTCACACACAAGGACCTGCCTACTCCTCCCAGACCCTTCAGGCGCCTGCCTTCCAGGGTTTTAAATCTAAAGATAAGGAGCATGGTGTTCTCAGATGCCAGGTGACTTACCAAAGTCACTGTGCCTGACCGGGATGTACTCCCCATCTCCTAATATGGAGGTCCTTGGGTCTCCCCTTCACCCCAAGATGCCTCTCCAGAATCTTCTGAGACCTTTCCAGAGTCTCAGATGTACACACTGGCATGCCTACCTTTCCACACATGCCCACCTTTCCACACACCTGCTTCGTTAATAAAGGACGTTAAAGGGGCTTGGCAGATAGATGGCTTAGTGAGTAAAGCACTTTCCACGAAGATCTGGGTTCAGATCTCCATCCAGAACATGCATAAAAATCTGGACCCAGTACAGTACCTCTGTAACCACCAGCATTTGGAAAGCAGATGAACAAGTCCCTTGAGCTAGCTGGCCAGCTAGTCTAGGCAACCAGTGATCTCCAGGTTCGAGAGTCTGTCTCAGAAATAAAGTGGAGAACAATAGAGGCACCTGGTGTAAACCTCTGCCTCCACACATGAGTGAACGGGTGAGTTCAGTTACTCCCATAGCCAGAGCGCACCACAAGCATCCACGCACACAGAGCTCATTGACATGCAACCCCCCTGCCACCCCCACCCCATCCCCCGGACTCCTGGAAGCCTGTTCATTTAAGTTGATTTACCTTTGATTATCTCTTAAACACCTCCCCCCAACCTCAAGACCATTGTTTCAAACGTTGGGAATATAAATCTTCGAAGAGTTCCCATCAAGTTGTCTAAGAGAAATATGTGTCAATGCACTTAGGGTGGTCTCTTAGCTCTTGTGGAAAAAAATTTCGGTTAAATTTTGGAACAAGCCCCGTGTGATGTGGCTCTTCCTGGATTACAACTGGACGTGTGTGTGTGTGTGTGTGTGTGTGTGTGTGTGTGTGTGTGTGTGTGCATCTGTGTAACACGAGGATGCTCACACATCTCCCTGTCCCTCAAGCTATTGTGCTTCAGAAGCTTATTGTCCCCAGGACACACCAGCTCACCCTGCCTTCCCAGCACCACCCCGTTATCATAAGCTTGGGCAACCCTGGCCCTCAGGAAATGGTGTGTGGAGCAAGATGCTGGCTGTATAGAACAGACTATGGATCTCTCTCTTCCTGCCTCCCTCCCCCTCCCCATGTGTATGCATGCATACTGCATGTCCATGTGCATGGGTGTATATGTACATGCAGGTGTTCATATATATATATATGTATATGTATATGCACATGTATATGCAGGTGTGTATGTGTGTGGAGGCCAGAAGTGAACCTCAGGTGTCAGTCTCAGGAGCTGGATATCTTCGGTTTTGGTTTTTTATTGATAACCTGGAGCTTGCAGCTCAGTCTAAGCTGCCTGGCTGGTGAGTCCCAGAGACGGGCCTATTTCTGCCTCCCTATCACTGGTATTGCAAGCGTGTGCTATGATGTCCAGGCTCTCACCATGAGCTGGGAATCAGTCTGAGCCCCATATTTGCATGGTAAGCACTTTACCAAACAAGCTGTCTCTGTGATCACCTGGATTTCTTGTGAAACTTGGTAAAAGTGTATAGCGTTGGAAAGCAATAGGGCCTGGGTGTGTGTCCATGACTAAGGATCTCGTGGCCCAAGCTGGGGCTCTGTATTTCCTTGTATCCCGAAACAGTATACTCTGTGAGTAAGCAGACATGAGTACCCCTGGGGTCAAAGGCTTTAGTGGCAGCTAAGAAGCCTCCCTGTAGGCAGACAGAGGGAGAAAACAGGCTAGGTCTGTGGTCAGGGCCTAGACATGCTTGGTAACCCACCTCTGACTTTTGCAAAGCCTTGTCACTAAGGCTGGCAGCTGCTCTCCTTCTCTGTGAGACCAGTGTCAGCTGGTAGCAGGCAGCAGACCTTGCTTCTAGAATTGGTCCTTGCTGTGGCCACTCTGGCCTGGCAATCAACTAACTTGGGCCAGGTCTTTGACAACCTGGCCTTACTGCCCTGCCCTGCCCTGTCTCACCCTCTGTGTCCCTAACCCAGTGTCCTGAACAGAGTCCCTGCAGGCAGGGTGGTGGGATGCTCTGAGCTGGGACTGTAGAATGTGTTTTCTCCATGTTGGCACCATTGGCATTTGGGGCAAGATACCAAGTGTGGCCTCTTTAGTACTGAGTTATACTTCCTACTCCAGAGTGGCTTACTGTGGTGGCTCTCCTGTGCACAGCAGGCTGTCTTCAGCATCCCTAGCCTCTCTCTTCTACTAGACTCCTTTTCTGGTGTCAAAAGGAGTCAAAACTCAGCCAGACACTGTCCCTTGCTTCTGGAAGGAGGGAGGGACTGCCTTGGGGTGAGAACATCAGTTCTTCGGTCATGTCTTGGGGTCATATCTGGCTCAGCACTGAGTTCTTGGACACCTCTCAGCCTCATTTTCCTCATCTGCAACCCAGGAAGCCCTGCCTTGACTCACAGTGGCTATGATGTTACAGCATGGTTCAACGCTTTACCTCTAACTAGAGTCACTGCCCCCCCTGAGCTGCCTCCACCTCTACTGCAGGCCCAGTTGATGCTACCACTGGCTGACCCCTGCTAGGGGGTACAGTGGCAGCAGAAGACCGTCAGGGGCCTTCAGCTGTTGGTGAGGTGAGGAAAGTGGGAAAGGCTGCACAAATGCCCTGGAGGGAGCATGTGAGAGATTGGCTAGGGCTCCTAAGAGAATAGCCAGGCAATTACTCACAATGACTAATTACGCTAGGCTCCGGGATCCCTAGGGAGTTTGGACGTTTCCCAAATCGTTGGACACATCCCAGCAGAGAACAGCCTAGCTTACAGCACTGTGCAGATGGGTCACAACACGGGAAGCTGATGGTCTGCAACTTTAGAAGAGGCTGTACCTAGGGGCTGCAGGAAGGGGAGAGGACCACTCAGGAGCCATACGGAAGTGTATGCCCTGGGCATGCACCTCAGACAAACCCAGAAGACCGACTGTTCAAGACCTGAGTTGGGGCTGACAGCAGAGCCACCTAGGACAAAGCCGGGCCAGTGGACGCAGTGCTCCTCTGCTCTGCACACTATGAGCAAGTGTCGACCTGTGAGAAGCTCATCCCCCATCTTCCTGGGGACCCTGCAGGCCTTGAGTAGACAAGCCGGCTTAGTGCCAGGAGCCTGTGCAGCCCTGCAGGGGGAGCAGCAACGCAGAGCCCAGACAGGCGAGGCACCGAAGCCACCTCGTGCCTTCTATGCAGAGCTGTGAACTAGCTGTGAAAGCCCCATTTGGGTGAAGTAAGGGGGGGCAGTAGAGAGCCGCAGTTCTGGGGTACAGAGTAGTACCGTTAGCAGCCTCACAAGCCTGCCTCCAGGTTGCTTAGCAACCTCTGACATCATCACCTGCCTGCCATCAGGTGTGGATCCAGGATAAAAAGGATAAAGCAGCCAGCCATCTCTCTTACTTTGTCTCTCTTACTCCTGTAGTTCTCTCTTGTACTTTCTCTAAGGGTGCCTCCCTCTCTTTCACTCACTCACTGTCTGTCTGTCTGTCTCTGTCTCTCTATCCTTATGGCCCACTCCGGTCCTAACTTCTCTTCCCTCAAACAAATCTCTTCATATTCATAGTAGTTGGGTGCCATCTCACTTTTAACATTTAGTGAGCACCCTTCCCTGGGACTCAGGTTTTATCGTGCTGAGAGTCTTACAAATGGTGGGTTGGGACCGGACAGCAGGAGTCCAGAGAGCCTGGTCAGGACTAAAGTAGTAAGAATAACAGCCAACGTACAGAGTCAGGATGGAGCCTCCCTCTAGTTTGTTTTCCTTTGTCTCAGGAAACCCAGGCAGGTTGAGAAACCTCCGTGTAGCTGAGAGCGATCTTGAACTTCTGATTTTTCTCATCTTCCTCCTGACCGCTGGGATTATGGGTGCGCACCATCCAGTGCCAGGGGTTAAATCTGGGGCTTTGTTCCTGCCAGGCAAGTGCTCCACCAATGGAACTAAAGGCTACCTCTGCCTCCAGTCTGTATTGCAGCCTTAGGCACTAGGCAAATAGGAGAGGGAGGAGGGAGCGAAGCCATCCCAAAATAGTCAATTAGCAAACAAGCAAACTCTGGGGCTGGAGGCTAGAGAATCAGGCACACAAAGCTAACCTCAGCTACATAGCAAGTTCTATGGCTGGACTAGGTGAGACACTGCTTCACAAAGTAAAAAATAGCCAAGGGCAGCGCTTGATGTGCAGTTCCAAATCTACGAGCTGGAGACTAGAGGCAGCAGTGCATCCTCCATTCACACAGGCCCCACCCACCTCTGTGGCCAGTGGCCTCTACAGCAGCTTACAAACCCTCCACACAGCCAGGAAGCCCCGTGTTTGCCTCTGGAGCTCTCACTGCAAGAAGGTCCAGTCTCCCCTCCCTGCTAGCTCCACAGCTAGGCAGCAAGCTGGCCAGTTATCTCGGTGCAGCACCGGGGGGCCCAGCCTTTTCCATGTTTTTCTGTTGTTACTAATGTCCTCTTCTCCCCACACCCTCACACCCACTACAGGGCTAAGTTTGGGGTTCTGTCCCTTCCTGACCCCTCCCAGCCCATCTGTATCATCTGCCCTCTACCATCCTTGGTCCAGCCACAACCATCTCTCCCCCGGACCCATGTCTTCATCCCCCATCTCTCTCCCACTTGTTTCCTACACCGTGGCCAGATCACTATTTTAAAAGGTGTGATGAGGAACACAGTACACCCTTTTTTTTTTTTTAAAGAACAGACAGTGGTTTCCATCGCACTAACAGAATTCAAATCCTGTGTCCAGTTATCAAATTCATTGAGCCCCTGTAACCTCAGGGCCTTTGCACATGCATGCTCAGCTCTTTGGGGCTAAAAGTCACACTCTTGAAAACAGAATTGGTTTCTGCTAACATCATCTCCTGCCTTGGGCGTTGCCCCAGAATGGCAGCAGCTCTGGCCACAAAGTAGGGTTGAGGTAGCATAGCCATGCAGCCTATCTCAAAAGCCCAAGGTATGTGAGGGCGAGGGGGTCTGCAATGAAGTCCCCAGGACAGCCCACAACCTAGGCTGGCAATAGCGGGAGTTCCTAGGACACAAAGAAGCAACCATCAGCTTCTAATCGCCCAACCCCTTGTGACAATGAGGTGGCATGAGTGAATGGTGACAAGAATGCAGCTGTGTCCCTACCTCTGTCAGAGGCAGCAGTGTGGCAGGCTGCAGTAGCTGGGCGGGGGGCTCATCAGGTAGAGCAGCACTGAATGCCAGGATAGGTTCTGCATGTTCCCACAGGCAGACAGGGTCTCATCCCCCAGCGTCTCAGTAATAGCAGTGTGTCCACTCGTCCCTCAGGGCCTTGGTTCCCAGAGATTTGAGGCCCAGTCACCTCCCCCAAGGCAGCTATCGCAGTTCCCTCCCCTGTGTGGGTTGAATGATGACCCCCTAATTCTGGATGTCTCCAGTACATCAGAATGGGAACTTAGAAAGAGACTCTATGGAGTAAACATGGGCTCACGGGGTTGGGGGGGAGCATGGGGGGAGAGAAGAGGAGAGGGCTGGTTCACTATGACCAGTGTGCTACGGAGAAGGGAACCAGGCTCAGAGCAGTGTGCAGAGGGGCGTGAGGAGACTCACGGGGAGACTCGGCCTGGAGCTGCATCTGCTCGAGCTGGTGTGGCACCCTAGTTCACTCTTGTGGCAGGCTCCTGAGACGCGCTGCCAGTCCATTTGTGGCTCTGACCTGGAACCTGAGCATGGTGTCAGCTCTCTGGAAGGCACTGCCTGTGACGCCCCAGACACATGCACTCTAGTAGTGCATCCCAGAGCAGGACCTCAGCCTACAGCCTGAATCTGAGCATTCCACAAAAGTGCCGAGACTGTAACACTCATTCCACATGGGCCTCTCGGAGGCTCGCTCTCTTCAGCTTGAGCATGAGTGTGCCGCCACCGTGCCGGGGTCAGCATGAATGGCGCAGAGCAGTGGGATGGCACGAGCACGAGAACATTGCCTTGAGGTCACTGTGGCAGCTTTCCACGCCTGGCACTCATGCGTCCCCGTCCCCCATCACACCCTTTCTCCTTCAGACTCACAGCCAGGCACTGGTTATCCCTGCCAATACGTATGTCGGAAGAATTAGCTCATTACTCAACTGGGTGGGAGCCTCCTGATTCCAGCGCTGATACCTGACATGGCTACCATCACCAACTGTGTGACATTCGGACGCCTGGGGAATGTGGCCACGGGTCTTCATGCAAGTCATTGCTCATCTAAGTCTTTACCTTTGGTATTGGAAAGGGACAGAATTGAAGAAAACCATTTTACAGACTCCTCTATGCCCAATGGGGTTCAGTTCCAATTATTTTTTAACATATACATGGGATTTCACCGAGTCTTATTTTGTAGTTCAGGGTGACCTTGAACTCTTTCTTATTTTCTTTCTTTTTTTATTTTTTTGCTTTTCTAGACAGGGTTTCTCTGTGAAGCCTTGGCTGTCCTGGACTCACTTTGTAGACCAGACTGGCCTCGAACTCACAGCAATCCACCTGCCTCTGCCTCCCAAGTGCTGGGATTAAAGGCATGTGCCACCATACCTGGCTCTTTCCTTCTTTCTTTCTTTCTTTCTTTCTTTCTTTCCTTCCTTCCTTCCTTTTTGAGTCAGTATGTAGACCGGGTTGGCCTTGAACTAACAGAGATCCACATGTTGGTGGCTCTTGAGTCCTGAGATTTAGCCTTGAACTCCATCTTCCCACTCAGCTTTCCCCAAACAGAATTCAAGGTGTGCATCACCATGCCCAGCTCATCTCAATTCTTAGCAAACAAGTTTGGTAATAAGTAACATCCAGCCAGTGTCATGCTGGAGTCCTGTCTCAGCGCTGGTGGGACAACTTATACCACTGTAACCAGCAAAGGACAGAGCAGGCTCATTGGTCCCCTCCCTGCCTAGGGCGAGTGGGTACATAGGGACCAGCACACCATGGCATCCGTATAGCCCTCCTTATGTGTCATACCATGACTACATGGACTCATGTACCTTCAGTCAACTACCTCCAAATAAACGTGCACTGCTGGGCAGTGTAGCCTCTGAGACAGCTGACTTGGGTTCTCGGCTGAAGGAGAGTAGGGAAGACAGGTGGCAGGATGGTGGGGATTCAATGTTGCTCCGGCCACACAAGTCTTTTTTAAAATGGCCTGAACTCTGGTCCTCATGATGGAGCAGTAAAAACTCTTTATTTTCCAGGCTGGCCTTGAACTCATAGAGATCTGCCTGCCTCTGCCTTCTGAGTGTTGAGATTAAAGGCCTGTGCTACCACACCAGGCCAGCCATCTCTCCAGCCCTCTCACTGTGTCTTAAATACTTTAAAACTTGGTGCCAACCTTACGATTTGGGAGATTTCACGAGGTAAGTTAGCTTTGTAGAATCTCTTAGCAATTTAGTAACCTGGTCACTGCTGTCAGCCAGTCTATGTGGAGGCCCCAAGGAACTGGGGAAGGGCTGTCCCCTTCAGAGAGCCCATCTTTCTCCACATGGCCTCCCCATTCCTTTTGTTAGGGGTTGCCACCCAAATGCCCAGCCATGATTATAAATGGGTGGCACAGGCTTTGTGTGAGATGATGAATAACTTTTGACCTTGAGCCTCAGTGCTGGGTGTAAAAGAGGAAGGGCTGGGGTGGAGAAGGGGCCTTACAAAGGGTGGCTGTTTGTCCTTCTAAGGACCAGCAGGGTTTGGGCACAGCATGACTCTAAGGGCCGGATGTGGTGGAGACACCCTAGTTGGGACTCTTGCCCTGGCCACTGGAAAAATTACTTAGATTTCTGAGCCTCAGTGTAATCGTCTTAAAAGTGTTGGCAATTCCAGCCACATCTACACCACAGTGTTTTGAGGCTCAATTAAACCAGGAAACATTAAAAAAAAAAATCAGGAAAGGCACTGGTGGCTACTGTCCACCCACCTGCTGAGCTCTGCTTCCCGCAGGTGCCTGCAGGTGCTCCAAGGCCTGGGTGCTGCTGAGGAAACAGGTAGGGGCTGGGCGGACTCAAAAGCCAGGCTACTGCCCCCTGGGGGGCTACTTTCAAGTGTCTCAGGTGCCTGGGGTGGTGACTTAGTCGGTGGAGTATTTGGACAACACGCGTAAGGCTTCTGGTTCAAGCTGGAGAGCTGCATAAAACATGACTGTAATGCCAGCATTTGGGAGGTGGAGGCTGGCAGGCCAGGAGTTCAAGGCCATTTTCAACTATACATCAGATTGAGGTCAGCTGAGGTTACATGAAAGCCTGGTTCAAAAAAGGTGTCTCAGCATTGTCTTCTGAATTAAGAGGCCTAATAGGGCAGAAGTAAAGAGGGGAAACAGTGCTGGAAAGATGGCTCAGCGGTTAAGAGCACTGTCTGAGCTTCCAGAGGTCCTGAGTTCAATTCCCAGCATCCACATGGTGGATCAAAACTATCTATAATGTGATCTGATGTCCTCCTCTGGAGTGTAGGTGTTCATGCAGGCAGAGCACTGTATACATAATAAGTAAATAAATCTTTTTTTTTAAAAGGGGGAAATTGAGGCAAGAGAGGACCAAAAAGTGATGTTCTCTGCAAGATTGGGGTTAGAAGAAAAACTATTTGGCAGCTGGGGCTGAGACTCAGTGATGGAGGGCCTGGCTGGAGTATGCTCAAGACCCCACCTCCAGCTCCCAGCACCACAAGCAGGACAGAGAAAAACTTTATAAAAGTCAAGAAAGGAGGTACTCTCCAATATGCAGATCAAATAGAGTAGGAGGTGTTGGCGAGAAAGACGGACTAAACTACGATCAATCCTCAGGAGAGGGCAGGGTACAGGGCAGGGTGGACACCAAGCTGAGTATGGGACTGCAGGTATGAATCCCCATGCCAGCTCAGGCAGCACTCACCTTCTATCACAAGTCTGTCCAGCCCTCAGGGAGCCTCTCTGGAAGGGCAGAGCTAATTGTTCCTCAAAGGAGACAGGATGTGTAGGAGAGCGCGGTGCAGAGGCTGGGAGCTGGCCTACTCCCTGCAGCCCATAAGGTCCAGGCCAAAGTCAGAGGGCAGGAAACCCTCTGCCCCATAGCAACAGTTGATTGTTTGTTTTTGTTTTTGTGAGACAGAGTTTCTCTGTGTAGCCTTGGCTATCCTGGACTCACTTTGTAGACCAGGCTGGCCTCGAACTCACAGTGATCCGCCTGCCTCTGCCTCCCGAGTGCTGGGATTAAAGGCGTGCACCACCCACGCCCGGCTCATAGCAACAGTTGAACAGGGACGGAGTCTGACTTTGGAGAGCCAGTCTGAGAGGGGAGCTGCAGGAGGCCAAGAGCACATGAGTGGGCAGTGGGGCGTCAGCAGGCAAGGTAGGGCCACTACTAGGCTCCTCTGAGTCGGGGCCTCCTCTGCCCTGCCCCTCCCTCACTGTCTCATTCATCTGTTCTTCATGGCACTCTGCTAAGTGTAAGCTCTGCCACTGGGCTGCACCCCAGCCTTTGAGTTTTCTTCAGAAGAGTCTAGATGAGACAAGGGTGGAAATAAAGTAGGAGTCGAAGGGGAAACTGAAACAACAAGATCAATGTTAAGTGTAAATCCTATCTTTAGGAAACACCACAATTAAATATTTAAATTGTAGCAAGTGCCACTTAAGTGGGACTCCACTTCTTCTCTTTCTTCTTCTTGTTTGTTTGTTTTTTTGAGATAGGGTTTCTCTGTGTAGCCTTGGCTGTCCTGGAACTCACTTTGTAGACCAGGCTGGCCTCGAACTCACAGCGATCCACCTGCCTCTGCCTCCCTAGTGGGGACTCCACTTCTAAAAGCAGGGACAGGAGGAGGTCTCTCTCAGAGTGACCAGTAACTGAATGCAATTCACCAGGGGGAGGGGCCGAGGAAGGCCATGGAAGCAGAAGGGATGAGGAAAGCCTGGGCTATCTGAGACCCTACCTCAGGGGAGAAAAGACGTAGATGGATGGCGAGCTAAGCAGAAACATAAAAGCCAACGGAAGGGGCTGAAGAGACTGCTCAGCAGCCATCGCTTGTTCTTGCTGAGAACCTGGGTTCAGCCCCCGGTGCCCACCTGCTGCTTCACAGTCATCCATAACTCCAGTTTCAAGGGCTCCGACTTACTTTTCTGGCCCCTGTGTGTGCCAGGCATGCACAGGGTGCATGTACATGCTTACAAGCAAAACACTCATACACATAAAATAAATAAACCTAAATGCATTTTCCTAAGTCAGTAAAAGAGCATGGTGATTGTCCAGGACAGATAAGGAAAGGGGTGGTGACAGAGGTCACTCCCAGTTCTGGACTTAAACACTATCTAGCAGTGTGGCTGCCCCCCACTACCACTGCCAACGGGACCCTCCCCTCCTCGTGTGCTCACATGGGTGTCTCCATCTGCTTCTCAGGAGATGACCTCCGATTAACCCTTCCACCCTTCTCTGCACCCCATCTGACAGGGAGGGGAGGGTATAGGTCTAATTTACAAGGCCAACAGGGGGATATTTGGGCAGCGCTCCCTGTGACAGCCCTGCTCTTTTGGGGGAGCACATATGGGACAGGCCATCTGCTCCTGCTCCCATGTTCCAGGCACTTGAGGCCCGGCCACAGAAGGGTGGCTAGCCACTTCAGGCCTCACGGTCCAGCCTCCTCCACTGGGCTAGCTTCTCCCAGTTCCTGGACTCTGTCTGGGTCTCATCAGTAGGTCTGGGTTCTAAAGGGAAGGAGTGCGGTTCCCTGATCCTCCTTGTGCCTCAACTTACCTGCTAGACACGGTGATGTTCTTTGTTTTCTACCAGACTGTCTCACTCCCAAGCCAACTCTGCACTACCCACACCCCTAGCTTTAGACTAACCTCCCTCTGCCTAATGTGTATCTGACATACAGTTACAAATGCTAACGTAACAATTACTTCTTTCTTTCTTTTTCTTTTTTAATTAAAAAAATTTTTTTTCTGATACAGGGTTTCTCTGTGTAGCCTTGGCTGTCCTGGACTCACTCTAGACCAGGCTGGCCTGGAATTCACAGAAATCCACCTGCCTCTGCCTCCCCAGTGCTGGGATTAAAGGCGTGCACCACCATGCCCAGCAACAGTTATTTCTTGAAAACAGCAATCCTTTCTGCTAGTTGCTCTAAACTGAAAACAAAAACAGAACTGATTTTAATGTATTCAAGCTTTTTTTTTTTGCCCGCCTGCATATATGCATGGGTACCACATGCATGCCCAGTGCAGGAGGAAGTCAGAAGAAGGCAGATCTCCTGGAATGGAGCCACAGAACTGAACCGGGGTCCTCTGCAAAAAGCAACAAGTGCTCTTAACCTCTGAGCCATCACTCCAGCCCTTAGTGGCCCTAAATTGTACCTTCCAGTTAAGCAGGCTGCACAAAGACCTATACAGCCGGACAGCACGGCACTCAGTTCACAGCCCAGTGCTGGGATACTGCTGAAGACTTTGCTCAGCGTCGGCACACTATATTCCTTATATAACCCCACAAGCGACAGGTCAGAACAACAGCCGTTTGATCAGTCGTTGGGTTTTAGTGTAAGGAAGGGTGAGCCTGGAGGCAGGAGGCCACAGAACCACGGGGGTGTACGCTTACACTAGCCTCAACCATGGCCACAGCACATTGCCCTTCCTCGTCTACCGTCAGTCCCAATTTTCCCTGCATCGCTGACTTTGCGAGGCCCCCAAGCCCTTTCTGGAACACGGGAGGGTGGAAGGTACATCTGCCTGCGGCACCTTCTCTCCACTTCTCTCCCCTCCCTAGGAGCACACTGTTCCTCCCTCTGGGCCTCAGAATGTTCTTTAGTCTGGAGAAATGGTTCAAATGGGAGCCGATCCAAGTTTGTAAATTCCAGTAAAGGCCTGTGTGGAACCATGCTCGGGAGGCACATTCTCAAATTCCCTAGAAGTAAGTTTAGGTCACAAGGAAACGGGTTTCACAGCTGGGAAAGCAGGGAACGGAGTGTGGGTTTGCCCTCCCACCAAGTCCCTTGTGAGTTTCTTAGGTTCTCCACATCCCTCACCATCAGAGGATACTGGGGACAAGAGCTACAGTCCCTAGGAGATGTCCCCAGGCTGAGTGTCCACCAGCAACAGGTAAACAGAGGTCTCAGGTTGGCCCCTGTGTTTGTTCCAGAATTTCAGAATCCCACCAGAGCTCAGGGTCCTTCACCCGCCCACCTCCCAGAGGCAAAGCCCCCTCCCAGTGACACCTTCAACTCATTGCCTTTGCCACTTAGAGCTCGCCGAGTCCTTGCAATCGCACACCGAGTCCTTGGGGGCCAGCAGCCTACGGTGACTGCATACCCAGCCACTGTACAGCCCACCGTGGAGACACGGAGGGGCCCATGAGCATCCGGGTGCCTGTGCATGTGCCTGGCCAGCAAAAGTGTGCCACCAAGACATGGAAGGACTGATTTCATGTTCTTCTGATTCTCAAATACCAAGCAAACCCTATGCTTTGCCACCCCATCTCTGGCAGATGTTGGGGGGAGGCAGCCCTATAGCGAGATCATGTCCTTCAGGGAGCCGCCTGTGGCTACAGAGAGCCCCTGGGGCTGAACTCAGGACACTCCAAATACGCTGTGCTTAATGAAGCTTATCACAGCACGGACAGCTTCTGTGCACCTGCTAAAGACTGCAGCAGCTTCCCTGTCATTGCCCATCTTCAGGGCGGCCTCCTCCGGCTAACTAGAACCTTAGGATGGAGCCCATGTCTGCTCCAGGACAGGCTGGCTGGATCAACCTATATACCCATTTGCTTTGGGAATCTTTGCTACAACACTCAACCACATACTTAGGAGGAGGTCCCCTTGTCGCCTGAGGTGCTGGTGAGGTTGTAAGAAAAGGTTAGAGTCCTGAATTTTCTGTAGGCAATAAAAATCTAAGCCTCCCAGTGTGGGGGTATGGGCATGGCCATACTGTGTTTGTTTCAAGGTTATGGGTACCAGGTGACTCACTCGTGGCCACCATGTGGCTCTAATACTCTGAGCTAAGCTGAGCTTACCCAGCCATCAAAGCCTTTTTTCCCCTGAGCCTGGCCTGGTTGTGTGTTGGGGGAGGGGAGGGGTCTTAGGGACAGCAGCCGACCAGGGGTTTCCTCCTGCCCCACTCAGAGGAAGTAGAGGTGGAGAGAGGCCTCACTGCCTACACAAGCCCCACAGCATCAGGCCTCCGAAGCTCTGTCTTCCAAGAACCCTTCAAGCTGCATCCATTCAGGGCTTTGATGTCCCTGCCCTTAGAGGTCCATACCACCATGGTACTTCTTTCAGCCTTTCCCATATCCTGCAAGGTTCTTGAAAAGTGGCCTTCCTTTCTTTCCTAAGCCCTACCACGTCCCTCCAGACAAGGGGGGACTGGTGTGAGACTGCCCAAAGCCACCCTCCTCTTCTCCTGGCTAGAGCACATCTGAGCTTGAAGTCTGCACCACGGCAGAGAAGGGGGTGCCCCCATCCCTTCCATCACGGATAACCCCCTGTCTGAGGCCTCTGCCGGGCTTTGAAGAGTTTGTTCAGCCTGTCTTTAGGTTCCTGAGGCCAAGATGTGCCAAGGACCAGCAGATGCCTTCCAGGTAATGGGTGCCATTACCTGGGAGGCATGCATGTGAATGGAGAGTGACAGGCATCCAGTCTGCGGAGGTGCCAGAAGAAATCGGACCTAGAAACCCTTTTCATATGACTTTGGCTTTCAGATGAACTTGCTCCTGGCTCAGAGTGGCTGTGAAAGGCGGGGCCTAGGGATTCCTGGAGAGATGAGGAGACACTTCTAAGAGGTAGCACAGGTGTGGAGGAAGGTGCTAAATGACTGATGTTATTGGGTTCCGGGGAGTGCCTCAAGCTGGAGGGGATGCACCAAGGCACTGTGTGGACATCCGGGACCAGTGCGAAGGGCAGGCAGACAGTTGGGGGCGGGGAGCAAGGCATGGCCAGAGTCTAGAGCTGGCAGGCTTTGCCCAAAGCTCCTGCTCCTGGGCTGGCAGGGAAGGAAGCACCTACCTGTGCCACGGTGGGTAGGTGCTGCAGACCTGGAGTCATAGATGGCAGGGTCCTGCAACTGGGAGTCATCCAGTGCCCCCTTGGTGCCCTGGGCCAGAGCCTGCCACGACTGTAGCACCAAGGGCCATGCTGAGGAGGATCTGAAAGGAGAGGGCTGTGGGAGGAGTGGCCTGGATCCTGAGCCCCAGGGCAGGCTCTAAAGGGCCTTGTGGGGAGGCTATATTCCTTGAAAGGGAGGCTATATCCCTTCAGTGGCAGTCTCAGACCTCAGGAGGTCTAAGGAAAGAATATAGGAAATTGTGCAGAAGGGGCCAGGCCCTGGGGCCAGCACAAGCCAGGGAAACACAAGGAAGAGCATAAATGGGGCAGCACATGTCTGGTGCACATGGATGTGGGTCCAGGACTGAGAGCTTCTGCCAGGAACTGAGACTCCAGGCAGAGACAAGTCCCTAACAGAGGAAGGCCGGTCTTAGGGGTGGGAATGGAGCTCTGAAGCTAGGACACATTCTGGTCAGGATTACACCTAGCCTCAAGGCAGCCCCAGTCAACAACTTGCTCCAGACTCCCCTGTATGCACTGCCTTCCGGGTTCACCCAGGTCTGGTGGTCTTTCCCTCCTGGGAAGAGCGGAGAGGCTCAGGCTTGGGGCAAGAGGGTATAGTACCATATGGAGGGGAGTAGTGGCAGGTTGGAAAGTGGTCCAGGAACATGCAGAGCATATGGGTGGAGATCTGTTTGCCAAGGGTGGAAGATGGAGTGGGACCCAACTGAGGATGCTGAGGTGCAATGTGGGGCTTGTGATAGGAAAGCTAAGGGGGTATGAGGTAGACATTTATGTGTAGGAAATAGACTAGAGTCCGAGGCTAGGGTGTGGGAGTCTGCAGGCAGGTGAGGACAGGGGGATGACTAGAATGGGAGAGGGCTGTCCAGGAAGGAGGGGTTGCAAGTGGAGTCTGGGAAGGTGCCAGGCACTAGGAAGGCAGGAGGGTGTCAGGTAAGGGAGGAATGAGGGGATGCCAGATAGGGCAAGTGGGAGACTGCTGCCAGGAAGAGCAGGTGGGGAAAGTGCTAGGCAAGAGGGAGGTGCCAGGCAGTGGGGAGGAGGGCAGTGTCAGACAGGGAAGGGAAGGTGCCAGGCAGCAGGGTGCCAGACAAGGGTGAGGGGAGGGGGATGCAGGTGGAGGGTAGAAAGGTACCAAGCAGGGGTGGGAAGCGAGGGTACCAGGTCGGTGTGAGATGTCAGAGACAGGGCTTGATGGGAGTTGGCTGGAAGGGGTAGGAGAAAGAGGTACTAGGTCAGGCGGGGAGTCAGGCAGAGGGAATGATGAAAAGTGAGGCGGGTGGGGAACACCAGGAAAGAGGGACAATGACAGCAAAGAAGAAGAAGGATGCCAGAGTAGGAGGAGGGTACTGCCCAGGTAAAGGGAAGGTGCCAAGCAAGGGAAAGCAGGGAGATGCCAGGTGACGGGAAAGGGATGCCAGGCAAAGGGAAGGACGCCAGGCAGAGGGAGGATCAAGGATGCCAGGTAGAGGGAGGAAGGATGCCAGGTAGAGGGAGGAAGGATGCCAGGCAGCGGGAAGAGGAATGCCAGGCAGAGAGAGGAAAAAGGAATGCCAGGCAGGAGGAGGAGGGATGCCAGCCAAGGGGAGGAGGGATGCCAGGGAGCAGAAGGAGGGGTGCCAGGCAGGGGAGAGAAGGGATGCCAGGCAGAGGGAGGAGGGGGATGCCAGCAGAGGCGAGGCAGCACTGCCAGCAGGGAAGGCGGGGACGCTGGCGCAGCGCGGCTGGGCGGCCGTGTTCGCCTAGGGCCCTGGGGGCCGCGCGGTGCGGGTCGCTCACCTGCTCCCTCGGGACCCCGGCCCGGAGTGCGGCTGCCCGCCCTCAGCTCCGCGCTCAGCTCGGGCTTGGCGCCTGCGCTGCTGCAGCCTGGAGCAGGGGAGGCGCAGGGAGCGTCTGTAAAGAGCTAGGCACTTAATAGTGAGTTAGGGATCGGAGCAAGAAGCCTTGCCCCATCCGTCGGTGCGTGTGATCTTCAGCTCTGAGACCTGAGGCTGAGCCCTTGCCAGACTCAGGTCCACCCGTGGTGAACTTTAAGCCGGTGTCAGACATCTTTGAAATGCACCTGCTCACACACAGTGGGAACATCATAAGTGATCCAGATGTACCTACCAAGGAAATTCTCTCCCCTCAGGTAGCACACTATGGAACTAAGGCTTTTTCCCCTTGCAGCACTTGGGACCCAGGTCTCTGGTGTAGCTTGGCTAGTTGACACAGACCTTAAGAAGGCCTTTCGAAATGTAGGGTCGTAGGGCCCGTCAAGCCTAGCCCTGGTCACCTGTGAGGTCTTCCCGGCCTCCCACCTCCAAAAACCAGACCCTCAACTAGCAGAGTATCTGAAGGGTTCAACTCTGACCTGCAGAGCAAATAGGTTCAAAGAGCTGGGCAAGGGCCCGCATGTGTGTTAAGAAACAAGGCGGTGCCACAGACCACAGACAGGGTGAGTGGTTTTCCTCTGCCCCAGAGGCCTGGCTGCGCCACTCATAAGATGGACACTTCAGAATCTAAGCCTTGAGTCCTGCCTGGCTGTGCTGTCCCAGAGGTCCATGGATCTCTCGGGCATGGGCAGAGCTTTCCTTATCTTTCTTTCTCTCTCTCTCTCTCTTTTTTTCATTGTTGTAAAACTTTATTAAAACTTCATTTAAAACATAGACATAGTGAAAACTGTAACATTTTAAATAGATTTGCTTTTGTTTGAAACTATGTATACCTGGGTGTGTGCACATGTGTACAGGTGCCTGCAAAGGCAAAAGGATGTTGAATTTCCTGGAGCTGGATTATAGGCAGTTCTGGGCTGCCTAACAAGGGTCCTGGGAACTACACTCTGGTGTTCTGCCAGAGTAGCACATGGCTTAATTGCTGAGCCTCCTCTGCACATCCCCTTCCCCTTCCATGCCCCTATATGACGTCAGGTAGCCCAGACTGGCCTCATTCTTGCTATACGGCAGAGGATGTTCTTGAACTCCTTGTCCTCTTGCCTCCACTTGACATCACAGTGCTGGTACCCTATCCCTCTCGTCCGCAGGCTGGGGTACCCCTCTTCTGTTCTCCTACTCAGAGCTGGTAGGGAAGCCACCCAAGAGCCTCGTTCCCTGGTAAGATGACAGAGAATGAATCTGGCACCCTGACGTTTCTCAGGCCGGTCAGAGGGAACAATGTCGGAGAAGCCAACAAGGTTGGCACAGTGCAGACAATCTTGACTGTGACCACTCTTCTGGTCTCTCTGCCACTCTGGACAGGGACTCTGTAATGGTACCAGGAGATATGTCAGCCTGGGGTCTTAGCCACATCCGACACCTGACACTAAGTAAGAGGTAGGTTCACGGAGTTAGGGCCAGCACCACACTCTGAGATGCCTGTGATGGGTGAGGCGGCTAAGGGGGGCACCAGGCTGATGTTGGACGAGGCTACAATTGGGGTGAAACTATACCCCCAGATGCTGCATTTATAGCAAGAATTTGGAGACAATGTGGATTTCATCAGCACATAACAGATCATGTCACGTGAGTGGTAGGCATAAGCAGGTGCCTGGAAGATAAATCACTTTTCTTTTCTAATGACATATCAATAGGAAGATACACCTTGATCTGGATGGCTCTTAGCCACAAGTCAGGGGGAAGCACCCCGTACAGGACAGTGTGTAAGGAATGCCAACATCTGTGAGTGTGAGCATGTGCAAGCATGTGTTGTGTGTGCACGCACATACATGTGGCTTCTTTGCCACGTATATGTGTGTGTGTGTGTGTGTCACATACCATCTGTACGTATGCAAAGCACTCCTCCAGAAGGAAGAAAAGGCCACAGTTTCTCACTTCCTTCTTTAAATAATCTTTTAATTACACTTTATTTATTTCCTTATTTATTTGTGCCATGTGTATGTAGAGGTCTGACCTTTGTGAAACAGTTTCTCTCCTTCATGGGGCTCAAACTCACATCATCGGGTTAGGCACCAGGGACCTTTACCCTCTGAGTGATCTTGCTGCTTCCTTACATCCTTTCTTTCTTTCTGAAGCAGGGTCCTATGTAGCCCAGGCTGGACTCAGACTTGCTATGTAACAGAGGATAACCTTGAACTCCTGATCCTCCTGCCTCTGTCTCCTGAGTGCTGGCATCACAGCATACATCACCAACATAGGATTTTGCAAGGTCTCCAAGGCAGCTGAGCCAACCCTGAGCCTCCAGTTCTCAGAACTCTCAGCTTTACAAGTTTCCTCAACTGTGTGATGACATGCACCCATCACAGAAGAGCTTCGCTGGCCCAAAGGCCCATCCCCCACACCACGTATTCACCCCGCCCACCCCCAAGCCCTGGCAACCGCTGCTAATCTTTTACATTTCCGTAAGCCACTGGAATCTTATAGCGCAGTGTGCTCCTGGGCACTTTCATGTCACAGTGTAAGTTTCAATTTTGCTATTTATTTATTTATTTTAGCCTGGAGTAAGATTCTATTGCACACTCCTACCTTTGTTTACTTAGTTTCCTGTGTAATTATCAAGTCAGCTCGAAAGTCCTGGCTGACTACCAAAATCCCTTCAGAAGGCATCCAGGCCCATGAGGCTCTGCTGTGGCCTTCCAACCTGTCCCCACCAGAACAGCTGCTCACCACCGTCCTGGGAAGGGCCTCCACCCCTCTTCTGTTTATTTAATAAAAGAGTGCGGTGTCCTTATCAGCGCCAATCGTTGTTCCGAGTCAGGCAGTGAAGTACATCGTGAACAAAACGAACCCAAGTGTCTCTGCCCACTTGGAACTTATCAGATGAGAGAGATGGATGAGAGGCAAGATAAAAATGTGTGACTTGTCCACCGTGGCCGTGCAAGACTAGGTTAGCGCTTAAAGCTCAAGCCAGGGGGTAGGGAAACGTTAACTAAAACTGCAGATGTAGCAAGGTGCTTTTGGGTTTTGTTTTTTTGTTTTGTTTTGTTTTGTTTGAGGCAGGGTTTCTCTCTGTAGCCTTGGCTGTCCTGGACTCACTTTGTAGACCAGGCTGGCCCGGAACTCACAGAGATCCGCCTGCCTCTGCCTCCCAATGCTGGGATTACAGGCATGTGCCACTGTGCCTGGCTTTGTAAGCTAATTTTAACACACACACACACACACACACACACACACACACATACACATGATGGCACACGCCTTTAATCCCAGCACTCCAGAGGCAGAGGCAGATGGATCTCTGAGTTTGAGGCCAGCCTGGTCTCCAGAGTGAGTTCCAAGACAGCCAGGCTGCACAGAGAAACCCTGTCTCAACAAAGCAAAAAGGCCAACCAACCAATATGCATAATAGAAAAAGAGATGGCTTGAACCCAGATGCTCCCCCAGAAGACAGAGGCTATTAAGTGAAAATCTCCGTGTTAGGCATCAGACGCCTCCCTGAGTTATGCGCAGGGAGGTCCTAGAGCACCCCTCCCATAACTGACTACTGTTACTCCTGGCCGCCCACTGGAAATAGACGGTACGACCCTATCCCTGAGGATGCTCTACATTTGGATGCAGGACCCGGAGAAGACAAGCTAGAACTGACCTGAAGACATCCCCGCTGCTGGCTGGCTTCCATAACATAGCATCCTGAATGCTCCAACCTGGCCTGCCAGACACAATGCACACACAGGTGAGACAGTAGCACGAAGGCTATGGATGCAACCAACGACTTTCAGGTTGGAGTTTGGGCTTGCTGCACGGGAGGGGTTTCACACCTGGCACAGTGTCCATGGCCAGAGAGGTCATAAGTCCTCAGAGGAGAACCTGCTGTTGCTCTACTAAGTGGGCACAGAAAGGCATGCAAAACTCACTTGCATTTTCATACCCTAGAAAGGACTGAGTGGACCCTAGAGTTGAAATGGTAACTCCACTTTTGATTGCTCAGGACCATTTTGAAACCTTCCTTGCGAAGCTGACAGGACACACACAGGACTTGTCAGTGGACAGCTCTACAACACCGGTGAAAGGAGGCGAAGAAAACTTCCTCCATGGGGCAGCAGACTCAGTATAGGAAGCATGGGTCACTCAGGATAAGGAACATGATGATTGTCCCCAATCTGATACTGATACACGGACTCTTTATTTTTAAAGATTTATTTATTATTATGTATACAGTGCTCTGTCTGCATGTACACCTGCAGGCCAGAAGAGGGTATCAGATCACATTATAGATGGTTATGAGCCACCATGTGGGTGCTGGGAATTGAACTTATAACCTCTGAGCAGTCTCTCCATCCCAGCTTTTTTTTTAAAGGTAAGATTTCATATAGCCCAGGTTAGCTCCCAGCTTACTGTGTGGCAAAGGATGATTTTAACTCCTCAATTCTTCTACCCACCTCTGTCAAAATCCCAGTGAGTATTCTTGTATAAATAAAGAAAATTATTCTAAACTGTGTGTGGAAAGGCAAAGGAGGGGGATCAATGGCTCAGCTGTAAACAGCACTTGTTGCTCTTCAAGAGGACCCAGGTTCGATTCCCAGCCCTACATGGTGGCTCATAACCATGTGTAACTCCAGTTCCAGGGAATCTGATGCCCTCTTCTGGTCCCATGGGCACTGGGCACATGCATGCATGGTGGGCAGACATACATGTAGGCAAAACATCTGCTTACATAAAATAAAAATAAATACATCTTAAGAAAAAAAAGGTGGTGGGGCATGGTGGTGCATGCCTTTAATCTCAGCACTCAGGAGGCAGAGGCAGGCAGGTTGCTGTGAGTTTGAGGCCAGCCTGGTCTACAAAATGAGTCCAGGACAGCCAAGATTACACAGAGATCCCGTCTTGAAAAAAACAAAAACCAAAACCAAAAAGGCAAAGGAGTTATTATATCTATAATTTTTGAAATAAAAGAATAGGGGGCCAGAGAGATGGCTCAGAGGTTAGGAGTACTGTCTGTTCTTCCAAAGGTCCTGAGTTCAATTCCCAGCAAACACATGGTGGCTCACAACCATCTATAATGTAATCTGGTGCCCTCTTCTGGCATGCAGGTGTACATGTAAGCAGAGAACTGTATACATAATAATAAATTAATTAAAATTAAAATTTGTAAAAAGAAATAAAAGAATAAGATAGCCGGGCGTGGTGGAGCACGCCTTTAATCCCAGCACTTGGGAGGCAGAGGCAGGCAGATGGCTGTGAGTTCGAGGCCAGCCTGGTCTACCAAGTGAGTCCAGACAGTCAAGGCTACACAGAGAAACCCTGTCTCAAAAAAAAACAAAACAAAACAAAAAATAAATAAAGTAGCACCTGGTGAGATGGCACAGTGGAGAAAAGCAACCTTGGTGATCTGAAATCAACTCCTGGAATCTACGTAAAGGTGAAAGGGGAGAACCAACTCCAAAAAGTTATCCTCCAACCTCCACACGTGCACCTGGCACACACGTGTACACACACACACACACATACACACACACACACACACACGGTTGTGAGTCTAGCCTTTAATGGCTGAGACATCCCTCCACCCTCCTGCCGCCACTGCCTCCCCCCCACATATAAGAAATAAAAATTTGAAATCATACAGTTGGAGACTCACACTGCCTCACGGTAGTGCTTATCCCTCGGGCAGCACTGTCAGAACACCATGTGACTGGCAGGGAGGTGGACACAGACGAGTGGAGCAGAACAGAGAGCCTGGGGCAGACTCTAGCCAATATGCACCCCTGAGCGTAATAAGGACCTCACCTCATCAGAGGAGGAGAGTGGGAGTGAGCGGACACCCACAGTCGGGAACGACCCCTCTAGGCTCTGTGAAGTGTGGGCACAGCAGGTCACAAACTAGTGCAAAAGAAGAAAAGCGTGAGGCTCTTAGCCTAGCTATTCTAGCAACTGCGTCTTTGGATCAGGGCTCAGTGAAGAATTCCTAGACTTAGCGATTAGGTAAGGGTAAGCTTGGTAGATTGATTTTCATTAAAATAGAAGGTTTGGTGGTGGCGCACGCCTTTAATCCCAGCACTTGGGAGACAGAGGCAGGCAGATCACTGTGAGTTCCAGGCCAGCCTGGTCTATAGAGTGAGTGTAGGACAGCCAAGGCTACACAGAGAAACCCTGTCTCAAAGCCTCCCCCCCCCCCAAAGAAAGACAGTTTGTTACAGCATAGGAGAAAAATATATGTCGTGTGTCAGACAGGAGATTGTACTTAGGGTTCATAAAAAACTCTGAACTCAGAATTCAGGGGAGGGAAAAAACCACACATAGTCCACACAGAAAGAGTGAGTGCTGGGCAGTGGTGGCATGCATCTTTAATTTCAGCAGCACTCAGGAGGCAGAGGCAGGAGAGCTCTGTGAGTTTAAGCTAGCCTCACCTACAGAGCTAGTCCCAGCACACCTAGGGCTACACAGAGAAACCCTGTCTCAGAAAGCCAAAAACTGTCAGGCAGTGGTGGCACATGCCTTTAATCCCAGCATTTGGGAGGCAGAAGCAGGTGGATCTCGGTGAGTTTGAGGCCAGCTTGGGCTACAAGTTCCAGGACAGCCAGAGCTGTTACACAGAGAAACCCTATCTCAAAAAACAAAACGAGAGAGAGAGAGAGAGAGAGAGAGAGAGAGAGAGAGAGAGAGAGAGAGAGAAAGAGAAGAAAGAAAAAAGAAAAGAAAACCATCAAGAGAGACAGTAATTTCTGCAGCAGGAAGGTAGCCCTGTAAGGATAGGTGGTGACCGCAGCCTTTCTGCACCCGCCGGGCTTGGAGCTAGCAGCACCCCCGCTGGTCGGATGTGAAGAAGCCATGCCAGCACATCCTCTGGGCCAAGCACTTCAGGAGAGAGTTTGGCAGGTTCTTATTACTAGATATTTGTTAACCCCATGAGTGCAATTCTGAGCCTTCAGCTCAGAGAGATGAAACCTCACGGCCACCCAAAAACCTGCCTCTGAACATGTTCACAGAGACTTTCTCCAGGACAGCACCAAACTGGAAAAGACCCAAGTGCCTTACTGGGAAAATGGCTGAAAGTTTGTACTTCCTGTTGGGGAATATTACTCAGCTGTAAAAAGGAACATTCTGTCAATATGCACAGCTTTGAAGGGGAAGCTCAGGATAACTGAAGCTTGTTTCTTCTTCCTTCCTTCCCTCCTCTCTTTCTTTGTTTTTTATTTTGTTTTGTTTTTAGTTTTTTGAGACAGGGTCTCTCTGTGTAGTCTTGGCTGTCCTGGACTCACTTTGTAGACCAGGCCGGCCTCGAACTCACAGCAATCCGCCTGCCTCTGCCTCCTGAGTGCTGGGATTAAAGGCGTGTGCCACCACCACCAAGCTTTTGAAGATTGTTTCAATCGTTTGAGCTATTGGAAAGAATGGGGGAAAAGCCAAGTGAGCAGAAAGAAAAGTTACACATTGCATGATTCCACTTACATAGCATTCTTGAGATGGCAAAATTATAGAGATGGAGAACAGGGTAGTGGTTGCCAGGAGTTAAAAAGGGTGGCATGAAGGAGAGTGGGAGGAGTCCCAGAAAAGAAAAAGCCTGTTGCCACCAGGCAGTGGTGGCACACACCTTTAATCCTGCACTTGGGAAGCAGAAAAGGGCAGATCTCTGTGAGTTCGAGGCCAGCCTGGTTGCGAGTCCAAGACACCTAAGAGTACACACACACAGAGAGAGAGACCCCATTTCAAAAAATTAAAAAAAGAAAAGAAAAGAAGTTTGGGGACCTGAGTTGGACTCCCAGAATTCATATGAAAGTCAAGTGCAGTGGTACACACGTGTAATCGCAGTGTTGGTGAGATGTAGTCAGGCACAAGTGGGTGCCTGGGAGCGGGCTGGCCAGGCACCCTGGGTCTTCTTTCAAACAATAATAGGTGGAAGGTGCATGAGAAATGACACACAATGCCTTCCACACACAGGTGCTCATGTGTACACCCATTTGAATGGAAATACATGCCCCCACACAAAAAGTGAGGCAGCAGGGTATCTGTCTGTCTGTCTGTCTCTCTCTCTCTCTCTACACACACACACACACACACACACACTCTCTCTCACACACACACACACACACACACACACAATGAAGACAGAACATAGAGATGGGTCAGGTCCAGAGCTGAAAGAGGTGAGAGACATGCTCTGCCCTGGAGTCCGTGCAGGGAGCATTGCTTTGTGTAGACCTTGACTTGGGACTTGGCCTCCAGCTGCCTAGCTCAGGGCTATTACTGCGGCCACTGTTGAACATATGGCCAACAACCCACCTGAAACATGTTACTGTAGTTTTGCAAAGTGTTACCACAGGGAGACAATGGGTAAAGACACACGGGGTCTGCTCACGTTCTCTCTCATAATTGCATGTGGGTCCACACTTATCCAAATAGGACATTTACTAAAAGTGAGCCAGGGGACTTGGGGACGTAGCTTAGATGGAAGTGTGCTTGCCTACATGCATGGAGTCCCATGTCTGATCTCCAGCACTGCATACACCAGCATGTTCTCACACACCTGCAATCTCAGCGCTCAGACAGGAGAATCAGAAGTTCAGGGTTATCCTGAGTTCAAAGCCAAGGCCACCTTGGCCTACATGAAGTGCTGTATAATAAAATAAAATAAAATAAAATAAAATAAAATAAAATAAAGCCTGGAGCATTGTCTAAGCAGTTAAGGGGACTTCCTGGACACTTGTAAACCCCTAGAGTCTGGATCCTGGCACTGTTGTAACACACTGGGCAACCTGTATATGCCTGTAACCTGGTCTCCTCAGTGACGGACACCGGGAAGCCGGGGCTTGCTGGCTTCCTGTCTAGAGGAGAAATGGGAGCACCAGGTTTAGGTAGAGACCTTCCCTCAAAGGGGGAAGCTGACAGAGGACAGCTCATACCCTCTCTGTCCCCCATACCTGTACACACATGTGCACACACATGATTTCAAAGGATTACATAAATACTAAAGCAAAGAAGGGAAGAGAGAATTCCCCCAACCCTGACCCCTCCCCCTTTCTCTCTTAGACCAGGTCTTCTCATCCTGTAGTTTTGGCTGGCCTGGAACTTGCTGTGTAGACCAACCTGGCCTCAAATTCACTGAGATTTGCGAGGGCATGTGCTAGGACACTTGGCTTGGGAGAGAAGATTTTGATAAGGGCTAGGGAAAGGCTGGCAGTGCAGGAGCACCAGGTTTGGCATTAGGGGAACCGTGCTGTGTCTGTGGGAACCAGAGGAATGTGTCAGATTCCCTGGAGCTGGGGAGGTTGTGAGCTGCCTGATGTGGGTGTTCTTGACCACTAAGAAATCTCTCCAGCCCTTTGTTTTTCTTTCCTTTCCTTTCCTTTCCTTTCCTTTCCTTTCCTTTCCTTTCCTTTCCTTTCCTTCCCTTCCCTTTTTAAACAATTTCCAATGTATCCCAGTCCAGCCTCAAGCTCACTAGGTAGTCCAGGCTGGCCTTGAACTCCTGATCCTCCTGCCCCAACCTCCACAAGCGCTGAGATTATGGTGACCACCATCACAGTCTGGCTAGGTATTTTTAAAATAGGGAGACTGGGCTGGAAGGATAGCTCAGTGGGTATAGCACTTCCATGCAAAGTATGAGGACCTGAGTTTGAATGGCAGACCCCGTATCAGCATCTATAACCTGAGTTGTAGATATAATTATAGACAGACAGACAGACAGACAGACAGACAGACAGACAGACAGCGTTATAACCTGAGTGCTCCAACAGCAAGATGAGATATAGAGACAGGAGAACCCCCATGTGGAAGTCAGAGCACACCTCTTTGGAGTCTGCTCCTTCTTTCTACCATGCAGACTCTGGGAGTTGAACTCAGGTTTCCCAGCTTAGCAGCAATCACCTTTAGCGGCCCTGCTGACATCCCTGTCCCTACCTTGCTCCATGCTTCTCACTGCACGGCCAGGCCCCTCCCCTCTTCACACTTACCCAGAACTGCTCTGATCTGGCTCTTTTACGCCCTTGCTACAACTCTCCATCAAAACTTGGCGCCACCCGTGTCCTCCCACTGTGTCCTCGAAAGCACTCTCACTGGTGTGTCCCATCCTTGCACTGTGGGTGATGACACCGAAGACATCAGGACAGATGGCTTTCCTAAAGTCTCTTAGGTGACTAGGTGACATCATCCCAGCCTTCAGAACGGCTGGCCACCCTCCCTCACAACTTCATTTCTCACGAAAACTAAGATTTACTTTGATTGTTTTTACTGACGCGTGTGTGTGTGGGGAGGTGCCCATGGATGGGATGCCTGCCGAGGCCAGAGACACCCGAGGCTCTGACGCTGGAATTACAAACACGGGTGCTGGGAACTGAACTCAGGTCCCCTGCAACAGCAGTGTGGGCTTTTAACCATTGAGCAAGATCCCCAGCTCCCCTCCCCCACCCCCCCACCCCCCGTCCCACCCCAATCCCCATTCCTCGGTGTCCTGGATTCTTATAACCCTAGAAGAAAGTCCTGTGTGTGGCCACAGAAGGAGGGACAGAGTGGAGAAAAGTGAGATGTGGGTGGGGATAAGCAGCCATGATGGCGCTGAGCCTTCCAGACACACTAACACCAGTGGGACATGAGGGGCAAGGAGAGGCCATGTGCTACAAAGCCCGTTAGGGTCAGGGCTGGAACGTACCCAGCAGAGACCACCAGGCCATGTGGCCATGGCCAAGGTCACAATATGTTCTCAGATTCATCTTTCTTCCGAATCTTCCATCTCCCCCTAACGCTGTCATTGGCCAAATACAACTAGAAGCCAGAAAAAACAGGAGTGGGCGAGGCGGGGCGGGGCCTACAGATGTCTACTTCCCTCAGCACACAGCAGGAGAAGGCTGGGGTGTGGATCTTGGAAGGACGGTGAGAGAGTGTGGCCCTTGCTAGGAGGAACAAACACCATGTCCCCCTTTGGACACCGTGAATCATTTCCCCAGTCCCTTCTTCACTGAAGATTGACACTGGTGGCCAGCGTTGCCATGGAGAATTTATTGGAAGAAACCACACTCAGCTGATCCCCCTGTGACAGAGCTAGTGCTCTCTGCTGGCTGTGCCCACCCAGCCTGGTTTCTGCATTCTTCTGCCAGTGCCCACAGTTTGGTTTTATCTCCCATGGCAGTCCAAGCAGAGCCAAGGTGTTGACGGCTCTGGCCTTTTAGGAGCTACCACATTTCACCCCGCCCATTGTTCTTGGAAAAGGAGAACATAGGTCTACCAACCGCTAGGCAGGAGTCATTCCTCTGAAAATCGGGGCCCATCAACCCGCCAGCCCAAGGACTGTCTAGGCTGTGGCTGTTCTGGGCTGCAGGAAAAGCCCGAGCTCAAGACCTGCCAATCAGATGAGGCCCAGAGTGTGTTCGCCACCTTACTACCAAGGACTAGGATACCAGCTTCAGCCAGGTCTCTCATACAAGTGGGCAGGTGTAAGCAGGGCGTTTCCCTGGGTTCTATAAGTCATCCTAGCAAATTAGCCAGTGGTGTGTGTGTGTGTGTGTGTGTGTGTGTGTGTGTGTGTGACAGAGGAGGATCAGTCAAAGCTAAGATGGAAGTGACAGCATCTAAATTAGGACAGGCTCGTGTGACTGACCCCTCAAGCTGCAACCTCTGACCCCATATCCTGGTAGAGTGCATACATACATGTGTTTGCTTTCTTTTGCTGTGATAAAACACTCGGACCAAAAGCAATATGGAGGAGGAATGGGCTTTTTTTTTTTTTTTTTTTTTTTTTTTTTGGCTCACAGTTTTTTAGTCCATCATGGAAAGAGATAAAGGCAGAAACTTCAGGCAGGAGCCTGGAGGCAAGAACTGATCCTGAGGCCATGGAGGAACAGTGCCCGCTGGCCTGCCCCCTCCTGCCTGGGGATGGCACTGCCTGAAGTGGAATAGGCCCCTCCACCTCACTCATCAATCAAGATGCCCAGGGGTTCATGTAAAGGCTCACAGAACTGGCATTCCGGTTTCTCCGATGACTCAGGCTTGGGTCAAGTGGACAAAAGCTGCTCAGAGGTGGCGAATAGTCCAGTTGGCCTGGTCATGGAAGCTGTGGCAGGTGTCAAGTAGAGAGCAGTGGTGTGTTTTTAGCCCACACATCCCTGGACAGGAGAGAGGATGCTACTCTACAGCACAGCACGACTGACCATTGGCACGCACACCCACACAAGAGGCTGTATTTTCTGGGAAAGTGCCCCTCTGGCAGAGCCCAGGGTTCTGGGGAAGGGGACGCAAGCATTCCTGAGCCCTGGCTGTATGGAAAAATGCTGGGTGAGGCATTCCTACCCCAGCCTCGACCCTTGGGCCCTCTGGCTCCTAGATGGGTGTTTTCTGGCCTCTTCTTTTCAAATCTCTAACATCTCTACCTTGGCTTAATCTCAGCACAATGCAATGAGTGTCTCCAGGGCTGTCCTGGACAGACTGGGAATTCTGCTGGGGGGAAGCAGCCAAGTTCCCTGGCCGTTGCCCTAAGTAAGGTCTCTCAGTAAATAGATGGGCAGGGGTAAGGAGACAAGTGGGTTTCATGGGTGTAAACTCATTGCCACATGCATTTTCCCCCACCCCAAATTCTTTGGTTGGAGAGGATGTGTGAGTTACCATGACAACCTATAGGGCACTCTGAAAATCTTCAGATGGCAGTGCTGGCAGAAGCTGTGTAAGTAGGGAGAGTGAGGGTGCCTTTATGAAGGAGAGATGCCGTTGCCACCAGCCTGTCCCTGGGTGTCTGGTTTGTCCTTCCCCTGGTACAAGGGGCAACTTCGGGGCTTCAGTGCTGACCACTGCTCACCCAAAACAACCTGAGAACTTATCTCTGTAAGCCTCGGTGAAAGGGTCATGCCTGGAAGGCTGGGGTGACAGAGGGAAAGGGCTGAGTGACCATCATGGGACAAAACTGTGATCTCAGGAGCCTGACTGCGGGATTCAGAGACCTCCCCTGACTGAGTGTCCCCCATGGAGACTGCCAAGCATCCAGGTGTGTCCACAAGACACTTCCATTCACATGCCTCTGCCCCCAGGCTTGCTGTCATGGCAACTTGCTGACCATGGCTCACCAGTGCTGAGGTACACCCCAAGCCCACTTGTCTCTAGAGCAAACTACCACAGTTGTGGCAGAGTCGTCACAGCAGTTTCCCGGGAGTCCCTCTCTGTGGGCATGTAGCTCCACCCAGAGATTTTAGGCTGTGGAACAGCTGGGTTTCCTCCTCTGTTGGGTAGGACCTCCCCGGGAAGCTGTGAGTTGAGGAAGAGGCAGAGATGTCAGCATCTGAACCACGGGCTCAGATTTATTTGTGCATCTTAGCCTTGCTTGCATTTATTCTCACAGGTGCAGTTGTCTTTACTATCGCCATACACACTGCACTCACCTCATGCTATGACTTGGAAGGACCAGAGAGATGCTCTGTGTGGAGCAGTGCTGCCCTCCTGCAACCCCAAGAATCCTTTGCTCTTTGTGGGGTCTGAGCTAAGATTCCCCCCACCCCGCCCCCACATTTAGCCTTTCCAAGGCTTTGTTATTTCATGACCATGTTTTCATCTGGTTCCACTTTCCCTTCTTTCAAATAAACTGCCCTATTATCCCCTCAACGGCTGATCTGTTTGTGAAAATTCTGTTGTTGTTGTTTTTACCTTCATGGGCATGATGGTCCCAGCCTATAATCTTAGTCCTGAGGCTAAGGCAGAAGGATTGCCTGAGTCCAAGACCATCTGAGGCCATCCTAAGCAATATAGTGAGATTTTTATCTTAAAGTTTTAAAAATAATTAATTTTGCTACAAGGTCTCACCAAGTAGCCCCTGGTTGACCCAGAACTTGCTGTGCAGTCCAGGCTGGCCTTGAACACACAGCGACCCGAGCGTGCTGGAATCATAGGCAGGTGTCATCATATCTGGACCTTTTCACTTATGTATTTTTATTTTTAATTTGCAGCCCTTTATTTTTTGCAGCTGTGTGTTTCCTCTCCTTTGGTTGTTCTTACGATCTCTTTGACTGGCTTTTGGCAGTGTGCGACAGTGGACAGGGTGTGGCTTCCACTGTATTTACTCTATTTGAGGTCATGCAGGACATCGTATCTTTCTTAATGATTTACAAGTTCTCTCCCACTCTCTCTCTGTGAGTGTGAGTATATGAGTGTGTGCCTGTGCGCTCACGCACTCAGGTGCATGTGTGCAAGTGTGCAGATGGTAGAGGTCAACTTCAGCTGTCTTCCTCAGTAGTCATCCTACCTTGGTTTTTAGAGACAGTCTCTCACTGAACGCAGGCTCAGGGATTGGCTAGGCTCACTGGCCAGTGGGCTCCTGACTCTCTGGTCCCCTAGCATGAGTTTCAGATGCATGCTCCCACAGGCAGCTTTTATGTGGGTGCCAGGGATCCGAATTCAAGTCCTCAAGCTTGCATGGCAGGCATTTAACCAACTGAGCCATTTTCCCAGCCCCACGTTATGGCCACTTTCTCTTTATGTGGCATCCCTTTATCACCCTCCTGCTCTGTAGAGGACGCTAGCATCATGATGCCAGGCTCCCACTGGCCCCATCCGTCTCTCAAGCTCTTTTCTGTGTGTTACTTTCTTCATTTATTGTGTATGTGTGTATATGTGCATGTACTTACATAGTCACGTGGAGGTCAGCTGGCAACTCTCAGGAGTCGGGCCTCCGCAATGTGACACTTGGGGTGGACACCATGCTTGCGTGGCGAGGGCTGTTTACCTGTGGAGCCATCTCAACGCCCATCTTGTCTGCGTCTTTGGAGCAACTATGTCCGTCATACTAACCTACTGTCATCAAGTTCTCTCGTTTGCCCTTCTAGTTTACTATGCAAGCTCTCTTCTAGAGCCTTCGTTTCAGCTATTATATTTTTCACTTTATTAATTTAAATCACTTTTTTAAAAAACCATTTTATTGATTCTTTGTGAATTTCACATCATGCACCCGCATCCCGCTCACCTCCCTGTCCCCCCATATCTGCCCTCCATCCTTGTACCCTCCCCTGCCACACACAAAGAAAACAAAACAAAACAAAATGAAATAAAATCTCTACATGGAAGTTATGGTGTGTCACAGTGTGACCCACAGTACACCCTTTTGTCCACACATCTTTACTTGGGATTAAAGGCGTGCGCCACCACCACCTGCCTTCTTCTTCTCCTTTCCTTCTTTCTTCCCTTCTTTCTTTCTTTCTTTTTAAAAAAGATTTACATATTTATGTAGACAATGTTTTGCCTACATGTATATTGCATACCAAAATAGGGACCCGATCTCACTATAGATGGTTGTGGGCCATCATGTGGTTGCTGGGACTTGAAATCAGGATCTTTGGAAGAGCAGCCAACGCTCTTAACATCTCTCCAGCCTTTCTTTCTTTCTTTCTTTCTTTCTTTCTTTCTTTCTTTCTTTCTTTCTTCCTTTCTTTCTTTCCTTCTTTCTTGACGTAGGCTCTGGCTGTATAATCAAGGTTAGTCGTGAACTTTCCCAGCTCAGAATTTGAGCGCGGGGATTGGGGGGGGGTTGCATGTGCTAACACTCAGCTCACAGATTCCTTTTCAAGTCTGCCTCTACTAACTCTAATGCCCAGATCACCTATGAGTCTGTTGCTATTTTCTACTCTTTTGGTTTTCTGTAGTCAGGTCTTGGTATTGGTATGCCTAGTATTTTTTCCCTAACAGTTTTATCAAGAGATAATTGATGTACACCAAATTGAAAATATTTAAAATATATAACATGATGACTTTTACCATCATCAAAAGCAAGGTGGAGACTGTATCCGTCATCCCCTGGTCTCCTTGTGTCTTCTGGTGATTAATCTATTTCCTCTGCCATCATCTCTAGGCAACCACTGAGTTGTCATTAAACTGAAGTTTCTAGAAGCCAGATTACCTAGAATGGCTTTTCATTTTGCTCCTCTCACTCAGCACTATTTGGGAAGTTACTGTGTAGCTGTGCGTATCAATAGCTTGCTCGGCTTTATTGCTGCTTAGTACTCGGCTACGTATTTGCCTTTTGATGGCAATTTGAGTTACTTCCAGTTTAAAACTATTTTAAAAGTGCCGCCATGATATTCTCGTACACGTCTGTTTGTTGAGCCGTGTCTTCGTTTCTCTTGTGCAAATGCTTGGATGAGAAATGGGTGGATCATATGGTAGGTTCATGTTATTTTTTGAACCTAAAATGTTCTCAGAAGTCTCCTACAGTAAGAGCTCCATTGCCAGCTGATGGGCTGGGGGTCATGACCTCATCAGGGGCACCAAGCCACTTATGGTTTCATAGTTGGGTGAGCTGTTAGGAGGTAGGGCACAGTGGGAGAGGAAGGTCACTGGGGGATGTGACTGGGAAGGGTGTACCTTGTCCCCAGCCCCTTCCTCTCCACCTCTGCTCTCTGGCTGAGGGGAGCAGGTTTCCTCCACCACGCCTTCCCACTGTGATGACTCACCATGCTACAGGTGCTACGGAGCCTCTGACCATGATCATGTGTCTAAAACTCGGAGCCAAAAGAACCTCTGCCTCCTTCGGAGTTACGTCGGGTATCTTGTCACAAGGAGGCAAGCGACGTCCAGAGTCTGCATTTCACCTTTCCATAAACTACCAAGCTCTTGTCCAGTCATGAGTGAGGGTCCCCTTTGCTCTGCATCTCTGCCAAGGGTCGCTGTAGTCAGTCCTGTCTTAGATGTTTCTCTAGGTGTGCGGTGATAACCTGTTTAAATTTCATTTTCATTTTTCTTAGTGACTGGAAATCCTAAACATCTTTTTATAGGTACCAGGACAGGTGTTTATTCAGATGTTTTATTCACTGCTTACCCCTTTAAAAAAGAGTGCATCCGGTAGCTGTGGGGATAGTATGTGTTACAGTGGCAGGCAGATGGAACATAGCCAGGTCAGGCTTTGTGCAGGCTGGCTGCTCTGCCGTGTGCACTTAGCCCTGTATCACAGCCCCTCAGCATCCTTAGCTGGAAGCCAGTGCAATTAGAGATTTCCCGCTCTCCCCACCCCCCTCTCTCTCCTTTTCTTTTCTTTTAAAATATTTCACTGTGGCCTGGCATGGTGACGCACGCCTTTAATCCCAGCACTCGGGAGACAGAGGCAGGTGGATGGTTGTGAGTTCAAGGCCAGCCTGGTCTACCCTGAGAGTCCAGGACAGCCTAGGCTAAACAGGGAAACCCTGTCTCGAAAAAAAAAATCACTGTGTGTGTGAATGTGTACGTGTGTGCACTTGCACAGCCAGGATGCCTGGGTGGAGGTCAAAGGACAACTTGTGAGAATTGACCCTCTCCTCCCACTGTGCAGGTCCTGGAGATCCAATCTGGGTTCCTGGACTTGACAGCAAGGGTCCTTACGCCCTGAGTGTCGGGCACTGAAGTCATCTTTGAGACAATATACCCGAGAAGACAGCAAGAAAGTAAGGGGTTTATTTTGGCTCACGGATTCGGAGGCATCAGTCTGTGGTCCCTGACGTCATCACTTCCGGCAGATTGGGACCGTGGTAGGCAAGACAGGAAACGGAAGGACAGAGTACCCACTACCACTCTTTCTTCCCCCCCTCCCCCACTTCGTTTTGTGTATGTCCCTCACCTATGGGGTGGCACCACCTACACTCAGTAGGGATTCACCCCTCATTTATTTCTTCCTGGAAATGCCCTGGCCCAGAGAACTGTTTCATTAACCTCCTGGGTGATTCTCAGTCTAACCAGGTCAAAGGTCAAAATCAGCCACAGTGAAGCATAGAGGTTCGCATTTTTTTTTTCCTGTCCTGTTCTCTCACATCCGAAGACTGCTGAAATAAAGCTGGGCGTGGTGGCGCACGCTTTTAATCCCAGCACTCGAGAGGCAGAGGCAGGCGGATCGCTGTGAGTTTGAGGCCAGCCTGGTCTACAAAGTGAGTCCAGGACAACCAGGGCTGTTACACAGAGAAACTCTGTCTCAAAAACAAACAAACAAACAAACAAACAAACAAACAAACCTGCTGAAATAAGCTAGACAATGCTAGTGCACTCAGGAGGCAGAGGAAGGCAGATCTCTGAGTTCAGAGCTGGTTACAGGACATCCAGGGTTACACAGAAAAACGTCTCGAAAAACAAAAACACAAACGAAAAAGACTGCTGATGTGGCTGTTTCAAGTCATTAAACGCAGCTTTCTGTTTGATTGCTTTTCCCTTTTCCCTAAAGGCCAGGGAGACTGAGGAACTCTTCCCTCAGCTCCAGAATCATAGACTCTAGGTGGCTCCTGTAAATCTGCGGGCTCTCCTATGTCTAAAGCCAGAGACCTTGTCCCACCACAGGGTCTCTGGCCCCAGCAGGTAGGGAGTATGGTCTGAGGTGAGTCCTGCTCATATCTGTGGTAGTCCTCACTGACCTAGGAAGGGAGGGAGGGACAGGTCTGCGGCTGGAAGAATGGAGGCTGAGGGACTTTATCACCCGCCCCTGCAGCCTCCAGCAATCCTTCCACAGGTAGGGAACTTCACCGGACCTTCTGATTTTCTGCGGCCACTTGCCGCGCTCCTCAAAATGCCTTGCTCGGACTCATGCGCCGCCTAGTGGCCGCTGTGGGAGAAACGGTGCTCCTCCGGAGGTGTCGAGAAAAAGGTGCCAGCAGAGGGTGATTAGCTACCTGGGCATAGACCCTGTGTCTTTATATTTTGTTTGTTTTAATTTTTAATTCCCCCACCCAGGGTTAGAGATCGAACCCAGTGCCTCGCATATGCTAAGTACGTGGCCTACTGCCCAGTTTATATTCTTAGCCCTTAAAAAAAATTTAATTGTGGTTGACGAGCTTGGTTGGTTGATAAAGTGTTTTCCAAGCAAACACGAGGACCTGGCTTTGCATGCCATATCAAAAGCCCCTTGTGATCCCTGCACTGGGGAGTGGAGACAGAAGGCCATGGAGCTTGCTGGCCAGTCAGCCTAGCCTGAGCAGCGAGCTCCAGATCTAACGATCAAACCTGTCTTCCAAAATAAGGTGAAAATCAATTGAGGAAGAAACTTAAACCAGCCCCTGGCCTCCACACACAGGCACACACTGTCTCCAAAAGATAAAGCCTAGATCTTGCTATGTAGATCAGGCAGGCCCCAAACTCTCAGAGAGCCACCTGTCTCTGCCTCCTGGGGGTTGAGATTAAATACGTGTGGGGGCAGGGCGGGGCTGGGGATGTGGCTCAGCATGCTGGACATGCATGAAGCTCTGGGTTCAGTCCCTAGCACCCCATAAACCAGGCATGGTGGTGCTGTATGCTTACAAATACAGCCCTCCAAAGGTGAATGTAGGACTACCAGAAATTCAAGGTCATCCTCCACTTCATAGGTTCAAGGCCAGCCTGGAAAACAGGAGACCCTGCCTCAAAGCAAATGCATCTATAAGCATTGTCATCATAATCATGCTTTTAAAAAAATCATACTGTTTTATTAATTTCATCAAATATGCAATGCTTAAGCATCAGATCGCCTTATAAATGTCTGCTGATTTGATTTATATACATTTGTTCATTTATTTATCTTGAGACGTGTATCTCAGGTCATGTATTTGGAGCTGATGCTTACCTTGACCTTCTGACCCTCCTGCCTCTCTCTCCCCAGTGCTGGGATCACAGGCGTTGGTTACCACACCTGGTGGGACTAGAGCCCAGGGCCTCGTGAGCACTGACCAAGTACTCCACCAGCTGAGCTGTATCCAGCCTTGCTTTTTGAAATCTCTATTTATCTTATTTGTTTTCAGATAGTCTCATTCTGTAGCTCAAGCTGTCCTTGAGCAGGAGTCAGCTCTCCGGCCGGAACCTCCTTCCATGTGCTGGAATTGTAGACATGAGCCACCGCGCTCGGGTCGTCAATGGCTTTCTCAGGCAGGTAGGGAAGGCAGGCAGGGCAGGGTACCTGCAGGCTAGACCAAGCAGATGGTGGCCAGCAGCCAGCTGGAAAGACACGGTCCCCACAGCAGGATACCAGCCTGGAAGTGGTGGCAAAGCCCCTGAAGGTGTCGATCCTGGCATCAGGGAACTCGGGGGGGGGGGGGGTTCCGTTGTTTTGAAAATCATTGGGAACGTGAAGAACGCAGACAAATTGGCCTCCACGGTCAAGACGTGGGTATTTGAAGAAATCGTCAACGGGAGGAAGCTGACAGAGATCATCAACAGGGACCATGAAAACGTGCAGTACCTGGCTGGACACAGGCTGCCAGAGAATGTGGTGGCCACCCCGAGTCTCAGCCAGGCCGTGCAGGGTGCAGACCTGTTCATATTTGCTTCTCCACACCGGATCATATGCACGGTCTATGACGAGATGGCCGACCTGGTGCCCAGGAAGGCCCTGGGCCTCTCCCTCGTCAAGGGCCTCAAGATTATCTCTGACATCATCCAAGAGAAGGTGGACATGGATGTCACCGTGCTGACAGGGGCCAACATAGCCAATGAGGTGGCCGCAGAGCAGTTCCGTGAGACCACCCTTGCTCGGCAGCACGGGGCTGCAGAACGGCCTTCTCTTCAAAGAGCTGCTACAGACTCCTAAATTCCAAGTCACTGTGGTGGAAGACTCAGACATGGTGGAGCTGTGTGGGGCTCTAAAGAACGTTGTCGCCGTGGGGGGCTGGCTTCTGCGACAGCTTCTGCTGCGGAAACAGCACCAAGGCTGCTGTCATCCGCTCGGGGCCTCCTGGAGATGAGTGCTTTTGTCAGGACTTTCTCCAAGGGCCAAGTGTTCTAGGCCATTTTCCTGGAGAGCTGCAGGGTGGCCGACCTAGTCAGCAATGCTACGGGGGTCGGAACCACAAGGTAGCCGAAGCCTTCGCCAGGACAGGAAAAAGCATTGAGGAGTTGGAGAGAGAGATGCTGAGTGGACCACACACAGCCGCCCGGGTGCACCGCATCCTCAAGCACAAGGCCCTTCTGGACAAGTTTCCCTTGCTCACGGCTGTGTATCAGATCTGCCACGAGGGCAGACCATGGCAGAGCTGATACCCTGTCTGCAGAACTACCCCCGAGCACAGGTAAGGGCAACGGGGCATAGTACCGCTCTCCCTCAACCATCTCCCGGTCACATGGAAACCAGGACATGGCCGTGAGATGGTCGCCTGGCTTTCTCCTTGGAGACATAGGGATTATTATGGCTTCATTTCTGGGCCATGAGAGACAGCTCACTGGGTACTGGGGAGCAACTAGACATCCAGGATGAATGTGAAAAAATGGTAGTTTGTGTTAGGATCCTAACAAGAGTCGGAGTTGTTTCCTGTGCCTGTGTGTGTGCAACTGTGTCAGTGTGAGTGGGGGAGCACATGGGTCTTTGTGGGGGGGTATGTGCTTATATATGTGCATATGTATGTGTGTGAACAAACACCCACTCGTTGTGTATGCGAGTGTGTGTGAAGGAGCTGGGTCTTCTGCCAACGATCCCCATGCCTTGCTGCTGCTGGCTGTCCTAAGGGTGACCTGCTCCTCTGTGGGAGGGGATGCCTTCCCTGAATGACTCTAGTGTGATGTCACAGCAGTCGATACCCAGCAATGGAGTCAGGCATTCCTTCAGTGTTTGATGTTGTTGGGTGGCTGCACCAGTTAGTTTTGTTGTCAACTTGGCACAAAGTAGAGTCACTTGGGCAGAGGGAACCTCGGTTGAGAAAATGCCTCCATCAGATTGGCTCATGGACATGTCTGTGGGGGCATCTGTCTTGATTGACGAGTAATGTGCGAGAGTCCTGCTCACTGGGGATGGTGTCATCGTAGGGCAGGTAAGCAAGCTGAGCAAGCCGTGAGGACCATGCCAGTAAGCAGTGTCCTGCGTGCTCTGCCTCGGCTGCTACTTGAGTTCCTGCCCTGATCTCCCATAGTGAGAGACCATAATCAGGACACATAAACCGAATAAACCCTTTCCTCCATAATTTGATTTTGGCCAGTATTTTACACAACAACAGAAAAAAAAAACTAGGACAGACATGGACTATTGATGTGAGAGATCTGACCATGTTGTTTTGGGGAGGATTGTGGAAGCATCTGGAACTTTGGACTAGAAAAGCCATTGAGTGCTCAGAGCTGGGAAAATAATGCCGAGAGCAGTGCGGACGATTGAGGCCTAGCCTGTGATAGCTCAGAGAGAAACAAAGACTCCATTGTACTGTTAACTGATATTTTGAATTAAGAATCTATGGTGCCCCCTCCCATTTCCCAGCACCCCTCTCACCCCTGAGGCAGGTCAGAGGTCATGAGACCCTTAGAGAGCTGGCCCTGAGGTCATGAGACACCGGAGAGCTGGCCCTGCCCCTCACTGGGCTACAGTACTCCTGAGCGTGGGCCCAGCACCTGGTCTGGGCAGCACAGTAGAGCTGGCCCTGGTGGTGAAGGCAAGGGTAAGCTGGCTCGAGGACATGAGAGCGGGAGAGCTGACCCTGCTCCTTGCCAGCTGTGGCACTGGGTGAGCTAGCTGGAGCCCTGCCGGAGAGCTCTCCCTGGTGGTGCAGGTGCAGGAGAGCTTGCCTGGTGGGCTGACCAACTCAGCTAACTCCCAGGCCCAGTTCCAGGCCTTGAAGTTGGTCCACTGCAACATCTACCCCATCTATGAACTGCTGGAGTATGTGAGGGGGCCAGTCCTGCAGATCCAAAGCTGCAGGGTCTCCATGACACAGCGCAACAACAGGATATCTGAGAGGAGTCCAGGTGAGGATCCAGTATTGACAGTGTAGCAGAAGCCAGAGGCCTCGAACCAGACCAGCAAGTCATCGCAATGAGCATTTGCAAGCAAAGATGTGTGGACAAAAGGGTATACTTGTGACACACTGTAACACACTATAGCTTCCATGACAAGGTTTTTTTTTAATTCTATATTTTATTGTGTGAGGGGGGAGGTTGCATGGGTGGAGGCAGATATGAAGTGATGGGGAAATGAGTGGGATTGGGGTACATGATGTGAAATTCATAAGAAATCAATAAGGTTTTCTTTTTTTAAATCTGTGTTTTTCCAGGTGGTGGTGACACATGCCCTTACTCCCATCACTGGAGGCAGAGGCAGGCAGATCTACAGTTTGAAGTCAGCCTGGTCTACAGAGTGAGGCCAGGATAGTCAGGGCTACACAGAGAAACCTTGTCTCAAAAAAGCCAAAACAAAACAAAAAGAACCAGTGGTTCTGGTCAGCTTGGGCTGAAGAGTCAGCTGTGACTGACAAGAGACCGGCAGCACCGGCTGAACCTTTGTGTTACTGGGACACTTGGTGCTGGCTAGCTGGGGCTGAGAAATCAGCTTCGACTAAGAAGATACAAGTATCGTTGGGGTAAAAATCTTCTGAGAAGTGCTTCCTCAGAGTCAGCACGCAGAAGCCGTGGTCCAGAGGGGGCCAAGGCTGCATCTCTAGCCAGCAGCTGAACTTGGTAGCACATAAGAGGCTCCCACATTCCTGGTTTTGAAGCCTCAGTTGTGACCATCTCAAGGTTGGAGGTGTCACGTAGAGGAGCTAATGCTTGGCAGCACTTGACGGGATCACCAGGGGAGGCTGTTGGTGAAGATGCGGCCTCAGTTGCAGTTAAGATCTCAGTGTATTGTAGAGCCAGGACTGTGGGACGACCACTAAGGACAGTGGCAGGTGTCCTGTGGAGCTGACTTCAGCCTATGAGACACGTTGTGCATGCTGCAGATGGCAGAAGTAGAGAGGCGGGCCTATCCAAGCCCTCTGGAGACCAGACAATTTGTGAATCCCAGACATTAGACACTGAACTGTTTAAAATGGTTGGAGTCTGGTTTTGCTCTGATCTGACTGTGACTGTGTCCCCATTCTTCCCTCTTAGAGTGAGAAGTGTGCTAACTTTTTATTATTTAATACGAGCACAGTGTTAAGAGACTTTGAGTATTTTAAAGAGATATTGAACTGTTATAATGTGGTTTTGGTTTTTTGTTATGTTTTTTTTTTTTTTTTTTTTGCTTTTTTGTTTTTCAAGACAGGATTTCTCTGTGTAGCCTTGGCTATCCTGGACTCACGTTGTAGACCAGGCTGGCCTCGAACTTACATCAATCCTCCTGCCTCTGCCTCCTGAGTGCTGAGATTAAAGGCGTGCGCCACCACGCCTGGCTAAGTGTTGACATTTTTAAAGATTGTGGGCCATGTGTTTGTTTGATTGATTGTTTTTTCAAGATACTATTTCTCTGTATAGCCCTAGATAGCCTGTAATTTGCTCTGTAGACCAGGCTGGCCTTGAACTCAGAAATATGCCTGCCTCTGCGTTCTGAATGCTGGGACTAAAGGAGTGTGCCACCACATCCATCTGACTGTGGGACCTTAAAGTTGGACTATGTTCTATTGTGATATTAACAGGAAATCTTGAGGGTAGACAAGAAAGTGATATGTTTGTGTGTCAAGGTGACAAGGGGTTAATTGTACTGGTTAGTTTTGTTTTTTGTGAGTTGAACAATTTGGAAGAAGGAACTTCAATTGAGGATTTGCCTGTGGGCTTGTCTGTGGTGCATTTTCTTGATTGATGGTTGATATCAGAGGGCCTGGACCACTATTGCCTATGCCCACCATGCAGGTGGTTCTAAGATTTTTTAAATTATGTACACAGTGTTCTATTTGCATGTACACCTGCAGGTCAGAAGAGGGCACTGGATCTCATTATAGATGGCTTTGAGTGACCATGTGGTTGCTGGGAATTGAACTCAGGACCTTTGGAAGAGCAGACAGTGCTCTTAACCTTCGAGCCAGCCCATGCAGGTGGCTCTAGATTGCATAAGAATTAAAGGTGAGCAAGCCATAAAGAGCAAGTCAGTAAGCAATGTTCTTCCATGATTCCTGCTTGTGCTCCTACCTAAGTCCTTGACCTGAATTCTCGCTCTGATAAACTACAGCTGTAAGCTAAAATAAATGCTTTCTGGGCTGGAAAGATGTCTCAGTGGGTAAGAGCACTGTCTGCTCTTCCAAAGGTCCTGAGCTCAATTCCCAACACCTACATGATGGTTCATAATAACCATCTATAATGAGATCTGGTGCCCTCTCCTGGAAGACAGGCATACATATAGGCAAAACATTGTATACATAATAAATAAATAAATAAATAAATAAATAAATAAATAAATCTTTAAAAAAATAAAATAAAAAATAAACGCTTTCCTCCCCAAGTTGCTTTTGGCCAAGGTGTTTATTCCAGTAATAGAAAGCAAGTAAAATATGGTGGTCCTAACGCTTTGATTGCCTTCCCAGCTCTCCTTTTATTGATACAAGAGAAGGCAGGACCCTTGGAGGCCTCTCTCTCCTCTCTCCCAAAACTCCACCATGGTCTCTCTAAACTTGCTCTCATGTGCCGTCAGATTATTTCCTGGCTGTTCTTTTCTATCCTAGCATGCCAGGTGTGGATAAATGCCTTCAGATGGAGGGGGATGGGCTGGTGTGGTAACAGATTGCACCACTCCGCACCTACCCTTCCAAGTAACTGGCTCCCAAGGGATGAGACAGCCACCACCCCAACAGTGAAACTTTCCTGGTGTCCACCAACTCATGTGGCCAGGCTGCCTGAGCTGAGGTGGGACAAACTGTCTTGATGAGGAACAAGGGATGAAGGTGCGTGGCTGAACGTGTAGATTTCTCAGTCTGGCAGACCTGGGTTCAAACATCAACTTCACCACTGGCTCATCAACACCTGGAGCCAGCTGCTCACCTTTCCATAACTGGCTGCCCGTGGCTCCCAAACACACCAGGTCCTAATAGCATGGAATTTGGCTAGGCTTGGAAAAGGGTGTTTGCAGTCAAGATTATGTTTTGGATGTTGGCACAAGGATATTAGTATGGATAGCCCATATGGGATCTGTTTTTGGTTTTGGTTTTGGTTTTTCGAGTCAGGGTTTCTCTGTGTATCCTTGGCTGTCCTGGACCAGATGGGATCTATATGTCACAAAATGTGACTTTGAGAGTGACACCAAGGGGAAATCAATCTCTCTCCTCCATCTCTGTCTCTCTGTCTCTAGTCTCTGTCTCTGTGTATCTCTTTTACACACACCACACACACACACACACACACACACACACACACACACACACACACACATACACACACACACACACACCATGTTGGGGGAAATGTGCTTGTTTTATTCAGTTAGGAACTGAGATATTTACAGATGAAACAATGGATAGTTGGGCTTTTAGACCTTAACAGGGGCCTATGCTGAGGTACTCAGGAGGCAGAGGCACGCGGATCTCCCAGTTCAAGGCCAGCCTGGTCTACAAAGCACGTCTAGGGCAGCCAAGGCTACACATAGAAATCCTGTCTTGGAGAAAAACAACAACAACAAAAGAACGAGAGAGGAAAATTAAGAAAAAAGAAGGAAAGAAGGAGGGAGGGAGAGAGGGAAGGAGGGAGGGGAGGAAAGAAGGAAGGAAGGAAGGAAGGAAAGAAAGAAAGAAGGAAAGAAGGAAAGAAAGAAAGAAATTTCTCCTTTGAAAGCAATGTAACTTCCCCGTTACAGGGTAAGTTTGTCTGAGCCGGCTGTGTGCGGGCTCTGGCGCCACCTGGCGTCCATTTTGGGAATGACTCCCTGAGGAGCGATTGGGCGGCTGCAGCCCGTTTGGTGCTGCCTGGCACCACCCTAGCCCGAGAACACAATGCTAGGTGGCTCTCCTTACATTGTCTGGGCAGTGGGTCGGATATGAAGCCAGCATGGTAAAGCCAGCTAGCTTGTAAGGCGGCACACTGCACCTCACTCAGCTTGTAATGACCCCAAGGTGGGTGAGCATTCACTATACCCTGAGTCAGGAGACCCCAGGACCTTACGGTCAATTAGGGAGCTGTTCCCGATCGGTAGCAGCTGGGGTCCCTTATCTGAGACCTGTACAGTGAAAACAATGCCCCGCCCATGTGTTCACTGAGCACAGTAACACCTCTGGGTCAAGCGGCCTCAGGTACCAGGTACAGCTGATAAGCAAAGGTCTTTCTCATGCCTGCTTCCTCAAGAGCTGAAGGGCAGGGGACTCCGCTTAGGGGGTTCCCTGAGACTCTGCTGTCCCTGATGCAGTCCAAAGCCTCTTCCAACTGAAGGTCACCTGCATGCACCTGCTCAGTCCTGGGGCCATTACAGGGTATTATCCAGTTGTAGAAAGAGGGGTGTGTGTGTGTGTGTGTGTGTGTGTGTGTGTGTGTGTGTGTGTGTGTGTGTGTGTTCGCGCACGCGGCAGGGGCTGGAGAGTTGGGGTGCCATTTGCAGAGTGGGACTTAACAGCTGTGGTTAACTGCGTTTTAAGTTTGCATTCTAAGGATGACGTCTAAAGTCCCTCCCAGCTCAACAGGAAGGTCTCAGAGAGGCTGCCTGGGTTTTCGTTGCCTGTAAAGACTGCTGGTGAGTGGAGCCAGCAGTAAGTGATCTTTGGGACTGGGTCAGCTTCTACAGGTAGCTGTGTCTGTCTCATGTCCTGCCCCCCTCTGTGGCCAGGTGCCTCTTTTTTCCTTTTAATATTTAAGGTGTGTGTGTACACACATGTGTAAGCATGTATAGTGTCTAGAGGTTGATGTCAACTGTCTTCCTCCGTCACTCTTCACTTTATTTTTTAACTTTTATTTATAATTAATATTTATTTATTTATTTATTTATTTATTTATTTATTTATTTTGAGACAGGGTTTCTCTGTGTAGCCTTGGTTGTCCCAGACTCTCTCTGTAGACCAGGCTGGCCTTGAACTCAGAGTTCTGCCTGCCTCTGCCTCCTGAATGCTGGGGTCAAAGGCGTGCACCACCACACCTGGCTGGTTTTTATTGTTTTTAATTATCTCTCTCTGTGTGTGAGTATGGGTGGGAGGGTGCAGGTGCCTGTGGAGGCCAAAGGTGTGAAATTCCTCCCTGGAGCTGGAGTGACAGCAGTTGTGAGCTGCCAGTGTAGGAACTGGGACCAGAACCCTGCCAGAGCAGCATGCATTCTTAACCACTGGGCCATCTCTCCAGCCACTTGGCTGCTTACTTTTGGAATAGGCTCTGTCACCCGGACTGGCTGGTCAGCAACCCCCAGGGATCCTCAGGTCTCAGCCTTTCTGGTGCTGGGATCACAGGTGCATGCTGCCAGGCCAGGCTTTTAAAAAAAAAAAATTTTTTTTTTTTTCTAAACGTAAGTACTGGAGTCCTGTAGCCCACGGTCAGTGTAAATGTGAAATATGTTGCCACACTATGGGCTGGGGCGCTGTCTTCGTTTGTTTTCCGTTACAGTTGTGGGACTCTGCTGGGTAAGGTTGAAGTCTGGCTTCTCCGGATAGCCAGTTTGCACTCAGTCTATGAAGGTGGACTCCCTTTTCTCAGAGGAGTCCTCACTCCAACTGATCTGGTAACCCCACATCTTGCAAGGAGTGTCACATGGCCCTCCGGGAAGATTACAGACCTAATCCTTTCCTGATAAGGATCTTGTTCAACAAGCACAGGGAGTTCCTGGAAGCACCTCATCCTATGCAGAGGCGATCCCAGCCTCCGGCAAATGACTCTTCACCATACCTAGAATCATTCCCTCAACTATAGGATGATTAAGTACTGTTTTCTTTCCTCGTGATAGGACTTTGTGTTACAGCGTGTAAATGAGGTACTGTGTGGAGATTACGTATCCTGCCGCCCTTAGCCCTAGTGAATCAGACACATTCACCCTTAAAACCACTCCCCACTGCCCAAGGTTTATAAATAAAGGCTGCCTGGTGTGCTGAGGTGGGTGCAGGGTGTATGTGTGTGTGTGTGCGCGCGCGCGCGCGCGCTGACCTCGGTGGGCACTGCCAGGCGTGGGTCTCATTGGACCTGGCTGCAAGTGGGTTTCCAACATCTGCCTGCTTCCTCTGTTGTGTTTAGCACAGCAGCTCAAAGCAGGGGCTGTAGCACTTGGTGTATTATCGCGGGCCTGTGGGCTCCACTGCCATCTGAGACCTGCAGTCTCATTCTAAACAGAGCTAAACTGTTAACACTCCACGGAAAACTCCCACCTCCCTCTGAGAGACAGGGAACCTGGACTAATGCCCAGGCAACGGGCCTCACTGTAAAGTGCTCTGGCTGCCCCCGGTTACGAAAAGGGCCTTTTGGGACCTTTAATCCCGAGGTCTGTCTGTCCTTGTCCAGAGGCAAGCAGTGCCTTGACTCACCCGCTGACAGTGGGACCCAGGCCCGCTGCCAGACGCCGAAGGACAAGTGTGACAAACACCGTGACCAAAAGCAATCCACGGGAGGAAAGGGCTACTTGACTTACAGTTCCTGACCATTGGCGATTATGGAAGGCAGCCAGGGCAGGGCCCTGAGGGCAGGCACAGAAGCACCTGCCATGGAGGGGCCCTGTGTATTGGCTCGCTCCTTATGGCTTGCTCAGCCTGCTTACAGCACCCAGGGCTTGCCCAGGTGTGCTGCGCCCTCGCTCATTAATCATTAATCAAGAGAATTGTCCCACAGACTTTTCTACACACCAACCTAATGAAGGCTTTTCTCCTCAATTGAGGCTCCATCTTCCCACATGACCCCGGTTTGTGTCAAGCCGTCCACAAACTACACAGCACGGTGACTCTGCGATTCTTCTCTGGCCATCACTTCTGTCTCCGAGAAAGGACGATGTGTTCTTCTCCCCTGCCCCTTGCCGATTTCCTGTCACTTGCATCTGCAGCCTTTTAGGTTATTTAACTTGTAAATTTCCCGAAATAATTCCAGCTCCGTGACTCCCAGAGTCCTGATTGCAGCATTTAAATTTTTTAGTATTCTGTGTGCTGTGCCTGAGAGGTGTGGGTGCCGACTTCAGTGGGGCAGCCAGCAGGCACAGTGAGCGCAGATGGGCGAAGCCTTCGCTGCTTCCCTCATTACTCTGTCAAAACACCTGACAGAAGCGACTCACGGAGAGAAGGGTTTATGTGGCCTCCCGGTTTGGCAGACAGTGCCTCATAGCAGGGAGCCTGAAGCACTTGGTCACCTTGGCCAGGAACAGAGAAGATGAACGAATGCTGTGTTCCGCTCGCTCACTCACTGTCTCCCACTTACCTTCTATTTATCTTCCTTTTTCTTCGTGGGACCTAAGCCCATAATGAGGTGCCATCCACATTCAGGGCGGGTCTTTGCTCTGACAAAGCTCTTTGGAAGCATCTTCACAGACCAGCCTGGAGGTGTGTCTCCTAAGAGACTCTAAGTCCAGTTGGTGCCACCCAATCCTTGGCTGTCCTTGGGACATCTGGCAAGCTCCTTCTACGGTAGCCACAAAGGTGCCATTCTTCCCACTAGGCTCAACCACAGGGTGGCTACCCCTCATCTTGTTGTTAGTGAGGGACACTACATGTGGCCCCATAGGACAATGACCTTCTCCTATGGGACAAGATCAGCTCTACCCCCCTTCTTCCCAGCTTTGTTCCTCCCTTGGTAGACAGATCGGCGTGAAAAGACAAATGTGTGTTTCGACATGTCCCTTCCTCCCCCGTGACCATCACAGGCAGCAGCCACCTCCCTTAGGACACTGTCCCTTCAACCTTCAGGTCCCTCATCCCCCCATTCCCATGGTTAAGGTTCTGTGTGCTGCTAACACTGGCTCCTCCTTCAGGCCAAGGGCGAATCACCAAGTCCCAGGGAGCAGATCACCATGGCCGCTGCACAGCCCAGCCTAAGTCCCTAACCAACCACGTCAGACTTATTAACACCCAGAAATTACTTTTCTGTGCTCTCAAGGCCCAGGAGGTCAGGAATTCTGAGAGTAGGCAAGTTGTCCCTGCTGTGCCTGGCTAGGGTCACTTGGGAAGTGTGGCGCTGTGTGTGTGTGTGTGTGTGTGTGTGTGTGTGTGTGTGTGTGTGTCTGGGAACACATGGCACCATCTCTCACATACGGTCTGACAGCTAGGACTGACAGTCAGCCAGAATCCTGCATATGGCCTCTCCACAGCTCCCTGCACAGCAGCTGGCTCGGGCTTCCTCAGAGCCTGGTGGCTGACTTCCCAGAGACAAGGCCCCAAGAATGGTATTGGGGGGGTGGGGTCCATGTGTCTTTATGCTGCAGCCTGGGCAATCACAGAGTGTCCCTTCCACCATGTCTCCTAGTTTCAGGAAGCCAAGATTGCCACTGTAGTCACTCAGATATGATGCAGCCACACCAGGGGCTCTAGACTCCAGTCACGCGTCCCCAGTGTGGCTGTTCCGCAGCTGCTGGGGACACTAAAGAGTGAGGCTCTGGCATTTTCTTTCTCTCTCTCTTTCTGTCTGTCTTTCTTTCTTTCTTTGAGTTAGGGATTCTCTGTGTAGCCTTGGCTTGAGACCAGGCTGGCCTCAGACTCACAGAGATCTACCTGCCTCCCAGATTCCTGGGATTGCAGGCATGTGCCACCGTGCCTGGTGCTTCTGGCATCTTCTACTCTTGGATAAGTGAGTTTCCCTGAAGAACAGATTTCCCTAGATCTATAAAGACAGGTGTTTGAGGACCCAGGAGGAGGCCAGCACTGAGACCAGACAAAGGAGGCCAGAGAAAACCCATTACCTGGGCTGGAGAGATGGCTCAGTGGTGTTCTTCCAAAGGACCCGGGTTCAATTCCCAGCACCCACCTACATGGTGGCTCACAACTGTCTATAACTCCAAGATCTGACACCCCTACACCAACGCACATAAACTAAAATTACATAAAATATTAAATAAATAAATAAATAAAACCCATTCCCTTCCGGCTTGTCTGTGGGTGGTAATCTTGGGGACACCATGCCTGCACCTTTCAGTAGAAGACAGAATTCAAAGAGTGTGCTTTTCTTTTCTTTCCTTCCTTCTTTTTATATTTATATATTTTCAACACAAGGTTTCCCTGTGTAACAGCCCTGGCTGTCCTGGAACTTTCTTTGTAGACCAGGCTGGCCTCAAACTCCCAGTCTTTCTTCTTTTGAAAATGAGGTAAACTTGGTGCGTGGTTCCATGAGGTTAAAGGGCCACAGCTGACAAGGGCCTTCTTGCCAGCCAAGTTCTGTGGGGCATCCTATGCACAGCAAGGCAGGGCGTGCTTGAGAACTCCGGTGTCTCGTCTTCTTTTAACCCTGACTTCTTTTCTCTTTTCTCTTTTGTTTCGTAGAACTTTTACACTACCTTGGTAACTGCCGTTTCAAACGTTTTCGCAATATTTTAACAAATAAGCCAGAGGTGACAGACTTTGGATCTGTGCTGTATAACAACTGTATCTTCTTTTTTTTTTTTCCTCTTTAAATTCACCTTAAGACTACTGAGACCTGAGATAGAAGCTGTAGGGTGAGCACGGCTAACTCCGACACCGAGAGGCTACTTGTGAGAGAGAACCAGCCGTGCTCACCCCGACACCGAGAGGCTGCTTGTGAGAGAGAACCGTTAGCTCTCACAGAAGGGCAGCGGGTGACTCAGGACAGTGACGAGGTTTAACAGGTTGTAGCTGTTGTCGTTTTTTCCCCTCACAGAGCTGGGGACTGAAGGGTTGTTTGATCATCCAGTCAGTTGAGTCACATGAACAGGAAGCTGAAGTTTGAGGTCAGAAGGAGCCACCTCACATGAGTGCCTATGTTCAACGGCAGGAAAGGGATGCCTCGTTTAACTGTATTTAATTACTAGAGGAGCTGAAAATTCCTCTGTGTGCGTGTGTGTACAGCCAGATGCTGATGTGAACCCTACAAGCTCAGGGAGGCAGGAAGGGCCTGGCTGATCTCCAGTCTGCTGCTCTCCTCTGCAGACAGCACAGAAGGAAAAAGGAAGCTCTCCCTCTGCCCACCACCTCAAAAAACCTCTCAAACTGACTGTCCCTCCTTCCTACTTCCTGTGTGTCTCCCTAGCTGTGCTCCTGACTTTCTCTTACTCTCTCTGTTTTCCCCCCATATTCACTCCTGTAAACTTTATAACCATGGGCTTTCCTTCCGAGCCCCAGCTCCTAAAATAACAACTCTGAGACATTTTTATTTATGAATAGATGCCTAGGCCATAAGCTTTGGCTTTGTTTCCCGGCTAGCTCATAACTTATTTCACATATTTATTCTAATCTATGTGGATCACATGACTGGTTACTTCTCATCAGTTTTCATACGTCTGTCTTCCTCAGAATCTGGGGTGAATCTCTTGCCTCTGGCTTTATCCCAGTGTTCATAGCTTTTGGCTAGAACTCCCACCTCCTATTTCCTGTCTCGAGCTAATAGGCTATCAGCTTTTTATTGACAGGTGATGCTTTCATATAATACACAGGAGATTCTCTCTACACACTCCCTGTCAACTGGTTGCTTGTTCCACCTCTTGACCTATTCATGTGGATGACCTATTCAATCCTGTTTACAATACTCAAGCAGGAAGTTCTTGGATTAAAGGTGTGTGTTAGGGTTGAGCCAAACCACAACTAGAAACAGTTTTTTAAAAAGGTTTATTTATTTATTATGTTTACAATATTCTGCCCAAAGGTATGCCTGCACACCAGAAGAGGGGACCAGATCTCATTATAGATGGCCATGGGCCACCATGTGATCCCTGGGAATTGAACTCAGAACCTTTGGAAGAACAGACAGTACTTTTAACCTCTGAGCCATCTCTCCAGCCCATAGAGACAGGTTCCCTCCCCGCCCCCAGTAAACAACACAATCTCAGGATACACAATGTGATCACAATCCTACAACATTTCCCCATTTTGTCTCAACAAAAGAAGAAAGATTTTAATCCTAACACACTAAAACTATTTACAATAATAAAGCTATTTTTGCCAAGCCTTCCACGATGTTCAGCTTGGCTGTATCTGGCAGTCTTAGGGTTAAGTATTTTGAGTCCAAGCTTCTGTGAAATGTTCCTGTTCGTCTCCTCTGAACTCAGCAGTTTGAACGTCCCGAGCAGTCTGTAGTCCGAAGCTGCTCTTTGGGTGGTGTTTGCCAGCTCAGTGACAGTCCTGGTGCAGAAGCTGGCAGCGAAGAGACACGAGGAAGTTTCCCCCAGTGGTTAGTATTACCACAGTCCAGGTGGATGTGTCACTGCAGGGCCCTGTCATCTCCTTAGAGACCTAAAAGGTCACTGTTAGGAATGGTCACAGTTTATTGTAGAAAACTTAAAACGTTTTCAGTTCCACGTTCAGCATATCTCCGAAAGGTCTGAGGACCAAGATCTGTTAAGTACGTCTGAGGCACACAAACTTTGTTCCTAGTCACCTGCTTCAGACTCGAGGCTGAAAACACACACAGGAAGCTAGATGAAGCTCATTTCTAGAATTAGTTAGTACTCTGTATGACCATTAGTATCACGACAGGAAGTTTATATATACATAATAATCTTACAGATTTTGAGATAATATTTATACCTTAAGAAAAGTTTTAGAGCCAGATGTGGTAGCGCACACCTTTAATCCCAGCACTTGGGAGGCAGAGGCAGGTGGATTGCTGTGAGTTTGAGGCCAGCCTGATCTACATAGTGAGTCCAGGACAGCCAAGGCTACACAGAGAAACCCTGTCTCAAAAAAAAAAAAAAAAAAAGAAAGGAAGGAAGGAAGGAAGAAAAGAAAAGAAAGAAAGAAAAAGAAAAAGAAAGAAAAAAGAAAAGAAAAGTTTTAGAAAACTGGGCATGGCGGTGCATGCCTTTAATTCCAGCACTTGGGAGGCAGAGGAAGGCAAATCCATGTGAGTTAGAGGTTGGCCTGGTCTACAAAGAGAGTTCCAAAACAGCCAGGGCTGTTACACAGAGAAACCTTGTCTTGAAAGGAAAAAAAAAAGGGGGTGGGGAGAGAAAAGCTTTAGAGAGTTAAGTGAAAACCAAAAGATTCTGAGATTAGTGGCAATAAAATAGTCTCTATTTTTTGTTTTCCTCTGTCCCATACCAGAGATTTTGCTCTTTCCTTTAACAAGCATGCATGGCTTTAGAGAAGAAGAGAGCCACACTCCAACCCCAAAGCCAACTTTAATTTTTAATTGAATTGGGACCACATAAAGACCATTTGTCACTTAGGTCTATAGAGGGCAGCAGAGACAAGCTTGGCCAATTTACTCTTTTTCTTGGGACATTTTCTTTTGATGATCAGTCCTTTTTCCTCAGATGTTTCAAGTGTCCAGTGGTCTTCAGATTCCTTAGTAGGATGCTTTTTTATTTTCTCAAGATGGGGTTTCTCTGTATAGCCTTGGCTGTACTGGACTCGACATATAGACCAGGCTGACCTCGAACTCACAACAATCCACCTGCCTCTGCCTCCCAAGTGCTGGGATTAAAGGTTTAGGGCATGCCTGATTTAGTTGGATGCTTTCATTCTCCTGGAAAGATAGAAACAAAACCCTGCCCCAACCCTAACTCTGGGCTTTCCTTTTTTGGTAATTTATATATTTTCTAGGGCAAAATATTTATTGGAAACAGACAGAACATTTTTTCTTTCTTTCTTTCTTTCTTTCTTTCTTTCTTTCTTTCTTTCTTTCAAGACAAGGTTTCTCTGTGTAGCCTTGGCTATCCTGGTCTTGCTTTGTAGACCAGGCTGCCCTCGAACTCACAGCGATCAGCCTGCCTCTGCCTCCCCAGTGCTGGGATTAAAGGCATGTGCCACCATGCCCAGCAAGAGCATTATCTTTCCATTGATTTTTTTTTAATTCTTTTAATCCAGGTGCAGTGGTTCACACGTATAATCCCAGTTCAAGGCCAGTATGATCTACAGAGTGAGCCAAGGACAGCCAGGGATACACAGAGAAACCGTGTCTCAAAAAAAAACCAACCAAACAACAACAAACAATTACTTCTAAAATGTGGGTAAATATACCTATATTCCCCTTTCTCTTTAAAAAAAATATTCAAGGCTTAAGTGTATTTACATTTAGGTCAGAAAGGACATTCACTTTGGTTCCAGCCTACCTTTTGCAAGTGGTTTTCAATCTAAATCACTGTAATTGTTATGTGTCTGCCTCTACCTCCCAAGTGCTGGGATTAACGCTGTGAACCACCGCCTGGCTGTGGATTCCTTACACTAGTTAGTCTCATAGGGTTGTCCTATTCTAACTTGGTTCTCCATTTCCCCTTATTTTTTTAAAAATTTATTTATTTGTTAATTATTATTATGTATACAGTGCTCTGCCTGCACGTACACCTGCACACCAGAAGAAGGCACCAAATCACATTATAGATGGTCGTGAGCCACCATGTGGTTGCTGGGAATTGAACTCAGGACCTCTAGAGGAGCAGTCAGTGCCCTTAACCTCTGAGCCATCTTTCCAGCCCAATTTCCCCTTATTTTTAGGGTTGGTGTAAGCTTTCAAGTTTTTTGATTGTGTAATCTATCGCTACTCCTTATTTATTCTGAATTTGTTCCCTGGAAAAATTTAATATTCTAGTCTTAACTAAATGTAATGCCAATTTGTCCACTATGTCATTATTTTCAGGTGTTTTTTTCTGTCTCGCCTGTATGAACTACATTAAATTTGATGTCTTTTCTAGGTTTTGCCATTTCCATTCATGCTTCCCATGACCAGATATATCTTTATCATTTATCTGCCAGTTAGCAGTTTTCCATTTTACTTTTGTTTTTTAAAGATGTATTTATTATATATACAATATTCTGGCCTGCCTGCCAGAAGAGGGCACCAAGATCTCATTATAGATGGTTGTGAGCCACCATGTGGTTGCTGGGAATTGAACTCAGGACCTCTAGAAGAGCAGACAGTGCTCTTAACCACTGAGCCACCTCTCCAGCCCACAGTTTTTCATTGTAATGACCATATTGCTATGCCATTGCACAAGCACCATGAACTGGAAAAGACAGAGATTTTCCTTTCGCTTTCCTAGTTATTTGTCTTATAGGCAACAGTGCGGCACTGATTTGGGGGTTCCTTCCTCAGTATTGGTCATTTCATTCCCCGGTCTACATGTTGCCACTTTCCATTAGTTTTGGTTCCATCAGTGGTTGATGAAGCATCAGTAAACCATTAGCCAAATGTTGTGACCATTTCATTGGTCCCCACACTAGGTGCCTCTTTTGGGGGGAGGGGGAGAGCAGCTTAGGGATGGGGATTACAGGGAACCGAGCTATTTCCTCAGTGCAGTGTGGGAAAGATTAAGCTTTGTCACAGGTGGAAGCAATCTTGGCGGGCTTTACCCTTGGGGCACACCATGAATACCTTGTGAGAGACTGTTTGGAGCCTTCCTGGGCTTGGAATTCAGGATACCTACCTGGGAACCCCACCATGGCTATTGTTTTCCTAATTGACCCTCGAAGGGAGGAGGAGACCGCCCTTTGCATGTGACTGGGAAGGTGGTGAGGAGAAAAACAAGAGGTAGAGAGGAAGAAGGAGGAGGCGCGGAGAGAGAGGAAAAGACTGGACCAGCTCGTGGGACAGAGACACCTAAGGACCCGTCCTGCCGACGGATTCTAGGAGGTTTACTCTTCTGTCCCTTTAACCTTTTTTTCCTTCTTGTATATGCTAGTTGGGTTGTATAATAAAGTTTAATTGTTAATAAACAGAGCCAACATCTGGCGCCCAACGTGGGGCCCGATGGGTTCCACAGTCCCTAATGATATGAGGAAAGATTCAGTATTCCACGAGATAGAAATGTTGTTTCAGGCTATTGACAAAATTGCAACTGCTGTTGCAAAACTCTTTCCTACATTATACTTAGAGGGAATTCTTTGTTTTCTCATTGTCCTTTTATTACAATATTTCGTGCTTAAAAGGATTAAAAGACAGGCTAATGAAATAGAAAAGCCGGAAGGGTCAGTAAGTTCTATCCTTTTGGAAAAGATTGCAGATTTGACTGGACAGATAGAAAGGCTGAGGAATGAAAATGAAGGGATGGGAAAGCGGATAGAATTTTTGGCATTTGGTAGTGATGAAGGACAGAAAATAGAGAGACCGGAAAGCCAGAAAAACCAGGAAGAGTCAATAAGCTCTATCCTTTTGGAAAGAATTACTGACTTGACTAAACAAATGGGCAAAATGCAGAAAAAACTGGAAGGGCTGGAAAAGCAGAAGGCACCTTTGGTTAAAAAGGGTGGAGAAGGTCAGAAACCAGAGGCAAAGGAAGCCAGACCGACCAAAAGGTCTTTAGAAGTAAATGTACCAGTGGAGGATACCTCCACAGTCACCCAGGCACCTTCAGCTTTTCCAGTCACTGTAAGAGATGTAATCGAGCCAAATGGTGCTGAGGGTCATGACGAAATAGCCTGGTGTCCTGTAGACATGATGGATTTAAAACATTTTAAGGAATCCGTTGTCAGATATGGTATGCATTCTAACTTCGTTAAACAAATGTTAAACAGCTGGGCCTATCAAAATAGAAGGCACAGCCACCTTTGCTACCACATCCTGGTCACGAAGGAATTCAGATAGGTACCAGTCCCTGTTGGGGTTTGGTCTAGTTGCTGCCCAGATGAGCAGACTCATGAACCCCAAAATGTTTGTAACTTGCCTAAGAACTTATTCCTGTTTGACCAATAAAAAGCCAACACACCTGGGCAGGGCAAATGGGATGGGTGTGGCTAAGGTTCCTGGGCTGGTCAGACAGAAAGGGTCTTAGGAAAGAAAGTAGTCAGAGGGACCAAGAGAGGATCTTGGGGAAGGAGAGGAGAGGGAAGGGAGAAGGAAGGAGGCCACCATGGGCTAGATGGAGTAAGAAGCACATGGCTCTCATGGATGAAGGATTCGGCCCAGATGATGATCATTAGCAAGTATTTGGGATTATGGATGGGAGGTAGCTCAAGAGAAATTATTAGAATCAAATGGCATGGGATTGGGGCAGGGTATGGGATACCTGCCCCAATACGGAAGGTAGTTTAGGGGATTAATATCTGCCCTGGCCAAGGTGTACCCAGGCTTTAAAAAAAATAGAACAGGTGTCTGTGTCTTCATTGATTGCTAGTGAGTTAGAAAATACTGCCCTAATAATTATAGGGCTGATGGTAAATATTTCTTAGGCCCTACTTGTAACATTCACAAGTTCCGCTGTAATCCCTTTCCTTCCATGGCTAAGCCTACAAAGAATCTGCCTTCTAACGGATCCAATCCATCGTTGTAAGGGGCGCCCTTATCACCACAGGGTGGTTGGCAACGACTGAGTATGAGGGTCTTCATGCCTCATAAAATACCCAGATTTGTTTCTCAAAGAGGGAATATTTATTCCCCATATATGGGAAACGTTTGTATTAGAAGCCAACACGCAAATAGTTGGTGTGCTCCTTTTTGCCTTATGAAGAGTCCCCACTTGCCAACTCACTAATAAATATGCTATCTATCATTAGGGTATCATCTGGCTTAATATTGGTCAGGCTTGCATGCACAGAGATGTGCTTACTGGCAGTCACAAAAGCTGCTCTTAGTTCCTGTCCCCATTGGAAATTAGCTGCCTCTCTAGGAACCCTGTAGAGGGTTTTTTATAATAATCTGTAATTATGGTATACTATTTCTCTAGTGTGAAAACATACCAATTAGGAGCTGTATCTATAGTCTAACATTCTAACAGCTCCTAATTGATATCACTGGGTGGTGGGATTAAAGATGTGCACCACCACCTTGTTCACTGTAACTCTAGGTTTTAGAAAAGTAACTTGTAGAGATCCACCTGTCTCTGCTCAGATTAAAGGCATGTGCTACCACTGCCCTGTGCAAATATTTTATTTTAGCTCCAACTCGTAGAGATTTAGAAAACAAGTTTGAACTGTAGTGACCCTTTGAATTAATTTAAAACATTTTAAATATCTTAACTGTGTTTTTAATACCAAACAACAAAAATATTCTTTTTATTTAAGAAGAAAACTAAAAAACTGATTTCCAAGATGATGTGGGCCCTGTGGCAATCTACAGTCTAACATTCTAACATGGAATTAAGACACGTGTTTAAAACACCAGTTTTTCATTTCATGCCAGTAAGACAAGTGTGCCTTTGGTATATTATCACTCAAAAAATAATATTATTTTTAATTTTTATGTTTTTATGCCTGATCAAATTAAAGGCATTTGTTAGTCTTCATAAGTTAGTTTGCACTGACTGACCAAGCTGTCTGATGAACCTGTAGGCAAAATGTTATTGTGCACTGCATAAAGATTCAAATGACGATTTCTGTGCTCCCTCTTGTCTGGTTGCAAGCATCGTCCTGAGAATCTCCTGTCTCAATGTTGTGTAGACACTACTTCCCACTTGTCCCCTGGTATGCCAATAAAGCAGTTTACAGCCAATCACTGAGCAAGGGAGAGAATAGGGCAGGATTTCCTGCCAGCCAGGGGAGGAGGAGAGAAAGAGAGAAATTGGGGACTGGTCCAGGAGACATCAGAAGGGAGCATCTGGAGTAGGGAAAGCCATAAAGTGCAAGATCTCAGGAATTTCTGGTGGGAGGTAGCCAGATTAACTTAGAAGGTTAATATAGACTTATATTGCTCAGTTGTTGTGCCTTAAAGCTTATTAAACAAATATAATAGTTCAGTCTCAATTATTTGGGTGCTAGCTGGGTTAAGAGAGAAAATACAGCACACTTTAAAAAAACTACCACCAACTAGCCAGGCTTGATGGCGCACGCCTTTAATCTTAGCACTGGGGAGGCAGAGGCAGGTGGATCGCTGTGAGTTTGAGGCCAGCCTGGTCTACAAAGTGAGTCTAAGACAGCCAAGGCCACACAGCGAAACCCTGACTCAAAACCCCAAAAAAAAAAACAAACAAACAAAAGCAACAACAACAAAAATGCCACTGACAATCACCCCTCCTTATTCAGAGATCTCTCCGGTTTCAATTTTAATGTTTATCAATTTTAGTGGTATCCATAGCTTTTCTTCCCCTGTGGAATCGAAGGCAAAACCTCCTCCCCAACATAATATATATCTCAGTTTCCATTCTGAGGTCAACACATCTTTAAAATATACAGACTGATTTAATTCAGCAGTTCTTTTGTTTGTTTGTTTGCTTGGTTGGTTGGTTGGTTTTTCGAGACAGGGTTTCTCTGTGTAACAGGCCTGGCTGTCCTTGAACTCACTCTGTAGTCCAGGCTGGCCTCGAATTCAGAGATCTGCCTGCCTCTGCCTCTGCCTCCCAAGTACTGGGATTAAATGTGTGTGCCACCACCGCCTGGCTGTAATGTGGCTATTCTTGATAATACCTTTTAATGTTTTTCTCAGAAGCATTCATTATTTTATGGTTTGTTCTGAGATTGGAAGAATGTTAATCTGTATTTTCCATGGCTACAACAAATCACATTCCCATAAATTCATGACTATATCAGCTACATATGGCTTTAATTTTCCTATTTGTTCTTCTGGCCCTGTACACTCAACAAAATTTTTTTTTGAGACAGGGTTTCTCTGTGTAGCTTTGGCTGTCATGGACTCGATGTGTAGACCAGGCTGGCCTCAAACTCACAGTGATCCACCTGCCTCTGCCTCCCAAGTGCTGGGATTAAAGGCGTGTGCCCTAACACATCTTTTACTTTGTTTTACCTGAGATAAAGTTCCAATCCCTAGAAGGTGAGTATTTATCTCCTAAATAGACCAATTTGGATGTCAAGCTTTTGATGAAATTGTTGTTACATCTGCTTCTATGTCTACTAAACCTTCTATTTAAATGTCATTTATTTGTATTTTTAGTGTTGGTCTCTGATCATTTATAGTAGCGTGACAAAATACTTGTTTTCTGGTCTCTCCTGAATATTTTGTTTTATCAACTGAAGCTGTTCTATCCTTGATTACATCCAGAGAGTGTTGTTTTTAACATCAGGCATTAAATCTTTTAGTGGCTATGTGACTGAGTTTCTTCAGTACTGATAGGGAATGATTGAGTTGAATTTGATATCAGGGCTTGTGTGAGGCCCCCCTAGGGTGTTCCCAATAGAAAGGGGTTACTTTGCCTGCCCCTCGTTGATCTGCATTCATTAGTCCAATGTTAGCCTTTGCCACACCTTCAGCATACTCTTGAAAGCTGGGCCTTCTTTTTTATTTATCTCTAGAAAAAATATTGTTTCTGAGAATTCTTGCCTACAATTCCTTTCCAAATGGTCTTGCTTACTACAGTTAAAACATCTGACATTTTTTTCTTAAAACTTTTAAAACTTTTATAAATTACTTCTCCTATCAGAGTCGTATCATAAATGTGAGAGTTAATATAAGACATAATTTTAATCCATTCATCTAATGGTGCTGATCTTGCTTTTAAAGGTCTAATCACCGTTTTTTGCATTTTCTTTCTTTTTTGTTTTGTTTTTTGGGACAGGGTTTCTCTGTGTAGCCTTGGCTGTCCTAGACTTGCTTTGTAAACCAGGCTGGCCTCGAACTCAGAGAGATCCACCTGCCTCTGCCTGGGATTAAAGGTGTGCGCCACCATCCCCGGCCCTTCACAATCATTACTGAGCCAATTCCAGTTAACTCATTTAGCTTTTAGTTTTGTTTTTATTTTCAAGCCATCTAAAGTAGCAGTATACAGTATCCTAGTGCCTTGTGTTATGGTATTTTTCTTTTTCTTTTTTTAAACATTTTTTGGTTACTTATTTATTATGTATACAGTGCACATTAGATCACATTATAGATGGTTGTGAACCACCATGTGGTTGCTGGGAATTGAACCCAGGACCTCTGGAAGAGCAGTCGGTGCTCTTAACCGCTGAGCCACCTCTCCAGCCCCATGTTATGGTATTTTTCATCCTTAACTCTCTCCTTGAGGACTTCCCATATTACATGGCTTCTCAGTTTGTCAGCACCTGGTATAATTTCTCTGTCTGTGTGGTCAGAGAATGCATTGGAGTGCCAAATATTGTTTTTAACTAAATCTTAATCATTCTATTTTACCAATAAAGGCCAATCAAGAACCAGATGCTGGGGTGAAAGGCTGCTAGCTTAGAGAGGTGGAAAAAGAACCCAGCTGACCTTCCTCCTCAGCTGACATCCCCAAAATAAAAAGGAAGCCCTCCTTCTCCATGTATCTCAAAAAACAAAACAAAACAAAACAAAAAAACCTCAAACTGAATGTCCCTCCCTTCTACTTCCTGTGTGCCTCTCTACCTATCCTCCCGACTTCCTTTTACTTTCTATAGGTTTTTCGAGACAGGGTTTCTCTGTGTAGCCTTGGCTGTCCTGGACTCACTTTGTAGACCAGGCTGGCCTCGAACTCACAGCAATCAGTCTGCCTCTGCCTCCCAAGTGCTGGGATTAAAGGCGTGTGCCTCCATGCCTGGCTTCTATAGGTTTTTTTCTATGTTCACTCTCTGTCAACTGGTTTCTTGCTCTGCCTCTTGACCTAAGATTAACTTTCTTTAATCCTTCTTATAACACTCACATAGAAAGCTCTTGGATTCAAGGTATGTGCTAGGGCAGAGGCACACCAAACTGAAAAGAGATTTTTCCAGTCAACAAAACAATCTCGGGGTCACAGTGTGAGCACATATCCTGCAACATGTGTGTGCTTATATACCGAGGGCAGAGATAGAGTGAGGGTATCTTTCCTCGCTTGCTATCCACCTTGGATTGTTTGCTTTGGTTTGACTTTCCAAGGCACAACCTTAGACCGGCCTCAAGACGGCTGGCCAGGGGTCAATAGTTCTGCCTCCTCACTAGAAGGATTCCAAGCATGTACTTCTGACCTCCAAATTTTTCACGTGGCTTCGGAATTCAGGTCTCCATGCTTGCAGGCTGTTATATCCATATCCTCTTGAGCATAATTTAAAAACAGTTCCAGTGGTTCTTAGTTATTACCAGGTTCCTCTTTTATTTGAGAATGTCTTTAGGACTGGGTGTGGTGGTGCACACCTTTGATCCCAGCACTGGGAGGCAGAGGCAATGGATCTCTGGGAGTTCAAGGCCAGCCTGCTCTATTGTAAGTCAGGAAATATATGACTACATAGACAGACTCAGTCTCAAAAAAAAAAAAAAACAAACACACACACACAAAATAAAATAAAACAAAAAATAAGGGCTTTGGGGGCTGGAGAGATGGTTCAGAACACTGGCTCTTTTTCCAGTGGACTTAGGTTCTTATCCCAGCGACGTAAGGTGGTTCACAACCATCTGTAATTCCGGTTCCAGAGGACCCAATGCCCTCCTCTGGCCTGTGAGGACACCAGGCAAACAAGTGGTGCACAGATTTATGCACAGGCAACACACACACACAGACACACACACACTACAATGAATAAATGAACAAATTCAAAAAGAGACAGAACTTGAGGGGTCTTACCTGTGGGTATCAGGGTGGAGAACCATGCCAGACACACAGTAGCCTGGAAATGCGTGGATGGAGGATGCATCAGGGTGTGGCAGGGTGTGGCACGGCGTGGAGTGGAGTGCTTTCCTCAGTCCTGTTCTCTTTTCTCCTTCTGATTCTGCATGTGTGTGTGCTGTGGAAGAGGCAAAGATACAAATGAAATGTGATAGTCAGGTTTGGTTTTTCTTTTTCTTTTTTTTTTTTCATTTTTGTTTTTGTTTTGTTATGTTTTGTTTTAGTTTTTCGAAACAGGGCCTCTCTGTGCAGCCTTGGCTGTCCTAGACTCACTTTGTAGATCAGGCTGGACTCAAACTCACAGCGGTCTGCCTGCCTCTGCCTCCCTAATGCTGGGATTAAAGGGGTGCGCCACCACGCCCGGCTGATAATCGGGTTTGAACAGTTTTACTAATCCTGTGCAGCACCCAGGAAATATTTTCAGGAAGGGTTCAGTTTGATAGCTGCTCCTCTTGGGCTGTGAACCAAGATAAATTTTTAGGCTGCCACCAGAGGGAGCCCTAAACTGAATGATTCTGAAGCTGCCTTCCCAGAGGTATTTGCTTGTTTGTTTTGGGGGTGTTTTGTTTTGTTTTGTTGTTTTTTGATACAGGGTTTCACTGTGTAGCCTAGCTGCCTTGGAACTTGCTCTGTAAATCAGGCTAGCTCCAAACTCATATAGCTCTGCCTGCCTCTTCCTCCTGAGTGCTAGGATTAAAGGTGTGGGCCACCACTGGCTAGCTAGTTTTATTTTTTGAATTGAAAATATTTTTTTTTCCTCAAATAATATAGCCTGATTATAATTTCCCTCCCAGTTCCTCCCAACATTCCCTCCCATCTAGATCCACCTCCTTTCTGTCTCTCATTAGAAAAAACAGTCAGATGGGCACGGTGGCATATACCTGTAATCCCAGCACTCAGGAGGCAGAAGCAGGCAGATCTCTGAGAGTTCCAGGCTAGCCTGGTCCAGGACAGGCAAGGCTACACAGACAAATCCTGACTCAAAAAAACAGAGAGAGGAGGCATTCAAGGAACAAGAGTGCAGGCGACTGGTGAGGCAGGAGAGAAGGCTCAGCTTGAGGAAATCACAGATAAGTTTCTATTTTAAAAGACTGAAAAATTGAGAGAGAGAGAGAGAGAGAGAGAGAGAGAGAGAGAGAGAGAGAGAGGGAGAATGAGAAAACTCAGCCCTGCGTGGTGGTGCACGCCTTTAATCCCAGCACTCGGGAGGCAGAGGCTGGTGGATCACTGTGTGTTCGAGGCCAGCCTAGTATACAAAGTGAGTCCAGGACAGGACAGCCAAGGCTACACAGAGAAACCCAGTCTTGGAAAACAAAAACAAAAACAAAAAACCCTAGAACTCTAACTTTCTTTTTAAAAAGGAGAGAGACAGAGAGAGACAGAGACAGAGACAGAGACAGAGAGAGGACCCCTGACTCCATAGGCAGAAGTCTTATTGATGGCCTCCAAGGTATACCATGAGATGAAAAAGCCTGAAAACAAAAACACCTGATTGTAGCAAAGGCCATATCAACTGTCCAGGCTCCCTGGCCTCCCAAAGCCCAAGAACCTCCGAATCCCTGTTTCAATGAGTTCTGGAGGGTCACTAGGCCCTGGTCTGTCTGAACACTTGTAAAACACCCAGACCATGTACAAGGGGCCATCAAAAGGGGCATTGACATATTGACTGCCCTCCCTGTCCCTCATGGAGAGGGGACATCAAGGCCGGGTGACCCTTCAACTGACCTCCCAGGTCTGGCCAAGAACAACTGAGGAGTCCCTGGCTTCCTTGACCCAACGACCACCATCTCTGACCAGGAGCCTTGGATAAACATCACAGTTTCAGGATGATCCTTTTTCTTCCTTCTGGACAATGGGGCTACATAATTAATCCTGATGGGGTTTTAGAGACTCATCTTCTTGTTCCCCTATAGCTGGGGAGGCAGGACAGGGGTACCAGCCTCATGAAACCACCAAATATACCACCCAGGATCAATACTCTCTACATCCTCAGGGGACTCTCTGGCCTCTTAGGAATCTTCTGTGTCCCACTTGTTCCCCTTTTAGTGGCCCCATCCTCACGGTGAAAGCCTCAATGGAACCTGTCACTCGGTTCAGCATCTCTGACTTATCAATCCAGCAGTGGTTCCTCTTCATCCCATAATACTAAACCCTTTGCTCTCCCCTCTACAGCCACCTCAGAGAGCTCCCATTCTCTGGCCTAGAACTCAGGGATGGCTTCTTTTCTATTCCTCTGGACACCTCCCCTAACCCCCCCCCCCCACACACACACAGTGCACTAACTATCTCCCTCTTTACTTGGGCTGACCCGGATGCTCACATTTCTACCGCACTCACTTGGACCATCCTATCCCAGGGCTTCTGGGACAGTTCAATCGGCTTGGCCAGGCCCTGGCCTCTGACTTATTCTCTGTCTCTTCCTAAACCCAAGCTTATACAATAAGTAGATGATCTTCTCCTTTGTAGTCCTATAAATGAGCCAGGCTTTATTAAACTCTCTGTCTAATAGAGGATACAGGTTCTCACCCTCCGGGATCCAGCTGCCCACCCCTCAGGTTACTCATCTGGGACTAGCTTCCACTCCAACTCCCAAGGCTGTTATCCTAGATCCAAAGCACTTAATTCAGTCACTCACAGTCCTCCAGCATCAAGGACAAAATTGAGTCCTTCCTGGGGATGGCCAACTTCTTATGCTTTAGATACCTTCTTTCTTTCGTCTCTCCCACCCCCTCTATGAGGCAGCTCTTGGCCCCTCATACGATCCCCTCCTTGAACCCATTACTAAGGCATTTTGTAAGCTTCAACAGGCCCTCCTCTAGGCCCCGGCCTACATCTTCTGGACTTAACTCATCCCTTCCGACTCTAGGTTATAGAAAAGGAGGGATTTGTGGCTGGAGAGATGGCTCAGAGGTTAACAACGCTGCCTGTTCTTCCAAAGGTCCTGAGTTCAAGTCCCAGTAACCATATGGTGGCTCACAGCCATCTATAATGAGATCTGGTGCCATCTTCTGGTGTGCAGGTGTACGTGTAGGCAAAACACTCTATACTTTTTTTTTTTTGGTTTTTCTTTTTCTTTCTTTCTTTCTTTCTTTTTTTTTTTTTTAAAGATTTATTTATTATTATGTATACAGTGGTCTGTCTGCATGTACACCTGCAGGCCAGAAGAGGACATCAGATCATATTAGAGATGATTGTGAGCCACCATGTGGTTGCTGGGAATTGAACTCAGGACCTCTGGAAGAGCAGTGCTCTTAACCGCCAAGCCATCTCTCCAGCCCCCCCCCCCTTTTTTATTTTTATTTTTGGTTTTTCCAGACAGGGTTTCTCTGTGTAGCCTTGGCTGTCCTGGACTCACTTTGTAGACTGGGCTGGACTCAGACTCACAGAGATGTGCCTCCCGAGTGCTGGGATTAAAGGCGTGCACCACCCCACTCGGCACCGCAGACCATCTCTTAACTCATAAGGGTCTCCAACACTGCCCCTTCCAAAGTCCTGTCTCTTCAGGAAGCACTAGTAGAGGGGGCTACACTTACCCTTCAGCCATGCCCACATCCCAGCACTTCAAACTGACTAAGTTACTGACTTGACTTTCTTAAAGTCAGGCAATTTGTTTCTGTGGGCTTCTGCTAGCAACCATAATTGGTTCCAAGTTCCAGAGTCTCTCCTCACCTACCTCACTCTCCAGAGCCTTACCATGTGGGCAACTTTGTACTTAGTAAGACACTTGCTCCTCTCCCTGTGTCATTCTGTGTCGTGTCCCACCTGCCATGCGCTGCACCGGAAGTGCACGCTGTGGTCTGAATGTTGTTGGCTTCCAAGTGGGAACCGAGAGAACTCTGGCAGTCTCGGGTTCTGTCTCCCTCAGGAATGGCTAGAGTACAGGAGCAAGACTCCCGATCTCACCGGGTGTGGAAAAGAGTTTTTCCAGTGTTACAATTAGCTCTTTTTAATGAGATTGCTGGTACCAGACAGCAGTGGAAATTCAGGAGTTCCAAAGTCAGCACTGGTACTGCAGTGTTACAGGCCTTGGGTTAAAGCACTGTGCTGATGGCAGAGGTTGTGGGTGGACGTGCATGCCTGGTTGATGAAGCATCCAGAGTGCTTCATGGTCCCACAGATGGCCACTGAGCTTGCAGCAGGCTTTAGGGTGGCCAAGGTAGCTATGGCTGCTTACTGGAAGCCAAGGGGGTGAGGGAGTGTCCAACGACCAATTCTTCAGGGAGAAAGGGAGCCCTTCCTTATCCAGAATAAATGACAAGTCTGATGGTCATGGTGGAGGGGAGAGAGAGAGAGAGAGAGAGAGAGAGAGAGAGAGAGAGAGAGAGAGAGAGAAAGAAGAAGAAGAAGAAGAAGAAGAAGAAGAAGAAGAAGAAGAGAGAAGAGGAGAGGATTTATTTAATTAATCAGGGACATTATAAACCTTGGGCAGTGGGAGGTGCTAGGGAGTGAATGTGTCTGATTCACTGGGGGCTGGGGTGCCAGGGATACTCCATTTACATGCAGCTGCAGAGTCCTATCATAAGAAGGGAACACAGTACTTAATTATCCTACGGGCAGCTGCGGGGTGAGGAGACTCCAGGTACAGTTAGAGGTATGGAAAAAGGTCATTGGTTGAAAGCTAAGGTACCAAGACATCTCATTAGCATGGGGGAGGGGATTTCCAGGAATCCCCAGGTGCACAATGAACTGGTTTCTTATCCGGAAAGAGCCTGTAATCTCCCTGAGGGCTATGGGACTTTCCTCAGAGGATCTGGGGTTTCCCTAGATCAGGAAGGGAGGAGGGAACGCAGGTGAGGAAGGGAGTTGTCATTTTAGCACCAAGCTCAGGGGCTATGCAGTAATGCTAGACTTTGACCTAACAGCAGGGTCCAACAGCCCTGTTTCCTTACCTCCTCCCCCTAGGAGCTGCCTGCGAAGGCCAGCAACTTCCTTAATCCCTTCTCGACCTCTGGGACTTGTCTCTCCTGTCTCTCACCTTTGTCCTGGAAGTCTTGCAGCTTCTCCATGCCTCCTGGCCTTCTCTGCCTCTCAGCTTCCACTTGGAGTTTATAGAGGGGGAGGAGAATGTTGGCTACTCAGGCCAACTCAAGCAGACCTTCCCTCCCATGAAAACTTTGTAAACCCTCAAGGCAGGAAAAGTGGCCATTCTACCCCTCCACCCTCCCCATGACCCCCCCCACCGCCCCACCCAGGAGCCCAAGTGGACAGGCCTCAGCCCAGACTTCCCTAACAGTGGTAAGGGTTGTTTTCTAATAGCCCAAGGTGGGAGAGTGGCCAGGCCCAGCTCTACCAAAATAATAATAATAATAATAATTATTATTATTATTATTAAAATAATAATAAATAATAAAATAAAAAATCCAACCAAGCCCTAAATTTGCCCCAAAAGATCAGGCTACATAATCCCTCCAATCCCAGGCCACCCTGGAAAGCTCTCCCCACCCCCCCAAAAAACCTATATAAACCCTGCATTCTGCACAGTTCCCGGCTGCTTCTCACCCCAGCAGAGGCAGCCACCCTCCTGGCTTCCTCCCTCTCAATAAATCTCTTATGTGAGGTTTGTTGTGTGGTGTGACTTTGTGGTATTTCCTTGGTTCCTGACTGCCAGGGTGTCTTTCACAACAGAACTGCAACACTTTCCCTGGGGAAACTTTTCCCCACCTGAACAAGGCTGTATAGCGCTTGCGTTGGGGAAGGTTCCCAGCAGCTGGAGCCGAACTTTGTAGGGGAAGCCTCTCCCTTCCTAGCTTCAACACTTATAATAAACACTGGAGTGGCAGGACTGACTACTTTCCTCAGTATTTACCTCAGTTTTCACCTAAGTTCATCCAGGATCTCCAACAAGTGGCTCAGATCATCTTTACCCTCCAAGGTTAAATAGACCCACTGGCTGCCATCACACTATAAAGAATGGTGAGGTTTAGACTTACTAACAGCAGAGGAAGATGGTCTTTGTCTCTTCCTCAGCAAGGAATGTGGCTCCTATGCCAACTAGTCAGGTATAGTAAAAGACAAGAGCCAACAACTCCAGAGGAACTCCAAAAAAAAAAAATCTAAGAAATAGCTCAATGTCTCTGGTTAGTGGGTCATTGACAGTCCAGTTTGCAATTGGATACCACCACCACCACCCCTTTTTTTTTTTTTTTTTTTGGTTTTTCGAGACAGGGTCTCTCTGTGTAGCCTTGGCTGTCCTGGACTCACTTTGTAGACCAGGCTGGCCTCGAACTCACAGCGATCCGCCCGCCTCTGCCTCCCGAGTGCTGGGATTAAAGGCGTGCGCCACCACGCCCGGCTCACCACCCCTTTTTTAAAAATTTGTTTTATTTTGCTTTTCTAGACAGGGTTGATCTGTGTAGCCTTGGCTGTCTTGGACTCTTGTAGACCAGGCTGGTCTGGAACTCACAGAGATCCACTTGCCTCTGCCTCCCTAGTGCTGGGATTAAAGATGTGCACCATCTTGCCTGGCTCAAAACTACCCTTCTTAACCACTCCTTCTCCTCCTTTTCTTAATCCTATTAGTCACTCCCTGCCTTATAAATGTCTTGCCCAGATTTCATTAAAAGATTCCTGCTCTCTCACAAGTCTTTTTCTCATCCCCCCCCCCACTTGTGAGTAAACAAAAAACATGTTTATCTCTCCATCAGGACTATCTTAAGTTAATTGATGTGTGAAGACCAGGCTCACTGTGGGTGGCACCATTCCCTAGGCATGAGTCCTGAACAGTATAAGGGTGGGGTGGGGTGGAGCAGAGCACAAGCAAGCAAAGACCCACTGTTTAGTTTTCTGCTCATGCCTATGGATATAATGTGACCCACTGTTTAAAGTGCCTCCCTTGACGACTTCCCCTCAGTGACACATTGTAACTCGGAAATGTAAGCCAGATAACGCCTACCTCTCCTATGATGCTTTTTTGTCAGGTTATTTCATCATAGCCATGGATACGAAACAAGGGCAATAAGTAAAACTGAAAGTCCCCCAGACTTGGATGATTACACCGATTTCCTCTGAATTCCACCTTCTAGTAACTGCCTGTAATTACTAGAAAAGTCAAGAATGGACTTAATGGACTTAAATGTTTTCCTTTTTTTTTTTTCTTCCCCCCCTCCCCCCAGACAACTCTGTGTAACAGCTCTAAGCTGTCCTGGTCTTGCTTTGTAGACCAGGCTGGCCTCGAACTCACAAAGATCCACCTGCCTCCTCCTCCCAAGTGTTGGGATTAAAGGCGTGTGCCACCACCCCTGGCTGGACTTTAAAGTCTGCTTCCTCTTTTATACAAAATTGTTGTTCTGAGCTCTGCTCCCTCCCTCAGCGCATCCAGGCGCCACTGCACACCACAGGGCGGAGCCAGGATGAGTTAGTCCTCGGGATTCTGGTCCAGAGGGCAGTGCCTTGTGAAGAAGTCCTTCCCCCCACCCTTCTCTTGGGCGTTAGCCACCTGGGGTCTGCTTCTTCTCTTCGCGTGCCCAGGCACCTGAGTGTGCAGGCACCAGACAAAGAAAAAAGCCTAGCCAGGCGGGATGGCTCTGAGTATCCCAGTTCCGAGGTAAATGCCCAGAGAAAGCCTTCTGAGAAGCAGGTTGGAGCCCTCCCAGTGAAACAGCAACCCTTAGGTGATTTTCAGTGAACAGGGTTATGTGAACCTTGGGGAGTGGGACGGGACTCTCAGGGTGAGCGCATTTCATTGGCTGGCATCACGATGTTGGTGATGCTGTCTTTACATGGACAGCAATTCCAGGTGGGCCATCTTTCTTTCCATCCCCTTGGTCAAATTATTATTATATGAGCATCACCTTCCCATATCAGCCCAGATAAAAAGGATGCCAAGGAGGAGGAGGATTACATTTGTTTTTGCTTGCTTCCCTTCACTCTTGCTGGCAAATTCTTCTACCTTACTGGTTTCTCTGCTGCGGTGGCATTCCTTCACTAATATCAGAACCTCGTTTGTTTGGCTTCCAGCATGTCCTGAAGACCAGCATCTCTCTACCACCCGCAGCACCCCCATGCCTGCAGTACCTGTTTGAGATTGCTGAGGTACCTAGCCTAACGGACTGAGCAACTAATTACTGGGTTATCCTTAGATTACTTCCTGCTGATTAGGGGCATTGAGCTCCTTGGGACAAGTTTGACCTTTGCTGTCAGGATATCTAATTTCTTCTTGTTTCTTTGTGCAGCACCCAACAGCACCCAACCATCAACCAGCCAACAACAGCAACACCGCCTGCCTCTCAGGGCCCTAGCCTTTATATAGCCTCTGAAAAGTCCAGAATTCCAAGCATCACATATTCACAGAAACTATCGGCAGCTGGCAAAACCACACCCCCGCTAGAGCACAAGGCAAATCATAGTCAGGTGTTGTAAAGCAGTCGCTTATCCCCACACCTGTGATTAAAACAAAACCATATCCCCACAGACTTCTCGCTACGCTGCAGTGCCTGAATGAAGAGGAAGCTGAGAGGGCGTCAGGAGCGTTCACAGCTCTCTCTTCCTGACTGCATGCAACCCCTCCATCTGCTTCCTGCTCCTGCCTTGATAGCCTTGGTTTCGCTACCATGGCCGTCTGTAAACTCATTCCTGCTCTGTCAGTTTGTTGTTGCTTTTGTTTTATCACAATAGGAAAAGAAGCCAAGACGCCCCATCTCAAAAAAAGAAGATGGAGAGCACGGAGGGAGATACCCACTATCCTCCCTTGGCTGTTACATGTGTGTGTGCACAGGCACACTCCCCAACAGGGGATGCTATCCTGGAGTTTCCCGACTGTTGAGTGGAAATCATTTGACAACAAAAAGGAATTAAGTACCAACATGCACTACCGTGTGGGTTTCCTTTGAAAATGTCCAAAAATGAATAAATAAATAAAAAAGAAAGAAAATGTTCGAGTCAGTGGAAGAAGCCGGTTGTAGGAGATTATGTATTGTATGGTACCATCTGTTTGCTATTTTGAGACAGGGTCTCCCTACACAGCTCAGGCTGGCCTCAGACTTGGGACTCTGTCTCAGTCTCTCAAGTGCTGCAAGCACAACACGCATGCAGCTCACCTGTGGTTCTGTGTGATATAATTGATATGCGATGTCTGAACAAAGCAACTTTATGAGAAGAGAAAGTTGTTTAGTTCAGGGTGTGGGCGAAGTCAGAGGTAGGGAGGTAAGGAGTGAGCAGGGTCTGAGTTGTATTTTGCAATGTGCTCAGATCTTGTTGTTATTGTTGAGACTGGGTCGAGCTGCCCTTGAGTTGGAAATCTTCCTGCCTCTGTCTCTACATTCTGGGATTATAGACAAGTGTCACTATGCTTGTGGGTTCAGGGTTCATATTGAAAGTGATGAAATGTTTTTAAATTATTTATGGTTATGGATAGGAAGCTCTTCAAATGTACTGACAAACATTGAATCACATAACTCAAATTTGAATAGTATAAGCCATATATATATAAATATATATATATACACACACATATATATGCACTGCCTCACCACCACGCCCCTCTTAACCCCGCCCCCGCCCCGCCCAGTTTAGCCCCGCCCTTCCAACAGCTCCACCTACAGGCCGCCCTGTCTCCATTTTCTCCCTCACCCCGCCCCACATTGGCCCCGCCCACAAACGATCGGCCCCGCCCACAGATCGCCAGACCTCTATCACAACCCTCGCTCCATCCCTTTCGTTTCCACCGCTCCCACCCCACCCCGCCCCACCCCCCCGCACTGGCCCCATATAAGCCCGCCCACGAGGCACTAGCCCCGCCCACAGTAGCGTTTTTCCGGCTTTCTTCCTTTCCCACAGTCCTTGGTCTTCCGCTCCCCCTACTAGCTCTCCGGCCCCACCCCTCCATGCAGCCCCCACCCACGACCCGCCTTCCGGACGGCGCGAGGGAGCGGGGGCGGGGGCGGGGCCGGCCTCACCCGGAATGAAAACAAACGGCGGCCTCTGCGGCATCCGGGCACTCGTCCGGTCGCAGCTGGCGCGGCGGTGGCGCAGGTAAGAGAGCCGCGGCGGGCACCGACCCGGGCCTGGGCCTGGGCCTAGCTGCGCAGCCGGCCGGGCGGGCGGGCGGTGGACGCGGCGGGGATGGCGGGGCGGACGCGACGGGCGGGCTCGGGTCTGAGTGGGAGGAGGACGCCGCGGGCAGAGGCCGGGGGACAGACAGCCGACGTCAGCCTCAGCTGCACTAAGTCAACTGACTGCCAGGGGCTGACGTGTGAGGACAGCTGATGGCTGTGGGTGACAACGCGAGCTTCTGGACCCGCACTGTCCTCGCCTCCTTCCCTTGCTCTTACTTTTAAATACGAGACCCTAATCGCTTGCTATTTCCCAGAGAGGCAATCTGGGTTGATAGACTACAGACGTGAAAGTGAGTATTTCAACGTTAGTTAATTCCTAACGTTCCACTTTTAGTTTTGAGCGCTGATATTCAGGACTTAATGGTTTTCCGTGTTATGATGTGAACCGCCCAGCGACATACATGAAACGCAGTTCTCCAGTTAAAATCGAAAACTGGAATATTAGATTTTCTTCCTTTTGACCTAAAGTGCCATTTTGTTGCCTGTAACTAGTCTCATAAATTTGGCTACAGTGGATATATATATGTGTGTGTGTGTGTACATCCATTTATGTGTATATACTTTTGTTTTTTGAGTCAGTGCCTCACTATGTAGCTCTGACTGCTCTGGAATTCACTTTGTAGACCAGGCTAGCCTCGAACTCATGGAGATCGGCCTGCTTTTGCTTCCCTAATTCTGGACTTAAAGGAAAGGCGTGGCCGTTGACGGTGATTTAATTTTTTGTTGTTGGGTTTTTTGGTTGTTGTTGTGAGTTTGTTTTGTTTTTTCAAGACAGGGTTTCTCTGTGTAGCCTTGGCTGCCCTAGACTCACTTTGTAGAACAGGCTGGTCCCGAACTCAACAGGAATCGCCTGCTGCTGCCTCCCCAGTTGCTGGGATTAAAGGTGTGCTCCACGACGCCCAGCTTTGTTTAATTTTTTAAAAACGTTAAATCTTACGTTAAACCAGGCATAGTGAGGCACACCTTTAGTCCCAGCACTCTGGAGGCAGAGGCAAGTGGATCTCTGTGCGTTCAAGGCCAGCCTGGTCTACAGCGTGAGTTCCAAGACAGCCAAACCTAAGTAGGGAGAGCCTGTCTTATAAAAAAGAAAGAGGGAAAAAAAAAACCTAAAGTGGTATAGAGCTGGCAGCAGTGTGAGCCACAGATGAGGGTTGTGATAGTGAGTGACTAAAAACACAGCACACTTGTGCTCTCTCTCCCTTTCTCCTTCTCCCTCCCTCCCTCCCTCTTCCTCCCTTCCTCCCTCTCCCTCCCCCTCCCTCCCTTTCAGTCTCTCTCCCTCTCCCCCCTCTGTCCCTCTTGCCCCTTAACTCTTTCTCTCCCTCCCTCCCTCTGCCCTCCCTCCCTCCCTTTCCCCCTCCTTCCCTCTCCCCCTCTGTCCCTCCTCCCCTTCACTCTTTCTCTCCCTCCCTCCCTCTGCCCTCCCTCCCTCCCTTTCCCCCTCCTTCCCTCTCCCCCTCTGTCCCTCCTCCCCTTCACTCTCCCTCCCTCCCTCCCTCTCAGCCTTTCAGCATTCATCCCAGGCCCTGTCCTGATGACCTGTTTCACATTCTCAGGTAGATCTGAGCACCCTTTTAAAATCACAGTTATAGAATAATGCTTAACTGGGCTTAACTGTCAGGTGGATTAAGTTTCGGAGACTCTAAGTATTAGCCCTCCAGGTGGAAAAAAAAATTTAAGTTATATTACCCCATATTTTTTCCACTCTGAAAATTCATGTTCATTAATCAGGAGTGAGTAGCTTCCTCCTTTGTTTGATTTGGCAACCCTTGAAACACTTCACTACCCATGGAAGCCGCCACTAGCTCTCAGCAGCCTGGTGTGGGATGGGTGTGGCCATGGCTCCTGTGTAGAAAAGAGAAGTTCCATGTGGGGACAAGCAGCAAGGGATTGTGAGACAAAGTAGAGTCCATATTGTAGGCAGATGTCCCATGCCAGTTCTGGCACTGGGACCTGGAGTTCCCGAGCAGTAAACTAATCGAGTGTTCTGCATCAATCTAGTTAGATTGAACAATAGACGTGGATGTGCTATTGTACTCTCAAAAGTACCAGGGAAAACAAAGCAAGAAGTCGTGTGAGTGCAGTGTGGTGACTCAGGCACTGTGGAGGCTGAAGCGTTGAGTTTGGTGGGGGCTACAGAGTGAGGCCTGGTCTCAAACTAAACAAAAATAAAACAACAAAAAGTGAAGTAGTGCAGTGTTGTAAATTCTTTAATTTTATTTATTGGCCTAGAGCTCACAGTGATCTACCTGTCTCTACCTCCCAAGTGCTGGCATTAAAGGTGTGCATCACCATACCTAGCTAACACTTTAATTTTTAAAGTTCAACTATATAAACATTTATTACTAATAATTCAAAGTTCAGACTAGCTTTTCTTTGTGCTTAGTCTTAGGCTTTGAATTAAAGCAGCTAAAGTGTAAGAGAATTTACAAGCTATAGATTGGGTTGCTAAAGGGTTTGTCTTGTCTTCAAAAAAATATTATCTTGAGCCAGGCGTGGTGTTGCACACCTTTAAATTTCAGCAGAGGCTGGTAGATCTCTGAGTTCAAGGCCAGCCTGCTTTACAAAGAGTCCAGGACAGCCAGGGCTCTGTGTAACCATTACCTTTTTTTTTTTTAAGTGTGGATGGGTGTTTTGCTCATGTGTATGCCTGTACACCAGAAAAGGGCCTTGGATTCCCTGGAACTAAAGTTACAGATAACTGTAAACTGACGTGAATGCTAGAGAGCAAACGGAGGTCCTCTGCAAGTTGAGCCAGTGCGCTAACTCCTGAGCTGTTTGCCAGCCCCTTTTCTTGTCTTTTTGAGAACAATAGCAGAGTAAGAAACCTAGAGGTAGGGCCAAGCTGCTACTGAGTAGCAGCATAATGTGTACTGTGAGGGAGGAGAGTAGACTCCTTGCTACATATTACCAAGTTTGAAATGGACACTTTAAACTGGGTGTGGTCGTGTGCTGTTTAATCCCAGCACTTGGAAGTAAGAGGCAGACAGATCTTTGAGTCTGAAGCCACTCTAGTCTACAGAGTGAGTTCCAGGACAGCCAGGACTACACAGAGAAACCCTAGCTAGCAAAAAACACAACACAAAACAAAACAACAACAAATATTTTGTAGCCTTTCGTATAATTGGATACAATAGTATAGGTTAAGCTGACAAGAGGCATGGAGGGGAATTCCACTTGCTTTGCAGAATGCCTCAGTGGGATTAGGTAACCTGTAAAGTATTTTAAAATGTAATATGAGTACTATTGATTTACAGTTTTACTTTCAAAGATGGCACAGAAGAAATATCTTCAAGCAAAATTGACCCAGTTTCTAAGGGAAGACAGAATTCAACTTTGGAAACCTCCATATACTGATGAAAATAAAGAAGTTGGTTTGGCCTTAAAGGTATTTTTTTTTTCTTACACATAAATCTTTTGCAGTGTTATACCTCCTTAGTAAATAACTATTCTGGTTTTTGTTTGTTTGTTTGTTTTGTTTTTTGAGACAGAGTTTCTCTGTGTTATCTTGGCTATCCTGAAATTGCTTTGTAGACCAGGCTGGCCTCGAACTCAAAGTGATCACCTGCCTCTGTCTCCCAAGCATTTCGTGGGCCACCATGCCCGGCTGTAAACAACTATTCTGAAGTCACCAGAAATTCCAGGCACAGCTGTGGAAAATTTCACCATTAGTAGTGAACAAATTCCCACCTTTTTTTTTTTCTTCAGCTCTAGTAATAGAGCCCAGGGCTTCGCACAGGCTAGGCAAGCCCTTCACTGTGAAGCCACTCCCCAGCTGCAGTCCTGATTCCCCAGGCATTGTATTAGTCACCTTAACCATAATACTGCAGCAGGAGCAAATGACTTTTGTAAAGAGAAAAAGGTTATTTTGGTTCATTGTTCTGGAGGTTCCTCAAGCTTGAGTTGGGCCCTGAGGCCTTGGGACTTCCGTTTGGGGTGGCTCACTATGGTAAGCCTCAGGGCAGAGATGAGGACTGTGCTGTCAGTCGTGTCACGCACAGCACACACAGCCATGCACAGCACGTACTGTTTAATAATGAGAGAATGGCTGCAAACACAGCCTTGTTGGTTAGAGTGTGCTCCTTTGCCCTTTCTGAAAGAGTTTACTGTGAAGCAGTGTGGAAGCAGCAACAGCCTCAGATTCCTGCAGCCACCCAGCCAGGCATGAAGTGGACTCACATCTCAGCCATATCAGCCAACCACAGTCTCAGGGCATCCCCTGTGCTGAAGGAAATGCCTACCTCCAGAACCAGGAAACTTGAAGGGGAGGATGTGGCCAGTGGGTCCCATAAACCCCTTGCAGGCCTTACCTTCAAGGACCTTCATACCACCCCAAGGTTCTACCACTTGCCAGCAGTGCCACGCTGCGCATTATTAAGCTTTTAACACAGACATTCAAGCTTTGACTTGTATGTGCTGTTGGTTTAATGCTATTTGAACTTGCCTGCTATGGTGTCTTGGCTTGAGAAGCAGTGAGAAAGACACTGGTCTTCTTTCTAGAGCTAAAGCTCTCTAGAATGGCTAGGATGTTAGGAGCATCTTGTTTGGTGGCGCTGGCAGCTTTGCGGGAAGGGTGGTTGCCTGAAGGAAGAAGCCTTGGTTAGAAGCTGCATGCCTTCCATCCCACTCTCCAGCTTCAGGAAGGGAAGGGGCTAAGCATTAGTCATGGCTTCTTCCATCATCAGCTGCCTAGGATAGAGTCGGCCATGCCTCATAGCATATGTAAATGAGGCCAGGTGGTGGAATCTCAGCACTTGGGAGGCAGAGGCAGGCAGATCTCTGTGAGTTCAAGGCCAGCCTGGACTACAGAGTGAGTTCCAGAAACCCTGTCTCAAAAAACAAGCAAACAAAAACAAGCAAGAATATATAAATGATGGGCTCCTAAGATTTCTTTCTTTTTTTTTTTTTAAAGATTTATTTATTTATTACTGTGTATGTAGTGCTCTGCCTGCATGTACACCTGCAGGCCAGAAGAGGGCATCAGATCACGTTATAGATGGCTGTGAGCCACCATGTGGTTGCTAGGAATTGAACTCAGGACCTCTGAGAAAAGCAGTCAGTGCTCTTAACCTCTGAGCTATCTCTCCAGCCCTAAGGTTTTTACTTTAGACACCCAGGACCCGGAGGGTAGCACGCTCACTGTGGCAGGGGCTCCTCCCAGGACCCGGAGGGTAGCACGCTCACAGTGGCAGGGGCTCCACCCAGGACCCGGAGGGTAGCACGCTCACTGTGGCAGGGGCTCCACCCAGGGCCCGGAGGGTAGCACGCTCACAGTGGCAGGGGCTCCACCCAGGACCCGGAGGGTAGCACGCTCACTGTGGCAGGGGCTCCTCCCAGGGCCCGGAGGGTAGCACGCTCACAGTGGCAGGGGCTCCACCCAGGACCTGGAGGGTAGCACGCTCACTGTGGCAGGGGCTCCACCCAGGGCCCGGAGGGTAGCACGCTCACAGTGGCAGGGGCTCCACCCAGGACCCGGAGGGTAGCACGCTCACTGTGGCAGGGGCTCCTCCCAGGGCCCGGAGGGTAGCACGCTCACAGTGGCAGGGGCTCCACCCAGGACCCGGAGGGTAGCACGCTCACTGTGGCAGGGGCTCCACCCAGGGCCCGGAGGGTAGCACGCTCACTGTGGCAGGGGCTCCACCCAGGGCCCGGAGGGTAGCACGCTCACTGTGGCAGGGGCTCCACCCAGGACCTGGAGGGTAGCACGCTCACTGTGGCAGGGGCTCCACCCAGGACCCGGAGGGTAGCACGCTCACTGTGGCAGGGGCTCCACCCAGGGCCCGGAGGGTAGCACGCTCACTGTGGCAGGGGCTCCACCCAGGGCCCGGAGGGTAGCACGCTCACTGTGGCAGGGGCTCCACCCAGGACCCGGAGGGTAGCACGCTCACTGTGGCAGGGGCTCCACCCAGGACCTGGAGGGTAGCACGCTCACTGTGGCAGGGGCTCCACCCAGGGCCCGGAGGGTAGCACGCTCACTGTGGCAGGGGCTCCACCCAGGACCCGGAGGGTAGCACGCTCACTGTGGCAGGGGCTCCACCCAGGGCCCGGAGGGTAGCACGCTCACTGTGGCAGGGGCTCCACCCAGGGCCCGGAGGGTAGCACGCTCACTGTGGCAGGGGCTCCACCCAGGACCTGGAGGGTAGCACGCTCACTGTGGCAGGGGCTCCACCCAGGGCCCAGCAGCCCGTGCACTATTCCTCTTCCACTTCAGCTTTGTGGGAAACTGGAATCCCAGGACTTGTTCTGAGTTCTGAGTCGCTGTAGCAAATTGTCAAGCATGGGAACCCTATACTTTGTAGCCAGGCAGTGCCGGTTACCTGGAGACTGGTGCTTGGTACCTGGTGCCTGACATGGGGTGTTCTGTAGGACTGCGTGCACCTTAAGACCTGTGGAGTTCTGGGTAGTGAGTATCAAGGGCAAGTTGAACTGTTGGCCCCCAAGTTAGTGTCATAATTACTTGCTATCAGAAGAAAAAAAAATGCCCTTTCTAGGTAACTAGGGTTTTGGTTTATTGGTTGATAGGTTGATTGGCGTTTTGCTCTGTTTTGGCTTTTTGAAACAGGTCTCATGTAGCCTAGATTCCCTCAAACTCCCTATGACCTTGAACTCTTGATCTTCCCTTTCTGCCTCCTGAGTGCTCAGATTGCAGGTGTGCTCCACCATGCTTAGGAGTGAGTCATTAGAGTTTTTAGAAAGTGATATTTTCCTATATTTATTTGCGTGCGTGCGTGCGTGTAGGGGGTGCACATGAGGAGTCAGAGGACAACTTGCAGGAGTCAGTTTTCTCCTTTCACCACGAAGATTCTGGAAATATAAAGGTAGTTATGCTTGGGGGCAGGGGCCTTACCTGTTGAGCCATCCTACTGGCCCTGAAATTGATTTTTTTTTTTTTTTTGAGACAAGGTTTCTTTTTGTAGCCTTGGCTGTCCTAGACTCACTTTGTAGACCAGGCTGGCCTCGAACTCACAGCGATCCATCTGCCTCTGCCTCCCAAGTGCTGGCATTAAAGGCGTGCGCCACCACGCCCAGCTCTGAAATAGATTTTTAAAGTTTTTTTTTTATTTCGTGGTTTGTAGTGATTAAAAATAATATTTATTCCTAAACTAAAAATAAATAGAGCTGAACCTAGTAGTACACACCAGAAATCCTAGCACTCTGCAGGCTGAGGCAGGAGGCTCACCAGTTCATAGTCAGCTTGTTTACAGTCATGCCTTCAGTGCCAGGAATGCTGAGACTGTGGTTGGGTGATATGCCTGAGATGTGGGTTTGCTTCGCACCTGGTTGGGTGATTTGCAGGAGCCTGAGGTTGCTGCCCCTTCCTATACAGTAAACTACTTCAGAAAAGTCAAAGGAGCACTCTAACCAATAGGGCTGGTTTTGTAGCTGTTTGCTCTCATATGCTGTGCAAGACTGTGTGTGCTGTGCTTGATAGGACTGGCAACACAGTAGACACAGTCACACCAGCATCTCCACAGACATGCAACATGGACATTAAAATGGCCACTTCCAGATCTGGAGAGATGGCTCAACAGTTAAGAAACTTGGAGAAGACACAGTTCAGTTCCCAGCACCCACATCAGGAGGCTAACAACTACCTGTAACTCTAGCTCCAGGGCATCTGTTGCCTTCTTCTAGAAGGTCTCCACAGGTACTTGCACACACGGGCACATGTACATATACTGAGATATGAACAATGAAAATAGTGGCCCCTTCATCACTGGGTGATAGGACTTTTTTAGTTCACCATGCATCGTATTTTATGTATGATGTATAGCCTAATCTATAGTCTATAGTCTAATCTATAGTCTAATGTATAGCCCATCATTGATCAAAGCACAGTTACGTAGCACACATATATTCTTAAATATTAAAATATAAAAAAGACAGTTTTCTGGTGGCTCACAACCATCTATAATGAGATCTGGCGCCCTCTTCTGGTCTGCGGGTATACATGCAAGCAGAACAATATACGTAATAAGTAAATCTTAAAAAAAAAAAAAACAAGACAGTTTTCTAAGCATGCCTGCAATTTTAGCACTTGGAAAATAGATGCAGGAGGACCAGAAGTTCAGGGTCATCTTTGACATGTAGTAAATTTGAGACCAGCCTAGAATATATGAGATCCTATCTCAACGAATATATCTTAAAAATTAGAGTAAACTTCATTGATATTAGTATATTCCTCCAGTCTTCTCCTGATGCCTATTTAAAATGTATAATTAGTAGGACACTGGAGAGTTGGCTCATTAGTTAAGGAGGACTTGTTCTTGCAAAAGACTCAGGTCGATTCTCAGTACCAACATGGAGGTCACCACATCCTCAGGCACTGGGCACACATGTTGAGCACAGATAGACATGCAAACAAAACACTTATACATACTAAATAATAAATCTAGAAAAAGAAAAATTATAAATTAAGAAACAAACAACAGCCAGGTAGTGCTGGCTGCCACTTGGGAGGCAGAGGCAGGCGAATCTCTGAATTTGAGGCTAGCCTGATCTACAGAGTGAGTTCCAGGACAGCCAGGGCTACATACACAGTGAAACCTATGTGTGAGTACATATGTTTATGTGCTTGCATGTATGTGTATGCACCACATGCATGATTGCTGCCCTTGGAAGTCAGAAAGAGGGAGAACATTGGATTCCCTGGAGCTGGAGTTACGCTGGGAACCGAACCCAGGTCTCCTGTAAGAGTGACAGATGCTCATAACCACTGAGCCATCTCTTTAGTCTCTTCAGTTAAAAAAAAAAAGTGTGTGCATGTGTGCGCTCGCTCTCTCTCTCTCTCTCTCTCTCTCTCTCTCTCTCTCTCTCTTTCTCTCTCTTATATGCAGCACACTTTGGAGGTTAGAAATCAATTATGGGACTTGGTTCTCTCCCATCATTATGTAGGGACCAGAGATTGGCCGCGGAGAGTCAGGCTTGGCTGGACGGGCTTTTACTTGCTGAGCCTTGATGGCCCTAGTTCACTACTTCTTGAAATAATGTCTTAAGATACAGGGGCCTCAGCCCCACCCCTCCGTCCCCCGGGAATAGTAGCAGCCACTCTCACTTTGCCTAGTTTTACTATTTATAAGTGTTTTAATTTTTCCCTGAATCCTCCGTGAGAGCCCAGATTGAATTTCAGTAAAGTGGGGGCCTCCACCTATCAGAGTTATGTTGCTTTGGGTATTAAAACAACAACAAAACTTGTGCAGTGGTCCTCTACTGAGCTGCATTTTTCTGGTTTTTCCTCATAGGACCTTGCTAAGAAGTACTCTGACCGGCTAGAGTGCTGTGAAAATGAAGTGGAAAACATAATAGAAGAAATCCGTCGCAAAGCAATTGAGCGGGGCACAGGAAATGAGCACTACCGAGCGACTGGGATTGCCACCATTGAGGTGTTCCTGCCTCCAAGACTCCGGAAAGTGAGTGACTGCCCAGGCACATGGTGACCAGCTTAGTGCTATGATCCACCGGAGAGCTGGGGCCTGTTGTTGGTTTGTTTGCTTCGGTGTTTTGAGACAGGGTCCTTCTGTGTGGATCTGTCTGTCCTGGAACTCACTCTGTAGACCAGGCTGACACACCCAGATACTCCTGCCTCGCCCTCCCAAGTGCCCAGTGAGCTGTTGCCTGTAAATCTACAAGCAGCCTGTGTAAGGGCCTCCATGTGCTGAGTGGTTGCAGACACAGGCTTGTCTTGGCACAAGCCTGAGTTGGTTCTCGCCTGACCGTCCAAACATGGGGCGTGACAGCGCACACTGTAGTCTCAGCATTAGGCAGAAGCCAGAGGAACTGGAGTTCAGGGCCAGCGCAGGGTACCTGAGATAGAGGTCTTGAAAAACAAAGCAAAAACAATGTCACGTGGGTCTAATGATCAGGTTTGTTCCTTCCTCAGAACCTAGACAGTAGAAGGGAAGAACTGACTGGGATGACTCACATCAGTAAAGGTGCCAGTGTGAGGACCTGTGTTCAGATCCATTAAAACCCAGGTGTGTCAGACCCCAAGACAGGGTCTCTGTGTAGCCTTGGCTGTCCTGGACTCACTCTGTAGACCAGGCTGGCCTCGAACTCACAGCGATCCACCTGCCTCTGCCTCCCAATGCTGGGGTTAAAGGCATGTGTCACCATGCCAGGCAGGTCCCTGTTTTTATAATTAAGAAATAAGACAATAAGATTCCAGGCAGCAGATATTAAGTTAGATGAGGTTTATTAAGTGAGCTTGGGGGAAGAAGGAAAGGAAGGAGGGATAGTACCAATTTTTATGTTTAATAAAACATAAGATAACAGATAATAAGATACCAAGGTACCAGATGCCATATGTTCTAGAGGAGTTTACTAAATGAGCATGGGGAGAAAAGAAAAGAGGGGAGAGACAGACAGACAGACAGAGTCAGAAAGAGTAACAAGAAGAGAGAGAAAGAGTAAGAGGGAGGGGTGGGGTAGGGCTTGCACAGGTAGCCAGACTGAAGCAGAGTGCTAACCCTGTAACCCAGCACTGCCTAGTGCAAGGTTGGGGTTTGCATGTGTGGATGGATCCCAGAAGCTCACAGCCCGCTGAATCAATGAAAGACTCTTTTTAAAAAAAGAAAATGTGGCTGAGCACAGTGGCACATGCCTGTAATCACAGCACTTGGGAGGAAGAAGCAGACAGACCTCTGTGAGTTCCAGGCCAGCCTGACCTACAAAGCGAGTCCAGGACAGCAAGACTACACAGAGAAACCTTATCTCAGAAAAACAAAGCAACAAAAATGGGGGAGGGGGGGAGGTGGAGAGTAATCAAGAAAAGACACCTGTCATCAAGCTATGGATTGCCACACCTGCTTACACATGCACACCCACTCTAACAAGTACAACCACCACACACCAGATATTCTAAGAGTGAACTGACAAGCACGTGCGTTCACAGTGCCACAGCCACTCCTACGGGTTAAGGTAGAGACAGCCCAACTGTTGGAGGTTGGTCTGATGTATTTTGATGCTAATTACTGCTTGTTCTCTCTGTGCCCCATCTTGTACCTGGCCTAAGAGCCTAACCTGTTTGACCAATAAAAAGCCATCACACCTGGTCAGGGAAAATGGGATAGACATGGCTTGGATTCAGAGAGAATCTTGGGCGGAGGGGAAACAGAAGAGAGAAGGCTGTGCAATGAGTTAGGTGGAGGACATGGCCAGCATGGATGGGGATTTGGCCCAGAAGAAGAATGTTAGCAAGTATTTGGGATTATGGATGGGAGGTAGTAATAGAAATCATTAGAAGCAGGTGGCATGGGATTGGGGCAGGGATCAGATACCTGCCCACTATGGTAAGTAGTTTAGGGAAATAATATCTGCCCTGCCCCAGGTTAACTAAGGCTGTTTTAAAATCTAACAGGTGTCTGTGTCTTGACTGACTGATAGTGGGTTAGGAATTACTGCCCTTATAATTATAGGCCCGAGGCTGGAGAGATGGCTCAGTAGTTAAGAGCACTGCCTGCTGTTCCAAAGGTCCTGAGTTCAATTCCCAGCAATCACACAGGGCTCACAACCATCTATAATGAGATCTGGTGCTTTCTTCTTGGCCTGCAGTTGTACATACAGGCAAAACATTGTATACATAATAAATAAATAAATCTTAAAAAGATAAAAATAGCTATAGATTCGATAATAAACATTAGGTCATACCCTACTGACAAGTGGATAAACAGACACACTTATGCCACAGAAGTCAACAGGCAGTACAGATACACAATACAAATAGTCTGTAATATGAGCAAACCTCAGAAACACACACAAAAGGCCTGATGCCATGTGGTCCTGCTTATGTGAAATGTCCAAAACCGACAACTTTGTAGACAGAAAATAAATGGTTGCAAGGCTAGGGAGGAGAAGGTTGGGGTGCAGGGCATGGTATCTGCTAAGGGTGCTGAGTGGAGATGTTTAGAAATTCCATTAAATGCCGGGTATGGTGGCGCACGCCTTTAATTCCAGCACTGGGGGGCAGAGGCAGGTGGATCACTGTAAGTTAGAGGCCAGCCTGGTCTACAAAGTGAGTCCAGGACAACCAAGGCTAACACAGAGGGACCCTGTCTTGAAAAACAAAAACAAACAAACAAACAAAAATTCCATTAAATATTTTCTTCTTTTAAGGTTTTGTTTTTAATTATGTGTTAGTGTGTGTCTCTGGGCACGTGTACATAAGTACAGTGCCCTTATAGGGCAAGTGGATCCCCTGGGCTGGAGTTACAGTCAGCCATGAGCTGCCCCAGTGGATGCTGGGAAGAGAGCTTAGGACCTCTGTAAGAGAAGTCTATGCTCTTGGGGCTGGAGAGATGGCTCAGAGGTTAAGGGCACTGCCTGCTCTTCCAGAGGTCCTGAGTTCAATTCCCAGCAACCACATGGTGGCTCACAACCATCTATAATGGGATCTAATGATCTCCTGGCTGGCGGCATACATGCAGGCAGTGCACTGTATACATAATAATAAATAAACAGATCTTAAAAAAAAAAAGATAGAGAAGTCTGTGCTCTTAACCACTGGCCAATCACTCCCATGTCATGAAGTGTGATTATAATTATGGCTGGCCATGAAACAAGTCCTACTGCAGCCAAAGAAGGATCAGGTCACCCTGCCAGTCTGTGCTGGGCACTGTTCAACATGCTTCTCTGTACCACGTGTTGGTCCATACATTGAGCCTCGAGAGTTACATCCTGACAGCACCTTACACTTTCACTTGCAGGCAGCAGTTCATAACACTTAAGTACATTTTGTTTTTCTTTTTTGCAACAGGATAGGAAAAGCTTGTTGGAGACCCGCTTGCATGTCACTGGTAGAGACCTAAGGTCTAAGTGAGTATCTGAGCTGTGTGTCCCAGCAGGTCTGCCCCCTTACCCTGCCAAGGGATGCTCTCTAGACAGCTGGCCCCTCCTCCCCTTACAGCAGAGGAAATGAGATCTGGAGGGTAGGATGGGAGGTCATGCGGGCTCACACTGCTAGGTGGGAGGCAGCATGGCTGGCTGCGGCCTGCTCACAGGAGCTTCTTAGATGTGATGCCGCTTCTGGACGGTTGCAGCTTGGGGCCCACGGAGGAGGTGCCCAGCATGAGCTGGAGTGAGTGGCTGGCGGATGGAAGCGGGGCCAGCCTGCCCTGAGCAGAACACATTTTGTAATTGCATTCCTTTTGACACTGCTCACTTGCTGTGACTTTCAGCAAAGGCCAGCTAAGCCAAGTGTTTGTCCAGCTTCTCTGCCTCACCTCTTTAGCACCCATCATGGGTGCTGTAGAGTCGGGAAGCATCACTTGTTCAATGCCCACAGGTAGACAGTGGTATAGGATCGGCCTAGTTACAGGATCCTTAGGGGATGCTGGGAAACATGGCAAGGATGTTTTTGACTCCTGCTCAAATAGACCCTGTAGTCCTCAACTCAGAAGCAAGCTTAGAAGGGGCTTGTCTCTCATGTGGCTTCCAGCAGCCGCCCGCTGGGCTAGCTCTATTGTATGTAAAGTGGTAAGTGGGCATCCTAATCCAAGCCTTCGTGGTAGGTAACAAATGACTTCCTGGAATTCACTCTGTGTTTATTTTATAGAATAGCTGAAACTTTTGGATTTCAAGAAAACTACATCAAGATTGTAATAAATAAGAAACAACTTCAACTAGGTATGTCATACCAAAGACTGCATCTGATGCAGTGGCTTTCCATTGTTCTTTGTTTAGTTTTCCTGCTTTTTCTTCTATTGAAAGCTCCCTAGCCTTATCCAATGTTAGAAGTTTACTATAATGCCCATAGCCTTCTCTAGCTAATGGGGAAGGGAGACGTTCAATGCGGTCACATAGAATGTTTCAGAATGGAAGTCTGTTGAGAGGAGGATTGAAGTTACTCATAGTTGTCTTTGTGGGAGGAGAGAGGGGCCTGAGAGGCACATGGGGAAGGCCTTATTGGAGCACCCAACTAGCAGCCGAGGGCACTGAGTCAGTCTGAGTGTGGGGTGGAGGACAAATAGGAGCCACAAGAGTCTTCTAACAGTGACTCAACCAGGGAAAATGTCACCATGCAGGGGACAGTTGACTTTATGAGGAGACAATTTTGGTAATGATTGTGTTGGGGGCTGTGCTCCTGTCGTTTACTGAGACAAGATCAGAGCTGCTGCTAAATGGCCACAGCACAGACTGCTGCCCTATGGTGCTCCTGAAAAGCTTGCGAAAATGGGCCTGGGTCAGTGTGGAGTTTGCCCTCAGGGAAATGGAGGCACTGATCCTGCAGAGTGGCACCCGGGCATGGTGGCTAACAGTCCGCTGGCTGCAGTTGCCAGAGGCATGAGTGGAACAGGAGAAACGTTAGCTCTTCAGCAGCTCGGGTGGTTCCTGAGGTCTCCCGGCTCTCCAGGGAGGGTCCCTGGAGCCTCAGGAATCAAGTTCACATTTGTAACTGTGCCCATCCCAGGTTTCAGCACCTCCAGCTGTGGGCCTCGGGTAGGCACACGTCACAGCCACCTCTTCACTATTTGCCCCCAGGGACTCTGCTTCACTAGACAGAGCTCTTAATTTTGGATTGTTAAAACCATTGCCTTTCACTTTGTGTTTGTTGAAGAAGCTCTTCCCAAGCCCAGGACCACAAGGCTGCTCTCCACTTGTCCACAGCATTTCTTTTCTTTCTTTTCTTTTTCTTTTTGTTTTTCGAGACAGGGTTTCTCTGTGTAGCCTTGGCTGACCTGACCTCACTTTGTAGACCAGGCTGGCCATGAACTCACAAAGACCCACCTGCCTCTGCCTCCCAAGTGCTGGGATTAAAGGTGTGCACATTTCTTTTGTAAGTACAGATCAGCTTGCTGTTCCTTTCAGTGGTGGCTGCTGCTGTCTTACGAGGGCTCTGTCCTCCCTGCACTTCTGCTCTTTGCTCCCCTTCCTGTGGTGTGTTTGTATATTTTGTTTTGTAATCTGAAGATCCAGTTGGGGCTGGGTGACAGCCCAGTGGGCATGAGAGCCTGAGTGTGGGTCTCCGGTGCTCATGTACATTGGGTGTGGTGGCACACAGCTGTGACCCCAGTGCCATGAGATAGAGATTGTTGGAGACAGGTAGATCCCAGAGTTCTTCGCAGCAGGCTTAACTGAAACAGTGGACTCCAGATTCAGCAAGCGAACCCTGCCACAAAAAGTAATAACATGGAGGGGCTGGAGAGATGACTCAGAAGCTAAGAGCACTCACTGTCCCGGGTTCTATTTCTAGCACCCATATGGTGGCTCACAACCATCAATAACCCAGTGCCAGGGGATCCAACAGGCATGCATGTGGTACACACACATGCACACAGGCACAATCCTCATACACACCAAGTAAAATGGGTAAGTCTGAAAAACATTTAAAAGAATAATGTGGAGAAGCAAATACGGAAGATACTACATATTGACCTGTGACCTTCATACCCACCCTACACAAAATCTAGTCAGGCAGAGGCAGGTGGATCTCTGTGAGTTGAGGCCAGCCTGGCTACAGGGGGAGTCCAGGACAGCCAAGGTCTTGAGGGGAGCTGCAGTCAGGAACTTTCCCTTTTGCCACCTCCTTTCTCAGGTGGGTCTTGATTTTTTTATTGAATGTTGGCATGGTTATCAAGGTTCTAAAAGGACCACAGGAAGGGGCGCTGTAGAAGAGTGCAAGGAGCAGACGTCATAAGACAGTGGCAGCCACCAGCTGTTAGAGGTGACACTGGAGGGAAAGCTAAGCTGGTCCTCTCCTTCAGGGGTAAAGGGAGGTGCTAGTGTCTGTCTGCGTGGACTTCTCTTGTTTTCTTCATGTGTCTTTTAACATGCTTCTTTCTATGTTTGTCTGTTGCATTTGCCTAACCTGAAAACTAGACTGGCTGCCCCCTTTGCTCTGTTTCATGGCTTTCTGTCCTTGCCCTTACTCTACCCATTCCCAAAGGAAACAGAGTCTTAGAAAAGCAGAACAGGAGTCAGGTCCACAGCGTGGAAACGTGGTGCCTGTGGCTTCTGCTTTTCGCCATAGCCAGAGCTGTCCTTCCTGTTGTAACTGCAGCCCGGCTTCTTGAGTTAACTATTTTCTTGTCTACAGGATAGGAAAGTTTGTGTGTTGATTACACTTTCTGGTTTTCCTTTTATGCTGCCTGGCATAGTGTGCTCAAGTTTCCATTGCTTCTGGTCTTAGGGTGAGGAGAAAGAAACAGGGAAGCGTGCATGTAGCCTGCTGGTCTGCTAGTGTGAATGAATGCAGGTTTAGAACTCCATTTTTCAGGCTGGTGAAATAGTTCAGTGGGTAGACAACACTGATGGCCAAGCCTGATGGCTTGAGCTTGGTCCTGGGATCCCACATGGGAGAAGCAAACAAATGGCTCCTGCATGTAGTGTGTACACACACACACACACAACACATCTGCATATACACACACACACACTTGCACTCAGAAACAAACCATTTAATAAAAAAGGGACTCCATTTACCACAGGTTTGTGTGACAGGCAGTTCTCCTGTTTTCAGGGAAAAGCCTTGAAGAACAAGGAGTCACTCACAATGTAAAGGCGATGGTGCTAGAGCTGAAACAGTCTGAAGAGGATGTGAGGAAAAACCTACAGCTAGAGGAGGAGGAACAGAGCAAGGCTGAGCTGAAGGAGAAGCGCATTCAGAGGACCAAAAGGGGATTGGAGATCCTGGCGGAGAGAGGTACCCGGGAGTTTGGCTTGTCACTTCCCTCAGATGTATCAAGGCAGTCCACAGAGTACTGTGCCTGTTGTGGCGTATCCGTCCACAGCGTAGCATCTCACATAGTCACTGTCACTGATGTTCAACCCTGAACTAATTAGGCTCCTATGGCTTTTTTTTTTTGCAGCAGAGACAGTGGTAGATCCAGAAACGACGCCTTACTTAGACATTGCAAACCAGACAGGCCGGTCAATCAAAATTCCCCCTGCCGAAAGAAAGGTATGTCTGGGCTTGGGAGGCTCACCCGGTGGTTGTCAGAACTGAGAGGATTTACTTGATCACAGGAGCTGGGGCCCAGGGCTTCTTAGAATGAAGGGTTCTGACTAGGGACCCAGGTCATTTAGGGTTGTTTTGTTTTGTATCTTTTTGATGTTTAAATGACAGTTTGGGATAGGCCACTATTTGAGTTATTGTTTTTAAAGTGAAGAATTAAGTGACTGAAGGGGCCGCTCTGTGGGCGAAGGTTCTTGCTGCTAAACCAGCTAACCAGATTCTGTCCTCAGAAGCTGCATGGTGGGAGGAGAGAACGGACTCCCCAAGTTTACCTCTTACATTCCCAGGCGCTCTGTGCACAACTGGGCCCGTACACATAGACCCTGGTACATACGCAATAAGTTTAAAAAGTGATTAATGATTAAATAATCAAATGAGCTTTGAAGCTGGGCATGGTGGTACAAGCCTGCAAACCAGGAGGCTGGGGACCAAGCCCTCTTTAGTACACAGTCTAAGCTACTGCAGCCTTTTGAAGATGGGTTTGAAGCCAGGCATGGTGGTACACACCTTTAATCCTAGCACTTGGGAGGTGAATCTCTATGAGTTCAGGACCAGCCTGGTCTACAGAGTGAGTTCCAGGACAGTCAAGGCTACACAGAGAAACCCTGTCTTGAAAAACCTAAAAAGAAAAGAAAATGGGTTTGGAGGGCCAGTAAGACGGCTTAGCAGGTCAGGGTGCTTGCTGTCAAGCATAATGACCTGAGTTCGTCTCAAGAACCTACATGGTGGAAGAAGAATCCTGAGTGTTATCCTGTGGCCGCCATGCCTGTGCTGTGGCACAAATGCACACGCATACCCACATACACACAAGTAGTAAAAACGTTGCCTTGCAAATGCTGGCATCGTCAGTGTTTGGCACGTGAGTAGAGATACTGCTTGTGCAGGTAGAGGATGGGAGACTGACATAGGAGCCTTGATAAGTAAGGGACCCCACATCAAAAACCCACAACCCAAAATGAGTGTTTGATACACTTGGTTACTGAGTTGGGCAGTCTTGCTACTTAGGGCAGGCCGGCCTCCATCCTGTAGTCCTCCCTCCTCAGTGTCCCAAGTCTGATCCCAGCCCACACTACCATACCTGCAAATGCCCCTTAAAAAGGCCACAGCAATTACTGGCTGCTCATCCCGTCCAACCTTGAAAACTAGAGACAGACCTTGATGATCAGGTGGAAGAAGAGCCTGATGCCAGCCGGGCTGGTGTACTTCTGACCCAAGCATGGCTGGAGAGGCTTCAGCGCTTCAGTGAGAAGGCTCTAATTGTAGCTTAGGTACAATTGGTTTTTGGATTGCGTTGTTTTGGATTTTTGCCTTGTTTTTCAGTAGAGCTAATATGCTTTTTAATTTGATTTATTAATGTTGATCTAATTTTGTTTGAAATGATATTTTAAAAAATCTACATTCTTTTCTAGGCCCTTATGTTAGCTATGGGATATCATGAGAAGGGCAGAGCTTTCCTGAAAAGAAAAGAGTATGGAATAGCCTTGCCATGCCTTCTGGACGCTGACAGATACTTCTGGTAGGTGCTTTTATAGTCAGTAGATACCACTACTGTCCATCACACTGCTCCCCAAGTTCCTGTACGAGTGCCAGTGCAGATGGTGATGGCCTGAGCCACATCGCACTGCACACTGCACAACAGGACACTGTCCATCTGCTGCAGTCGCTGCTGCGTGTCTGGGAAAAGAAACATTTGCTTCATGAGCTGCTTAGTCTTGTTGAGGTGCAGTGTTCACAGGAAAAAAGCAAAATGCCTGGCTCCTTTTGCCTTATTTCCTAGTTTTCAAGTTTAGTTGGTTCTTCAAAGGTGACCAAACTGAGGTTTGCTTTTTTTTTTTCTTCATCAATATTCAGCACTTGAGAAGTTGAGGCACAAGTTGTAGGCCAGCCTGGGTGTGGGTGTGTGGGTGTACACACCCACACACCCACACACACATTTTGGGTTCTGTTTTTGTTTTTTTGAGACAGGGTCTCTCTGTGTAGTCCTGGCTGTCCTGAAACTCGCTTTGTAGACCAGGCTGGCCTGATCCTCCTGCCTCTGCCTCCCAAGTCCTGGGATTAAAGGCAAGCGCCACCATGTCCGGCTTCCCATTTTTAACATGAGCTTTAACACATCTGATCTGATATGCCTCATGCATCTGTGCTTAGTGCCCGGTCTTTGGCTGGCCCGGTGTCCTTCTGCCCTGGTGCTGGTAGTCTCTGCAGGCCCTCAGGTTCCTAGTTCCTGTTCCTGGAGATGGTTGAGAATGTAATCTGGGCATGTTGGATCTTGAGATAGACTGGATTCTAGAAATGGTCAAGAGTTAACAGCCTCATGGACTTTTATTTGGTGAATTCCCATGATAATCATCTCTATGTCAAAAAATGAATATAAATGTTTATGATAGTTTTCCAGCTGCAAAGGTCATTGCTGTTGAATCTTAAATGTACAAATCTCAAACCAACTTAGGTAAAGATGGGATTTATTGTCCCAGATGTTTGGAGGAGATGGAGCGGCAAGGCTGGGAGGAGTGAGAAGATAGTCTTACCTTGTCCCTCTGTCTCTGCTGCTTCATCTATACCTGTGTGTGTGCGCAGTGTGTGCTTAAAATTGAACAGAAGTTTTCACGTCTTTGTAGCTGTTCCTGCCCTGTTAGTAGAGAAGATTTCAAGTGTATGTGGAGGGAGACGCTGCTGTAGTGCACGTACACAGCATAGTCTGCCTTAGCGGTGTCATGAGATAATGGTCTTGATTCCTCTGTGAGCTTTTTTCAATCTCTTCTTCTGTATTAATCATTGAAATGATTTTCAGATCTCAGAAGGCCCCTCAATAAAAATACCCATGTCATCAGTTCATGATACATCATCTACATATTGATGAAGGAGCAGGTGTAATAACGAAATAAGAACATCACTGCCTTCATAGTACATGTAGTCATCTTTCCCTGGGGCCGCAAAAGCACAAGCTTTATTGGCCCATTGTTTCCCCTGTCCATCTTTACTGCTTTGTAGTGTGCGTGCATGGCTGAAGAGCGGAGCTATTCACCTCAGGGTGGCTGGAATACCAAGAGGAGAAAGACTGTTCTCTCACAGTTCCCTTCAGGAACACTGTTGCCAGGCATGGTGGTGCATGCCATTAATCCAGCACTCAAGAGACAGAGGCAGAAGGATCATTGAGTTCACAGAGAGTTCCAGGACAGCCAGGGCTATTTATTCCATAGAGAAATCCTGTCTCAAAAAAACAAAAACAAAAAAAGGGCACTGTTTTTAGTTTGGTTTTATTGCTATAAAGAGACCCTTACAAAGGAAAATATTTAATCGAGGCTGGCTTACAGTTTCAGAGGTTCAGTCAATTCTCGCCATGGCGGGACGTGTGCACACAGGGCAGAGTGGAGACAGATGTGGTGCTGGAGGAGCCGAGGCTTCTACATCTTGATTCAGAGGCAGCCAGGAGGAGGCTCTCTTCCATATGGGGCGGAGCCTGCCTACACAGGGACACACCTCCTCCAAGGCCACCGCTCCTAGTAGTGCCACGAGTCTGCAGGGGCCAAACCTGTTCAAACCACCGCAGACACCCACAGTGACATAAAGCCTCCTACCATATGCCACCTCTTGCAGGCACCCCTCATTTCCAGTGTGACCATGCTTAACCCCAAGCTGTTGTACGTGGCCCCTGGGGATCAGTGAGATATAATAGCGGAGCATGACCTCTTTCCTGTGGCAATCGGTTTGTCTGGCCAATGTGTCTGTCTTGTATGGTCTCTCTTCATGAAGGAAGTCAGCTATAACTGGAGTCTCAGTGCTGATGGAAGAAACCTTGGCATTCCGCATTCTTTCTTGATTTTTTCTCCTCTTTTCCCAAGTAAGCAGAAGTTCTCCATGACTTTTTACTCATCTTATGCACAGTGGCCCAAGAATAGTTTCTTTTCCCTTTTTTTTTTGGGTGTGTGTGTGTGTGTGTGTGTGTGTGTGAATGTGTGTGCGCGCACAGCACACACGCAAGGAATCAACCAGAGTCTTTTGATTTACCATGAGCCATACACACATCCCTCTTTACCTACTTGAGATGAAATGTGAGAGTCTTGTTTTCAGCCAGGATGGTGTAGCAAGACTGGATTTACTCTGTCATGGGAAGGACATAAAACGCCTGACAAAATAAAGAAGTCAGCAGTTCCCTGGCAGCTCGGTGTGAGCAAAGGCAGACAGGGCCTCACCCTGAGCTGAGGTGGAACCAGGCAACCAAGGAGGCCGTTGAGAGTCTCCAGTAAGATAACCAGCATGCGCCTGGGAGGAAAGCATCCACTGCTGGATGGGACCACTTGGGAGAGGTAGAGCATCAGGGGCAGCTGTGTCTGCACCAGCTGCATAGAGAGCTCTGTGGTCAGAGGGCAGCAAGTGGCGCTTTTGGAAGGAGCCCAGCCTTAAAGCTTTCCATGAACAGTAGGCCTCAGTTACTGTTTTCACATGACGTCAGTGCACCCCTAACAAGGCTCAGTATTTAGTAACCAACCATAGACAGTTCCTAGTAACAGATCTGCAGCCCACAGTGAGACAACGAGGCAAAGAGTCATCAGAAGGAGCTGCGGAAGCCATGCGGAGCCCACTTGAGCAGTGGAGAGGGTGGCCTGGGAGATGTGTAGAGGGCCCACTGTGAAACCCACAAGAAAGGGAAGGGCGTGGGCTGCAGAGTAAGCTAGGCAGCAAAAGAATGATAAGTGGGAAGAAGGGCAGTAAGACATCCTCCAACACGACATAACGAAGATTGCTGAGGGCGGGGCGAGCGCATTGAAAACTATACCAAGCCCATGACAGTCTACTTCCTAAAAGCCACAGTGCAACTAAAAGTGACTTTTTAACCTACTTTTCTTGAGAAAAGATACTTAAGCTTAGCTTATCATTCTTGAAGTTAATTCCCTTTACACATCATATATGAGTCCTAAACTCTCTAGAAGAACCTAAGTTCGTTTGGGCTGGAGAGATGGCTCAGTGGTTAAGAACACTGACTGCCCTGGCAAAGGACCCAGGTTCAGTTCCCACTACCCACTTTGTGTGGTCTACAACTGCCTGTGATCCAGTTCCAGGGAATCCAGCACCCTCTGCTGGTCTCCATAGGTACTGCATAGACACATAAGCACACATACCAACACACACACAGGGAGCAAAGGTAAATTAAAAAATTAAGTCCCATGAAAGTCTTCATTTACCAGGAGATTGGGATAGATGTGAGAACATCCTATTGGGACTCTAGGTGAGAGAAGTATGGGAGAATGGGGAAATAGAAGGATCCAGAGGGTCCTAGAAACCTACAAGAACATTATGACAGGCAGATCTGGGCCCAGGGGTTCTGCTCAAAACTACTGCACCAACCAAGGACAATACGTGCAGTAAACGTCGAACCCCTACCCAGATCTAGCCAATGGACAGGACATTCTCTACAGTTGACTGGAGAGTGGGGACTAACTTTCACATGAACTCTGGTGTCCCATTTTTGACCACCTCCCCTTGAGGCCCAGTGGCACTCAGAGGAAGGATAGCAGGCTACCAAGAAGAGACTTGATACCCTATGAGCATATACAGGGGGAGGAGGTCCCCCTCAGTCACAGTCATAGGGGAGGGGAGTAGGGTGAAAGGGGGAGGGAGGGAGGAACGGAAGGATACAAGGGATGGGATAACAATTGAGATGTAACATGAATAAATTTATTTTTAAATATTAAAACTTCCATTAACCAATCCTAAGTCAAATTAACTTCAGTGCTTTCATTTTAAAGCTGTTTCAACATGAAAATTTGTTGAATAGCAAAGCTTTTCAAACTGCAGACCAAGTCGTATCACTTTTACTTTTATTTTTTTTTGAGACAGGGTTTCCGGCATAGACCTGGCTGTCCCAAGTGCTGGGATTAGAGCCGTGCACCACCACTGCTTGGTTTTTTAAAAAAGTAATAGAACAAAACATACCCCTCTAATAGGAAACCAGGATATTAATATATTTTTGGCTTGTGTTTTGACCACATATAAGTTCAGTTTCAGATCACACTATTCATTTTATTTTCAACTCAAATGAGGCCATTTTTATCCCTGTTGCTGCTTGTCCTACAGGCATTGAAAAAGCCTTTCCCAGGCCTCAGAAGTTAATGAGTGGCAGAGTGCCCTTTGCATTGTGTGAATGGTTTCGCATTTCTGTCCCAGAAAGTTGAACCTGCCAGGGTGATGATCAAGGCCTCAGTCCTGATGTGAGGGCAGACCTCCAGCCTTCCTGCCCCTCCTCACAAGCAAGTTTTCAGGCTAAGCTGCGGGTTTCCCAGGACCTACCTCTGAATGTGTGTGTGTGTGTGTGTGTGTGTGTGTGTGTGTACACACACACACGCGGGCGTAGCAGCAGCACAGCTTGTATGTTGTCAGACATTGGTGATGAACTGAAATGTAGAAGTGATAGGGAAGAAAGCATGCAAAAGCACTGTTCTGTATGTGTTTGCTCCCACTGGACTGTGCTGTAGCCTCATGGGATGATGACAAAGTCCATCTCATTAGGCTCTTGGATCAGCATGTATTGTAGGCAAGGCAGGAAGCTCATTTAACAGCATCCCATTGGAAGCACATGGCAAAGCTTAGGGGTTAACTATGTGGACTGTGGTTACAGATGTTCTCCTGTCTTGAGATCTAGGTCTGTACTGAGCATGCTCACAACTTGGAGTATAAATGAAGAGTTGGTATAGTGTCTTTACTACTTTCCCTCTGTCTGGCTCAGCCTGGCTACAGGCCCTCAGGAGTCAGCTAGGTGTTTTCCAGACTGTTTGCCCAGTGAGAAAGTCCCTGAGGGGGCTGGAGAGATGGCTCAGTGGTTAAGAGTACTGTCTGCTCTTCCAAGGACCTGGGTTCAATTCCCAGCATCCACATGGCAGCTCACAAATGTCTGTTAACTCCAGTTCCAAAGGATCTGACACCCTCGCCTTCCCACCAATGCACATAAAATAAAATTAAAATAAAAAGTCCCTGAGCCTGAATGTCTTGTCAGAGCTGTCATCAGCTGGGGCATTTTTAGGAAGTTGGGGGGGTTTGTGGTGTGTTGCCCGCCCCCCGCTGAGACAGGGTTTCTCTGTGTAGCCTTGGCTATTCTGGACTCGTTTTTGTAGACCAGGCTGGCTTTGAGCGCACAGCAATCTGCCTGCCTCTGCCTCCCCAGTGCTGGCATTAAAGGTGTGCACCGCCACCACCTGGCAGTTTTGTGGTGTCTTTAAAGCCTCGTGTCAACCTTTTATGCATGTTAGAATCTCCCAGGGAAATTTTAGTACTAGGACATGCAGCTCCTTGCATGGAGAGCTTTGTTACTGTCGGCCTAATTAGGTCCTCAGCATCAGTGTCCCCAAAGAAAAAGACAACATGGCCTGGTGATCATAATTCACAGCCAGGGCTGGAAGCCATGATGTCCTGGGCCAGATGCCACCACACTACTGTTGAGAACCCTAGTTTCCCTTATCCATTCAGAGGATCCATTGTAAACAAAGGCCCCATTAGTTACTCCTCGAAACACACCAAGAGCTAGAAAGCCTCCCAGGATGGAAGGGCTCTACAGCGACAGCCGCCTTCCCTTGCAGTGAGTGCAAAGAGCTGCTGGACACTGTGGACAACTACGCGGTTCTGCAGCTGGACATCGTGTGGTGCTACTTCCGCCTGGAGCAACTGGAATGCCTTGATGATGCAGAGAAAAAGCTGAACTTGGCCCAGAAGTGCTTTAAAAACTGTTACGGAGAGAATCACCAGAGACTGGTCCACATAAAAGTATGTCACTGTGATTGGTTTTCTGAGCTCACTTCTGGGGCACGTCTCTTCCTGTCCAAATGTGGAAACTGCTGCCAGAGGTGATTCATCCGGGCAGCAGATATAAACCCCTTTGTAGCCCAGAGCTTTAGCAGGTGTTCGGGGTTTCATGAGGCTGGCTGGGCTCTACTTCATTTTCTTGTTTTTCTTTGAGACAGTTTCGTGTAGCTCAGGCTGTCCCTGAATTCCTAATCCTCTCGCTTCAGCCTCTGGAGTGCTGGGCTTGCAGGTGCGCACCACCATGCCCAGCTTAGTCTCGCTGTTTAAAGCCAGTTTACTAGTTACAGACCCCTACAATCCGTCTGACCAGGAGAGGGCTGTCACTTACTCATGGCTTGTAGTGCTGGGGACGGGTGTCCTAGCCATTCACTTCACATGGAAGGGCTACTGTGTGGGTGTCTTCACAGGGACAACAGTGATGCCCTGGACATTCTAGTGCGGCCATGTTGCTACTGTGGAGACACAAGACAGCTATAGCAGGGAGCACGGTACCCTTTAATTCTAATTATTTCTAAATAAGACAGTTGTTCTTTTTCTCCCAATAACTTCAGGGAAATTGTGGGAAAGAGAAGGTGTTGTTTTTAAGACTCTACTTGCTTCAGGGGATTCGAAACTATCACAGCGGAAATGGAGAGGAGGCGCGGGAGTATCTCAACAAGGTAGGAAAAGGCTGGTGCATCTGCGCACACCTGCTGTGGGTGCTCTGCGAGTCATGCTCACACTGCCCTGTCAGAGCCCTGCACCTCCTCCCTTCCCCTCCCTCACAGGCAGCGTGAACACTCGAATCTATGAGGGTTAGTGCAAGGTGCTGTAATAAGGACACTTCAAAATGGCAGTGGCTTTAGTTGGGTAGTTTCTGCCCTGCTGTCCAGCATGAGCAGGCCGTGGCTGCCATTGTTCCTGCTGGTGCCTAGCCCGCAGCAGAGAGGGCGAGGGAGTCAGACATTTGCACCGATAGAGACTGCATGCAGTTGACCTAGTGACCACCCAGCTAGCCCAGCTACCGGGAGAGTGGTAGACCCGTTTTGCAGCTCAGAGTCTTTGGTTTGAATAGGATCTTTCTCTGCAGCCCTGTTAGCCTTCACTTCCTGACGGCTGGGATTACAGCATACACCACCAAGCCTGCTGCACTCAGGGGACGCATTACAGAGAAAGGAACAGTTACTGCTCCAGCACTCCGTCAACACTCAGCTGTCCACCTGTGCAGTATATATTGTGGGTTGCTTATGCAGGCAGAGATAGTGTTGCCTGTGTTATTCTGGCAGTAGACAGGTTAGACCAATTCACTACACTCCTGGGCTTTAGCTTTGCCAAGCTTTGATATTGTTGCCGTTACATGAATGTTCTGCTTCTTCCTGTCTGTAGGCACGTCAGCTCTTTAAAGAGCTGTACATTGATCCATCAAAAGTTCACAACTTGTTGCAGTTGGGGTTCACTGCGCAGGAAGCCCGGCTCGGCCTGCGGGCCTGTGATGGGAACGTGGACCATGCAGCCACTCACATCTCTAACCGCAGGGAGGTGAGCTTTCACTTCTCTCTTGAGTACTGGTGAGGCCCGGGCCCTTGGAGAAGGCTAAGCTACAAAGACAGTGCAACTTTATTTCTGACTGGAGAGAGTGCCAGAAGAGGTGTGAATAAGAAGGGACCCCGGATCCCAGCACTCAGGAGGCAGAGGCAGGCAGATCACTGAGTTTGAGGCCAGCCTGGTCTACAAAGCGAGTCCAGGACAACCAAGGCTACATACCCTGTCTAGAAAAAACAAATCAAAAAGGGGTCCCGAGTCAGGGTGGCAGGAATGCATCATCTTCCAGCCTTTGAGTTAGAGGCTCATGTCTTCCAGGTTAGCCTCAAACTTTCTAAAGCCAAGGCTAGCCCTGACCTGTTGATAGCTGTGAGGGCTACGGTTACTGGCTCACCACACCCTGTTTCTTGCAATGCTGGGGATGAAACCTGGGGCTTCACCCATGCTGGCCACACCTCCACCGCCAGGGCTCCATCCCCACCGGAATGTCTTAATCATGTCAGCTTGAACCAGGGGCTTCCTGTCGTGTGCTGGGTTCTACCAGCAGTCGCCTCAGATCTCACTCGAGGCCAGAAGTGCTGTACCTCTGGAAGTTATTTCAAAGGCTGCTGTGAGGCCACTGTGAAACATGTTTGATCATAGAAACTTATCACTATAGATGGTTATGAGAATTGAACTCAGGACCTTTGGAAGAGCAGCCAGTACTCTTAACTGCTGAGCCATCTCTCCAGCCCTGCTGCAGTCATTTATAACAAGTACACCAAAAAAAGGTTTTAGAATTCTAAACTTGGAAGGAAAGGACCTTGTCATGCCCAGTCATCAACAGCGCACCTGAAGTCTAGCGAGCTCGTGCTGTGGGGCCCTCTCTCAAAGCTAGAGGCGGACAGGCTCCCAGGGCTTTCCAGTCAGGGACTCTTCCTGTATGAATCCCTTTCCCAGGGTAGCCCTGAAGAACAGCAGCCTGTGGGCCACAGAGGGGGCAGAAGCTACTAGTCATTGTAGGAGTGGACCCATGGGTTGGTTGTGTAGTGACCTGTGAGCAGGGCTGTCTCCTTTCACAACAGCCAGCCCCCAGCTGTTGCTCCAGTAGTCATTGTCCCTGAGCCTCGCTGTAGAAGTCAGGGACAGGTCAGGTGGAGCTGAACAGTCTCCTTCAGCCCAACAGGAAGTGAGCTCATGGACAGCATTTCCTCCTTCCTGCTGCTGCACTGCCACCATGATTGCAGTGGGCAGCCACTGTTCTCAAGCCTTGACAATGGGGGCGGGGGTAATACCTTGCATTTCTTTCATCTATGATGTAATTCAGTTCTACCCATGACTACTGTGATGCCACTGGCGAAGGTGATCCTCAGTTACAGATGAGGTGGACTGTGGGAGGGAGGGCCAGGGAGGTGACTCAACAGAGTTGACCCTCGCTGCCAACCTCATGGTCTTGAGTTTTATCCAACATGGTAGGAGAGAACTGACTCTTTCACACACACCCATACAGAAAATAAAATGTAATTTAAAAACTATTGCAGAATTGCTGGGGCACATAAGACACCAGACCCTAGCACCACAAAGATAAACTAGCATGTACATGTCATACATGGTGCACTTCTGAATAAGGTAATCTTCAGAGAAAAAGCCCTGGTGATAGGGACCCCGCAGTTAGGTGAGCTGGTCCCTCCTGCTGCCAGGGGCCTGGCTCTGTCTCTGCCCTTCCCTTCGGGTGTGGTGACACCTGACTCTCAGTCTAGCTTCTTGCTGATGCCAGCCACCCTTGGCATGAGCTGAGAGCTGGTCAGGACAGGTGGTGTTGGGAAGGTACTCCCAAGGGTGCTGCTGCCTCAATTCCTGCCGCTCTGGGGCTGAGCGTGTCACAGAATTAAATGGAATAACTTTTTCCCCTGTTGATATTAAGGATAGAACCAGAGTGCCATTCATGCTTGGAACCACTCTACCCTACGTGACAGTCTGAGCCCCTTCACCTGGGGATGGGATGACCTTCCACCCCCACAGGAAACTCTTCTGCCATGAGAGGGTAGCTGCCTACCTGTGGGGCTTCCTGGGCCTTGGCCCAAGCCTAACTCTGTCCCCATGCCTCTGGCTACCTTTCTTGGCCAGGACAAGTAGAGGTCCCTTTCTGTTTGGTTGTTCCCCAGCCCAGAGACCCTGAGACACCATGCAGAACAGAATCTAAGATGACTGCGCTGCCTCCCTCTAACTCACGGGGCCTTGTTTTCCTAAAGGAGCTGGCGCAAATAAGGAAGGAGGAGAAGGAGAAGAGGAGACGCCGCCTGGAAAACATCAATGCTTTGAAGGGAATGGGCTACTCCACACAGGCCGCCAAACAGGCCCTTCACCAGGCCAGAGGCAACCTGGACGAGGCCCTGAAGGTAATGCTTCCGTGCTTCAGCGAGCAGCTGGGTGCATTTGCATAGAAGAGCTAAGTTTGCATAGATGGAGTTGGTACAGTCAGTTTTGCTGTCCTCCTGCAGAGCCAGAGTGATGGCCCTAGGTACCTGGCCTGGGGCTTCAGTGGCTGTACTTCCCAATTGAAGGGAGTGTAAGGATGCTTGTTTGCATATCTGGTTTTGTTTGTTTGTTTGTTGCATACCTGTGGGCAAAGGGGCTATTTTAAAGAAATCCTCAAGAGCCAGGAGATGATAGCTCAGCTTTTAATCCTAGCACTTGGGAGGAAGAGGCAGGTAGATTGCTGTGAATTTGAGGCCAGCCTCGTCTACAAAGTGAGTCCAGGACAGTCAAGGCTACACAGAGAAACCCTGTCTTGAAAACCAACAAAAAAACAAACAAAAAACCCCAAAGAAACAGCAGCAGCAGGCTTTTCTGTTCTGTCTTGGTCAAGAGGCACAGGAAGCTCTGTGCTACAGCTTGGACGGTGCCCTCAGGTGCCACAGAGACAAGGTCACACTATGTTGCTGAGGCTAACCTGGAAGTGCTGGGGCTAAAGATGTGCACCACCATGCCCAGCTCATATATATTTTTTACACACACACATACACACTCTTAGAGTTATAATCTGAAGGCTGAGGTTCTCTGTGCCACCTAAGGGCACCAGTGAGACTCAGTTAACTCAGGCTGGTCATGAAGCTGGGGAGGTGACACTTATAAAATACTTGTTTTTCAAGTATGAGGACCTGACCTCAGAACCCAAGTAAGATTGCCAGGGGTGGGGCACATTCTAGTGCTGGCAAGGTAGAAATGAGGGATCCCTGGGACTCACTGGCCAGCCAGGATGTCCCTTTCCTGCCTCAGTGAGCTCTCTGCACAGTGCCTTGTGACATTACACCCAGTTATCCCCAAGTGGACAGGTCTGGCTGTGGGCCTGTGTGTGAGAGGCGGTGCCCTGGCTGGTGGGTAGGGTGGGTAAAGGTCGTATGTCCCTGTGCTTTCAGATCCTCCTCAGTAACCCCATGTGGTGGCTACTGAACTCAGACCCTGAAAACAACAGCCGTCACGCAAGGCCTTCCCAGGAAAGCATTGACCAAGTAAGTGAGTGACAGCTGTTGCCCTCTCACCTCAGCAGAGCTGGCTGGGATAAGTAAGATGGTGGCAGGATGCTGTGTGCTTGCTTCCAGGCTTTCAGCAGCGCCTGCCACCCCGGGAGGAGCTCAGACATAGGCAGAGAGGTGGATGTGGGCAGGGGTTCTGAATGAGAGGTGCTTCTGTAGAAGGGAAAGGGGGTGGCATGATGGTGCACACCCTTAATCCCAGCACCTAGAGACAGTAACACTTGGGTCCAAGGTCAGCCTGGTCTACATAGTACTGGGCCAAGGCTACATAGTAAGACTGTTCCCTGAAAACAGCAAGAAGAACTGCAACAGGAGGTACCCTTTGCCCCTTCCCTGTGCTCTACTGCTACATCAGTCCTGTTTCTCTGCCTGAGACCTAAGAGATGTCACTGTGTCCTGTGAGACTTGCTCACCTTATATCACTTCACCCACACTTGATACCATAGCATGGCCCATGTATTGTGGCCACTTAACTTGTGGTACTCACGGTTAAATTTCAGGACACTTGCTTTCATGTCCTGAAAGTGAGTGCCTAAGACCTGCTGGACCAGGTCTTCAAAGGAGGCTCCTTCTTTCTGCATGGCCTGGTGTCTGTGAGACTGAAGAGGGGCATGTCAGAAGGGCCAGAGGATACTTGCTGCAATCTTTAGTTATAAATGCTTACCAGGTAGGAAGCAAAGTTGTCCTAGCAGTGCCCTGAGGTGATAAAAGCACAGATGTGGTGGTCCACATGGCAGTGTAAGCAAGGCTTACGGCCACAGTCATAACCCTGTCATCTCTACCAGCTGGTGTACATGGGCTTCGACACAGCAGTGGCTGAAGCTGCGCTAAGGGTGTTTGGAGGCAATGTCCAGCTGGCAGCCCAGACACTTGCGCATCATGGAGGAAGCCTCCCTCCCGACCTGCAGTTATCAGGAGAGGACTCGTCCTCGTCCTCATCCTCGTCGTCATCCTCTTCCACTCCATCCACTCCATCCACATCCCCGTCTGAGTCTGCAGGTAGGCCTCAGGTCTGCACGCCTCGTAGACGGCTGTACTCTGAGCTAATGGCAGCTGTGAGCCTGAGGGGGCGTCCCAGGGGTCAGGAGCACCCCCCCTCCTGTGACCTGCTCACCCTGTGCTGTTTCACTGCAGGAACTTCTAGTGCCTCTACAGATGAGGACATGGAGACAGAGGCTGTCAATGAAATCCTGGAGGACATTCCGGAGCATGAGGAGGACTACCTGGACTCCACTCTGGAGGACGAGGAAGTCATTATTGCTGAGTACCTGTCCTACGTAGAAGGCATAAGGTCTGCCGCAAACAACAACTGAACAGAAATGAGGGCTACGGTTCTGCCTATAAATTCTGTCGTTGCGAATGGTTGAATGCAGCTCTTCTTTGCTTTCCTCTTGCTCTTCAACGATTTTGCTCCAAGTAGGCTTCCTCCTCAGGTACAGGGACCCAGAGAGAGACTTTGCTGGTCAGAGGACAGTCTAGGAAAGGGAATTCCTCCTCCAGGTCTGCACCCCTGACTCTGCCACTCTATTGGTCCCATCCAGAACTGGGAAGCAGGCTCCCTGGGGAAGGTCTGCAGAGGGCCTGGGCATCTGCCTCCTCAGCACTCCTGTGCACTTTTCCTCCTATCCTGCTGCTGAAACTGCCCTCCTCCTCCACCACCTCTGCTGTGTAAGCTTACCTCAGCCCTGCCTCACCCCTTGCGTCTTCATTCCGCGTGCTATGGGGCACAACAGTGAGGTACAAGATGCAACCACCATACCAAATGGTGGCCGATACCTCCACCTTGAAATGTCAGTGTTTTGTGCTGTTAGATCAGTAAAATCTGTACTTAAAATTCAAGGTTGCAAATCAGTTTATATGGATCCTAAATTCCTCATTCAGAGTGAAAACCTTTCATTAAATGGAAAAGTTTTAAACACTGACCAAAGCAGGTTATCTTTACTATCTCTAGCCTGTGGCTTAGAGAGCTCAGCCAGCCAGGAGGCCTGAGATGGAGATGTGCTTTCTCAAATCTCTCTTTGGGTTTTTATAGTTGGATCACAGGAAGCCTGCTCCTGAAGACGGGGCCGTGCCAGCCCTTGGAGTAGACAGCCAGCCTCTGGCACCCAGGCGAGGCCTAGGCCAGGTGCCCCTGTGCTCCTGAGAGCCTTTCGTTTCACCTGAAGCCCTGGCAACAGACTAGACAGTGTAATTGTCTCTTGCTTTTTAAAAAACAATTACACGTTTGTGTGGGGGATTGAGCAAAGGTGCCATAGCACAAGTCTGGGGCTCAGCAGACAATGCATGAGACTGAACTCAGGTGTCAGGCTTGGTGGCAGACTCCTCCTTGATGAGCCATCTCGCTGGCTCCCTTGCTAGGGTGACGCAGAGGGAAATAAACGAGGAGGATGCAATCGAATGTCCTTGGCCTGGCTGCAGTGAGCTGCGTCCCAGCTGTTCACGTGATCATCCATTTATGTTGGGAGTAAGTGGGGGCTGGAGTGTGGCTCTGCAGCAGAGAGAGTTAGGTCTTCAGCATCAGCAGAGAAGAGCACATTTGGAAATCAGGGTTCAGGGGCTGGAGAGATGGCTCAGTGGTTGAGAGCATTGTCTGCTCTTATAGAGCAGAGTTCAATTCCTGGCAATCACATGGTGGCTCACAACCATCTATAATGTGATCTGATGCCTTTTTCTGGCATGCAGGTGTACATGCAGCCAGAGCACTTACATAAAAATGAATAAATCTTTAAGAAAAAAAGAAAATCAGGGTTCAGGTAACACCAGGAATGAGTGAGTCTCGTGGGGGTGCGGAGGGAGCTGCCTTGAAACTACTGGCCAACCAGGCACCCTCCTGGGCATGGCACCAGCTGTGCATGCTAGCTGCCAGCTATTTAAATGCAATGGGGAACACTGAAAGCCATGCCAGTAGATCATGGCTACATGCGTCCACCTGCAGAGATGCACAGTATGGGGTAGACCATGGGCAAACAGCCAGCAAGATGCCCAGCCTGGACAGGGTAGTAGCCATAGGGCAGAGTTGAGGCTGGAGAGTTAGCAGCCTCTGGGGTGGGGAAAACAGGTGAGAGTGACTCACAAATTAGAGGGAAATGGTTCTGGGTGCACCAAGAGGGTGCGCAATGCCAGGAGAGGAATGAAGGTAAAAGGCTGAGACCTTTCACAGCCCCACAAAGCAGGCAGAACACCCAGAGGTTGGAGGACTGGGGCAGGCTTTGGCAGATGAAGTCAGCCTGAAGCTGTGTAGTGATGTCCTGGGTTTGGCCTGGTGTCACTGATGCTGATCATGTCACTTGTCAAATTGTCGTGCCCTGGTGAAACTGCCGAACCTGTCTGTTCTCCCGGCCAGGTATCTGGTAGGAAGTCCTGTCCCTTTCTCTGGCCAACTGAACGTGTGTCACCCCTTTTCTTCTCTCAAAGGCTAGGGAACCACTCTACCGCTGTCCTGCTGTGGCCAGAGGGGACCTATGGCTCAGCAAGCATATCACAGCTGCACACATAAGCAGCCAGTGGGTGCTGGGAACCTGAAAAGAGCGCAGGGCATCCTCATGTCCTCAGCATGAAACCACAGTCCCTGTGCTAGAGAAATAGAAACCCAGTACTGGGCCAACACAAAATAATCTAGTGTTTTCCCAAGAACACACACAACCACCCATCATAGGCTCCCAGACAGTCCTAGACCCCATCTTTCCTGCCACCCCTCCTGGTAAAGCTCTCTCTAGGGGAGATAACAATAGTTTAAAAAAAAAACTGGGTGCAGTGGTGCATAACTGCAAAGGCAGATGGGTCTCTGAGTTCAAGGACAGCCTGGTCTACAAGAATTCAGAACAGCCAAGGTTGTCCTGTGTCTCTGTACAAAGAAACCCTGTCTTGGGGAAGAAGGGGGAAAAAAAGAAAAAAAGCTGAGAGTACATAGGCACTCAGGTAGCTATCTCAGAGTGAGTTCCACGACAGCAAGGGCTACACAGAGAAACCCAGCCTCAATCAGTGAATAAATTAAATTTAAAAATTATATTTGCTGGGTATGGTGGTACACGCCTGTAATCCCAGCACTTGGGCGGCAGAGGCAGGAGGACCACTGTGAGTTCGAGGCCAGCCTGGTCTACAAAGCGAGTCCAGGATAGGCAAGGCTACTCAGAAAACCAAAAATAAGATACAACAGCTCAACATGGCTGCTAGGAATCAAACTTTGGTCCTTTGCAAGAACAGTACATACGCTTAGCCCTGAGCCATCCCTCCAGCCTCTGATGGCTCCTGCATGTGTCTAATGACTCTACCACATCTGGCCGACTCCTGGCACTGCACAAGGGAACACTAGATTAACCTCCAAAAGGGAGTGGGTGCTCCTCAGTGGAAGGGTGTCCTGTCAAGCAGCTGGTTGAAGAGCTGGTTCCTGTCCAGGCCACTGCTGTATAAATGACCTTGATTCACAAGCCCTCTTCTCAACCAGAAGGGGGGATGACCCAGGTCAGGTACTGGAGGGCACCTCTGTGACAGGAGGCCTCCAAAGGGAACTACACAAAGAACGACACAGCACTTTGATGTGTACATGAGTTCTTCAGGAGGGTCCTCATGGCACATTACTTGCCAATATGACAATCTGGCTCCATGGCTTTTTGTAAGAAGTCCTATCTTCTCTCAGCAGGAAGGGCCTGGCAGTACAGGCTTTGGCTATGACAGCTGGAGGCAGATCAGCTGAAGTCCTTGTCTCTACTTCAGAGCATGGGGAAGAGGGCATGAGGGCAGGTGTGTGCCCTGTCACGGGCCACTGCAATTGCGGCGTGCTTGGGAAAGCCCAAGAACATAAAGCAGGCCTCAGGCTGTCTGCATGGGCACCGGGGCTGCACAGGCCACCTTGTTGCTAAAGAGGCGTGACAGGCTACGCTTGGCTGCTGGCCTGCGTGGCAAAGGTGGTACTGACTGGAGACCGCGTACGTCCCAGAGGCGCAGCGCACCGTCATGAGATGCTGTGTAGAGCACCTGGCCGTGCACCTGTGGGGAGACAAGACGGCTTTGAGCAGACCACTGGAGTCACCGTGTGGTCCTGCTTCCTGGGGCAGTAGGGAGCTGGGCAGGAGACTCCTACCTGGAGGCAGTTGATGACGAAGCTGTGGCCTCGGAACACTCTCTGCAGCACTCCTGTCTGAGCATCAAAGGCCCGGGCACAGGCGTCCCCACTGCCTGTGAATACTGTGGACACACAGCAGTACACTGGGCTTTTCCTGGCCACCACTCTGCCACCTCCCCAGGAACAGGGCAGGGTGAGAAAGTGGTGTGGCCCAGGGCACCCCTGCTATGTAGATGCCTTGGCAGTCTGTCATGCCTTCCTTGACCTCAGGTCAGCCTGTGCCCTCCTCAGAAAGGGGTGTGGCCTTGAAGCAAAGCCCAGACACTCAGGGGTTCACCTGCACCCTGCAGCCCATCTGGCTCCCTCCTTGGGGTCTTCCAGTCATAACGTGGTTTGGTGGTGTTCTGGCTTCAAGGACCCCAGAGTCCCTGGAATATTTGTTTGTTTCTAGTGCAATAAAAGGGGAAGGCAGTGACCCCCTTTTAATCAGTAGCAGTAAGGCTGGTGATTAAGGCCCACCTGGAGGAGCACCTGAGGGAGCTCAGCAGCTCGCTTGCCATCCCGCACTAACTTCCCCAGAAGCTACCCTGACCCTGAACAGGAGGCCAGCGGTTTACATGGCCGATAGCTACGAGGAAGCAGAAGTGACAGGGAGACACAGAAAGAAAGAAACCACATGGGGCCTGTTAGTGAGCAAGAGCTACTGCAGGCAGCTGGGGTTGGGGTTGGGGAACTATTAGTCCAGTGAGGTAGCAAGGATGCTGGGCCACATGTCCATACCCTCAGTACACATGGTGAGGGATGCTCCTGGGTATCAGTTCCCAGCAATCCTACTTGGAATTATCTAGGTTGTTAGCGGAGGTTGGAAGGCTCTGAGTGTGGGAGCATCACTTCCTGGGCTGCGAGCATCATTTTATGAGCTGGGCCCTGAACTGCCTGAGTTAGGCTGAGCTGCTGCAACCAGCACGCAGCATGGGTACCCTCACCTCTCTCTGCTCTTGACTCTGAATGTGCTGCAGCCAGCTGACACCAAGAGGAGTGACCCCAAGGCCATCCTGTATTTGCCACCGTGGGGCTGGCTAAAGCCAGCACTTCTAGGCTGCCCAGTCTTGGATCTATTTCTTAAACGCTCTTGCCTTTGCACATATTTCTCCTTTTCTGTTTGTTTGGTTTGGTTTGGTTTTTCCAGACAGGGTTCCTCTGTGTAGCATTGACTGTCCTGGACTCGTTTTAGACCAGGCTGGCCTCAAACTCACAGCCTCCCTAAGTGCTGGGATTAAAGGTGAGCGCCACCAGCAGCTACTTTGTAGACCAGGCTGGCCTCGCACTCAGAGCCATCCGCCTGCCTCTGCCTCCCAAGTGCTGAAGTTAAAGGCGTGCAGTACCACCTTTACTTCTGTTCTTAAAGCTTGAGGGTGCACAGGGCCCTGGGGAGGGAGTTTCCTTGCTGGGTTTCCTCAGTTCTTTCCTTGTCTCTCCCCAAAATCAGTAGCAGGGTCTAGCCCCCATGGGTGAGTAGGCAGAGTCGAGAGCAAAGCCCAGTCATAGTCGGAGTGGGCGTGAATGACGTCAGCACAGCTGGGCCAGTTGCCACCAAAGGAATGGGCACAGGAGGCCACCTGGCTAACCATGCTGTGCTCAGTTAAGAGAGAAATCCCCATCCAGGCAGCAGGGCTATACCCACACTAAGGCTCAGGACAAGGGAGAAAGGGAAAATAACTTCCTGTGTCACTGGGTTCAGATACTTATCCCTCTCTTGACTCAGCACCTTCACATGAGGTCAAGTTCGTCTGCCTCTGTTAGGGCCTCATGACACTGGATAGGAAGGGGACAGCCATCAGTGAAGCTGAGGAGGTGATGAAGGACCCAGAGGACAGACACAGAAAGCTTCCTCCCTACCCAACAAGGCAGAGTAACCGGGATTTGTCTCTACAGCTATGCCCCACCTCACACTGGGATCCCCCCTCTGCCGCACAGAGGGGCCAAAGCTCCGGGTGGGGTTTCCAGATCTCAAAGGGACTTCCCTTTGCTCTTCCTTCTGCCTCAAATACAACACAATTGTATTTGCTGGTTCTCCAAGAGCTACCTTGAACTGTGTTGCCCCATTTAAGACATGTGCCGAGGAGGAGGAGGAGCAGGCAGCACACAGAAGGTGCCAGTGATCCTGGGGCAATGATTCTAGCCCAAACTGTCAGCTTCTCTAAAGTGTTCTATCAAAACAACATAAAAAAACTGAGAGATGGCTCAGAGGTTAAGCACACTGGCAGCTCTTCCGAAGGTCCTGAGTTTAATTCTCAACAACCACATAGTGTCTCACAACCATCCTTAATGAGATCTGGTGCCCTCTTCTGGTATGCAGGTGTACTTGCAGGCAGAGCACTATACATAAAAAACAAAACAAAACAGCAGCAAAAACAAAACAAACAAAAACAAAAAAAACCTCTCATTTCAGCCACTGTCGCCCAGATCTTCTACCAGTTGTCAAACCTAAGGCCAAGTGAGCTCAAACCCCTGGGCCCTCTGGACTGGCTGCATTAAGATGTTACTGTCTCACCTGGAGAATTAGGATGTGTCCCTTGAATGCCAGCAGCTGGCTCAGTCAGTAGAGCACAAGACTCTTAAAATGTGTCCTTGAGACATGCTTCTGACCCTAGGACCCTGAGCATCCAGGTCTCCTATACTGTAAAGGTGAGAAGGAAGCCCCTACTTGAAGCTGCTCTGTGTCCCTCTTGGGAAGCTGGCACATGGAGAGGGACCAGCATCACCTTAGGACACCAATGAAGCAGAAAATTAGCTGCGTTCAGTGACAGCAAACCACACGCAGGCATGAGAGAGACAAAGGAGACAAAACAGAAAGGAAGGTAGGGTGGGCAGCCTGGGGTGGCATGGGCAGTGCCGGGACACATCACTTACAGGTGCCCTTGTGGTACTTGAGGGCGCTCACGCTGTGTCTGTGTGCTGGGAACGTGCGCACCCTCTCTCCAGTGTCAGCCAGCCAGCATTTGACGGTCCTGTCCGCACTGCCCGAGTACAAGAGCCGATCTGTGAGCTGTAGGAGAAACAGGGTCAGCCCATTGGCCTTGATGGCCAGGTAGCCGTGAGATTGTTCTCTACAAGGCAGGTCTCAATGGGGAAGATCAGGGTGACCCCAGAGGTACTCCCCACCCACCCACAGCAGTGCTGGCTCCTCCCCCTCCTGCACCTGGCCCCAGAAGGCAGAGCGCCCTAAAAACCCTGTAGGCCCCAAGAAGAAACTACTAGACCTTAGTAAATAGTCCTCAGACCCTGGACGGAGTCCTGCAGACCCCAGACAGAGACCCCCAGACCCCAGGCAGTCCTGCAGACCCCAGGGCTGCCACACAGACAGCATCTCCATTGCCTGGCGGCTCCTCCACATGCTCACTAGGAAAGCCTTGGTCTCCCGCTGGTGACACTAATGAGAGGCAGCAGAGGACACCAGGGAAGCCTTGTCACTATCTGGCAAGCTCAATGCCCAGACATAAACAGAAGCCTTCTGCCTGTACACTACTTTCACCCCCAGTCCTCCCGACAAGTGGGGACACACTGAGTCTTGCTCCAGGCGAGGGTCAGTTACTTCCACACTCACAGCCCCCAAGATACCTAGAAGGCGTTGTCATCACTAGCATCTGTTAAGTGAGAAAACTGGAGCCCTAGAACACGAAGGCAGACAATACACCACCCCACACACGGTGGCAGGGGCAGTGTGCCCAGACTCACCCTGCACTCCTAAAAGCTACACAGTCCTGTCTCCAGGGCAAGAGAGAGGTTCTCATCAGTACAGACACAAGCTCAGGCTCAGGAAATGCAGTCACAGGACAGGCCTTAGGGGGCCTTGTTGACGGTGTGTGTGTGTGTGTGTGTGTGTGTGTGTGTGTGTGTGTGTGTGTGTGTGTGTGTGTGTGTTTTTATAGTCCATTTTCCTGGCAAAGTCTGCATTGCTGGGATCTAAATGTGTCTCCCACAAAGCACAGGCTGCACACTTTCCTCAGAGCAAGGGTGTGTGTGTAGGCTGGGCCAGGCATGGTGGCTTACACCTTTTAATCCCAGCACTCGAGAGGCAGGCAGATGGCTGTGAGTTCGAGGCCACCCTGGTCTACAAAGTGAGTCCAGGACAGTCAAGATTACACAAAGAAACCCTGTCTAGAAAAACAAAAATACGAAAACAACACCAAACCAACAATAAAAAAAAAAACCTCAAACAAACGACCACCCAGAACAAACAGTAAGAAAGGAGTTTAGATCGTGAAGCCTCCCCCCACGCCACTTGTGAAACACCTTTCACATGGGCTGACGCTATGAACAGACTGACACCATGAACTGAGGCTACCAATGGCTTGGTACTATGAATAAGCTTGAGTCACCTCCATTCCTACCCGCCAACAAGAAGAAGACACACAGCCAGGCAGCACTTGGACAGGCCTCACCTCCAGACAGATGACAGAGCCCTGGTGCTCCCGGAAAACCCGCAGCTGCTCCCCACTCAGGATGTCCCAGGCACGGACGGTGGCATCCGTGCTGCCTGTGAAGGCTGTGTGGCTGGAAACATCCAGCACAAGGCACAGCACGGCTCCTGTGTGGCCCCGGAGGGTCTGGTGGCAGCAGCCACTGGCCACCTGCCACACCTTGGCCGTGTCATCTGTGCTACCAGTCACCAGGAGCCCACCACCCAGGGCTGCCTCCAAGCAAGGATCACTGGGCAGGTCCTCCGGAGCGGAGTAAGCTAGGGTCAGTACACAGTTGCGGTGTCCCCGGAACTCCTGGGACGCTTGCCCTTTGTCCACAGTCCACACTCGAGCTGTTCGGTCATAGGAGCTGCTGAAGAGCTGGTCATTTGCAACTAGGATCCTGTAGGTAAGAGGGGAGGGAGTCAGGTGCAGAGTACTCATGGGCTAGCCTTGGCACTGCGGCTGCCACAGCCTCCGGTCTCTGCCCTGCTTTATACTCACTTTCCAAGGCCTAGCTCACACACCACACTTTCCCCCTCTGCCCTGTCCCCCCTCCCTGCAGCCACCCTTTCATCCCTCAACCTTCCCCTCTGTGACAAGCCTGCTGGCCTGACCTTTGCCTCAAGTGCATGGAGCCACATAACACTTTTATAGAAGCCAGATGCATGGGAGAAAGGAAGATGCTAAAGCCCCAAAATGGCTCCCCACAAACAGAGCAGCAACTAAGGTGTGTGGCTCCCCAGGTAGTACAGACTAGTAAATCAATGATGTCTTTCCTGTGACTCCTATGTCCACAACCCTGCTATACCACATGCCGTTAGCTACAGTGCTCAACAGCCCTACAGGGTTCTCTTCTTGCCTTGTGGCTCCGGGCTTGGCTGACCTGTTCACGATGGATGTGTGCCCTCGGTACACCTGCAGACACTGCCCGGTCCTAACGTCCCACCTCCGGATGGTGCAGTCGGCACTGCAAGTGAAGGCGGCTTCGTCCTCCAGCTGGCAGAAGGTCACGTAGCTCTCATGTCCTATGAGGAGAGGAAATGTGAGCTGACCAGGTACCAGCTCTTGTTTTCCTGTGTCTGCATGCAGATAAAGGAGAGAGAGCGGGAGAGAGAACATCTGAGGCAAGTCTGAAAGAGGCTAGCCTTCCCCTCTGTTACACGGGTAGGGATCTTAATTTGTAGCCCAGGCTGGCCTTGGACTCACAGTCCTGCCTTAGCCTCCAGAGTGCTCAGATCCCGTGTGTGTGTGTGTGTGTGTGTGTGTGTGTGTGTGTGTGTGACACAGACACACACGCAAGCGCTCACACACATGTGTACAAGTAGACATGTGGAGAGGATGTCAGGTCTGCTCTACCATTCTTTGTGTCCCTTTGAGATCCTCTTACTGAACCTGGAGCTAGGCTGAGGATGAGCAAGCCTCAGTGGTCCTCCTGGCTCTATTCTCCACAGCACTGTCAAAAACAAAAACAAAACAAAAAAAAAACCCCACTCCCTGCTTTTTACATGGTTCTGGGAATTGGCCCTCAGGCTCTCCTCACATTTGCGCAGCATGTACTCTCACCCACTGAACCATCTCCCGAGGCCCCCTCATGTGGCCCAGGGTGGTCTTGAACTCCTGATTCTCCAAGCGCCACCTCCCACCGAATGGGATTAAAAGCAAGTGCCACCGCATACAGGCTTTAATCTCATTTGAGAATTTCCATTGTGTGGCTGGAGTCAGCCACACAGGAATTTTAGCAATCTCCCAGGCACGGTCAAGCTGATTAACTTTTATTTTAGGTCCTGGGTTAAGTTTAGCCCTGAAGAACTAAACTTCCTGGGTTCTAAGAAACAGAATTTTAATAAGGAAAAGCTTCCACTCTTCCAGGAAAGCACGCGCCAGGCTGCTCTGAAAACAATGCAAGAATTAAGTAAACCCCTAAGAAACAGCAGATTGGGTTTCTCTGAATACACAAGTTGAGGAAAAAGTTGAGGGCAAATCTGTTTGGCAAAACACGGCCCAGACTTCTGCTAGAGTTTATAAATATTTCTTAAGGTTCCCCGAGACCAATCTGCCTCACCCTGCTGATGCCTCCTGAGGGTTGAGATACCCTAAGGAAGGCAACCAAGGTGTGCCACGCCTATCAGGTACTGTCACGGGAGTGACTCCAAGGCCCCCTAATAACCCTGAATGGGTATTGCCACCCATGGCCCCCTAATAAGGACCCTGAGCCAAGGCTGCCGAGGCCCAGAGCAGACCGCTCCAGCCGCGCCCAGCTGGGTCAAATGCCGGAGGGAACCATGAAAAAGCACTTGAGGGCCACGTGTAGCTATTGAGCAACAACACCCCGACACCCTGATTCTGTGGAACTGGGGACATAGCCTGGCTGCTGAAGACCTGAGGTGCAAGCAGCCTTACAGCATGTGAGGGGGGAGAGGGACTGAACCCACAGACTGCAAAGGAAAGAGGCAACACCCAAAAGCACCAGTTTTCAATGTAAAACACTCTCATATCTGACTGCAAGCCAGGCTGACCTGGCAGCCCCCTAGCCTCTGCCCTCTGCAGCCAGGCACTGAGCCAAGTGAGGCTCCCACGGCACCCGGGACTGCTAAAGCCCCTCCCTCAGAGGGCCTGGACTCTGCTATGCCAGTCCCTTGACCACTGCCCCCAAGTCCTCACCCCACCCCGACATACTGTTGTAACCAGTGCTACCAAAAGACAGATGGGCGAGGCACAGGGCTGGTGGGGTCACACAGAGAGGGTGGGAGGAGCTGCCAGCCCCAGGCCTATCACCTCCAGGGACCTCAGCTTTCAGCTCTTGGAATTGTGCACAATAAGCAAAAAAAAAAAAAAAAAGCTGAAAGTAAATATTTTTGAAGGGATAAAGAATGCAGATAAGATGTAGTTATTGCACTCACGAGCAGCCCTGGGGCTCCTGCTGAGGCAGCGGCCCCCCCCCCCCCGCTGGCCTCCCTAGGCACTGAGGGCTCACCAAGATCTGCTGCTCTCTCTGCACATAGGACCCAGGGCTGCAGGGGACCCCAACTGTAACAAGTCTGGGACACAGCAAGAAACAGGGCCTTTTTCCCCCTGTCACTTCCTCACCCCGCCCTTTCAGGGCAAGCAGGGATTGTAATTTGTGGAGAAGTCCACTGGCTGGGTAGCCCCTGGTCTTCTCACTTCCAGGTGGGTTCATACAGTGGGAGACTTTGGGCTAGAATGTTAGCCTGGGTGTGGCCTTCCAGGAAAGGTCCCCGTGTCCCAGATGCCCTCTTCTCCATGGCTGTGTCCAGGCCGTTGTAACTGCATCTCCCCATTGCGATCACCCAGCGGTTCTTCTTTGTCTTTGTACTCTGTCCACACTTTGTAGTGTTGTTTTTTTTTTTCAGATGCCCATGAATCGCCCTGTGTCAAGGAAGCCAGGACCCTGCCTGGGACAGACCCTGATGTGCCAGGGTGGATGTGGTCTATCTGCAGGCCATTGCTGGGAACTGAGAATCACATCAGGCCTTCCTGGATTTCTGTGTGGGAATCAGGCCCATCTCTTCCCAGCTACTCACTATCAGCCATATAAGACTTGGCCTACAGCCCAGCCATGGCCCCTCCCCACAGCCTCACCTACTGCTCCTGCCACCTTTCCCCTCAGCCTTCCGAACAGGCAACAGGGAGCCTCCCGTTCACCAAACAGTGGCCTCCAAACTGCTGAAGACGCAGTACCTACAGCTGTGACTAAAACAGACGATGTTTTTGCGGAATTCTTTCTTGAGCAGATATTGATTTGTCTACGTGGAGCAACCCACCCAACACTCCTCTGTGCCATGTAAGGGCGCAGACAGCTCCGCAGTTAAGAGCACTTGGCTGCTCTTCTAGGGGACCTGGGTTCAGTTCTCAGCACCCACATGGCAGCTCACAACCAGTTCTAACTTCAGACCCAGGGGATCTGACACCCTCTCCTGGCATCAGGCACACATGTGGCACATAGATACACACGCAGGCAAAGCCCTCATACACGTAAAAACAAAAACAAAAATAAAATTTAAATGCATTCGAGTTGTTAGCTCACACGGAATAAAAAGGAACAACCAAAACAACACAATACAGCAACCCAGATGCACTACTGCATCGTTCGGCCCCAGCCCGTGTGCCTCTCTTGTGTTAACACTTTGCTTGGGCCCTGCCCCAGGTGATTGCTCTCCTACGAGCTTGCAAGCGTGGCTCACAGAGCAAGCTGCGGCCAAAGGATGAGGAGCATCACAGTGGGCTAGAGCCTGCAGGCCAAGTCCCTTCCTCAACTGGCAACCAAACAGGGCGGCTCTGAGAGGAGGTTTTCTCACGTCAAGGTCCAGGAAAGTGTCATCACGGACATGGATACTCCACAGAGGGACGAGAGGAAGGCTAAAGGCCATTACCATCCCAGCAATTCTCTCCAAATAAGTGCTGATAGAGCTCCCCAACCCCCCACCCCCCCAACTCCCCACCCCCCCACCCCCCCACCCCACCCCCACCCCCTGCCACCAGAGTTCACCCATCTCATCTGAAAGCCACCTCACATCTGTGTCTGGCTGCATCGCGAAAGCCTGAGCATTCTGGCCCCACTGATGCTGCTCTGTAACCTGCCCAGCAGTTCCCCGAGAGGCAACCCCCTTTCTTTGGTCTCCATCCCAGTCCCTAAACTTCCCAAGCTCTGTAAAATACTCAAGAGAAGCCTCCAGTCCAGTCCCAACAGACTCTGCTGCTGAGAACTGAAAAGGAAGCCTGAACACATGCAACCCGTCCTGTCCCGTCCCAACCACTCTGCAGGGGAAATCAAGGACCGCCCAGCCAAGAGGCTTTCCTTCCAAGGCCTTTGTAAGCCTCAGGCCGCAAAAGGGGTCAGCCCTCCACAGGAGCAGGATGCCTGCTTTCACAGGCAGTCTGTAGGGATGAAGGCGGCCTCTGGTTGGCCATACGGCCTGGGTGCAACTGCCCTGCAGCAGGACCCTGAGGAAAAGAGGTAGCCAGAAGCAGCGGGCTGCTATAGGCCAGCCTTGCAACAGGTACTCCGGTTCAGTCCAGCTTAGGGGAGCTGAGGCTACTAGACTCACCTCCAGACAGCATCCAGAAAACACTAGACATTCTGTATCAATAAGTAAGTCTGCCTTTGTCCATTTCTGGTTCATAAACTGGTGTCAATGGGGCTTTTGGAGCTGCCTCAGCAGCTAAGAGCCACTAGGTATTTTTTCAGAGGACCTGAGTTTGATTCCCACCACCCACTTGGTGGGTCACAATCTGTTAAGTCTATTTCCAGAGTATTTGGTGCCCTCTTCTGGCCTTCTCGGGTACCAGACACACACTTAGTGCACAGATATACATGAAGGCAAAAAAAAACCCAGACACATAGAATTTTGGTTCTCCCCACCCCTGGGACAGGGCTTCTTTTTTGGTTTGGTTTGATTTTTGTTTTGTTTTTTTGTTTTTTGTTTTTGTTTTTGTTTTTCAAGACAGGGTTTCTCTGTGTAGCCTTGGCTGTCTAGACTCACTTTGTCGACCAGGCTGGCCTCGAACTCACAGTGATCCGCCTGCCTCTGCCTCTCAAGTGCTAGGATTAAAGGCATGTGCCACTACGCCCAGCTTTTGATTTTGGTTTTGAAGACACGATTTCTCTGTATAGTCTTGGCTGTCCTGGACTCACTCTGTAGACCAAGCTAGCCTCGAACTCACAGATATTCACCTGCCTCTGTCTCCCAGGTGCTGGGATTATAGGCAAACACCACCACACCCAGCTTCATACACATAAAGTTAAATTTTTTTAATTAAAAAAAAAAAACTGGTGTTCTTGGAAGGCTGTAAGTTCAAGGCCAGCCTGGTCTACAAAGTGAATTTAGGACGGGCAAAGCTACCCAGAGAAACCCTGTCTTGAAAAAACAAAACAACCAAAACTGGTGTTGATCCTAGTCTATGAAATTTAACATAATAAAATATACATATGCCTTCAAATATGAGGTGTGAAACAAGCGTTAAGATATCTTTACTAGGCCAGGAGGCAGTGGCGTATGCCTTTAATCCAAGCACTCAGGAGGCAGAGGCAGGCAGATTGCTGTGAGTTCGAGGCCAGCCTGGTCTACAAAGCGAGTCCAGGACAGTCAAGGCTACACAGAGAAACCCCGTACTCGAAAAACCAAAAACCAAAAACAAAAACAAAAATTATCTTTACTAGGCTGGGAGGTGGTGGCACATGCCTTTAATCCCAGCACTTGGGAGGCAGAGGCAGGTGGAATGCTGTGAGTTCAAGGCCAGCCTGGTCTACAAAGCAAGTCCAGGACAGTCAAAGCTACACAGAGAAACACTGTACTCAAAAAAAAACAAAACAAACAAACAAAAAACAAAAAAGAAAGAAAAAGGAAAGAAAGAAAGAAAGAAAGAAAGAAAGAAAGAAAGAAAGAAAAAAGAGATCTTTACTAATTAGGTGTGGTAGCACATAACTGTAATCCTAGTAGCTAGAAAAGGAGACACGAAGACCTCCACAAGTTCAAGGCTAGCCTGGTCTACACAGTTCTAGGGCAGCCAGGGCTAAACAAGGAGACTCTCTCAGCCAGGCAGTACTAGCACACATCTTTAATCCCAGCACTTGGGAGGCAGAGACAGGTAAATCTCTTAGGGGCCAGCCTGGTCTACAGACCGATTTCCAGCGTGGCCAAAGCTACACATAAACCCTATCTCAGGGGATGGGGTAATGGAGAGACAACTTCAAAAAAGCTAATTAAAAAGAGGGGGAGGTATAGCCTGGTCTACAAATCAAGTCCAGAACAGTCAGGGTTAATATTCAGAGAAACCCTGTCTCAAAAAACAAAAAAACAAAGCCAGAAGGAGATTATCAAGATAGCCCAGGCATCTTGGCAGTGGTGGCACATGCCTTTAATCCCAGCCCTTGCAAGGCAGAGGCAGACGGACTGCTGTGAGTTCGAGGCTAGCCTGGTCTACAGAAAGATAGCCCAGGCTTGCTGTACAAGCATGAGTTATATACGAGTGTAATCCTAAAGCTAGGAAGGTAGAAACAGGCACATTTCCTAGAGTTAGCCCAGCCTACCCACCACACCAAAAAAAGTAGACTGTTGCTGAGACATTTAAGGGTGGGGTGGGGGTGTCAGACTTTATTTTTGTTCCCCCCCCCCCCCCCCCCCCGCCTCTAGGGGGAAGGGGCAGGCACAGAAGCCAAACAGCCATGTTAACTTATGTAAATTCAATCACAATCAGGATCTTTTGCAGTTGTTGTTTCGAGACAAGAGTTTTTCTTGTAGTCCTGGTTGTCAGGGACTCACTTTGTACACCAGGCTGGCCTTGAACTCACAGAGATCTGCCTCCCTCTGCCTCCTGAGTGCTGGGATTACAGGCGTGCTTTACCACGCCCAGCTTCATCTTCAGGATCTTACAAGAGTAAAAAAGAGATTATCTTTGTCCCTTTTATCCTTACAGGTTCCTTTTTCTTTTTGTTTGGGTTTGGTTTTGGTTTTCTGGGATAGGGTTTCTCTGTATAGCTATGGCTGTCCTGGAACTTGCTCTGTGGAACAGGCTGGCCCCAAACTCACAAAGATTCACATGCCTCTGCCTCTCAAGGGCTGGGATTAAAAAAAACTGTGTCCCTTGCAGTTTTGAAACTGCCAGGCTACAGAAAGACTCAACCTGGCAAGAACCGGCTGAGCACGAAATCACCAACAGTTTCCCCTTCGCTGGTGTGGCTCCCCACTGGAAAGTTGCATTAGATCCTGTCAGATTTAGGGGACACGGAGCTGTGAGGGATGCTAGATGCCCGCCTGAGCCAGTCAGTACAATGGTGGCCCTGGAAACTTGGCAGGACCCCAGGGCTGCCCTGGGACAAGCTCCTGGGCCAGAACCAGCCTGAACTTTTCCTGGGGAGAAGCCTCTTTGACCAACAGGGGTCCCGCTGGTGTTATAGGCATAAGGGCTCCACAGGCCGGCTGTGCACTACAGCCACTGGGCCTGGTGAACATCAATTGGAAACTCCAGCCAAGCCTGGCATGTGTAGCGCCTCTAATCTCGGGTATTTGGGCGTTGGAGGCAGGAGGGTCAACTCACACGTACAAGTTGAGTGTGCTGGTGAGTTTTAGGTCAACTTGACACCGGCTGAAATCGTGGGATATGAGGAACCTCAATTAAGAAAATTCATCCACGAGATCGGGCTGTAGGCAAGCCTGGAAGACATTTTCTTAATGATTGAGGAAGGGCCCAGCCCATTGTGGGTAGTGCCATCCTGGGCTGCTGGCCCTGGGTTCTGTTTTTTTGTTTGGGTTTGGTTTTTGGTTTTTCCAGACAGAGTTTCTCATGAACTCTCTTTGTAGGCCAGGCTGGCCCCAAACTCACAGAAATCTACCTGCCTCTGCTGAGTGCTGGGATTAAAGACGTGTACCACCATGCCTGGCTTGGTCCTGGGTTCTGTAAGAAAGCAGGCTGAGCAAGTCATGGAGAGAGAGAGAGAGCAAGCCAGTGAGCAGCACTTCCCCACGTCCTCTGTGTCAGCCCCTGCCTGCAGGTTCCTGCCCTGTGTGAGTTCCTGTCCTGACTTCCTTCAGTGATGAACAGTGCTGTGGAAGCACAAGAGGGCTAAACCCTTTCCTCCCCAACCGTGGATGGCTCATGGCAACAGCTGAGTTTGAGGCCAGAGGGTGACATGAAACCCTGTCTTAAGAAACCAAAAGCAAAGGCAGTGGTGGCGCACGCCTTTAATCCCAGCACTCAGGAGGCAGAGGCAAGCGGAGCTCTGTGAATGTGAGGCCAGACTGGTCTACAAAGCGAGTCCAGGGATACCCAAGGCTACACAGAGAAACTCTTGTCTCAAAAAACCAAAAAGAGAAAGAAAGAAAGGAAAAGCAAACAAAAAGCCAGTTCCAAGGGTCTCTTCTGGGGCTCCTTGGAACCAGGCCTAAGAACCTGCACTCCTGAAAACCCCAGACAGTCGTTGCTTTGGGAAGCAGGACACGTTTTACTTAAGCTAACAGCCCCCTCCTGTGTGAGGCCTGTGAGTGAGGGCTGGCTGTGTGTGGGGAGGAATGTGCAGCGCTTTGTAGCCAATTCCCCATCTTTCCACCCGCTCCCAAGGACCTGTCAATCCAGTGTTCCTCCCTTTGGGGCCATGAACCTGCTACCTTAACACTGTTTTCACTTAAGACCGATAGCTAGGAATGAAGAAATCAGAGGCTCACACTCTGCTACTGGAAGGGCTCCGGCCAGGCCACCCAGCGTTTGCTGATCATGGTGGAAAAGCTGGAGATAAAGAGCTGTACCTTGTGCAAAAAGCTTGGCGTGCTTCCTCAAGTGTGCATGCGCTACACTGCAAAGGCCAATAGCTGCCCTGGGGGACCCCACAGTGCAGGGTGGGGAGCACCCAGGACAAGGCTGCCCAGGATGTAAATAGAAAATGAATCAATAGGTGGGTCCGTAAGACATAGTATACATTTCTGTGCGTGACAGTCTCTGTTTCATCTCAAATATGCAAGGCAGACTTGACCCCACTCTTCAGAAGTTTGAATCAATCCCCTTTCTTCTGGCCATACCTGAGATGAGGAAAAGAGCTGAAGGGGGCAGGGGGGTTATGTTTCAAATCTCAAGGGAGCTTTCAGCCCTGGGCAAGTCCCTAACAAAGTGACACCGGTTCAGAGTAAGGATTACACGGAACTGGTTGACAAAACTATCTTGCGTTGGAGTGCACATCCCTCGGTCACCCACACCCAAGCACTCTCACGGCTTACCGCCCAGAGCTCAAGAGCTCGGTGAGCACCCGGATGAGCAGGAGCTAGAGCTCTGCCCTTCCAGAAGTGGACTGAAACGCCCCGAAAGAATGAGGTCCCCTGGCGCGGGGCAGGAGCGCAGAAAGGGTCGCGAGCACGCACGCCTGCCTACCTTGCAGGAGCGCGCAACACTGGCCGTCCACAGTGCTCCAGAGGCGAGCTGTGCCGTCCTCGCTGCCGGTCAGCAGGCGCTGCCCGTCGGGGCTCAGGCTCAGCCAGTTGATGCCCCCTCGGTGGTCGTCACAGACCCTCAGCGCTGACCCGCTGCTCCCCATCGCCGGGCCGGGGTAAAGAGGCAGTGCTCCCGGCTAGAGAGCGGTGTTCCAGAGTCTGTTCGTGGTCCTGGCGGGGCCCAGCCGGGCAGCGGCCATCGCGGCGGGGGGGCGGGGAGGGGCTCTGGGCGCTCAGCTCCTGTAAAGGCTCGCGGTGCGGCGGGGGATAGGGACTCTCCCTCCTCTCCCTCCGCTCCGATGCAGAGCCCCAGGTGAGACTTCCACTACTCAGAACCGTTTCGGGGTGCAGGGGTGCAGCCTTTGCCTTGAGGTGCGCCCACAGGGTCTGAAGCGGACAGAAGAACCCGGGAAGCGGAGCGCCGAACAATGCAGTCCAGCCAGGCTCCTCCTCAGAGACCACCCCCCAACCTGTCCCCTCCCACTTCTCGGGCTGCGCGCCAACCCTCACCCCAAAAAGCCGTGGTCGTCCTCCAGGAACAGAACTCAGATGCTATCCCGGTCCTCAGTTGGGAACTGCTTCCACGTGCTTCACGTGTGACCCTCCCAGCTGCCTAGGCTGGGTTCTGTTCCCTGCCACTCCCGCTGTCCCTGTCCCCAGAGTCCAAGGCGAGGACGAGGTGGACCGAAGGGTCAGGAGTCTTGGGGGAGCCCCAAGTCCGTCCTCCATGGGAAATCACGAGCACACCCCGAATTCTACTCCGACCCGGCAGGGGAGGGCTGGATCCTGGCCTTTGAGGACCTGGTGCAAGACCAGAGGTCAGGTTCGCCCCTCCTCCACCCTCCACCATCCCACCCCCTACGCCCTCAGCTGGGCGCGCGCCTCTGAGGTCCCACTGAGGTCTGGAGGAATCCTACACTCAGCCCGCAGCTCTCCCGGAGCTCAGTCGGCTGGTTCCTATTAGAGCAGTTCCGGGTGCTGACTTTGCTGGGGGGCGGGGAGGGTGACCCCCCACTCGGATCCTCCAGGTCCTAAAGATAGCAGAGTTTCTTGACCCCTCCAGGACTCTTGCCAGAGTGCAGGAAGAGGGGCAGGAAAGAGATGGTTTCGGGGAGCCAGCCCCGAGGCTGATGTGATGACTTGCCTTGCCCGCTCTGGATGACCTTGTTCAGTTCCCAGAAAACCTCAGAACGGGTCCCATAGGACAGCCGGCTTCATTCCCCTAGTGGCGCAGCCAAATACATGAAATTTTTTCTTTCCTGAAACTCAAAAATCAGCTTAGGAGACCTTTCGTTGCCAGCCAAGGGTGTTACGGAGTGTTTTGATGGGACTCAGGAGCTAGTGTGCCCCCTAAGGGCCCAGCCTGAATTCATCTGGCACACTGACCTTTAGAAGGCCTTCGCATTACCCAGGTGTAAAGACTAGTGGGCCGCTGGCTGCACAGGTGAGGGCAGGGCCGTAGGAGGGCGTGAATAACGGGCACCTAAAGCAACCGTCCTGGAAGAAACCGAGAAATGATGAGACTGGTTACCGAGAAAGGAGCCAGAGGATTCTCAGAGGGAGGAGCTTGGAAAGGAGTTTGGGCAAGAGCCAGGGCTGGCTGGGTGGTGTGGACACATATTCACAGCCTCAAAAGAGCTAGCCCAGCAGTGGATCAGTAGTAGCCCAGCCCGCTTTAGGGGAAAAAACTACATTTCCAAAGGGCTCATATGGCATGAGCAAAATGGCACTTCTACATATCTGGTTTATCCACCGGTCCCCAGGAAACCGTGTGTGTGTGTGTGTGTGTGTGTGTGAGCGTGCGTGCGTGCGTGCGTGCGTGCATGCACGTCCCTCAGCCTCCAGCCTGCAAAGGAACCAAATGCTATCTATCCCAGAGCCCACAGATCAGGCTCTGCCAACCTCTGCCAGCTGCCTCTGTCCAGGATGAAGAGTTCCTATCCTTGCGCTCATGGTGGGGCACACCTGCGGCACACCTGGGGCACACCTGCAGCACACCTGGGGCTGTTAGAAATAAGTTCAGGGTCACAAAGAAGACCGCCATTCCAGCAGAAGCCATCTGGAGGGTGGCTTGGGAAGAACAAAGAACTTCAAGACAGGAAGTGCTTTTGGTTTTTATTCGAACTCAGGTGGTGGTGTGTCTTCTCCCCACTGGCTGTGGTCCAACCTTATCCAGCTGGCTAGCCGGAGAAGAATTGGATCACGGGAAACAAAGGCGGAAGAGGAAAGAGGTCACCGCTCTACGCCATCAAATTCTTAGAATGGAGCGGTGGGCCTTTGTGTAAATATTTTACTAAGTGGAGAGGATCAAAGCATTTGTATAAACGTCTTGGAAGGCAGGGAGATAAAAAGATTTCGCTTCCTTGTCCTAAGCACAGGTTTGATAGTTTTGGATAGAAAAGACTCGTCTGTGCTATTTCTACCAGGAGCTGAGCACCACGAGCTCCATTTCCCTGGAGGGTTTGTACCCAGCGGCTGTGTGGTTGTTACTGCGTTGGCTTGGCTCAGGTCTCTGCCCTTTCCCTGGACAGTAGCTGGATTTTCCTGGAGACAAGAAAGTTTGAAAGCAGCGTCCCGTTTCTCTGAGCTTGGAGTCTTCTCCACCTAGAAGCAACAGAGCTTGGGCTCCAGCAGCCAGGTAGGGCCACGGCAAAGCTGACGTCATCAAACACCGCAGTGTGGTCCCCAGGCGCCACGCCCCTGCAGGAGCCTGACTTACTGCAGGCTCTGAGAGCTAATCATTGGCGGAATGTAAAGCGCCATTAGCAGAGGCTCTGGATAAGTGGGGGAGGGACGGCCACATTCCACGAGTCAGAAGGAAAGGGCAGCCTGTCCAGAAGTACCTCAGCCAGCATCAACGGAAGTGACGCCCCCCCCCCCCCAGGCTACACAGATAGCTGCCACTACCTATTGGGAAGACTGAACCTCTGGGGCCTCTGAGAAACATCTAGGATGGTGAGAATCTCAAGGTGGGAAGCTCCTTCTGGCGTCCCTGTCGTGAGCTCACACTTTCAGAAACATAAAAGTTGCATGTGTGGTTCTCACAATGTCAGAATTTAATGTCTAATAGTAAATTCAGCAGCTGTTTGTTGCAAGGCGAGCCATTTGTCAGGTTACCCTCCCACCATGCTCCCCTTGATAGTCTAGAACGAGATAAATGCAGGCTTTTATTCTGTCTTAGTTATTAATATTAACTTTCAGAGCTGGGCGTAGTGACGCACGCCTTTAATCCCAGCACTCGGGAGACAGAGGCAGGTGGATCTCTGTGAGTTTGAGGCCAGCTTAGTCTACAAAGGGAGTCCAGGACAGCCAAGGATACACAGAGAAACTTTGTCTCAAAAAACCAAAAAGAAAGAAAGAAATATTATCTTTCAGGTTATATACTATACATGGTAAATAATGTACCTGGAGTGTCAGGTGAAACACTGGCTGCAGGCACACACAGCTTCCTTATGATGTTCTTTAAAGACAAGGTTTCTCTGTGTAGCCCTGGCTGCCCTGGAACTCATGTAGACCAGGCTGGCCTGGAACTCACAGATATCCATCTGCCTCTGCCTTCCAAGTGCTGGGATTAAAGGCGTGCCCCACCACTGCCCATCTGAAATGTAAACATTTTTTAAAAGATTTTTAAAAGATTTATTTATTTGTTATTATGTATACAGTGCTCTGACTCCATGTACACCTGCACTCCAGAAGAGGGCAAACCACTCAAGACTTCTGGAAGAGCGGTTAGTGCTCTTCACCTCTGAGCCATCTCTCCAGCCCATATTTTTAAAACTATGTGCAGTCAGCTTCCTGTCTATTACAAAATCCCTGAGGTCAGCTTATGGATAGAAAGGGTTTACTTGGTCTCAGTGCGGGAGGCTCTACACCCAGATCTGCTGAGCCAGTTGCTATGGGCCTGTGGTGAGTTAGCGCAGCCAAAGCAGAAAGAGAAGCTAAATTCTTCACTATGAGCCAGAGATCACAGGGAAAGAAGAAAGACCTAGGACCCCAAGTACCCGTCCAAGGTACCACTCAATGGGCTAAAGACTCCTCCTACATCCAGAAGCATCACTTTGGGGTCAACCCTTAATAAGAGGGCTAGAGGGACTACTCAAAATCCAAACTTTTGCCCATCAAAAGGCAGTTTCAAGGCCCACAGCTATAATCTCCGCCCTCAGGAGGCCGAGGCAGGTTGATTGTGATTTCTAGGCTGCCTTGGGGGAACTTAGAGACCCTTCCTCACAATCAAAATAAAGGTATGGGGAGCAACTGTTGAGAAATTGGAAAGCACCCTTGGAATATGGAAGAATCTCACAGAGCCAATAAAAGTTTGAATGCAGAATACACACAGAATTCTTCCATCAACACCCAGCTTTAAATACAAAGAGGGGGGCTGGAGAGATGACTCAGAGGTTAAGAGCATTGGCTGTTCCTCCAGAGGTCCTGAGTTCAATTCCCAGTAACCATATGGTAGCTCACAACCATCTATGATAAGATCTGGTACCCTCTTCTGATGGGCAGTCCATGTATACATAATAAATAAATCTTTTTAAAAAATAGTTTTAAAATAAAAAATATAAATAAATAAACAAATACAAAGAGAACTGGTGGTTAAGAATGCTTGGTAAGCCAGGTGTGATGGCGCACCCCTTTAATCCCACAATTGGGAGACAGAGGCATGTGGATCACTGTGAGTTCAAGGCCAACCTGGCCTACAAAGTGAGTCTAGGACAGCCAAGGCTACACAGAGAAACCTTGTCTTGAAAAACCAAAAAGAAAAGAAAAGAAAAAAAGAAAGAAAAAAGAATGCTTAGTACAGCTGGGTGTAGTGGCACACGCCTTTAATCCCAATGCTTGGGAGGCAGAGACAGGTAGATCTCTGAGTTCGAGGCCAGCCTGGTCTACAAAATGAGTTCAAGATGGCCAGGGCTACACAGAGAAACCCTGTCTCAAAAAACAAAAACAAACAAACAAACAACAACAATAGAATGCTTGTTGCTCGGATAGAAAGACCAGAGTTTGTTTCCAGCACCCATGTGTTCAGACAGGATCGGCGGGGCTTGCTGGCTTCCAGCCTAACTGAAAAAAAAAAAAAGTGAATGCTAAGTTTAGGGAGAGACCTTCATCAAAGCAACAAAGTGGAGAGTGATGGGAGCGGGCACCCAACACACCCTGCATGCACAGACATATGCACATGTATGTACCTCATGGTCACACATGCACACCTATGCACACAACATGTACAGGCATTTTTCCAAATAAAATTTACAAATGAGTTATGACCACATTCCATATATGCAAGGGAAATAAATACGCGTTCTCCAAATAGCCAAAGGGGGTGAGATGACTCAGAGGGTAAAAGCTTGCCAGCAAAGGCAGCTGCAGCACCCAGGTGGTAAAAAGGAAGAACTGGCTCCCACAAGCTACCCTGTGACCCCCACACTTGTAGCACTGCCTGTTGTACCCACCTACAGATAGACAGACAGACAGACATAACAAACAGCCTCAGGACAGAACATCAGCTGCTGAGTGAGGGATCGCCAGTGAGGTGCCGATACACACTACCACACGGTGAACCCTGAGTGGTTTTTGTAAAGATTTATTTATTTATTTATTTATTTATTATGCATACAATGCTCTGGCTGCATGTATACCTGCAAGCCAGAAGAGGGCACCGGATTACATTATAGATGGTTGTGAGCCACCACATGGTTGCTGGGAATTGAACTCAGGACCTCTGGAGGAGCAGTCAGTGCCCTTAACCTCTGAACCATCTCTCCAGCCCTAAGTGTTTTTTTTCTTTATGGTTTTGGGGATCAAATCCAGGACTTGATGCATGCTAGGCAAGTGTTCTCCCCCCAAAAAAGTCAAGGCAGAGAAGTCCATCATGGAAGCCCACATGGTGGGTGGGTGGTGTTTGCATGACAGAGGATCTCTGCCCGTGGAATTGGTCTCCGGAAACTGGATCAGGTTTGAGAGGTGGAGGGGGGCGGGTTGTTCCGCTCAGGGTTTCCGTTGCTGTGGTAAACACCATGACCAAAACAACCTGAGAAGGAAAGGGCTAATTTCAGCTTACACCTCCTGGTCACAGTGCATCGCTGAGAGAAAGCAGGCGGGAGTTCAAACAGGAACAAATAGCCGGAGCTGATGCAGAAGCCACGGAGGGATGCTGCTTCCTCACACTCCTCCCATGCTCTGCTCAGCCGGCTCTCTGAGGTGGCAGCCTGGCCAGGGCCTTCCAGCATCAATCACAATCAAGAAAATACAGCACAGACTTTTCCACAGGTCAGTCTTTTTTTTAAAAAATAATTTATTTAATTTTATTTTATGTGGATTAGTATGGGGTGGGGGGCAAGGGAGTCAGATCCCCTGGAACTGGAGTTACAGACAGTTGTGAGCTGCCATGTGGGTGCTGGGAATTGAACCCAGGTCCTTTGGAAGAGCAGCCAGTGCTCTTAACCACTGAGCCATCTCTCCAGCCACCCCCCACACACACACAACAGGTCAGTCTTATGGAAGCATTTCTTGATTGAGGTTCTTCTTCCCAGATCACTCTGGCTTCTGTCAACTTGACAAAAACAAACAAACAACCCACAACTAACTGGGACAAGAGAAATGGATAAAACATGCAGGACGGAGTGATAAAATGTTCTAGAAAGGCTGTGCTGATGCTACCCACAGCTGTGATTATACTACACACAGCTGCACTGTACATGCTGCGTGTCAATAAAGTTGTTTTTCAAAAGCATGAAACATGTGGGGGTCACTTTGCCTCCACAAGGATGGCTGTAGTGTAAAATGGAGACGCACAAGTGTTGGCAAGAACGGGGAAGAATTGGAGCACTTGTGCTGGTAAGAGCACTGTGTAGGGCCGGGCACACGCCTGTCATCCCAGCACTCAGGAGGCAGAGGCAGAAGATCTCCACGTTGTCAGGCAGCTTCCGGTCCAGCTTTCCTTCTGGGTGTTAAGGCACCAATCCTTCCCCTTGGGGGCAGGAAAAGCCTGCATGGTTCACAATTCTGGTTCCTCCAGTGCTTTCTCTAAACTGTGCCTCTTCACACGTGAACACGTACACACACAAAAGTAATATTTAGAGACTAACACACAGCTGTCAACCTTTGGCACCCCTATATACATGCGGTGTTGCTGGGGTGCAGAGATCTTCAGTCTTCGGCTGACTCCCCCAGATCATGGCCTGCTCCTCACACTTTCCCCGTTCTTTCAGCTTGGCTTGAGGGTTCATGGTCCATTCCACTCAGATTCGAAATAAAAAAGGAGGCAGCGTTAGAAAGGCCGCTCCCTGGCTGATGAGAGAGATGGCTCAGCAAGTAAAGGGCGGTCCCTCACTGCCAAGAGTTTGATGCCGAAACTCAAATAGTAGGACTGACTCCCACAGGTTGTCCTCTGACCTGTGCTATAATGTGTGTGTGTATGCACTTACACACACACACACACAATTTTTTTTTTGTCCAGTTTCGCTGGGCAGTGGTCTTAGACACACCTTTAATCCCAGTACTTTGGAGGCAGAGGCAGGCGGGTTCTCTGTGTGTTTGAGACCAACCTGGTCTATGAGTGAGGTCCAGGACAGCCAAGGCTACCCAGAGAAACCTTGTCTCAAACAACAACTACTACAAAAGTCCAGTTTCCTTCATATGGCCACTGATGGTCCCCCCTGGGCACAGGGGTTGGGGGGTCTAGTCTACACATGCGCATGCCTCTCTGTGGTCACCCCACATCCGGCCCTGGAACGTCAGCCCTTTCTGGGTCTCTGACCAGGGCTGTAGAAGCGAGCCAGCTGGCAAACCTCCCGCCACCCACTCCAGATTCTCCCTTTATCTCCTGCAGCCTCTTCCCAGGAACTTCCGAGAATGCAGAGCTAACTCCACAGAGGGCTGCAAAGCTTCCAGCACATAAGCTCTGCTCCCATTCCTGGCCAAGGGGACTGACAAGGACCTGTTAGCCCTCCTGCCTCTCTCTTAAAAGAAGCAAAACCAGACACACAAAACATGCAGAGCAGTTGTTTTCAAGACATAGGACATCAGGCAACGGAGGAGAGTAATCCCGAGGGCTGAGGAGCATGAGGTCCGGGCAACCGCTGGGCTGGCTCACTGCCCTGAGAGACTTCCAGGCCACAGAACAGGAAGAGGGACCCTGCAGAACCCAGTGGACTTCCGGAGTGGGGGAAACAGCAGAGTAGCTCGGGCAGCAAGGTGGCTGCTATTGGTGGGACAGAGAGAACCCCCAAGTGCGTGCTTCAGACCTGGAGGGTCCCTCCCCAGCAGGTTCTTGCTAGTTAGATGCCACATGTTTAAAAGGTGATGTAGGGCCAGGGTGCAGCCCGGTGGCAGAGGATGTGCCCAGAACACCCGAGCTTTCCGCTTCAAGCCTCAGACCCCCTCCCTCCCCAAAACATTGAAAAATATCAGGAGTCCCCGATTGAGCTAGAGATAAAAATGATATCTGAAATTAAGTGACAATCCTGGGTGGGACTGACAGTTTGTTAGGTGTTTCAGACGAGTGTGAACTGAAAACAGTGTAGTGGAGACCTCAGGAAATGAGACAAAGAAGGAAAAAAATACTTGACCAAAACAAAACAAAACAACAACAGCAGCAGCAACCAAAGGGCCATTAAAAATACCGTAAATGAAAAGAAAGCCAGTAACCTAGAACAAGTTCACGCCACGTGAGCCTTGTTATTGAGAGTCTTAGGAAAGAAAACGGAGGGAGGAAAAGCTGTTGGAGGAATCAGTGGTGGGAAAGCCACCGCACTGGATGATGGGAGATATAAATCCAGAGAGCCAAAGATCCCACTGAACCTCAAGCACAAGAAGCAAGGACAATGACCAGTGAAGTGGCTCGGCAGGTAAGGGGACTGGCCGCTGAGCCTGATGACACGAGTTCAGTCCCTGGGGCTCACACAGTGAGAGGAAACTCACTGGCTTTCACTCATACTGACATGTACACATAAATAAAAATAAGGCTTTGTGGGAGCTGGAGAGACACGGATCCACGGTTAATTGCACTGACTGCTCTTTTGGAGGACCTGGGTTTGGGTCCCAGCATCTACATGGTGGGTCACAACCATCTGTCATCCTAGTTCCAGAGGATTGGATGTCCTCGTTTGACCTCTGTGGGCACCAGGCATGCACACAACACATGTACATACATGCAGGTAAGGCACTCAGGCACATAAAATAAATACATAAACAATATTAGGGCTGCAAGATGGCTCTGCAGGTAAAGGCACATGGCCACCAAGCCTGAAGGCCTGAGTCCAATGTCTGGACTCACATGACGGAAAAAGCAAACAGTCTCCCACGGGTTGTCTCCAGACCTTTACACACACACTGTGGCATGCACACAGCTACCTCCAAAGTAAGAAAGTATTTTTTTGGTTTTGGTTTTGGTATATTTTTTTTTCCAAGAAAGGGTTTCTTGTGTAGCCCTTGCTTTCCTGGAACTCACTCTGTAGACTAGGTTGGCCTCGAACTCAGAGATTCACCTGCCTCTGTCTCTCAAGCTCTGGGATCAAAGACATGTACAACTGCTACTTGGCTAAAATAAATAAGTGTAATGCCGGGCGTGGTGGTGCACACCTGTAATTCCAGCACTTGGGAGGCAGAGGCAGGCAGATTGCTGTGAGTTTGAGGCCAGCCTGGTCTACAAAGTGAGTCTAGGACAGCCAAGGCTACACAGAGAAACCCTGTCCTGAAAAAAACCAAAATAAATAAATAAATAAGTGTAAAAGCAAACTTTTTAAAGACATGACTCAGAGCTGGACAGTAGTGGTGCACACTTTTAATCCCAGCACTCAGAAGGCAGAAGCAGAGGCAGGTGGATCTCTGTAAATTTGAGGCCAGCCTGGTTCTATGAAGGGACATCCAGGACAGTCAAGGCTACACAGAGAAACCCTATCTAAAAAAAAAAAAAAAAAAGACATGACCCAGATCAAGTTTGAGGCGCACACCTGCAATCCTAGCACTGGAGAGGCAGAGACAGGTGGATCTCTTACGAGTTGGAGCAGCTTGGTATACATAGTGAGTTCCAGGCCTGCAGGGGCTACATTCTGAGATCCTGTCTCAAAAAGAAAAGGAAACAAACAAACAAACAACAAACCAGAAGCCACTAGTTCACTCTCTGGATTGTGGTGATGGTTTCCTGAGTATGAGCATCTGTCAAAATAGATCCACATTCCATCTGAAGCTCAGTTCTCACACGCTCTTCATATGACCCTCAGAAGACACAGTAGGGCTTCTGGTTGGAAGACATATGTGTGGGAGACTGTACCAAGTGCACCCACGAGAACTGTTAGTGTGTGAGTGTTCATGTGTGTTCACGCAAAGTGAGAATGTGCTTGGTATGCGTGCTCCTCTGAGAGTGTGAGTAAATTCATGTGTGCACACGTGCTTGTCTGCGGGTGTGTGCATGCTTCTTGAGAATGCGAAAGCGTGTTTGTGTGCACATGTGTATCTGAGTATCAGTGACTGTTTATGTGTGGAGTGCACATTTGTGAAGTCATGTGTGTCTGAATGGGAGGACCCAGGAGGCAGCCCGGCAGACAGCATCTGCTTTCACTCACCCTGGAAGCTCTCACTGCCCACAGGACAATGCTGTGGCTCACTTGCTGTGGAGGGTCTGGCCTGCGCAGCCTACACAGGCGTTTTTCCACCTGGTGCTCAGCGTCCTCTCTGCTGGGACCCAGGGCAGCAGAGCCCATCAGCACCGCCACAGGCCTACCTTTTGCAGCAGAAGGCATGACAGGACTCTTGGTGGCAGCAGAAAGCTAAGCTTACTGAGCATGAGCAGGAAAGAGGCTTTGCTAAAGGGCTACTGAGGGGCTGGAGAGACGGCTCAGAGGTTAAGAGCACTGCTTGTTCTTCCAGAGGTCCTGAGTTCAATTCCCAGCAACCACAAGGTGCCTCACAACTGGGATCTATACTGGGATCTAATGCCCTCTTCTGACACACAAGTATACATACAGACAGAGCACTCATATACATAAAATAAGTAAATCCTTTAAAAAGGGTACTGAGGACAAAGCAAGGAGAGTGTCCAATGACACATGTCTTCCAGGAAACAAATGTAGGGCTTCCACAAAAACAGTATGTGCTCTTAACTGCTGAGCCATCATCTCTGACAGAAAATTGTAGTGACTCTGACCTACAGCAGGTTTTTTGTTTTGTTTTTCGAGACAGGGTTTCTCTGTGTAGCCTTGGCTGTCCTGGACTCCCTTTGTAGACCAGGCTGGCCTCGAACTCACATTGATCCACCTGCCTCTGCCACCCAGGTGCTGGGATTAAAGGCATGCATCACCACGCCCAGCTTAGCAGCAGGTTTTTGTTTGTTTTGTTTTTTCATTTCTGTGTGTGCACCTGTACATGTCTGTGCATGTTCACGTGTGTGCATGTTTGTGTGTGTGAGTGACAGTGTGCACATGGCACAGCACGTGTGCAGGTTAGAGGACAGTCTCAAATGTTGATCCTTCTACCTTGTTTGAAGCATTGTCAGCCACTTGGATTTGGGAGAATTTTCCCGTCTCCGCCTCCCATCTTGCCAGAGGCACACTAGGATCACATCTGCCGTGAGTCCAGTGTTTGCACAGCGAGCCCTTTATACACACGGTAGTTTTACTGACTGAGACTCAGTTTTGTGGCAGTGGTGCACACTTTAAGGGGCAGCTCTCCAAGTGGAGAATCAAAGAAGTGGTACCCAGTTGCTACACTTCACAGCGTCCCAGAGCACTAGGGCAGCTTGAACTCTTTGGGGCAGTGAGTGAGGGTCGGGGCACCTTGTCAATGTCCAGAGATTTAGGCTCAATTATGCTCAATTATGGTCTAACATGCTAATACTTTCATGGAGTTCTTTTTTAAGAAATATTTGTTATTTATACAATATTCCACCTGCTTGTGTGCCTGCACTCCAGAAGAGGGCACCAGATCTTATTGTAGATGGTTGTGAGCCACCGTGTGGGAGTTGAACTCAGGACCTTTGGAAGAACAGACAGTGCTCTTAAGCTCTGAGCCACCTCTCCAGCCCTCATGGAGTTCTTATAGTAACAGAACCAAGAAAGTCGTAAGTGAAGACATTTTTCAAATGCATCAGGCCTGTGGGTGTGTGGATGTTAGTCTTGGAACTTGATGTTTTTAGAATCGCCACGGAAACAGACCTGTGGGCCTGTCTGTGAAGGAGATTCTAGACTCCGTCACTTGAGGTAGGAGGGGCCCACTGTGGATGGCACTATATGCCCTGTTTGGGCTCCTGGACTAAATAAAAAAGTAGAAGGTGACTTGAGTACCAGCATTCGCCTCTGCCGCACTTACGTCGTTTCTTCCAAGAAGATGGGTTCTAGAGCTGAACTACCTGTACTGGCCTGAGGGCCCACGGGAGGAGCTGTCATGTAGAGAGCATAGAGTTCCTTTGGACCACTGGCCACCTCTGCTCCCGGCTGTAGAAGCTTGAGCCTAGCCTAGCCCCACAGATAACACAGATCACCAGGCTATTAATCACCTCCAAGTCCCCACTATCTGGATGGGAAGAGCAGGTTTTATGTCAGTTCCTTCGAGAAGTCAATCTTGTGTGCTTAACATCCTGGTTTCCCTGGAAACCTGTGAGCACAAGAACCTTCATGCTGTGCTCCCAACAGCTCTCTACTTGTTTTTTGAGGCAAGATCTCTCCCTGAACCCCGAATTTAGCGATTTAGTAAGACTGGCTGGTCAGCAAGCATCGGGGCCCCTCTTGCCTCCACCTCCCCAGTGCTGAGATTACAGGCATGCATCGTCATACCTGCTGGAGAGAGAAATGGTTTGGAGGTTAAGAGGGGGCAGGCTGGCCAGGCGTGGTGGCGCATGCCTTTAATCCCAGCACTGGGGAGGCAGAGGCAGGTAGATTTCTGTGGGTTCGAGGCCAGTCTGGACTACAGAGTGAGTCCAGGACAGGACAGCCAAGGCTACACAGAGAACCCTGTATCGAAAAACGAAAAAAAAAAAAAAAAAGAGGGGCAGGCTGCTCTCACAGAGAACCTGAGCTCAGTTCCCAACACCCACACTGGGTGGCTCACTGCCATCTGTAACTCCAGCTCCAGTGGGACTGAGGGCTCTGGGATCTGTAGGCATTTCCACTCAGGAGCATACAGGGATGTAAGCACGCACACATGCACAATTGAAAACAAGTCTTTTTTTTTTTTTTTTTTTTTTTTTTTTTAGTGGTGGTGGCAGAAGCAGGCAGATCTCTTGAGTTTGAAGTCAGCCTGATCTACAGGGCCAGTTCTGGGACAGCCTGAGTTGAGTTTTGATGTAATTGTGCTTCCTTGTGCACCAGGGATTGTATTACACTGGGAAACTGTTTTCTAAAGTATAGTGTGTTTAAATTTGTTGGGAATAAACCACCTAGCATCAGACTCCCGAAGCTTTGAGAGATCCAGGAGGCATAGAGCTGATGTGCAGTAGCCCTCAGGACACTGAATACCGTCATTTTCTTCAGAACATCGTTTTCTTCCCTGGAGGAGCACCGCTGGGGCTGGGCCCGTGAAAGTCGGCCTGGACCCAGGCGCCCCCAGGAGACGCTTTTCTTTGGCCCACATCCCAGGAATTGCTGTGTGTGAAAGAAACCACATTCTTTAATCTTTCAGAGAATCATGGAACCCTTGCCACTTTCCTGCGTTGGCCCAGCAAAGCACATGACTTGGTGGTGACGAGCTGTTCGCCTAGCATTGCCGTTTCCTGTTACTGTTTTGAACTTTTTCTGCCCCAGCGATCTCTTCAGAGATTATTTTACTTCATATTGTTTTTAAGATAGGGATTCATTATGTATTCCAGGCTGACCTCACACTCAACCTCCTGAGTCCTTGAATTACGTGTGTCCATCAAATCAGACTCTCATATCTTACTTTTTTTTTTTTTTTTTTGTGGAGGATAGGGTCTCTCTGTGTAGCCTTGGCTGTCCTGGACTTGCTTTGTAGACCAGGCTGACCTCAAACTCACAGTGATCTGCCTGTCTCTGCCTCCCAAGTGCTGGGATTTAAGGAGCACACCACCGCTACCCAGCACTTTAGCTCACTTCCTGAATATGTAGAGCTTCTCTGGCCTAAGGTAGAGTCCAGCACCCCATGAAGGAGGACTTGGGGTGAGGCCTGACACTGTAGAAAGCATCCTTTAATATACAGTGCTCGTTTCCTTTTTTGTTTAATTAATTTAGTTTTCTATTCAAAATTTTCTATGCAAGTTTTTGTTTGTTTTCGAGACAGGGTTTCTCTGTGTTCTACCTCTGGCTGTTCTGGAATTCATTTCTGTAGACTAGGCTGGCCTTGAACTCAGATCTGCTTGTCTCTGCCTCCAAGTGCTGGGATTAAAGGCATGTGCCACCACCACCCAGCTTCCATTAGACATATATGTGTGTGTATGTATATGTATGTATGTGTGTGTGTGTATATATATATATATATATATATATATATATATATATATATATATATATATATATTTCCCCCCCTCCAAGACAGGGTTTCTCTGTGTAGCTTTAGCTGTCTTGGAACTTGCTCTGTAGAGCAGGCTGGCCTTTCCAAACTTAGAACTCAGCGATCCACCTGCCTCTGCCTCCCAATGATGAAATTAAAGACGTGCGCCACCACGCCTGGTTCCATACAACATTTTCGATCACATTATTTCTCTCCTCTCAACTTAATTTTATAGAAGAATAATGAGTTACAAATAATATATAACATCGTATTTCCTATGTTCGTGAAATAGAAGAGTGTGCTCTGGGATATGGTAATTCAAACAGGCACACACCCACAAACACGTGCTAGAGAGAGAGAGCGAATGAAAATGCATGTATAAAATATCAAAGACGGCCGGGTGTGGCGGCGCACACCTTTAATCCCAGCACTCGGGAGGCAGAGGCAGGCAGATCCCTGTGAGTTTGAGGCCAGCCTGGTCTACAAAGTGAGTCCAGGGCAGCCAAGGCTACACAGAGAAACCCTGTCTTGAAAAACAAAACAAAACAACAACAACAAAATCAAAGACGGTGCCCATTTTCGGGGCTTTGTTCACGTGTGTCAGAAACTCCAGGGCACCTCCAGGCAACTCCACCTCCCACCAAGCCTCAGCTCCTGCTTTTCCGGGAAAGGGGCTGAGAGGCCAGGCAAGCCAGCACTCCTCACCTCGGGATGCTGGGAGGCTGGTGGGGTGGATAGAACAGGTCTTCCTGGTCACTCAAACTGCTTAAGGCTTCAGCCTGAGTCCCACCTGGTCTTAAGCCTGTAATATTGACAACGCTGGCCCAGCCCACCCAGAGAGCACAGGCACGGGGTCTCACAGATTAGAACACTTGGCCACAGATAACCTAGTGGAACCGACCACTCAGGCTGACCCACACTTTCAACAAAGGGCCGCATACCTACAGGCTGGACCCACGCTTGACTCCCTGGATCCACCCACCCCCATGCCCAGCAAAATGCTGCACATTTGCCAGCTGGCTCCAAGGGTGTTCCACACACACATACACACACTTGCAGGCTTCAGACCCTGTCCAACACACACACACACACACACACACACACACACACACACACACACACACGTGCAGCGAGGTCACAAGGAGAGACTGCAGCTGGTCTCCACAGGACTGTTTAACATCACAGACTGCATAGCGGGTCCACAGGCAGCAGGGAAGATGACAGTCTCTTTATAAAAACATTCCTTGTACAGGACAGGCTTAGCAAGGATGGAAAACCACTCTGTGTCTCTGCTGACACCAGACCATGGAGGTATTGCCTGAACTGGGCTTGGGAAAGTTGAGTTAGGCTCAGGTAACCCCACCTTGCTCTACAGTGGCCTTCCCGGGTCTCGCATTAAGGTTCCTCAGCACTCAGCGCACCCCTCCCCACACTACAATCAATGGGAATCACTAAGATCAACAAAGAGGTGACAAATCTGATAAGGTGACAGGGGGTAAGACCCAGTATGCTGCCAGGGTCAGGAAGGATCTTCAGACCCTCAAGGATCTCCCAATGGCTCTGAGACTCTGAGTACCTCAGCAAGAAGAGTGAAGCTTTGGCTTTTGTTCTGTGCAAAATCTACACAGCATCAAATCCACTGCAGCCACTATGGCTAGGTGTACTGCTCAGTGGCAGTGGAATCGTTCGTAGCTGTGTGCACATTGCCACCACCTTACACCATTACTGCATCTTCTCCAACTGGTGTGATCTGAACGTAGAATGCCCCCAACAGGGTCACGTGCTTGCACACTTGGGCTCCAGCTGGTAGCACTGTTTGGGGGAGATTGTAGAATCTTTGGGTCATGTAGTCCAGCTCAAAGATGTGGGTCTCTGGAGCAAGCCTTGAAGACTGTGGATCTCTGATTCTGCCTGGGGCTCCCTGATTCCTTCCCCACCAACTGACACTATATAAAAAGCCACCATAGTCTGGCCACCATGATGGACTGGACCCTTCAAAACCTCGAGCTCAAATATTTTTACATACCTGTGAGAAAAGTAGCTAACACACCAAAGGGAACTCAGTAGTGGCTTGTTTGTTTGTGTTTTGTTTTGTTTTTGGAGACAGGGTTTCTCTGTGTAGCCTTGGCTGTCCTGGACTCGCTTTGTAGACCAGGCTGGCCTCGAACTCACAACGATCCCCCTGCCTCTGCCTCCCGCGTGCTGGGATTAAAAGTGTGTGCCACCACACCCAGCTGAAGCTAGATTTTAAAGAACAATCTTTCCCACAGGCTTTGGCTGAAAACTCTATGGAGGCTTCCAGAGGGAAGCAAGGACACTTTCTCCATTCTGAAGGCGGTCCAGCCACGGAGTGGCCAAGTAGGACACAGCTGGAGATGAGGAAGAGGGAGGCCAAGGAAGGGAGGGGACAGAGACTATAGCTTAGTCTTGGTATGGGCTGAGGGCTAGGGAGAGAGATAACCACGGATAGGGCTAGACATCAGTGTGGGCTTCAAAGGTGTGTCCTGTGGTCTCACTAGGCCTGACAAACAATGCCTGCAGATCCCTGATCAGCAAGTGTTCTGAGGGAAGCTGAAGACACAAGGAGATGGCTCTGAAAAGGCTTCCGCTTTCCAAACCACGGCCTGGAGACAGAAATATGAGAAGCACGTGCGGCACTCGGGGCTCTCTCATCCTCCGTCCATCGGCCCCCTGGACAGACTTCAGACAAACTGCACAGCTGCCCACAGGCTCTGCAATGGGAAGCTTGTTTTTCTTCTTTCTGACCGAAAGCAGATTTTACTGACAGATTAGCAAGCAGGGGGCTGGGGTGACCGAGAGGTCACCCAGGAGTGCAAAGCTGTGTGGAGCACTGAATCCTAATGCCCTAATGAGGTGCCCCTGTTCCTGGGAGCTGGGAGCAAGCCCTTCCCCCACACGGGTGGGTTATTATCCCACTGCGCAGCTGTGGGGACGCACAGGGCATATCTGAGCCTTCTGAGTCCTGCTGTGACCCAGCACGTCTCCCTGTTTCCTCAAGTACCTCGTCACGGACCTACACACCATAAAATGCATCACGTCACCTTTTCTGGACACACAGCTCCATGGCAGGACATACATGCATAGTGTTACGCAGCCGTCATCCCTTCCCCACAGGCTGTTTGCCTCAGTTGTGTTTGGTGTTTGGATTTGTTTGTTTGTTTTGTTTTGTTTGTTTTTCGAGTCAGGGCCTCAATCCTGGCTGACCTGGACCTTGCTATGCAGATCAAGTTGGCCTTGAACTTGCAGGGATCCGACCTGCTTCTGCTTAGGGTTACCGGCCTATATCACCACAGCTGGCTTTTGCTTTTACATGTGTTCTGTACATAGAACAGACAGGATTGCATTTATTTCACAGAGTAAAAGCAGGCCAGCAGAGGTGTTTTAAAAAAAAATTTTTCTCCAAGTTCAAGTCAAAGATGCCACTATATGTAAACGTGTGGTTCAGTGTAGAGGCAAAGGGTCTGACTCCTGCTCACCGTGTGACCTTAAGCAAGCTACTGAGCCTGTCTGAGTCTAAGCCCCCTCACTCGTCAAGTAGTGATAACACACACTGACGTTCCTGTACATAGCAGGTAAAACTGTATGAATTATAGCTATCTACCACAGGGACTGGCATACAATCAGTGCTCAATAAATGCCCATATTAACGTTATCCACAGTAAACAAAAGAGCCTGAGACCCTTAGTCAGGACCTGCCCTCCTCTGAGGTGTTAGTGGGGGGCGGACAGTTTTGGCAGGGGAAGGAAGAACAGGGCCTGGCCTCCTCCAGGAAGGCTTTCCTGGCAGATGTGCTCACCCGTGGAGACAAGCTGGCTGCAACTCTCCCCTACAGAGAGGTCTGCTTCTGTTAGAGTGGTGAAACACTCAGGCTCCACTAAAGAAACTCCTATCCCAAGGCAAAGCAGTGACACTGGAAAAGGCATCTGTCTTGTTGCTTTGTTTCTAGTAGTTTCTTCAGGTCCTTGGCCTGTGCCTCATGGGCCTGGATGCTCTGCTGGGAGCTCTCAGGTCACTCACCTTTAGTGGCTTCTCAGCACTATGGAACAGGAGTCAGGGAGCCCTGGGGACACACACTCCTTCTGGGGACTCATATGGCAGAAGGTGTCCCTGTGTCTCTCTACCCAGAGACTGCTTAATGACATTCTACCTAGAACAATCCTCTACTGTCCTGGGTGACTCAGGGCCCCCCAGTACATTTATGGGGGGGGTCACTTATCTTTGTCCCCTGCCCAGCACATGGTGACACCATCATCCTGTGTGAACTGAGCCATCTTTAATGGCACTCCCCCCGTTTCTTTCAGTGTAGAGAGGTGGAGATGAGTCCGGAAAGGTGGGAGACACAGGTGCGGGAGGGCCTGGGCCTGCAGGCAGGGTCAGGGAAATACCTGAGCCACCATCTTATCTAGAAACTCTGCCTCAAGGAGACGTTCTGCTCTCACTAGGGAGCTAGCTTGAACAAAACAAAACCCACTGCCTGGGCGCAGGAGTCTCTTCCCTGAGCGGGTTCCATTCCTAGGAACATTCTTTCAAGATTTATACCAAGCCCCAAGGCGGACCTAGTGACTTGAAGAGGCTCTGCCCTGTCCACAGGGAATTTCTGTATATTGGCACCTGGTGCTGTGTGAAGGAGGGGGGCCTAGTGATATCTTGCAGACAGATGCTACTGGACTCTTTTTTTTTTTTTTTTTTTTAGTTTTTTAGTTTTTCAAGACAGGGTTTCTCTGTGTAGCCTGACTGTCCTGGACTAGCTTTGTAGGCCAGGCTGGCCTTGAACTCACAGAGAAACACCTGCCTCGGCCTCCCAAGTGCTGGGATTAAAGGCGTGAGCCACCATGGCTCCGCATGCTACTGGATTCTTAATAGCTTCTTTTTTGTTTGTTTGTTTTTGTTTTGTGAGACCGGGTTTCTCTATGTAACTTTGTCCTAGACTCACCTTGTAGACCAGGCTGGCCTCGAACTCACAGCAATCCACCTGCCTCTGCCTCCTGGGTGCTGGGATTAAAGGCCTGCGCCACCACTTCTTTAAATCTCCATTCCTTGTATTCCTAAAGCCTGGCTCCGCCCCTTTCTTTCACCTGGCCCCACCCCTCCCTACATCTGCCCACTCTTCCTTCACCTTGGCTACGCCCATCCCCGCCTCCTCCGCCCTCCCTGGCCCCGCCCCTCTTTTTCACCTCCCCTTCTCAGCAACCTCCGGGCCCGGTTCTTCTTCTTCTTCCCCTTCCTGCTCTACTTACGGGTTTCCCAACCGTGTTTTTCATTTTCTCCCCCACCCACCCCCTCGCCCCTCCTCTCGGGTAGGCCCCCCAAGGCAGGAGAAAACACCCTGCTGCGTCCTGCTCGCGGGCGCCCTCTTGTGGCTCTGGGCCCCTAGGCGGCGGCCGCTCTGGCTAGGCTTTAGGAGCACGAAGAGAATTGGCCTCCTTGCTCCGCCACGCTTGTCCCCCCCCCCCCCCGCGCCCACCCGCCCGGTTGGGGGTCACCAGCTAGTGAGGGGCCCAGAAAGCACTCCGAGGTCGGCCAGCTCTCCGCTTTCAGCATCTTTATTGCCTCCGTGGGCCGCACGTACCCAGCTGGCACTAGAAGAAGTTGAGCACTCGGCGGAGCGACTGCACGCGCGCGCTGTGGGCCTCCCAGTCGGAGAAGCTGCGGAAGTCGCCCCTCTCCACCACGTACATGCGACCGCGGTAGTTGGGCTCCTCGTAGAGGACCCACCTGAAGGCCAGGGGAAGGGCGGGTCACACGGAGGGAGGGAGCCACGCGGGCACGCCTCCCCGCTCCTGCTCCTCTGTCCTAGCTCCTCACTGCCAGGAGCACCAGCGGCTGATACAGGTTTGGTGCTGGGGTAGGACAAGATGGGGATTGCCCGGTAACTGACCATCTCATGACAAGGGTGAGAGTGACTCGGTGATGCACTCTGCCCAGTCATCCACCAAAGGGCCATTTGCACCCAGTACCCAGCTCCTAACAGGACACCTAACACAAACTGGGGACCATTCCCACTGTGTATCCCCTCAGCCAACAGCCTGCTGGGGCCTGTGATCCAGTGCAGGTGGGCTGTACGGCCTTCATCATACAGGGGAGCTGGAGCCACCAGGACATGAGGCTCAGCAAGGGTACCCCTCTTTGGGGGAGGAGTGTGCACCAGGCCTCCGGTCTTTTACAGCCCAGAGAGGGCTGTGATGAAGGTGATGTGCACCGTGGGCCAGGGAGCGGGGAGATGAGGGTGGTCTCTTCCTAGGAACTGTGTAAGGAAGAGCGTCTCAGCCAATGGAGAGCTGTGGGCGTGGGACCCAGGAAAAGTCACCATGTGGACCCTGGCCGGGCTCTTCCTTCCTGCTCTTTCACCACAGTAGAAAAAAAGCCTTGGCCCTTTCGCCACGGTTCTGCCTGCAGAAGAACTCAGAGAAGGAGAGAGACCCCTGAAGGCTAAATAGTCCATTTCCCTAGCTCTCCACTCCCAAGTTACCATACGCTCCTCCCTTCCTCATCCTGACCCTTCACCTAGTAAGTGACACAGTCTGACAGGAGGAGGATCAAGGGTTGAAAATTAACAAACCGGCCCCCCAGGGTGTGTGTGTGGCACACCTGTTAAAAATCAGAGCAGGCCTGGGTCACCTAACCCTCCTTACATCCACACCCTCCCACCAGAGTCTGTCCTACCCGATTGTGTAGTGCCCCGCCACCTTGGAGCTCTCCTGGGCATTCCAAAAGGAAGAGAGGCCTGCCTGGCAAGACAGCTCTGGCTCCTCCCTAAGCTAGCAGCAACTCCCGAGGGAAAGCAATACAGGGGTCTCTGGCAAGGTGGCGCAACAGATAGGGACACTGGCTGCTCTTCTAGAGGCCCCAGGTTGGCAGTGGCCTTTCCCCCTCCCCCACCCCACACACGGTAGCCTGAGCCTGAGCCCCAGCAGCACAGAGACACACAGGAGTCAGGCTCCTACACCAACCCTTCACAGAGGGGCTGGGATCCTGGGGGGCGGGGGTGGGTGGGTGGGGGTGGGGGGGCGGTGGGTGGGTGGGTGGGGGTGGGGGGGCGGGGGGTGGGTGGGGGTGGGGGGGCAGAGGGGTGGGTGGGGGTGGGGGGGCAGAGGGGTGGGGGGGGTGGGGGGGCGGGGGGGACAGGACAGGTGTGTGGTGGAAGGAGCTCCTCTAGGCTGCAGTTCCTGCGGGGCCTCTGCTACGGAAAGGATCTAAAGTTAACTGCCATCTCAGTTTGTGCTTCTATAACATAGCGACGGCATCTCCAGAATGGGTCAGGGAGACAGGAAGAGATTTCAGTGCTCAGCCCCATCCGTGTTGTGCGCGCACGGGCAGATTGCTGGGGAGATGCAGGAGGAAACCCAGGTGCCCTGCGCCTGTGTGTGTACAGTGAACAGGTGCCTGGGGAGCTGCCCCACGTGGCAAGCGCTGGCTTCCAACAGCTGTTTCGGGCTAGAGAAGACAAGTAAAATTCTGAGATGCTCCTGTCCATCTTTAGGAGAGCTTCTTGAAGCCCGCTTCGCCAACAAGCTGGTGTGGGTGGGGTGTTAGCCACCAGGCAGAGAGGTGTAGGTTCGGGGTCATCTGAACTGGGAAGATGTACCCCCTGAGAGCAGGTGAGGCTTCGGTGTAGTTTTGAACCCTGTTGAGAATCTTTTGAGTCAAGTGACTCAGGAAAACTAGACTGTTTTTCTGTTTTGTTTTGTTTTGTTTTGTTTTTTTGGATTTATTTTTTCTTCCAAGACAAGGTTTCTCTCTGTAGCCTTGGCTGTCCTGGACTTGCTTTGTAGACCAGGCTAGCCTCAAACTCACAGTGATCTGCCTGCCTCTGCCTCCCTTAGTGCTGGGATCAAAGGCGTGCACCACCATGCACGCCTGGCTAGAAATTCAGTCTTGTAGCAGAGATGGCCCTAGCTGCCTAAGTGCCCCTTTTCCTGCCTTTGGCACAGCAGAGGGGATGTCTTGGGGAGCCCCTGAGGCCCTGTGACTTCTTGAAAGCCAGATGGGGCAGTAGCTGTTCACTCCTTGCCTGGAGTGTGTGAGACACACAAAGGCTTGAGGATCGGGGAGCACTGTGCCCACACACCATACCACACCCGTCTGGCAGTCCCAGCTGTACTCACGCTCCGTCCCCATACACCTTGATGGCGTTGACACAGCTCTTGGGCCAGCCCCGGCTCTGCAGGAAGGGGCAGTCCTCCACGAACTCCAGGCACTGGCCTGTGAAGTTGCAGCCCTCGAAGATGTCTATGCGGAAATGCTCTCCGTGCTCCAGGACCCAGGCAGGTGGGGAAGGAAAAGAGAATAGTCCGAGTCTCTCCTCCCTGCGCACAGGGGGAAGGGAACGCGGGACGACTCCTGGCCCCGGGCTGGACTGGGGAGCCAGAGTTTTCCCCATGCCAACATACACACGCGTGCACTCGCGTGCGCGCGCACGCACACACACACACACATACACACACACACATACACACACGTGGGTGTGCACACACACAATTTTCTTCCATGAGATGTGGTGGGAGAAAGGGTTCTGTTACTCTAAGAACCTTCTAAACCATTGAACGGATCCAATCTCCCTCTTTTACAACTAAGGACCCAAGGTCCAGTGAGGACTCTCAATGCTTCCTGGAGACCAGCACGCTAAGACCTGAGCAGGGGGCCACTGGCTCCCTTCAGGCATTGCACTTAGGGGGCTCATGTCCCAGCTTTGGCTCCCCCACCCTCAGCTTCAGGCCAATAGGCAGGCCTCCAAATGATACTGTTTTAGAAATGTAATAGAACCCTTTATGAAAACACTAAACCAAGACATCCAAAACAATGAGGTTCATTTGTTGAAGCCCCTGCGAGCTTCAACTCTGTAAGTCACTAGCCCCAGTGTATCCATTTCCCTGTGTGATCCAGAGGACAGAGGGAGCCCCCTCCCCACTGGCCAGGTGCCTGTGAAGCCCGGGATGGCTCTGACAAGAACAGCCCTCAGGAGATGTCTCATGCACTTTTCGTACAAACAGCATTATTCAGGACCCAGAGCCAGCCATTGTAATGCCTCGCCCCAAAGCCCACAGCCTGGCAGAGACACTAGGAAAGCATTCCTTCAATGAAACGTGCCCAGAGCCCAGCTGACTCTGGAGCTGATGTAGAAAGGAAAAGGGGCCCCATGCAGAGTGGCGCCTGTCCAGACTTCTAAGATGTTGGCCAGAGCCCTGGGTAAGGCATCTGGGATGCCCTGGCAGACAGACACACTGATGAGGGCTGCCCAGAGCCCCGGGTGAAGCATCTGGGATGCCCTGGCAGACACACACACACTGATGAGGGCTGCCCAGAGCCCCGGGTGAGGCATCTGGGATCCCCTGGCAGGCAGACACACTGATGAGGGCTCCCACACTGGTCTTGAGAACAACTCTTGGAGCAGATCTCATTCCTCAAATCCTGACAGAAACTAGACAGAACAGGTCTTTCTCCAGGGGGAGCAGTGCCTCTCATTTGTGCCTCCTCACATACACCAGGTCACAGATGTGCAACTTATAAGCCCTGTCCCCCAGATTCCTTACTGGCCCCCCCTGGCACTTTGGCTTCCTCAATTATCCACACCAAGTTCAGAGGTTGAAGGAAGACCTTGCAAATGCTACAAGGAAACCTGCATGGGTAGATGTTCATGCTCAAAGCAGCCTTACTCTTGTGTGTGTGTGTGTGTGTGTGTGTGTGTAAGTCAGAGGGCAATACTGAGTGTCTTCCTCAATTAACCTTCACCTTACTAAAAAAAATTTTGTTACCGTGTTGTGTATATGTGTACATGCGTGTGTGGAGATCAGACAGTTGTGAGTTCTGTGCTTTCTTCAGCCTTTATGTGCATTTTGGGAACTGAACTTGTACATCTTATTCATCATGTCTTCCACGTTGTTTGAGAAAGAGTCTCTCACTGAACCTGAAGCTTCTCAATTTGGCTAGATTAATTGGTCAGCAGACCCCCACCTGCTGTCTCCACCTCCCCAGCACTGGGGTTACATCACATCTGGCCTTTCATGCATTCTGGGGATCCGAACTCGGGCCCTTGCACTTGTACAGCAGACCCTTTACCAGCTGAGCCATCTCCCCAGCCCTTAGTTTTACTTTGAATGGGTGCATCCCTGTTCAGTTACAATCCAAACATATTTCCAGCCTCTGAAATTTAGCTACATGCTTGGCTCAGAAATCTAAAAGGGTTCCTTGGCACTCCATGGGCTCTTGTGTTCTGTCCCCAAACCCTCTTGGTCCTCACAGCATCTCATATTCATGCCAGGGCGAGTCTGGGCACGGTTCTCTCAATTTTTAAGACATTGCTGTTGGGAGGTGCCCATACTTCTAATTAAATGCCCAGGATGGCCTTAGACTGTTTGAGCTAGTAGCAGTTCCTAGCCCCCGGGGGGAGTGACTCACTCACCATGCCCACAGGCCGACAGGAGCCCATGTGGTCATTGTGGCCGTTCCAGCGGAAGAACTCGGGGTAGTCCCCGTGCTCCAGGATGAACTGCTGTCCTCGGAAGTCAGGGTGGTCAAAGCAGACCCAGGCTCCACTCTCCACACGGATGGAGTTCACTCTGTTCATAAAGCCTCGGTCCTGGAAGTTGTCACAGTCCCCAAAGACCTCCAGCTTCCGCCCTGTGAAGTGCTTGCCCTCGTAGAAAGTGATCTGGAAAGGCCAGGTGACAGCTCAGGCTTGGGAGCCTCTCTACATCCGGGGCCCCAGCATCCTCAGTGCCAGGCATCACAGCAGCACCTGACACTATTTGCTGACAGGGCAGAGAGTGAGTGGTCAGTGGCCAACGGGATGATGTCATCAGGCTCCACTGGGCTTGTGGTGGCAGCGGACACATTGCCCAGCTCTCTGGGGACAGGGGTCTCCCCTTTGTCTAAGTGCCCACTTGAAGTTGGGTTATTTTCAGACTTTCATTGTATTTGTTAGACTCAGCTTGTTATTATATATCACACCCACAATAGCATTAAAGGAAATGTTTTCCATGGCAAAGATGTCATTCAGAGTAAGTTACCATATAACTTAGCATTTACTTTTCCGAGAGTAAAGCTTGTAATTCTGAGAACTGTGGAAGCCTGAGCAGGGTTTGCAGGAGAGGGCTAAATGCCCCTCTTCCCCTCATCTCTGCCCTCCCCCCCCCCCCAGTTTGTTTGTTTTAATTTTATCTATTGATACAGTGCTCTGCCTGCATATACTCTTGCAGGCCAGAAGAGGGCATTAGATCCCATTACAGATGGTTGTGAGACAATGGGAATTGATCTCCCGCCCTCTGGAAGAGCAGTCAGTGCTCTTAGCCTCCGAGCCTTCTCTCCAGTCCCCTTCCCCCCGCTTTTTAAGACAGTGTCTTTGTTGTTGCTGTTGAGTTGTTTTTGGTTTGGTTTGGTTTTCCTTGATAGGATTTCTCTTGTGTAGTCTTGGCTGTCCCGGAACTTGCTCTGCAGTTCAGGCCGGCCCCAAACTCAGAGGCCTGCCTGTCTCTGCATTTGGGGTGCTGGGATTTGACACCACTGCCCAACTTTAGGACAGGGTAGCCTTGAACTTCTGACCCTTCGGCCTCCACATCCTGAAAGTTGAGACTATAGCCAAGCACCACTATGCCTGCAGCGTTGGGGACAGAACCCAGGTCTTTGTGCATTTAGATAAGTTTTCTGCCAGAGGCAGGCAGATCTCTGAGTTCGATGCCAGCCTGGTCTTCAAAATGAGTCCAGGACAGCCACAGCTATACAGAGAAACCCTGTCCCAAAACACAAACAAGAAAAACACTCTGCCATATGAGCCGTATCCTCAGATCCTTTGCTTTTTCTTGGATACTCCACTGAGTGTCACACTTAAAACTTTATGCACGCCTTGTCAGTAATATTGAGAGATTGTCCTTGTCCCAAACTAAACCGACGAGGCAACCATAACCTGCAAATTCACTTCCCACTGTAGGGATTCCAATCTCTCTAACTCTTAGGGCCTCAAGAACTGTGATGTCAGGACTCTGTAGGAATTTAGTCACGTCATCCAGAAACTGTGGTCATCTCAGTCTCACTTTTGCAAAAGAATATAGTGGCATTGTCTTAGAGCCATTGACTTGGCCTTTCTTCCTTTCCTGCTCTGCCAGGCTGGTGCTGTTTGTTACTGAAGCACACCCCAGCCTGTGCTGACAGGTCATGTCTACCACTGCTGTGCTTGCTGGGAGCCTTTGGGGGCCAGAGAGTTTCTGGATCAGCTAGGACCGGGACACTAGAGGAAGGAAAGGCACAGCCAAATTGATGGATGCCCTTCCTGCATAAGGCAGGTCTGCTTAGGGCCTCTAGAACATTCTGGAAGATCTCAGCATTCAAAGGGTTTGAAAGTTCCCCCCAGTTTCCACACATTTCAGAGAACCAGCCTCAAGTCAAATGGGGAGAGGAGCAGAACCTGTAGGGTGGGGAGCAGAGGCCCCATTTTGAGCGCCCTATAGTGAAGAAGAGCCTCTTTTTGACCACGTCACCCATCAGAGACTCACCACTCCAAGCCAGAAGCATCTGGCCGGACCAAATTCCTCCTGGCTTGGAGATCCCAAAAAGGAGGGGTTGGGGAGGGCAACCTTCCTACTCACACACTTCTACACGCCCTCAGCCAACAGAGGGAGGTGCCAGAGCAGGGCATGGTGGCACACACCTTTAATCCCAGCACTCAGGGAGGCAGAGGCAGGTGGATCACTGTGAGTTCGAGGGCAGCCTGGTCTACAGAGAGAGTTCCAGGACAGCCAAGGCTACACAGAGAAACCCTGTCTCTAACAGTCAAAAAAAGAAGAGAGAGAGAGAAAGAAGAAGAAGAAGAAGAAGAAGAAGAAGAAGAAGAAGAAGAAGAAGAAGAAGAAGAAGAAGAAGAAGAAGAAGAAAAGGAAAGAAGGAAGCTTTGCTTGACTTTGTCACACCCAAAGAACACCAGGCATCTATCTGTACCCTCCCCACGCACAGCACACTTACCTTTCCGGAGCGCTGCGCCATTGTGTGTCGCAGGCAGCCGCGGGACCTAGTATATACTCTGTGGTGCCTGCTGGCTCAGCGCCGCCTAGGACAAAAGATTTGCTTGGCTGGTTAGTGATTTGGTTAGTGCTGTCGGGCGTGCTAAGCCGGCGCCGTGACCTACTGGCTGCCCCTGTGTCACACAGAAGTGACCTAGTCCTCAATGCCTCTTGATCCGACCTCCCCACCCCCACCCCCGCCCAACCCACTGCTGCCCCGCTGAGTCAGGGCCTCAGCACCCTGGTTTGGGAGAGTCCCCTTAACCCCTTGTTTTGCCCCCTCCCCCAAGAGCTGCGGCTCAGGGCCCCTGACCTGGGAAGTTCGCCTTTCCCACCTGGCTGCCTGCTCTCCAGGTTCTACCTATTTGTCTTTCTGGACAAGGGATGGAATCCAAGCTTCCCAAGGACAACAGTAGCTGTGGACCTTTCCTCTGCCTGGTGCGGCATTGGGGGTGGGAGGCGGGGTGTAGGACCCCAGACTCTATCTACCCCTCCCACACTTTCAACTGTCATTTCTTTTTTCTCTCCCGTGAAGATCACAGGTGACACCTTCCTTGATCCCTGCTTCATACAGTAGGGGACCCATAGTACTTTGAGTTCAAGGGTTTCAGTACCTGAGCCCTAAGTACAGAGGATCTGTTTACAGAGTGATGTACCCACTGACCCGAGGTGTCAAGATTTGCTAAGCCCACAGGAGTGTATAAAAGTCTCAAGAGTAGCCGTGGCTGGCCTGGAATTTACTCTGTAGGCCAGGCTGGCCCTGAACTCAGAGTCTTACCCGCCTTCTAAGTGCTGGGACTAAAGGGGTACACCATGCCCAGCTGGACTTGAGCAATTTTAGAGTAACTGTACAGAGAGCAAAAGTATAGAGAGCTGCCTAGTATTCCCCTGGCCCTGCCTTCACACCTCAGTTACAATGACAAATGTTACATATCACTGTCACCCGGGGCTGGAGTTTATATCCAGGGTAACCCTTAGCATTATATAGCTTAAAACATATGTGCCAAAAGAGCTCAGAACACAGCGTCATGCCAGAAACGCAGCTCTTACCCTGTCCAGGAAAAGGTGATAACAAGGATGATTTAGTTTTTTGAGACAAGATCTCTCTTATGTAGCCCTGACTGTTCTTGTGCTCTTTGTAGGTCAGACTGGCCTAGAACTCACAGAGATCTACCTGACTCCTTTTTCTTTCTTTCTCTCTTTCTCTCTCTCTTTCTTTCTCTCTTTCTTTCTTTCTCCCCCTCCCCCCCCAGACAGTGTTTCTCTGTGTAGCCTTGGCAGCCCTGTACTCACTTTGTAGACCAGGCTGGCCACGAATTTACAGTGATCCACCTGCCTCTGCCTCCTGAGTGCTAGGATTAAAGGCGTGCGCCACCACACCCACCTCCTTTTTAGAACTTTTAAAAAAAGGTTTGTTTTTTTGTTTTGTTTTTGTTTTTTTGTTTTTTGTTTTGGTTATTGGTTGGTTGGTTTAGTTTATTTTTACTTATTTATTTTTTAAAAAATTTATTTATTTATTATGTATACAATACCCTGTCTACAAGCCAGAAGAGGACACCAGATCGCATTATAGATGGTTGTGAGCCACCATGTGGTTACTGGGAATTGAACTCATGACCTTTGGAAGAGCAGTTGGTGCTCTTAACCTCTGAGCCATCTCTCCAGCTCTATTTCTTAATTTTTGGAGACAGAGTTTTTCTGTGTAGCTCTGGCTGTCCTGGACTCACTTTGTAGACCAGGCTGGCCTTGAACTCATGGAGATCCACCTCCCAAGTGCTGGGATTAGAATTTTTTAAAAACTTAGACAGGCAGAGGAACCCTGTCTCGAAAAAAAAAAACAATTTTTTTCAACTTAATTTTCTGTGCATGAGTGTTTTACTTGCATGTATATCCATGAATACCTAGTGTGTACAGAAGCCAGAAGATGGTGTTGGATCCCCTGGAACTGGAGGTACAGATGTGAGCTGCCGTGCAGGTGCCGGAAGTGAGCATGGTCCTCTGGAAGTGAGCATTCTTGACGTCACTGCAGAAAAGAGTGTCAGGATGAGCCACTATGAGGCAGAGCTGGAGTTTATTAGGAAGAGAGTTTAGTCATGGGGGTTAATATAAGAGGGGTGCCGGGGAGGGTACACACCTCAGTATAAGTGTGGCTTCTCAACGCTCACACCTGGGTATCTTAGCAGTAACTGCACAGAGGTTCTTTAAAAACTTTATTATTTGAAGCTTGGTGTGGTGGCGCACGCTTTTAATCCCAGCACTCAGGATGCCTCTACCACCAGAGCACTTTGTAGACCAGGCTGGCCTCAAACTCACATCGATCCTCCTGCCTCTGCCTCCCGAGTGCTGGGATTAAAGGCATATGCCTGGCCAATAATTAATTTTTTAAAAAAGTTTAAAAAAGATTGCAGAGGCCTGGCGTGGTGGGTCACGCCTGTAATCCTGGCACTTGGGAGGCAGAGGCAGGAGGATCTCTATGACTTTGATCCTGGTCTACAAAAGTGAGTCTAGGACAGCCAAGGCTACACAGAGAGACCCTATCTCAAAAAACAAAAACAAAACGAAATATAAAAAGCAGAGAGTTGTGTCCTGGAGTTCCGGAGGCTCCCAGCAGGCACAGGGCAGGAAGGCAGCAGTAACCAGGTGGCACCTTCTTTAGTTAACTGAGAATCGGGCAAGAATGAATTAAGAGTGAAAATCACAAGGTTGCTTGGAGAAATGCCCCAAGATCCCGAGGGCCGGTCGGCCTGGTTAGTTCTACCTAGAGTCAGCAGGGCATGGATGCTCCAATGAATGAAGAAACAGACGTGGGCGGGCATTTGCAAGTCCTGGCAGCCAGTCAGCCATGTGTCCCGCCCCTCCCCACCCCACCCCCACCCCAGTTCCCGCTCCTCCCCATTCTAGGGCAGGGAGAGGAGCTCCAGTCTTTCTCCCAAGTTAGGAGGAGTCAGACAGGCACAGAAATGGACCTGTCTGGTGAGGCAAGTCTGGACTGCGATCTTGATGGCCAGGGTTTGGGAATGACACGTGATGAAGCCTGCCCCCTAGTGGTGATCTCAGTAACTACACCCCAGGGAAATGACTGAGCACAGCAGGTGGGGTCTCCCACAGTCTGTCTGCCTGTTCCTTCTTTCCTCCACCTCTGCCCCGCTTCTCTCCCTCATTCTGAGACAGGGTTTCACTACATAGCCCTGGGGGCCTGGTCTGCCCCACAATGATTCTCACCTTTCCTACTGCTTGCGAGCCTTTAATACACCACAACATGAGGAATGTTGTGGCGAGCCCCCAACCATAAGATTATTTTCGTTGCTACTTCCTAACTGTAATTTTGCTACTGTTATGAATCGTAATGTAAATATCTGTGTTTTCCGGTGGTCTTAGGCGACCCCTGTGAAAGGGTGATTCGACTCCACCGTGGTCGCGCCTCACACGTTGAGAACCACTGACTACGTGGGGCGTCCTTGCTGATCACTTCTCATGCAGACAGTCTGGGCTTTAATTCACACTTCAGGCACAGATTTTTGAAGCTAGCCTGTGAGTCATTATCAGATGAGGAGGTGTAAACATAGATGAGGCAGAGAGAACTGAAGAGGCAGATCTAACACAAGGGCATCAATGGGTAAAAGCTACGTCCTCCCAACACAGCAACAAGCTGGAGGGATGAGAAGCTATAATTAGCTACAGAGGCAGAGGCATGAATTTTGCACTCAAATCCTCACACACCCCCGGCCTCCCGGGGGCCCCACCCCCACCCCCGCCCCCTGCCCCACCTCGTGCTTGTTTGCTGTGTGATCTTGGCCACAGTGCTGTGCCTCATTCTCCACACCTGAATGTGGAGCTAACAATCCACACCTCACAGGATCGGTGAGCAAATCAGTGAGTAAGTGTGCCTTAAGTCCTAGCTGATGCCTGGCTGCAGGCGACACCATAGGGGCCTGAGGTGGTGGCACACACCTTAAACACAGTCCTCAGGAGGCAGAGGCTCTCCACAAGCTCTAGGTTCACAGAAAGACTGGGTCTCAAAAAATAATGAAGACACTTGATTGTAATGGAACTTTTGGTTTCTTTGTAAACTTAGTTATGTAAATATGTAAAATCCCAAGTGTGGGATTTTAGTTTGGGCTTTAGTTTGTCCACAGTTTGTAATTGTCTCATGCAAGGCATGGTCTTTGCCAGCTGGTAATGGCCTGTCTCTTGCAGCATGGAGAGGGGTGTGGTCTAAGACTCTGAGGAGATAAATTGGAGAGCCCGGAGAGAGAAGGTGTGGTGTGAGGTGGTGGCATGTAGTGTGTAGCAGTTTAGAGAAACCAGAGACAGAAGGGTGTGGTAGCCAGAGAGAAATGTCTCATCACAGTGGCTCAGAGGAGACTGCCCTCTGTGTTTGTTGTTGATGGAGACTGGTATTGCCCCAAAAGAACCTAATGACTCTAAACAGCTGGGATAAATAAAGTGGTTTGTACCCCGTCTCCCTACTAACATTCTTTCTTGTAGCTAGGGTAAGAAGTTGGTGGAAGGTAGGTAGAGGCTTCAATGCCCCAAATAAAATAGTTAAAAAAACCAATTGTCAGCGGGTATGGTGGTGCACTCCTTTAACCCCAGCACTCGGGAGGCAGAGGCTGTGGGTTTGAGGCCAGCCTGGTCTACAAAGTGAGTCCAGGACAGCCAAGACTACACAGAGAAATCCTGTCTCGAAAAAAAAAAAACTCAACAACAATTGTTAACACTTGATTCCAACTGCTGTCTCTACACAAGCATGCACAAGTAAACACAGAGTGCGCGTGCATGCGCGCGCGCGCGCGCGCGCACACACACACACACACACACACACACACACACACACCATGCTGTGCAATTTTCACTGGCACCCATGCCAAAACAGAAACTGCACCATCCAACATGAACTTCCCATTAACCCTTCCTGCAGCCCCTCCTCCTCCTTCCCCCCTCCCCTGAAACAGGGTTTCTCTGTGTAACAACAGTTCTGGCTGTCCTGCAATTTGTTCTGCAGACCAGGCTGACCTACACAGTGGTCTGTCTGCCTCTGCCTCTTGAGTGCTGAGATTAAAGGCACATGCCACCATACCTTGTTTCTTTCTTTCTTTTTCATTTCTTTTGGTTTTTTTTAAAACAGAGATTCTCCATGTATCCCTGCCTATCCTGGACCTCCCTCCGTAGACTAGGCTGATCCCAAACTCAGAGATCTGCCTTACTCTGCCTCCCAAGAGCTGGGATTAAGGCATAAACCACGACCGCCTACCTTGTGACTGGTTTATTTCACAGAGCAAAATGTCTTCCAGATTCAGAGATGTCAACTTTCTTCTTTTTGAAGACTGACCAATATTCCACATATGTAGATAACTGGTCTTCTTATGCATCATTGAGAAAAGCCAAAGCAGGAAGCAGAGGCAGAAAACCACAAAGGAATGCTGCGTACTGCCTTGTTCATGTGCTGCTTACCTTCAGCTATTTTTCTTATAGCCCAGGCCCACCTGTCTAGGAATAGGGCCACCCATAGTGGGCGTGGCCTTACAACATCTATTAGCAATCAAGAAAATGTTCCTGTGGGCTGGGCACAATCTTTCTTCCCAGGAGGAGCCATCCCAGGTCTGCTCTCCTGCTGTATGAACATGTGTGTGTGGATCAGCTGAGGGACCCCTGCCAAATTGTTGGGCATCAAACAAGAGTAACAGCAAAATCGAACTATTCCAGATTGCAATGCCACTTGCATTTAACACCCCCAGACTGTCACTAACTGCATCAGAGGAAGAGGAACACCAGAGCGAGCCCAGACGGACGAAGTAGGATTTGAGAGACAATAGCTCAGACAGTGATAAAATATGCTGATTACCACTGGCTGCTAGCAGTCTTTCTAAAAAAAGAAAAGAAAGGAAAAATGTGTCCTTATAGAGAGGGGTCTAATAAGCATTGGGGGAAGCTCTTCTTTAGTGTGTGGTGCTTGGGGGGGGGTGTGTCAGACTCTGGGCTTTGTGTGTACTAGGGAAATACACCCCACAGACCTACATCCTCAGCCTCTGCAATAACTATGTGTTTGTTTGTTTGTTTGTTTGTTTTTGGTGTTGTTTTTCCAAGATAGGGTTTCTCTGTGTAGCCTTGGCTGTCTTGGACTTGCTTTGTAGACCAGGCTGGCCTTGGACTCACATGGATCTGCCTGTTTCTGCCTCCCGAGTGCTGAGATTACAGGTGTGCGCCACCACGCCCAGCTGATAACTATGCTTTTTAAATGCATAGCTGTGAATGATAGAAATTTGAGGGTTAGCACAGCAAGAACTGGATTCCAAATGATCAGAGGGAAAGACTTTATGGATGCCTTCACCAGCCAGACAGAATGTTGGGAAGAGGAAACAAGCTGGTGCGGTGGTGACACACGCCTTTAATCCCAGCACTCAGGGAGGCAGAGGCAGGTGGATCGCTGTGAGTTCCAGGCCAGCTTGGTCTACAAAGCAAGGCTACACAGAGAAACCCTGTCCCGAAATAAACAAGCAAAAAACCCACCTATCCCCCCAAAAGAAAGAGGAAACAGTAAAAACAAGCAAAAAACAAAACAAATAAACAACAACAACAAAACCAACCCAGGCCCAGTGGGGAGAGGGACCTGCCACCACGCATGACCACCTGTGGTAGACTGAGTGACAGTGGTCCTCATAGGTTCCTATGCTTGAATGCTTGGTTCCCAGGTGTTAGAACTGTTTGGGAAGGATTAGGAGGCATGGCCTTGTGGGAGGAGGTGTGGCCTTGTGGGAGGAGGTGTGGCCTTGTGGGAGGAGGTGTGGCCTTGTGGGAGGAGGTGTGGCCTTGTGGGAGGAGGTGTGGCCTTGTGGGAGGAGGCGTGGCCTTGTGGGAGGAGGTGTGGCCTTGTGGGAGGAGGTGTGTCACTCAGGGTGGGCTTTGAGGTTTTAAAACCCTACACCATCCCCAGTTAGCTCTCTCCGCCTTGTACTTGTGGAACAAAAGGTAAGCTCTCAGCTACTACTCCAGTGCCATGCCTGCCTACTCCATGCCCGCCTACCTGCTGCCATGCTCCCCACCATGACGGAAGGAGAGACCCGAATCCTTGTCTTCTGACCTCCACAGGAGCACTGTGGCATGCGTAACCCCAAAAACATACAAAATAAATCAGTGAAGATGTAATAAAAAAAAAAGATCAAATAAAGCATGTTATTTAAGACATAGTCTCACTGTGTAGCCCTGGCTCATCTGGAACACACTCTGTAGAACGGCCTGGGGCCTCGAACTCATTAGAGACCCACCTGCCTCTGCCTGCCAGGTGCTGAGATTAAGGGCGTGCATCATTGGGGCTGGCAAACTCTGGAAGGCTTTGCCACTGGATAGGGATGTGGGGTGGGGGTGGGGTGAAGTGGGGGACGCACAGCCAGGGACTGAGGTTGCAAGCTCCTTCTCAGGGTCCCAGGACCAGCTCCCTATGCCTGCTTTCTTCTCCCACTCTCCCTGCCTCAGCACCAGCCAATGAGAGTGGGGTATGATGAGGACCCATTGTACGGCTCCCTCGTGCCATCCTTCCCCAAGGGGGAAGCTTCGGCCTTCCTCTGCTAGCTGGAAGATTTATGTCACCGGGAGATCCCTGTGGTCACTCAGGGGCAGAGTTGGTATCAGACAGCTCTGTGCCACACCCTGTATGTGTTCTCCCTGTGTCTCCAATGCCACTGACCCCTGGAAAGGGATCTGGGGTCATCCTGACATGACATGATCCCTGTCCTACTGTGAGCCACCCAATCCCTGCCCCTCTTGGTCGGCAGTGAGGTTACAGAGAAGGCAGAAGGAGCAGAATCCAGCAGTGATTATGTGCGCTCGAAACATGGGTGCAGGAATGGGGCCCCGCAGGCACAAATGTCCTTCAGTTCACCCACTGAAATCTCAGGAACGACGGAGTGTTTCAGGAATGTTACGCAGTGTGGCCCTGTGCTTCTGCGAACCTCAACTCTGCCTCCAGCTCAGGGCTTAGCTGCAGTTCTAAGATGGAGAAGCAGGAAACAGCGAGGGCTGGGGAAGGTGCCAAGGAAGGGGAGGAGGGGCCAGGAGGAGTGATGAGTGATGCATCATCTGCCTAGCTCACCAGGGGAGCAGGCTCAGAAAGCTGTGGTGGCCCCTGCTCTGAGGGTGGGGTTTTGACCCCTGCTGTCACAGAGGAGCAGTGAACTTGATAGTTTTCATCAAAGCTGCCACGAAGTTCCTGAAAAATCACCCAGGTGGCCATTGTCATCATGGCTCTCAAGCTGCAGCTGGAGGACTTGTTTACGGTTCTCTATAGTCCCTCAAGCAAGTGGGGGGGGGGGGGGGGAGACTCAGATGCCTAGGATGCAAGAGGGTTTCTACCTAGCAAGGCGATAGTCCCTTTGGTGTCTGCATGTTGAAGCTGGAGCCTCTCAGAGGACCCCGTGAATTGATCATAAGGACGCTTAAGGCCCGCAAGGGACTGGGGTGCAGGGTCACCCCCAGGGTGTGTACAGCCAAGCAAATGTTTTTCTTGCAGGACCACAATCTATATGAATGATTTCAGTCAGCACAACTGAATCACCTTGGTGGCCCCAATCTTGGATGACCTAGACCCTGTGCCACCACACCCTTAGTCCCAGCACCCAGGAGGCAGAGGCAGAGGCAGGCAGAGCTCTGTAAATTCAAGGCTAGCTTAGTCTACACCAAAAGAGTTCCAGGACAGCAAGGGCGACACAAAGAAACCCTTTCTCAGACAAACAAACAAACAAGCCAAATTGAGGACTTACTTTTTTTTTTTTGGCTTTCGAGACAGGGTTTCTCTGTGTAGTCTTGGCCATCCTAGACTCGCTTTGTGGACCAGGCTGGCCTCCAACTCACAGAGATCCACCTGCCTCTGCCTCTGCCTCTCAAGTGCTGGGATTAAAGGTGTGCGCCACCACACCCCAGCGAGGATTTACTTTTAGTTTTTGCAGGGAGACAATTTAATCCTGCTCAAGAGACGGCTGGAACCACCTGGGCTCAGACAAGGTTGCATTTCACAGATGGGGAAGCAAAGGGTTGCAGGTTACGTAGCTGGCAATAGGTGGTCACAGCCAGTTCAGACTGCTCCTTTACTCCCGACCTCACACCAGGTGCTGCAGGGAGGCAGGAGCCTGGGGCCCCTCTGAGCATCACTTCAGTACCTTTTTGCACCACTTACAGATGCAGGAAGGTTGTGCCAAGCAGCCTCCTTCACAGCCTAGGAGATGCAGACATCAGCACGGAAAGGGAGCCTTTCAGCTGCTCCGGCCTCTGTAGTAGGCTGCTGCGGCATTTTAGAGTGAAGCTCAGCATGCTTGCCTCACCATCAAGGTTACATGAGAAAGGCTCTGACCTACTGGACTCTGCCAGTCCATATGCAGTAGGAGTGAAAGACAAAGCCACCAGGTAGCCTGATGCCTGCCTCAGTGCAGAGCCTTTCTCTGCTACGTACAGGCTGGCCCTGCCCAGGCCTTTGGGCAGCAGAAAGAACCATGGGAAAGGTCTTGATTAACTGAGGCCACAGTATTTGGAATCTATGCTGTCATTGGTGAAAGTATATATCATAAAAATCATAGAGCCAGGGCACATGTCTTTAATCCCAGCACTCAGGAGGCAGAGGTAGGCGGATCTCTGAGGTCGAGGCTAACCTGGTCTACAAAAAGAGTCCAGACCAACCAAGCCTACACAGAGAAACCCTGTCTCAAAAAACAAAAACAACAAACACAACACAATAGGACCAGTGGTATGCACTGACATCCTCCCAGCTAGTCAGGAGGCTGAATCAGAGCTGAGTTTCAGGGCCAGCCCTTTTGATAAGCAAACCAGTCCTGTGGGAGCTGATGTGGGGCCTTCAACATCCACCTGGTTCCTGATGATGAGCCAAGGTCTGGTTACTACAGCTTGCCTAAACTGTTGAGCACTGGCTGGTCCACATGCTACTGCATTGCAATAACCGTTGGGGACTGAGCGCTGAAGGCCCCAGCTAGTGACACGGGACACTGAGCAGCAGGTCACGGGATGAGTGAATAATGGCAAGCTTGCATTTCTATTACCATGGCAGCAGAATCCAGTGTTCTTGATGCTACGGGTCAAACTGGCACGAAGGATTTTTCTCAGCCTTTGTAAGCTGGTGTGGAGAGGCCACTCGGGAGCCCACTCTGCCTGGGTGGATGTGGAACTTGGGGGCAAGTTCACATTGCTGTAGAAGTCTGGAGCCGCCCACCATGTTGGTGACTGCTAGGGAAACAGGAAGCTTTGCAAAGCAGTGAGGACTGAATTCTGATGACATCTCAGGGAGGCCATCAACGGTCACTTATGAGCTGTGACTGTGTTTGTCAAAGGCTCTGGAAACATGCAAGCCTGCAGATTTTTTTTGTTTTGTTTTGTTTTGTTTTTCAAGACAGGGTTTCTCTGTGTAGCCTTGGCTGCCCTGGACTTGCTCTGTAGATCAGGCTGGCCTCGAACTCACAGAGTCCAAAGGAGTTACCCAATAGTACGCAGGTGCAGAATTGGGGTCCTGAGTCCTATTTAGTCCAGCTACTAAACTGAGGGCCCTGGCTGTAAGGCTCAGCTGTGTTCAAACTTGGTCCAGTAGAAACAATGGGCTAAGATGGAGGATCACTGCCAGCTGCCCCTTGACCTCTCTGAACTACAGGCCTCCCCCCTGTAAATAGGGAGGGTTCGTGAGGTTAATTCAGTCACGCTTTTGCTTTCCAGGAAGTTGCCAAGAGGGGGAGACAGCAGGAAGGAGGGCAAAATCACCATTTTGCTCTATGCAAAACTTTCCGCTAGGGGGATGTAAAGGCGTTAAGGCAGTTCCGGACTTTTCTTTTTTTCTTTTTTTTTTGGGAAGGGAGGGGTTTGGAGACAGGGTCTCTCTGTGTTAGCCATGGCTGTCCTGGACTCGCTTTATAGACCAGGCTGGCCTCCAACTCACAGCGATCCACCTGCCTCTGCCTCCCATGTGCTAGGATTAAAGGTGTGCGCCACCACGCCCGGCTCCCGGACTTTCCTAGAAACACTTTGGCAGGCAGAAACCAGCCTGCTCCTTTGCACATGCTTTGAGCTGAGGCGCTCAGTTCTCAGGCACACAGATTTTTTTGGGGGGGGGGGGAGGAGGCACCCAGCTTCAAGATCAGAAGCAGCAGCATATTCTGGGTACGCTGTACGAACTCCAGATCAGCAGTGCTGCATTCTGAGTCTGATTGTATCAGGCACGCAGTGGATACTAAGTGTGAAGACGCCTTTCCACACAGTAGGAGAGGCACTGATTACAAAGGAAGGCCTGGCACTGCCATACAGTGGACAAATGTCGCAGCAGGTGGAATGCCCAGAACGTGTGGGACGCAGACCACAGAGGTGGGCTGCCATTGGCCATGACTGGCCTCAGTACACAACGGGAAGGCTGCTGAGCGCTGACAGCAGGACTCTCCACAGTCTGTGAGCTGACAAGACTCCCCTTATGAAGGGAAAAGGGCTGCACGTGAACAAACTCTTTAGAGAATTCATCATGAGAAGTCTTGCTTTGTAGGAAGTATTAAGGTACCCTTTAGGATGAGACAAAGGACCACGAGACAGGAGCTGTAATCTACACAAAGAACCACAGGACATCTGCAGAGGTGTGAGATAAGAGGTAAAAGGCACTGGAGAGATGGCTCAGCAGTTAAGAGCATGTACTGCTTTGGCAGAGGCCACAGTTTGATTCTCAGCATGCAGGCTGGACAGCTCATGGGCTTCTATACAGCTCCGGGGTACTCAATGCTTCCGAGCGCCATGGGTAATCACACACGTGTGCACACACCTAGACATACAACACAATAAAACTGAGCTAGGTGTGGTGGCGCATGTCATTAATCCCAGCACTCGGGAGGCAGAGGCAGGAGGATCACTGTGAGTTCGAGGCCAGCCTGGTCTACAAAGCGGGCCCAGGACAGGCAAGGCTACACAGAGAAACCCTGTCTCAAAAAACCAAAAATCAAAACTAAAACCAACAAAACCACAAAACAAACAAACAAAACACCTAAAACAGGTAAAAAGATGACACATGGGTCACATACACCTCTCTCCTTCCCACCCCCACCCCCTTTCTGGGGACTGAATCTAGGCCTCCTGCACAGGGGAGCTCTGTCCCACTCCCATAGTTTTTTGGGGTTTTGTTTTCTTCCCCCCATAGGGTTTTCTGTGTAGCTTTGGCTGTCCTGGAACTCACTCCATAGACCAGGCTGGCCTTGAACTTGGGGATCTGCCTCCTGAGTGCTGAGATTAAAGATGTACACATCTGGCCTTTCATCTCTCATATTTTTTTTTGTTTGGTTTTTGGCTTTTCAAGACAGGGTTTCTCTGTGTAGCCTTGGCTGTTCTGGACTCGCATTGTAAACCAGGCTGGCCTCAAACTCAATACCTGCCTCTGCCTCCCAAGTGCTGGGATTAAAGGCATGCGCCACCACCGCCCGGCTCATCTCTCAAATTTTTAATACGCAATTACAAGTCTGGTAAAGGCACTCAGTACATCAAAGTGTCCTTTCATGCCAGTAGCAGCAGACAAGGGCAAGTGAATTGAGTTACACACACTAGCTTGCTCTTTCTTTCACTGGGTACTGAAATCAACTTGGTATTAATCTGAATTGGGGGTGTTAGAATTAAGATGTTATTGTACTTCTCAGGGTAAGCAGAGCTACAAAAACCCGAGAACTTGAAGCAGTTCAGTAGAAGCTCTGTTTCACAGCTCCAAGTGTGTGACACGCGGGATAAGAGACACACCTGCAAGGACCCTGACAATCATTAGCTCTGACACCTGCTGTTCTGGATGAAGAGCCAGGCTTGAGCACATCAATGGTGCTTTCGGGTGAATGTGGAAGCCTCTGGAAGAGATGAAATGGAAGACAGAGGAGGGGCAGACATAGGTTACAGACCACACCAGCTTGGAGCTCTGAAAACATCAGCAAAACCGCACTGGGCCCTATTGCCACGTGGCCTGGATTTGGCTAATTGCTAAAGAATTGTGAGTGGTGGAGGAAGTATGCTTTCTCCATGATGGTGCTGGCTGAGGTGTCGTGAGTTGGAGGGTGTGCAAATGCAGATCTGGATAAGACAGAGAAAGAATAGAGGTGGGCCGTGACTGCCTCGGGCTGGATGAGTGAGCAGGGCATAGCTCTTGCGAGTAATGCCTCCCTTCCCTTCCTGAAAAGGGGGAGGCAGACCTCATTTGTGAGAAAAATCAGTAACTATGCATGGATTGCTGGGTATGGTGACATATACCTGTACCAGCACTTGGGTAGGAGAACAGCCAGGGTGGCACAGCAAGACTCCCTCCAAAAGGAAACAACAAAAACCACTAGCAATGCCCGTGAGAAAATGCAAGTGGATAAACGTGGAGCCCAGAGATGATGGTGGGGACAGAAAACCCACCAGGCGTAACAGTTTGTGTTCTTCTCCCCCTTTCTCTCCTCTAACTCAGAGATCCGCCCTCCCAGGCAACTGAGTTAAAGCTATGAACAAATAAAATCAAGGCGAAGGGTTGAGGGCAGGAAAGGCCCAGTGAGAGACTTAACAGAGCAGCCAAGACTAGTGGGTCAACAAGTCACCGGAGGACTCCAGGAAACGCAGTACCACAGACCAAAAAGACTCAAGTGTGTGGACTGTGACCAGAAAGACTGCAGAACACACAGGTGGTGTGTGGGGCTATGAGGTAATAAGCATCTTTAAGGAAAACCTATGAAGGGAGCTGGTGAAGAGCTGTCAAGCCAGGGAGGCCCAGCAGACTGTTGCTTTAATAAAATTCCATGTAAATCTTCTCTTGTAATTTTACTTGTATTTTGAAATTCAATTTTGAGCTGTAAAATATTTTTAAACATAAACCTACTTTTACATTCATGCTTCCTGTAGCTCAATGAATCTAAGATTACTTTCATGTGCCGCCAAGGAAAACATTACCCTTTATGACATAATATCTAGAGCTCCCAATTCTGCTCGAGTGGCTGGCAGCAAGCTCCAGCAAGCCTTATGTCTCCTCCTCCCCAGTACAGGGCTTTTCTTTCAACTGGGAATCTGATCCTAGGTCCTCATGTTTCCATAAGACTTCACCAACTGAGGCATCAGTTGTAGCGATATTTACATGGAAGAGGGAATCCACCGGCTCCCTCTCCCTGGGCAGTGCTCACAGACCTGGTCACCACCCTGCAAGAGCTACGCATTGCATTATGCCAGCTGTAGCATTTGCGTGGTATTAGAAATGGCCCTGTGAAATTTTAACGAGGAAGGGGCTCCATTTACAACTCAAGTTCACCTATGGAAAAGGGGGCAGAAAGAACCTAAGAGGTGGAGGATGGGAGGAGTCTGTGAAATGCTGCCTTCTAGGCATGACATGGCTATTGTATGCAGCTACAGTTTCCTGTAGAAGATAAAAGGCCAAAAGGCTAGTTAACATTCCAATAGATGGCAGTAACTGGACTCAGGAGAGGGATGTGCTGGAGGTAAATGTGGCAAAATGGGAAGAGTCGGTGTAAATAGAATCAGAAAATACTGTATGGCTGGGCACGCTTTTAACCCCAGCAGAGGCACACCAATCTCTGAGTTTGAGGCCAGTGTGGTCTACAGAGCGAATCCCAGGACAGCCAGGGCTACACAGAGAAACCTTCTATTGAAGAAAGACACCCCCCACCCACTACATGTCCTGTGTGTGTGCACGCACGCACACACATGAAAAAAGACCCCCAGACCTAGTATCTGCTGGCGGCAAGGGCAGCCCTTGCTGCTAGCCTGCTGGCCAGAGGCCACAGAATCAGCAGGCACCCACCCTGGAGGCTTCATCTTCTCTGGGTCCCTGGAACCCACAGAGCCTGCTGAGTGCCAGTAGATGAACTCCCAGAGTACGGTTCTTTTGTTGTTTTGTTTTTGAGACACTGCAACTCTGGTTGGTCTGTAACTCCCTATAAAGCCTAGGCTGGCCTTGAACTCAGACTGACCTGCCTCTTTGCTTTCCAAGTGCAGGGATTAAAAATGTGCACCACCACGGCTCCTCGTCTAAACACCACATCACGGAATGCAAAGGATTAAGGTTTGCAGCTATTTTATTTACAAGTATACATTTAACACAATGAAATAAACACTGATATATTGAAGCCTAGTTAATAGTAGTGTAACATGTGTATCATTTTGATGATTACATTATTTTAAACAACAAACTACACTGAAAAATTAATGCCGATAAAATTCTTGGTCATAATATTAAGAAATACAATATATAAATTGAAAATATGATTGTTTAAAATTTGAAAATGGAAGTGAACTCATTTGGACAGAGTCAGACGGTAACATAATCTGAAAGGGGAGGACCTCTGACCCAAATGACATCTTTCAGGTTAACAGAAAAAAACAGAAGCATAGTTGTCTTCAAGGATGACGAGCAGTTTGCTTCTTCAGGTGGAATATACTCCCAGTGTGCTCTGTAGCAGAATCGTCACATCACCGAGCACGAAGACTTCCCTTGTGAAGCTGCTCCATCTATCTTTTCTGCTTCCAAAATTATTCTTTTAAAAACATCAACAGCAGTCTGAAGAGAAGGTAAAAACAGTGACAGGATCAGTTCTCAGTAGATTCTGAGGAGGGTAGCTACTGACCTGTTCTTTAGGTCCAGATGCCCCAGAGCCCCTTGCTTTTTAACTGCAACTAGCCCAGCTTCCCTCACCCTGCTCTGCCCAGAAGTGGTCCATGATGCTCTCTGGATGTTTGGGACCCTGCCCTGTGGCTCTTTCCTAAGGAGTCCTTTTCTTCTGGGACCACTGGCACCCCAGGCCTCCTGCAGGGGAGGTGCTCTTCTTGCCCTGCCTGCTCCTGCAGACCCAATCCTTCTCTTGGCATCCCCAAAACCCCAGCCTTGATCAACTCCTTTCTTACCCTGCCTCCCCGAGCTGCTTCTGCAGACACCTACAAGCCCTCCATCAGCAGAGCTATTCCTCCTGGGCACCATGCCACTAATCACAAACCCGTCTAGCCAAGCTCCCAGGAAACCCTACTCCTTCCAGTCCTGGTCTTCTCTAGTGACTCTCACCCCAACCTTAGTCCTGCAGTCAAAACTACTCTAGCCACTTTACGTCCGCCCCCCCGACCCCCGGGATAGGGTTTCTCTGTGTAGCCTTGGCTGTCCTGGACTCACTTTGTAGACCAGGCTGGCCTCGAACTCACAGTGACCTGCCTGCCTCTGCCTCCAGAGTGCTGGGATTAAAGGCGTGCGCCACCATGTTTGGCCTTCCTCTGGCCACTTGAGAAAGATCTCCTTTTTCTGAAGCAAACTGTCAGTCTCTGTTCTTTTAATACAGAGAACTATGATCATGAAAATGAAAAGCTACTGTTTTAGAAGGCAGGACCTGGCCTCGGCCCCTCATTACCAGGAGTCAATTCTAACATACATTTATGTGTCCCAACAGTAACGCCCTAGCTCACAGAGTCCATAAGGGTCAATCTGGCAGGCCTAGCGTCTGACTCCTTTGACGTTCCTCCTGTCCTAGAGCTAACCCCTTTCTGCTCTTTTCTCTGGTCAGCTTTTGCTCTCACAGTAATGAACCCCCTGACTCAGCAAGCACGTCTATCAGCATGTCAACAATGCTTGGCGCAGGGGAGCATGCCCTGCATACAACTGCTCACTTTGGACCTAGGTACAGTCCCTCAGCTTACCTCTCCCCCTGGCCCCGGCTCATGGCTACCTGCTCTATAACCACTGGAAAACGAGCTGTCTTCGCAGCTCAGTGTGTGCATCTAACTAACTGTAAGCCAGTCCCAGTGGCCATCTCTCTTGAAAGGCACTGGCTTGGCTTACGTGCTTATCAGAATGCAACGCCCAGGAAAAGAGCGGTGCTCTGGGTGGGTCTGAAACTGGCCATACTGCCTATACCGTGAATCACAGCGACCTCAAGTTCTCTAACTTCTTTGGATTTAAATTTTATCATTTCTAAAATGAGATAGCTGAACAGATAATATTGAGAACAGAGTAGACAAATGATAAATATAAAAGTGCACACAACCAGCCTTTACTCCTGCCTTTACTCCTGCTCTCTGGATTTCTTTCACTGTCTGTTCCACTACACCTGAGTTGATGTACACAAAGAAATAAACAGAGCTAACAGGGGGCATAAAGGTTAAGTGAGTCCACCTCAGTTCTCAAAGAATGGCTGAGACAAAGACAGGGAAGACAGGCTGCAGGGAGACTCTTGGCTCCTGGCTCCTGGCTCTGACAAGTGCAGCTAGCTAAGCCTGTGAGCCTGGAGTTTCCTCAGAAGGGTAAAGTCATCTTAGTGGCCACATGATGAAGTGGTTCAATACTACGAACCACTAGAGAGTACAAAGGGACAATGGAGGAGGATGTGTTAAGCTCAAGAAATGTCTTTCCCAAGCTTAAAGAAGGAGTGCAGTCTGTGTGCACTGCCTGGAAAACACAGCACAGGCTACCACAACACGCCAAGGACTTGAGCATGCTTTGAGGAAGGTCAGGCAGCGAAGCGGGAATAAAAGTGAGGGATGGAGGCATCAGTGAGCATGGACACCATAGGTCTGGGCAAAGGAACAAGTGTAAACTGAAGCTACGAATAAAAAGCAGCAGACTTCTGTGACATGCTCTAGTACAGAAATGACACTTTCTTTAAAGGGACAGCCGTAAGGCTAAAATTGGCAACAAAACAACTCTTAATAATTTCTGTGTTATAAATAACTATGCAACCTCAAGAGGAAATAGAGATGGAGGGCTGACAAGATGTCAGATTAGATGACTTTGCTTGTCATAGGTTCAGACCCCCCCCCAATCCTGTATGGGGAAATTGGCGAGGGGGAAAGGATTGGGTCATCTTATCTCATAGAGAATATTTTTATATGAACTTTTAAAAGTAAGCCAACAAATCTTGCACTCCAAAGAAAAAAAGGACCCCCCTTTTTTGTGCCCCAAACTGGACATGCGACTCAGCATTCTTAGAACCAAGTTATTAATTTATTTTTTCTCATTAACAAATTCAAGAAGTTGTGGGCCTCTAGAATGCCCTGGGCCCAAAGGTTCTGAGGACGCTCTCCTAGCAGTCGTCTGCTTGCTGTGCCACCGTTTGTTCGTCATTCCATGGGGCTTATCTGCCTTCGTCAACCCAGCCAAGAAAAGAGCTGGGCCTGGCCAGGTGCGTGCTGCCTTCCTGCCCTCCCAATCACCCAGTCTGTGTCTGAACTGTGGACTGTGCAGAGGAGCCTGCAGAATAGCTATTTGACTATATTTTGACTGAGGGCTTGCACTGCAAAGCCAGGCCAGTGCATTACTTACAATAAGAGGGGTTTATTTATTAAAAAACACAACAAACAAAACCCCACGAATCTGACCCATTTTCTAGTGAAAAGGATTCCACAGTTATACAGTTAAGTCTCCTTGTCTATGTCTTATTTCTGCTCTGGCCTATGGACACAGCCACAGGAACAAATGTGCTTTCAACAAGTATGCCCTTCTCTATATGCATTCTAAGCCCACCTCAGTAGAATATTTCTCTTTGTTTCTGTCTCTCTCCCTCTCTGTTTTTTGAGACAGGGTCTCTCTGTGTAGCCTTGGCTAGCCTGGATTCGTTTTGTAGACCAGGCTGGCCTTGAACTCACAGTGATGGTGCCTGCCTCTGCCTCCCTAGTGCTGAGATTAAAGGTGTGAGCCACCACTATCTTGCATACCTGATTTTCTTTAGCAGAAGATTCCAAAAAAGCTGCATTCCAAGATTCTGCCAAAGCCTTTCCTTCTTCATAACTGATCACCCTAAAGGGAGAAGAAAACTCTTGACTCCTTGTTCTCTGTCATTTTAAAAAAAGCGTCAACTAAGTTATCAGAGGCCCCACTTGACCAACCTTCCTATCAACAGAATCATGTGCTCTATGCCATCAGGAAACAATGCTGGAGCACTTAGCTCCACCTGGCCTGGATGGCAACAAGCCTTTGCAGGTTCAGGAAAGTGACTGTTTTCCAGCACTGCAGCATCAACCACGATCACCTGTGCAAGGTTTTAAGCAACTTAGGGCCCGGGAAAATCCACCACGGCCACAGTTCACCTGAGCATCAACCAGCCCAGGATACTCTCAGCTCCTCCCAACACTCTGCCACTGGGCTCCTTGGACATGGTGCCCTTCTCTGATCACAACTAGTATGTGTGAAAACTGGGACCCTGTCTTGGTATTTAACCTCAAGAGAATGTCCTGGCACGCTCCTTGTCCTAAGTAAGTATAGCATTTACACTGTCTACTGCTGCTACTGTACACAATGGCAACACTTTTGCCATGAAAACAGAATTTAAAATAGCATTTTGGTGACTAAATCTCCATGGACTTAAGAGCTACATACCTTTCCATATGCAGGTCTTTCTTATTTCCAACCAACATAATAGGTATCCTATTAGGAGAAAACACAAGAGCCAAGGTAAATCGATTCAGCCTTTCTAGCTTAGGAGACGCTAACATGCATTTATAAGAAGAGACACGGTGTTACTTACTGTACTTTCCCCACCATATCCAACAACTTGCCGTGGATAACTTTAATTACTTCAAAACTACAATACAAAAAGTGTAGGAACAGACATCATTTTAATGAAGAAGTTTAAAAAGTTACATATATTAAAAAAACAAAAAACAAAAACAGCACAGATTCACCATTTTAACTTGAACAAAGAATTATCAAGTCCTTTCACATATGACACCTGGTAATCCTTATTGAGACTACTCAAAGGCAGACAGGTTCACGCTGTTTAAGTCTAGCACTGGGCTGACAAACCATAAGAACACCTATTTACCCTCAAACTGCATTTATCAAAGAACTGAGTGTTTATATGGGAATCTGGATAATTTTTTTGTGAGGTGTTTTCCCCTAGTGATCAGCCCTGTTACTCTTCCATTTTCTCTTTCTTTCTTTCTTTTTTTTTTTTTTTTGAGGCAGCCTCAATGTTTCGATGTATAGCCCTGGATGGCTTGGAACCTGCTACCGGGACCAGGCTTAGCTGGTTCTGCCTGCCTCTGCCTCCCCGTGGTGGGATTAAAGGCATGTGACATCATGCCTGGCTTCCCCTCCTTTTCTAGGCACTGTCATTCACTGGGTGCTGCCAACCCTTGTTTTTTTAAACTGCCATCCATGCCCTGATGATCCCTGAGCATATCACAGTGATTAACCTAAAATACTGCCACAGTGGGATCATTTACACCTCTGGCCACTGGCTAATGGACACAAGCTGTTCCCACCCTCACTCAGAAAGCCTGGTGTGAGCATCAACCAGCACACACTGCACCACTTTTGAAGTGGCCCAGAACCTGACAGCCTCCCACTCCTCTCTGTGGTCCCTCGGTCCAGCTCTGTGCTTCTCACTGCCGTTGGCTTCCACCAAGATGACTCCCAAGTCCTGACTTCTTTTCCTTCTTCCATCCACCTTGCTGGGCCTCCAGCACGGCCAGAACCTTCCACTGAAATGCCCTCTTCCTTGAGATCCTTGACCATTCTCCCTTATTTGTTTCCAAGTCTTTACTCTATGGCTCTTTTTTCCCTCAAACTGATTTTTTTTTGTGCGGGGGAGGGGGCTCAAGACAGGGTTTCTCTGTGTAGCCTTGGCTGTCCTGGACTCTCTTTGCAGACCAGGCTGGCCTCTAACTCACAGATATCTGCCTGCCACCATGCCCAGCTTCAGACTAATTTTTAAGTTATGTTTATATGTGTCTGTATATGTGTGCCTGCATAATCTAGAACAGAGCACTGGAACCCCAGGAGCTGAAGTTACAGGATTCTGTGGACTACCCAATGTGGGTGTTGGGTAGTGCATTCTCATCCTCCGGCCCCTCTCCCCACCACCCTCCTCAATGGTACTTCCTAGACTTGTTTCGCCTACATAAATCCACAAACTTCCATAGCTCTCACCCACTTCTTTGCAGTGGTATCCAGTATCATTGTCAGGGGCGGACATAAGAAACTCCAAAAAGGCTCAGTTTTTGAACAAAGACTGCTGAACACATCACACACCCCATTACTGATAAGAATTAAGCTGGGCAGTGGGGCACACCCCTCAGCTCAGGTCCCTCAAGCGTGTACAGTGAGTACTCGTACCTACTAAGCCACCTGGTCAGCCCAAGCTTCCTTATTTTTAAAATTAGCAGAGATGGCTCAGAGGTTAAGGGCGCTGGCTGCCCTTCCAGAGGTCCTGAGTTCAATTCCCATCACCCACATGGTGGCCCACAACCATCTGTAATGGGATCTGATGCCATCCTCTGTCGTACAAGTACACATAAAAATATATAAAAAAAAATATAAAAGTCTTTAGGAAAAAAACCCAATTAGTTCAAGGCAATATAAATGTAATGTCAAATGCCTTTTTTTTTTTTTTTAAAAGACAGGGTTTCTCTGTGTAGCCTTGGCTGTCCTCAAACTCAAGAGATCCGCCTGCCTCTGCCTCCCGAGTGCTGGGATTAAAGGTGTGTGTCACCACACGCAGCTTTACTCTCTTTTTCAATAGTGATTATGGTTATGGTTCTAGAATAACTTGTTCTTAGCCCTCATTTGTTCAGTAGATAAACGGTCCCACTGTGTAGCCCTGGCTAGCCTGAAACTCGCATGTAGGCCAGGCTAGCCTTGAACTTAGTAGTCTACCTCTGCCTCCTTGTTGCTGGGACTAGAGCCACAACACCTGGCTGGGCATGGTGGTGCACACCTGTAATCTCAGCACTCAGGGAGGTAGGGCAGGCAGATCTCAGTTAGTTCAAGGCTAGCCTGGCCTACATATGAAATAATCCCATCCCTGCAGTCAAGTTCTACTGGACAGCTGGCCTTGAGTGTGATGTGGGAGACTTGGGCATGAATCAGTGTCACATACAGCCTATGCAACCCTGGGCAAGTTACCTTACCAGCTGATTGTTTAATTTCTTTCTACAGAAGGCGAGAACCAAAGCATCTGAAGAAGGGCTACTTATGGTTAACAGTCAGCGATGGGCTATGCCTGTAGTATGGTTGCCCTCAGGTGCCTTCCCTAATCACATTTATTTATTTATTTATTTATTTATTTAACCTAGGGTCTCACCGAACCTGGAGCTTGCTGACTGGCTAGAATGGCTGGCTATCAAGCCCCAGGGGTCCTTCGGTCTCTAAATCCCCAGTGTAGAGACTACAGGCACAGGCTGCTATGCCTGCTTCTACATGGGTGCTATGGATCTAAACTCAGGTCCTCACACTTGGAGAGTGGCATTTCCATGAAGTCTTCAAGGACAAACCATTGACACAAATTCTCCTTGCATATCCAGCCATATCTGTTTTGCTTACTCCAACAGTCCACTCCTTTTGTGACAATGGATGACATTCCTGGTGACAAATGTGTGGCTAAAAGAATCAAAATCACTAACAAAACAGTGGCTGCATTTTCAGTCAGCAAAACACTATTATTCAAAGTCCACAGGATAAAATATTCAAACAAACTCAAGTCCCTAAATTGTATTGGTGAGTCAATTCTGTATTAACATAGTCAAAACACACAAAACATAAAACCAATTCACTGTGTCCCATTCAAATAGCAGAAAAGCTCAGATCACATTCAGTTACCACCTAGACAGCCACAGGTAAGAAAACACATTTTATTCTATCAGTGTAATGGGATGTATTGAGGACTCTAGTTCCTACAAATAACCTGACTGCATCATTTAAAAAAAAAATCACTGAAAACATTTAGTGTAATAACCAATTCTGTTACTATTAATTTTAGCATAATCATTTAAAAGGGTCTATGTATAGTAAATAAATTCAAGCAAGCAGCTAGTCTTACCTTTTGATTGATGTAACAGAGTACACAAGAATATAACCATTAATATCTATGGAGTATGTCTGAGGAAAAATGGAATATTCATCCTGTAGAAAAAAATTAATTTTATTTGAGTACTCTTCATAGACCAGAGTAAACAGGTGCCATGCTTCATTGCTATGAACTGCACATTAAATATAACCTTAAAGAACTACTAATATTAGCAAAGGTGAGAATCATTCAAAGTAGCCAAATCTGAATGCATCATCCAGTAACAAAGAACTCATCGGAGTGACAGTGGCAACCCAAGTTCTGCTGCTTTCAACTGCACAACACACAATCATCCTTGACTTAGGATCCTGTCAGTTTTATTACTTCCATTATCAGACCATTAAAAACACTTAAGACTGTTTGATGTCCAACTGTACCTCCAAGTTTAGAGCAAAGCCATTCCTTAGAAGAATGCACCTGTGTTGACTTGGAAAGCCACAGGGAGACATTTCCTCCCCAGTCTGTTTAGATGTCCCTGTCAACAGAGTTATAGCAATGCACTCTCTTGTCTGAGGGATATCAAGTCTATAGAAACCTCAACCTAACCATCCAGTGCAGGCTGAAACCAGGAAAGCAGCAGGCACAGCAGAACTCATCCTTTGTCTTCAGGTCACTGGATAAATAAGAATAATTGAGACTCAGAGCCCCACCCACCCCCTTTTGGAAACAGGGTCTCACTATGCAGACCAGGATGGCCTCATATTCACAGAGGCCTCTGCCTCCTGAGTGTTAGAATTAAAGGTGTGTGCTACCATGTCCTATCTGACGCAAAGCTTCTTAGAGGGGTTCCAGACTTAGCCCCCACTTTCTAGGGGCTTTAAAAAAAGATTCCAAATATCCAAAAGCAGACTGAAGGCCAGGTAATTTGGGAGTCCCACTCTAAACACTTTGCCCAGGACCCTAAATCTGGTTTACCAACAACAGCAGCAGTCTCGTTCACACTAAATGTGTCTTCATTCAGGCAATAAATTGTCTATTCAACCACAAGGACAGAGAGAAGCCTTCCAAATTGGTCCTAATCCTACATTGCCAGGGGCTCATACCATCTCTTGTTTTAATAAGCCCCAGTGCACATTCTTTTTTTTTTTTTTTTTTTTATTATTATGCATACAGTGCTCTGCTTGCATGTACACCTGCAGGCCAAAAGAGGGCACCAGATCTCATTGTGGATGGTTGTGAGCCACCATGTGGTTGATAGGAATTGAACTCATGACCTCTGGAACTGCAGTCAGTGCTCTTAACCACTGAGCCATCTCTCCAGCCACCCAGTGCACATTCTTTCAGAGATTACAATGGGCCTGTGGGATAGAACTGCTAATGTCTGACTGGTTCAGCATGATCCACCACAGACTCTGGATGTACAGGCTGGGGAAAAAGAGCAGTGGCAGTACTCTAGACACTCAGAGTTACAAACATTGAGGGTTTATTTGCTTCCAGTACAAAAACTCCAGGTTCCTCTGGTGCTAACACCACTTAGTTCAGTTCAGCTATCTCCTGCTTCACCTGTTCATTCTGTGCTTACTTCCTAACAAAGCAGAAGAAATTCATTTCTAAGTACAAGACACATCACATTATTTTAATTATTTTAGGTCCATTTCAAATATGCCCAGGTTCTCTGTGCCACACGCCTCCATTCCACATTGCAGAAATTCGTCCTCTTACCCGCCTGCTGGCCTGACCCTTTGTGACTCTGTGCTGCAAGGCAGGAAGAGTCAGAGCTGAAAGCCCAGCTCTTTATACTCCTCACCCTCCAGCGAACAGGGACAAATTCAGTCTAACAAAATGGTTTCTAGGAAAGGCAGGACTGGGTGCCATGGAAACAAGGCAGCTAAGTTGTCAAAGGGCTTTTCTGTTCCCTGGAGTACTCTTCTTTCTCCTTTGTCCCAAGTCAGTATCGCAGCAATGCATTCCATACACCACTGCTGCCCTGATTAAACTTCATTAACCTGAGCCCCCACCCCCACCCCAAAGGATGCGGGAGAACTTAACTTCTGGTAATTACTCATCAAATCAAATCCACAAGTAAATATGACCACCACACAATCTAACCAATCTGTTGTGTCCAGGCTCAAGTCCTCCTAAGATCAAATCTGCTAATAACACAGTTAAAACAGCTGTGAAGGAGAACAATTCCTCAGAGATCGGCCATGCGGTCTCATAAAAGGCCAGGCAGACAGAGAGCAGTACCATTCTGCTGCCCCCACAGCCTGAGACCTAGGAGTGGGGGGTGGGGGGTGGGGAATGCTGCTAGGCAGGGCTGTCAGACGCACTGCAGGGGATTCTGAGGGTCACTTACCTGCCCCGCTGTGTCTACAAGCTGAAGATGATACTCTTGCCCATTTACTGTGATCAACTTTGTGAAAGCTACAAGGGAAAAGAGAATAAAATACTAGTTTAAATACATTAGCTCTGGATCACTTACAAGTTTGAACAATGACAACTGATCAGACTGAGTCCCTAATAATCTTGGCAGAATTGCCATTAATGGAAATGAATAAGCTTTGACTGTACAGAGTGTCTCCTTTCTTCATCTGCCTGCTAACAACTGCTAATGAAAAATCAAACTTGAGGAAACCTTGAATCCTTCCCAAAGAAATTGCAGGCAGGCAGTAATTCACACTCTATAAAACCAACCTGACTGTTCTGTGGAGAGCACTTATGAACAAGTGAACTATGCCATGTAAAGCCTCCTCAATACTACTGTACCAGCAGCGCTATTCCACATGCCTGGGATGCTCCAAGTCCCTAACCCTGAGCTGACATCTCCGTGGATAGGAAACCCATACAACCACCAGAGAACTTGGTATTATGTCTAGGAAGATGGCACCAGGCAGAAATTATATTAACAGAAAAGCAAAACAAACTAACCAAATAAGTCAAGGGTGAGGGAAGAAGATACTAGAGATGAAAATGGCCAAAACACATTTTATATACACATGTAGTAAAACACTCCCCTACCTCCCCCCCCCCCAAAAAAAACCCAGTTATCGCATCCAGCCAGTTTAAAATATGCTAGCAATGTTGTGAAAAACAAGGAAACTGAACATAGGGAGTCTGGGCATGGTGGTACCCACTATCTAAGCACTCAGAAAGCAGAGGCAAGGTGATCTTAAGAGTTCCAAACCAGCCTGGAAAGATAGATGACTCAGGTTAAGAGCACTGTCTGTTCTTCCAAAAGTCCTGAGCTCAATTCCCAGCAACCACATAGTGGCTCACAACCACCTATGATGAGATCTGGTGCCCTCTTCTGGAGAGCAGGCACACATGTGGGCAGAATACTGTATAAATAATAAATAAATCTTAAAAAAAAAAAAGTTCCAAAGCAGCCTAGGCTACATAGCTAGTCTGTCTCCACCTCCTACTCCACAAAGATATGAGTATTAACTAGGTGAAGCCTGAAGTCTGCAAGTTAGCTATTTACTAGTGAAATCTCTGCCCCGCCCTCTTGTTTCTCTGTGTAGCTTTGGCTGCCCTGGACTTGCTTTGTAAACCAAACCAGGCTGGTCTCAAACTCAGAGATCCACCTGCTTCTGCTTCTCTGAGTGCTGGGATTACAGGTGTGCAACCACACCCAGTTACTAGTGAAACCTTACGTTAACAAGAGTCACAGATTTCTAAAACTTAGGCATTTACAAAGACAATGTGACTATGGTATGTTAAGCATCCTTAATTTATATCCACCAAGACAGCTACCAGCAAGCCATGCTTGGTAACACTGCAATACTCTTCATCAGAATATCTTAATCACAGCCAGCCACATGGTGCTGACGCCCACCTCCCCCCCCCCACCTTCTCCCTCCCCAAACAGGGTCTCTCCTGTGTAGCCCTGGCTGTCCTGAACTCACTCTGTAGACCAGGCCAAGGCTGGCCTTGAACTCACATTGATCCACCTGCCTCTGTCACCAGCCACCACAGCCCAGCTGACACACACTTTTAATCCCAGCACTTGGGAGGTAGAGGCAGGCACATCTCTGTGAGTTGAAGCCAGCCTGGTCTACAAAGCAAGTTCCAGGACAGCCAAGGCTACAGAGAAAAACTCTGTCTCAAAAAACCAACAACAACAACAACAACAAAAATCCTAACCACAAATGACAATGCCAACCAACCCTGAGACAGCACAGGTTATAAATGGCTCCTGTTCTTGCTTTTAAACCATAACCCTCAAGCTGAGTACACATTAGGTTGTTAAGGGAACACTACAGAAAAGGTAAGAAAACATCTGCACAAGAAGTACTTCTGCTGGTCTGTTCTCTAAACTAGAAAAAACATAGGTGTTGTTTGTTTGTTTTTTCCAGACAGGGTTTCTCATCCTTCTATTATCCTATAATTATTAAAAAATGACAGAATCCCAGAACTTTTTTTCTAAATGCTTCTGGAGACAAATCCTCCATCAGGCCTGGTCTCACATGCTTGACACCCTGGCTCCAGAGTCTACTAGGACCCTAAACAGTGAAGAAGGACATCTGAGCTCTCAACAGAGAAGCTGCTCTGGACGCGCTGATCATCAGTACAGACTGCACTCTGAGCATCTCTAAGAGTCTCAAAGCCAGGCTGGAGAGATGGCTCAGAGGTTAAGAGCACTGACTGCTCTTCCAGAGGTCTTGAGTTCAATTCCCAGCAACCACATGGTGGTTCACAATCATCTATAATGTGATCTGATGCCCTCTTCTGTCCTGCAAGTGTATATGCAGGTAGAGCACGGTATATATAATAATAATAAATAAATAAATCTTAAAAAAAAAAGTCTTAAAGCCAACCAAGAGAAGGCTGTGGCCGCACGTGCCCTTTCCTGCTTATGATATGAAATACAACAGCCTCAGAGACCTCTTTCCAGTGCTGCAGCATCTGCTGCCATCCCACAATAGCATGTTTCCCAGCAGCCTCTTTTAAGTCTTCAGGACTCAGAGAGCAGGGCGCTCCTCAAGGCACAAGGGTTTGGAGTGTTTTCATTCTATTCAACTTGACACCTAAACAAAGAGTTCCTGCTGAATGGAGGGGTGGGGATAAAAATAAGACTGCACTCAGCTCCTTTTTGCTGTATACCAAAGCTCCAGTGTGGGAGCAGATTTCTAATGACTGAGAATCACTTTCTTTATGTCAGAGGACATGGGCACTGAATAAAAAAGAATTTGGGGTACACTGAAGAAAATTTCTGACAGTATTCTTTAACTTACCTATTGGAGAAATATAAATTTAACAGATTACCCCCTGCAACCAAACCTTCAAGATTATACAGATAGTATTTGTGTACAAAAACTGATTTCTCAGTTCCTAGGTAGTTGAAAACAATACTCACTGTTTTCTATGGTTGGGTCATAGGAATCAACAAATTGGCCTTCAACAAACTGGATTGTCAATGAGGATTTTCCTGTAAAAGAGAACAGTTTAGAATTATTGGCACATTTGGATAAAAAAAAACTGTTTGCAAAAAGCCACTCAAAGACTAGAGGGACAGCTCAGGGATTAAGAGCCATGTGGACGGAAACTGAGTTTGATTCCCAGTACACATGCTAGGCAGCTCACAAATGCCTTAAGTCTAGCTCCCCTCCCACACACATAGTAAAAAATTAAGATGTCGATAGTTAAAAACAAACAAAACCCATAGCAAAAAACCATCTAGTAGGTAAAGAAACTGAAGTTTTAGGAATTACCACTTGTCTAAGTAATTTCAAAGGTGAAATAGATTTAATTAATTTGCTTTATATGAGAAGATTAATCAATTAAGCTATAACCATATGAACTTTTTTTTGACTTTCATAAGTACTACTGACAAACAAGCATATGGGAAAATGTTAAGGAAAATTCTTTAACAAAAGAGCAGAGGCTGGAGAGATGGTTCAGTGGTAAAGAGCACTGGCTGCTTTTCTGGAGGACCTGGGTTTGATTTCCAGCACCCACTTAGTGGCTAACAACTATCTGGAAGCCTAATCCTGGGGATTGGACACCCTCTTTTGACTTCTATGGGTAGGTACCAGGCATATAGATAGCGTACACACATACTATATATACATATGCAAAACATTCATATACTTTAAAAATATAAATCTAAATAAAGAATTAAATGAACAGGCAAACAAAAATGGGGAATGGGGGAGGCAGGTACAATTCCTGCAAATTTCCCCTCCATTTCAGTAATTAACAAGTTGAGTTTGTGTATGTGTCCATATACATGGCCTGTGGAAGCTACACAGAGTCTTGGATGCTGTCCCTCGGGTGCTGCCAACCCTTTCTCTTTTTATATAATAGAGCTCCAAGGCTCTACCAGACTTCCACTTCCCCATGCCTGGGATCAGAAGTGCTTGCCATCACAGCTGCCAAAGACAGAACAAAACCAAAAAACCCCACACTGTGGATGCTATAGATTGAACTGCAAGAGAAGTACTTTACAAACTGAATTGTCTCCCCAAACCCTCGAAATATATTTTATTAGTGCATATTAACTGAAAAAAAAAATAGGTACAAAAATTGTGCAAAATCTCATTCATAGTAACATACATAGTTTACTTTCATTATATTCATAACCCTATCACTCTAGTCCCCTCCACCTCTTGGTGGGCCCCTCTTCCTCTTAAAGAGACCCACTTCTATTTTCTTTTCTTTTCTTTGCAATGTAGAAACAAGTTTTATTTAAGATCTGAAATACAATTCCTAAAATATCAACTTTTCAGAAAACGGTGGCTACACAATAATGCACTGCCTCTATCATGTTAAAACGTGCATTTGACTCAAATACAAAACCCAAGAAACAAACCACCATTCTTCAGCAATTTGAGCAAAGATAGAATGAATCCCACTTCTATTTTCATGCTTCTCTTCCTTTCCTTCTTTCATTTAATTACTTTTTTTGGGGGGGGGGGTTCAAGACAAGGTTTCTCTACGCAGCCCCGCTGGCCCAGAACTTACAGAGAGCTGCCTACCTGTCTCCTGAGTGCTAGGATTAAAAAAATATATATATTAATTATGTATACAGTGTTCTGTCTGCATACAGACCTGAAGGCCAGAAGAAGGCACCAGGTCTCATTATAGATAGTTGTGAGCCACCATGTGGTTGCTGGGAATTGTAACTCATGACTTTTGGAAGATCAGTCAGTGCTCTTAACCTCCCAGCCACCTTTCCAGCCCCTGAGTGCTAGGTTTAAAGGTGTGTTCCTATACCACCCAGCTTTGAATCTATTTTTCAAATCTACATTCTGCAGAGAAGAGAAATTTAAAGGGTTTAATATTTTCCATTATTTTAATCAATCAATCAATTTTGAGATGTTGTCTCTCAGGCTTTGGCTGGCCTGGTGGAACTTGCTATATAGACTCGCTTTTGGGTTGCTGGGTGTGCAGCACTACCCAGGACAGAAAGCAGTGTTTTGTTTTGCTTTTTAAAGACAGAGTTTTTCTGTGTAGTCCTGGCTGTCCTGTAAATTCTTAAAGCAAGTTCTAAGCCAAGGTAATTTCATATGCTATCCCTGACACTTGCCACCACACTGCATGTTCATGTGTGCTTTTTTTCAGACATTGTCAGTGTTACTAGGTTATCAGCTTTTAAAGGGGGGGGGGCGCTTCTTATTGAAAATACTCCTTAATATAGAATTCTGAGCTGGGCGTGGTAGCACTGGGAGACAGAGGCAGGCAGATCGATGTGAGTCCTAAAGCAGCCTGGTGTACAAAGTGAGTCCAGATCAGTCAAGGTTACACAAAGAAACTCTGTTGCGGGGCAGAGGGAGGGATTCTGTCCCAATGATTGGAAAGGCCTAAGGATGCCCAAACAACTAGTATTCTGAGTTTCACAGGATCACCAGTACAGAGCTTGTATGTTAACACATCAAGAACTAGAACTCTAATTTCTTACTTCCCTATCTGCTTCCTTAATGTCTTCTGGAACATGTTAGAACAGGGTCCATAACTCCTGCCTCCATTATTTTTGTCAGGAAACAATAAACTGCGTCTTACTCATCTCATTGCCTCAGATATTATTACATGTCTTCTACAGGCTTGCCAGACTTAACTCCCACTTGGAAAGACCTTTCAACTCCAATCCTATAATGACAGGCAGGTGCAGTTCATGCTCCCCACATCAAACTGAATGGCACAGCTCACAGGCCTAGGAATGGTTTCACACCAAGGAGCCAGACGTTGAAATTAAGAGGCTGGAGAGATGGCTCAGAGTTTAAGAACACTGGCTGCGCTTCCAAAGGTCCCGAGTACAATTCCTAGAAACCACATGGTGGCTCACAACCATCTATAATGAGATCTGGTGCCCTCTTCTAGTGTACATACAGACAAAACACTGTGTGTGTGTGTGTGTGTGTGTGTGTGTGTGTGTGTGTGTGTGTGTATGATAAATAAAATTTTTTTAAAAAATTGAAATTAATTCATAAAAAGTAGCATCCACACACTGGAAGACAGAAAACCTCCCAGTTGGCACTCATTTACTCCTCACCAGTGGCTTGGTCCTTAGGACAAGCAGCATGGACTCCTAACTTCTTCATGGCCAAAGAACTAGAGCTGCCAGCTGAATCCACTGCTCTGAGCTCACTGACAACCTGGTGACCTTCTCAGGTCCAGTCACCACTGTTCTGCCTCTGCCAGCCTCCTGCTGCTTTGACTTCTTTGTTCTAGCCGCCACCGCCACTACCAGATTTCTGAGTGTATGACTCATTCTTGCCATTCTGTCATGAGCACAAACGTCAGTTCTTCATGGAAGCCATCCCAAAACCCATCCCACCTAAGGTAGCACCTGTTCCTAACAGTCCTCCTGTGGCTATCTGTCATCTCTTCTCACCACTCCGAGTTATCTGAAACAACCATCATTAATCCACTGAGATCCAGCTTGACACACTGCACACTCATTTCTAAAAGAAAAAGCGCGAGGCTCAGGTCTCATTTCTTCTATTCCGATAGGTTAACAGAACAATTTCACTAGCATTCATTGGCACTGATCACGGGTGTTATGGCAATATATTCTAAGCCCCAACACTCGGGTCTGTCCGTGATACAGCAGCAGCTCAGGAAGGACACAGAAGTTGAGTGGATGGTGTACAAATGAGATCAGGCTAGACGTGCTATCAATAAAGAAGACTATATTATTTCCAGGAACAAAGACAGCAAGGAAGAAAAAAATCCTTCTCTGTGTAGCCTTGGCTGTCCTGGACTCACTTTGTAGACCAGGCTGGCCTTGAACTCACAGAGATCCGCCTGCTTCTGCCTCTCGAGTGCTGGGATTAAAGGTGTGCGCCACCACTGCTCGGTGACCTACACTTTTCTTAACCTGAAACTTGCTCTATACCAGACTGGCCTTGAACTCATATCTGCTTGCCTCTGTCTCCTGGATTCCAGGTGGATCACAGACGTAGAAGATCCTTTGATGTGATCTCATCAGAGCAGCCATGTTCTGAATTAAAATTCCTTCACATATTCATATACTTATTTAAAGTTAAATACCTTAAATTTACATATATGCACACAGTATTTCAATCGTATTCATCTCCTCCCACCATCTAACCTCTCCTTCACCTCTCAATTTAAAAACAAAACCCCACGTAGTCCACTTAGTGCTGGTCATATATGCATGGGTATGAGGCCATTCATAAGAGCATGGCCAACCTACCAGGGACTCATAAAAACAAAAACAAGCCATCAGCATCCTATCTGTCTAGGGACAATTTTGTGCCAGTCTTCTCTGACCCATGGTTCTTAAATCTTTCTGTCCTCTCTTTCAGATGTTCCTTGACCCTTGTGGGGACAGAATGTGATACAGATATCCCATTTATGGCTGAATGTTCTAAAGACACTTATTCTCTGCAAATTGCCAACTTGTCAAAAGACACTCCATTTAAAAAATACACTTCTTAGCTGGGTGCAATGGTGTACGCCTGTAACCTCAGCAGAGGCAGGCTGATCTCTTTGAGTTCGAGGCCAGCCTGGTCTACAAACTGAGTCCAGGACAGCCAAGGTTACAGAGAGAAACCCCGTCTGGAAAAAACCAAAAACCAAAACCAATCCAAACAAAAAACACACTTCTTGTTGCACATTCTGAAGTCCTCATGTGTACTCTAATGAGAAAAGTTAACCCGCTACAGTAACAAGTCATTCGGGTAAATGCAGATAACGTAGTCTAGCCAAAATACCAGCAAAGAACAGTCAATTACTGTCTTCCTTCATAGTTAGCTGAGTAAAAGAATTTAAACCTTACTCTTTAGGGCATTAATTGAATTTCTCCTTCAGGCTGGCCCCTGGAGAAAAGGTATTATTCATTAAGAGAAATGGGGCTCTGAGCAGTTGGGTCTCCCTTGGGTCTCTCCTCCCCTGGACTTTCCTCCTAAGAGGGAGATCACTAATTACTGAAACCAAGACAGGAAGGAAGGTTACACTTAGCTGTTCTGCTGTCTTATTAGAAAGCAGAACAGCCAGGCAGTGGTGGCACACGCATTTAATCCCAGCACTCGGGAGGCAGTAGCAGGTGGATCGCTGTGAGTTCAAGGCCCAAAAATACAAAAACAGCAGAACACTAGACAACAGTCAGTGAAATCTTTGCCCCTCAACACAGAGCAGGCATCCTTGTAAATAAAACACAACTGCTGTGTTCAAGTGCTCTCGGCCCTGCTTCTGTACCTTAGCGTCAGAGACGCCTCTGAAACAGTAGTTCAGCTCTGGTGGAAAAGTCAAGTTGTGTGCTCTTCCCTCTGCTATGCATTCACTTCATCTACACTCCCAGTCTCAGCAGCTATAGTCACAAGTGCTTCTGTAGCCAAGGCTGGCTCGCGTGCTAACCAAGTTTTGTTCCCCTTCTCCTACTAGCCGTATCTCTCTATAGTTCCAAGCTTGGGAACATTTCATCCTTCAATAACCCTTTAAGATCTCTGTAAAGGAAGCCTGCTAGTAACTGGCTTGAGCCACTCAAAGCCCAAGGGGGCACACTCCTTGAGTGTTTGAGGTAGGAGGGGCACACAGACAGAACAAGTCACAGACCACAGGAACCAAGTTCCCTACTAGAGATATAAGGTAGGGAGAGATAAAGGCTGATGAGAAAATAAAGACGGCGATAATCTGGAGGAAGCAGGAAATACCCAAACATTATGAACTTCAATTTACATTCCTAGACAAATGAAGACTCCATTAATGAGACAAAACATCGTGGTGGTCACTGATGGTTAAGTCACTCAGAAGACACAGCTCTGGCTATGCCTGTGAGGGTCCTTTAGAGTTAGCTGAGGATGTACCATCCACCCTGCACGTGTGCAGCACCATCTCATGGGATTGGGTCCTGAGTGAGGAGAACAGGGCCAAGCGGCACTGAGCACGGACACTCATCTCTCTGCCTCCTGACTACAGATCATGTGACCAGCTGTCTCACATCCTCTTCCAGGACAGACTGTGTCCTTCAATTGTGAGGCAAAATAAACCCTTCTTTCTTCAAGTTGCTTTTTGTCAGGTATTTGGTCACAGAAACAAGGATAACAACTAATACCATTAGCCATCAAAATTATTAGAACAGATTAAATGAACCTATAACTCTGCCAAAAACTAAAAAGCAAGCAAAACCCAAAAACAACCCCCACAAACTGAGTTTCCAACACAATTATCAAAACCATTGCTTTTTTGTTGTTGTTTTAAAAACTTATGAAAAAACAGCTAGCTATGGTGTTACACTCCTTTAATCTCAGCACTCAGGAGTGCTGAGAAGTGAATTTCTGAGTTTGAGGCCAGTCTGGTCTACAGAGTTGAGTTTCAGGACAGTCAATAATATATAGAAACCCTGTCTCGAAGCACTGTGTAATCTCAATACTGGAGAGGCAAAGGCAGGCCGACGGCTGGGGCTTGCTGGGTAGCTGGCCCACCCAGTCTATCTGGTGAGTTTTAGGTGAGTGAGAGACCCTTTCTTAAATAGATGACAAGGTGCGTGAGGCTGGCCTCTCTGAGGCTCACAGACATTTTTGTTTGTTTGTTTTTCGAGACAGGGTTTCTCTGTGTAGCCTTGACTGTCCTGGACTCTCTTTGTAGACCAGGCTGGCCTCGAACTCATAGCGATTCTCTCTACCTCCCAAGTGCTGGGATTAAAGGTGTGAGCCACCACCGCCTGGCTTGACAAGCATCTTCTGAAATAAATTCTTTAATCCCAGCAGTCGGGAGGCAGAGGCAGGTGGATCGCTGTGAGTTTGGCCAGCCTGGTTTACAAAGTGAGTCCAGGACAGCTAAGGCTGTCTGGAAAAACCTAAATAAATAAATAAATAAATAAATAAATAAATAAATAAATATCTTTGCCTAGCACCTAATAGTAAAAGCATATCAATGTGAGTTTCTAGGAAAAATGGAATAATTTTGGCAAATTTCCACAGAGCAAAACAAACAAAAGACAACCCATTGTGACAATCATCCTCCATTTCCAGGACTCCAGGCACTTTATATCACAGCACCACCATTAGTGGAAGCTCAAAGGGAGGCGGATAGAACACTGATGAGGAATAAGATGTAAAACATTCTGATTTCAGAACTTTTTTTCCCTTTTTATGACGACCCCCCCCCACACACACACACAGGGTTTCTTTGTCCTTGGCTGGCCTGGGCTTTGTAGACCAGGCTGGCCTCTAAATCATGAGCCTTTGCCTCCCTGAGTGCTGGAATTAAAGGCGTGTGCCACCATGTCCGGCTTTCAGAAACATTTTAATTAGAGAAATACAACAGTGGGGTGAAAGCTTAGGATCTGAATTTAAGATTATGGTATAAAAGTTAAATTCTGTCAGGCATGGTGGAACACGCCTGTAAGCCCAGCACGAGGGAGGCAGGTCTCATTGAGTTCAAGGCCAGACTTGTCTACAGAGGGAGTCCAGGACAGCCAGTACTACAAGAGAAACACTCTGTTAAAAAAAAAAAGAATACAAAACAAAACAAAAAATGAAAGAGAGGGGGAGGGAGAGAGGGAGAGAGAGAGAGGGAGGGAGAGAGAGAAATTTAAGTTATGTTCTTTGGGCTTCAAAATATGGCTTCATATATAAAGCATAGCACCCACCACATAGTCAATACATGGTTATTAAATTCTATTACAGTATTCCCTGAGTCAGCTAATCTTTTCCCCAAATTATGATCAATACAACTTGAGAAGGGGGGAAAGTTTGTATTCCAGGAACTTCCAGCTATCAAGACATGAGTAGTATTGGTATAAGACAAGCATTAGAGTCAACAAATGAAGAGTATAGAAAAAGATCCATACACAGGTACGACCAACTGACTTTTGGCAGACATGCAAAAGATGTCAAGGAAGAAAGTACAGTATTTTCAAAACATGGTGCTCAAACAACTGGGCATTCATAAGGACACACACACACAGATAAAAAGTCAGAGAGACACAGAGAAACCCTAGCTATACCTAGTTGTTATTCTATCTTTAAAAAAGCATATGATCAAAAACAGATAATAAACTTAAATGTAAGATGAAAACTATGAAACATAGACATACAAGAAAATCTTTGTGACATAAGTTGAGGGAAATTTTTCTTATAAAAGCACAACCCACAAGATTTTTAAAAAGGAAATAAATTTGATTTCTTTTGTTTTGTTTTTCTCAGTGTAGCCTTGGCTATCCTGGACTCACTTTGTAGACCAGGCTGGCCTTGGGAAATAAATTTGAATTTATCAAAATTAAGAACTGTGAGGCAGCTTTCAGAAGGTCGTAAGGAAATCATAAGGAACTATACTATTAACTATATACCTAAAAATGCATATAGTACATGTGAGTCAGTGTATAAATAAACATATAGATCTTAAGTTTCCCCACCTGAGCTGACAATGCTGCCCCAAAGATTCATAGAGCAGCTAACAAAAACCCCAATACCAGGTACTCTGGGAGCCCTTTTTAAAGTCCGCAGGCCCCAAGCTGGATCTAACCTGAAGGCCTCCTCCCTGAAGACTATCATTCATGGTACCAAAAGGCACCTTGAAAGCTTCCAAGAAGGAAAGTAACCAGCCTAGCTATGATTACACTCGTGTATCATCCCAACTGAGTGTACCTGTGTGTGGATTTTCTCCTTGACTCTTTGCTTGTTGAATCTAATGCCTGTCTTATACCAGTAAGACTCTTGTCCTGATAGCTGTCGGATCCTGGTAGGCTCTTTTTAAAGTTTTTTTTTGAGACAGGGACTCTGTGTCATAGATTTGAAGAGCAGGCTGGCCTTGAACTCACAGAGACCCACCTGCCTGCCTCCTGAGTATTGGGATTAAAGGTGTGATTTATATTTTAAAACCCAGCCAAATAGGGGTTTCCAAGACAGGGCTCAGGAGGCAGAGGAGCCTTCATGAAGCCAGTTTACCCACATTCCATCACTAGGACCTACATGATGGAAAAAACCGAAATCCTTAGGTTATCCCCTGGCCTCTACACACACACACACCATGGCGACTGCAGATACATATGTATGTATACACGTGCACACACTTTTAAAATATTCCTGCTAAATATCAGCTAGATATATTTATATAAAAGATATAACTTAGAAAAGTATTAACAGCAAAAGCAAATATTTACATCCTGAGTACAAAAGATTTATTATGCCATCATGTAGATGACACCAAATTAACTTGGAAAAAATAAAATTATTTAAAAATGTATGTTTTCAAATCCATCAGGAGTCTTTCTACAGCCAAGTACAACAAAGAGAAATGGTAGGCTGGGTTCATTACAGAGTGTTATCACAGTTAAGAAACAGGGTTGTCAGGACACTTGGGAACTCACTGCATCAAGAACCCATCACAGGAAAATGCAACGGCTAGCACATTCCTGTTCTGAACTAATACCAAGTTAGATTTTCAGTTTCCAGCCAGGTACAGTAGTACCAGCATGTCTTTAATCCCAGCACTCAGGAGGGAGGGGCAGGTGGATCTCTAGTGTTTGAGGTTAGATTGGTCTATGTAGTGAGTTCCAGGACAACCAGGGCTATGTCAAGAGACATAAAATAAAAAATAAAAGAAAATCCCCATGCACTACAGTGTTGGAGTAATCTTTTTGCACACTGTGTAAAGGCAAGTCTGTACTAGCAGATAGCTACAGTGTCGGATCTTCGTATTGTTATTCATATGGCTCATCACCTGCTTTATAGTAGTCTGTAAACATACACCTTCCTCACTAGTCAATTAGTTAAATAAACATCTGCTTGCAAATAGCTGAGGCAAAAGAAGGGGGGGGGGAGAGGCTTGGAACTTCCAGGCAGAGAAAGAATTGAGAGGTAGGAAGATGGCCAGTGTGACACTGAGAGGGACAGGTGTCAGGACTGAATGAGAGAAGGGCAACAGGCCACATGGTGGGTTGGTTAATTAAGTTACATGAGCTAGCTGTGAGGTAGCCCAAGCTAAGGCCTAAACTGTAATAAAAATTAATAAATCTGTGTTTTTATGTAAATGGGGGTGGGTCCAAGAAAGTCCAGCAATACTACAGTGAACTTGAGAATCCCAAGAAAAACCTGCAACTTTGAAATGTAGTAACAAAATTCAAAGCTCTTTGTACTTTGTGTTATCAATGAAGCAATTCATGCGGCATAAAAGTACCAAGCAGAAGCAAGTTGTGGTGGCGCATGCCTTTAATCCCAGCACTCTAGGGAGGCAGATCGCTGTGAGTTTGAGGCCAGCCTGGTCTACAAAGCGAGTCTAGGACAGCCAGGGCTACACACAAAGAAATCCTGTCTTGGAAAAACTAAAAAAGTAACAAGCAGTTTACCTCAGTAAGACGGACTAAGAAATTCTGAGAGCACTTTATTAAGTGTTAGAGTTAATATGACACTTTGTAACAAACCAAAGATTTCACAATGTTTCCCACCATAAAAACCATGACCAGGGGCTGGAGAGATGGCTACCAGTGGTTAAGAGCACTGCCTGTTCTTCCAAAGGACCAGGGTTCAATTCCCAGCAACCACATGGCAGCTCACAACTATCTGCAACTCCAAGATCTTACACCCTCACACCAACACACACAAATTAAAATTAAATATTTTTTAAAAACCATGACCAAATTCAGTTTCCACTTAGTGAACAATCCACTTATGGACGATATTGGACAATATTAGGTCATTATTTTGTACCTCAATTAAGAAAAACACTGCACATGAATAACTTCCTGTACTACAACAGGTAGAGGCAGCTGGCTCTCATTTGTGATACAGCTGCTGTTTTTATTTATGTAGCTTCCCCAGCTTTCAGCGAGGCCTGTAGTTATAAAAAGCATGTTTTAGCATACTGGCTGCATGCTGCCACCGGCAATTTTATTTAATCTTTGGAAACTTCACTACTACCAAGTACAAAGACAACAACACATGCAATGTGCATCACAAGAGGTCAAGGGCGCTGCATACAGTTCCTTTGGCAACTTGCTGCTTACCCTCGGCGTGAAGGACTTTCTAAGGTTCCTTTGAGGCCCTGCATCTTGTGCCCGCCTTCCCAGCTTCACGTCTTCCGCTCGCCTCATTATGCTTCACCACCCCCGCTTCCCTCCGTTCTCAATCATGCCAAGATCTTTCCTGCCTCACTCAGTCCTCCCCGCCTCTTACAGCACTGGAGGGTCTCTCCTAGGCGGCTCTTAGACATGCCCTTGCCAATGGTACACACAATGCACCTACTTTTGATTCAACTTTATACAACAGTGAGTAGCAAGATCCCATGCTGTGCATTTCTGGAACCTTCTTCAAGACTCATAAGATGGAAACATCATCAAGTCAGCCACTGCATTATGCTCACATTTGTACAAAAGATGCAAATGTAATGCGAATGCCCGTGTGGGCACCCCTCAGCAGGAACCAAGACAGCAGACACAAACCAAGTGGTGAATCATTTTATTCTCTAGCACCACATCCTCACAGAGGAAAAAGAAGCCATTTTCACTTACCAACGTTCTTAAGGACACATTAAGAGTGATTAAGTATACTGGGTCTTGACCCTTGCACAGTTTTTTTAGCATTCTCCAAGAGGGCCAACAAGATGGCACAACAGGGAAAGGTGTCTAGAGACCCACAACAAAGTGGAAGGAAATTGACTCCTGATAAAAATTGTTTGACCCTGACTAGGAGCCATGGCAGGTGTATTGCCACACACAGTAATTAAAAAACAAACAACCCTCCCCCCAAACAAAAAACCTTCTGTACGATGAAAATGCAATGTCTGAATAAGCACTTCTGCTACACACAGAAATACGATTGTCTCCAAGACAGGCACAGGGTAACTGAGAGACATCTGGACCAGCTACTTTTAATCACATCTTTTTACTTAGAATAACAACAATTATTAGTTCAAATCCAGCAGATTAAAGAAGACATTAAAGAAACAAGATCTCAGCGGGCACAACAGTATCCATGCAATTTCGGCAATTGGAGGCACACTCAGGGAGGTTTACTGAAAGTTGTAAGCAGCCTGAGCTAAGACCCTATTTCCCCTGTCCTCTCATCGTTCTAGATGGGAAAGGAGCTCACCAATGTTGGAGGACCCTGCTGTTTGAGGGTGCAGTTCTCCCAATCCACATAGCCTTTCTGAGGTTGGTGCTGGATGGACTCCCTCTCCCCAGCAGGGCCTCCTCCTCTGCCTGACCTCATCTTTAGGCACAGATGCCCCTAACCACCTCTGATATATGGCCTTTGACACAGCTACCTGCTAGCTCTCCCCTCCCTGTGCCTATAGGATTATTAGGTACTGTGTTCCCTTTAATTTGACAGGAGTGTGCTGCCAAATGCAAATCACGCATCCTTGGAATTCCTAGTTCCAACCAATTACGTACACCTATCCTGCGGGCCCCCTACCCACTCCCCAAGGACTTGTTCACCCTAAATGAAGTTGATCCATCTCTCTGAAGTGGCTCCAGAGGCTATTCCATCATGCTCTCGGCCTTCCCTTTCTGCTCCTCCTGCCCCATGGGCTAGTGGCCAACAGCCCCCGCCCCCTCAAGAGGAGAACCACACACCAAGTAAAAACTAGTTGCACAAATGTCAAATTACAACTATCAAGGAAGAACGCATGATTTGACACCTCCCCCCATTCCTTTTTAGTGGTACTGGCAATTAACATAGGGCCTAGAACATGCAAGGCAGATGCTCTTCCAATGAGCTATGTTCCTGGCCTGTTTTTTTTCTGGAGGTACAGGTGAGGTGGGTGGAGGGGTTGCGCAGCCTTGAATTTACGGTCTTTCTCCCTTAGACTCCCTAGACTTCCAGCCCCTAGGCTAGAAAGTTAAAAAAAAAAAAGTTTGTAGATTAAAAAGTATTTTTAATGTATATGGGAGTTTTGCCTACATGTGGATGCTGAGACCTGAGTTTGCCCGGTTCCCTTTACATTAGACCTCACTGTTCTGAAGTGTTTATACCTGACTGATGCTGTGTTGTGGCACTTAGGTCACTGGTGCACTGTCACACAGATTATCCATGTGTTGGTACACTTAATTTGTAGACTTGCTGTTAAAAGCTTTTCTAGGAGCTGGAACATTGTCCTGGGTTCCAGGTCCCAGCATCCACCTGCAGCTCACAGGCTGTAACTCCAGTTCAAGGGGATTCAGTGCCCCTTACTCCTCAGGCAGCACACACATACAATACACAAGCATTCATGCAGACACAACATCCATATACATTAAAAATACTTTTAGTCTACAAAAAAAATTTTTAAACACCTTTCCAAGGTGGGACTGTAGACTGCATACAGTACCAACCTAAGACTAACCAGTGACAAGGGCCAGTGAGATGGCTCGGGGCATAAAGATGCTTTCTGACAAACTTATCCCCAGGACCCACATGCTTGAAAAAGAGAACCAACTTCCAAATGTATCCTATGTACATTACCTGCCTATCTCAAATAAATATAATTACAAAAAACACTATTGGTTACTACTTAACAGAAGTTTGGTGAGCACCAAAAATACACTATTAAAAACTGTTTTCAGCTGATGGTGGCACACACATTTAATCCCAGCACTTAGGAGGCAGAGGCAAGTAGATCTCTGAATTTGGGGCTAGCCTGGTCTACGAAGCGAGTTCCAGGACAGTCAGGGCTACACAGAGAAACCCTGTCTTGAAATATCAAAATCAACCAACCACCACCACCAACAACAACAACAACCCCGCCCCCCCCCCCACTACCTGTTTTTAACTATTCATCTACTAAGGCTAATTTTCGCCTCATACTGGAATGAAATTAGGAGCAGATGAAAACTCACTGCTTTAAAAAAATTATTAAAAGATTCTTAAGCCAGGCGTGGTGGCGCACGCCTTTAATCCCAGCACTTGGGAGGCAGAGGCAGGCGGATCGCTGTGAGTTCGAGGCCTGCCTGGTCTACAAAGTGAGTCCAGGACAGCCAAGGCTACACAGAGAAACCCTGTCTCAAAAGACCAAAAAAAAAAAAAAAAAAAAAAAAAAGCACTCACACACAAAATAAATCAATCTAAATAAAACAATTCTTTAAATCCGAAAAACACTATCAAAGTCTAGTTGCTTGCCAGGCATGGTGGTTAATGCCTTTAATCCCAGCACTTATGAGACAGAGGCAGGCGGATCTCTGTGAGTTCAAGGCCAGCTTGGTCTACAAAGTGAGTCCACGACAGCCAGGGCTCCACTGTCTTGAAAAACCAAAAAGGTGTGCAGCACCACCACTGCCCGGCTTAAGCCACAATTTCTTAAACGACACATTCTGAAGGCACCCACTGAACTTCTTTTGAGTGTGGTATACTCGTGTGTACAGGTGTGCATGGGCACGTGCAGAGGCCAAAGAGAGGTCAGGTGTTCTATCATTCTCCACCTTACTCCCTTGAGACAGGGTCTTGCACTGAAACTGAAGTCTAGACAGGCAGGTGGCCAGCAAGCCCCAGGTATCCGGTCTCTGTCCCTACCAGCACACTGCCTTGCGGTCCTGGGCCTCACAGTTGCACAGAAAGCACCCTACTCACTGAGTTATCTTCTCAGCCTTCACATTTCTTAAACAGATCATGTCAGGACAGGATCATTTAATGCAACAGAGTCCAATACACTTGTGTTCAATTGAGAACAATCAAACATGTCACGTTACCTTACTCTATGAAGAATCCCAACAGCACTGGTCACACTCTGACAAGGCAACTCATCTACTCTTGCTGAACTGCCAGTCACCAAACCACGGCCGTTCATCTGATAAACTTCTGCAATCCTGTGAGCCCATTCCTCCTAGCGCCATTAAAAGGATTACACACAGCTGCGTGTGGCGGTGCACCTTTAATCCCAGCACTCGGGAGGCAGAGGCCGTTGTGAGTTCAAGGCCAGCCTGGTCTACAAAGTGAGTCTAAGACAGCCAAGGCTACACAGAGAAACCCTGTCTCAAAAGAAAAAAAGAAAAGGATTACAGATGACAATTAAGCTTTTGGAAGATGATCTAATGACAAACTAGATTACCAACGCTGTGACAGATATTCCAGAGAGAGTGGCTCCTCACTTAGCACTCACTGGAGTACTAAGGCCTCCACAGCTATAGAACAGCAATGTACCCAAGGAAGCCGCTACATATGGCCACACCAAAATAAACAAAGGATCTCCCTAAAAGCTAGACTGAATTACTGGTGACACTGAGGTGACATGTCCTTAAAAGGTTCCCTGCTGCAAATACCCAGAAAATACTGTAGGAGCGAAGCTGTCCAGATTTTAAACCCTTTTGGTAGGTTTATCAATGTTTGAAAGCAAAACAAATAAAACAATCACATTTAAGGTTTCGCTGAAGGCAAACTTATCAAGAAGCAGAGCCAAGCAGTCTAGTCAAAATGTCAAACAGCATTTAATCAAGAACTACTCTGTGCTATATCACCAATCAACACAACTGCCTAGACACACACACACACACACACACACACACACACACACACACACACACACACTAACACACTCTCTCTCTCTCTCTCTCTCTCTCTCTCTCTCTCTCACTGAAATTTCTATCTATACTTTGGCACCAAACACAGAGATCTCTCTAAGTTCTGAGAAGTCTGAACAGTGGGCAATTCCCGGAAGAGTGGCTAGTTCGTGCAATCAAGCTGGCAAAAGGCCAACCCCACTCCTCTGCAAAGAATCCAGAAACTATAAAATATTTCTGTTCACATGAAAGCAAACTAAAGTCAAATGTAACACTGGGAGTAACACAGCCTCTCCAAAGTATCTTTTACTTTAATCATTGCACTTGAGAGAAAAAAAAACTATGGAGAAAACAAAAACTGTAGGATGTGGAAATATGACATGGGCTGGGGGCACAGTAATTAGGTCTACACTCCTGTGTTCCTCTGCAGCCTAGCACCGCACTAACAAACAGCATCCTTGAATGAACATTGGTGAAGAAAAGGCTAGCTCATCTATCCTAGCTCTGGTGGGGCTTTCACAGGAAACCCAGTCTGGGCTATACAGTGGGTCCAGACCACCTCAGTTTACATAAGACCTTGCCTTAAACAATCAGTATGACTTTCTATTCGACAGAAGTTCTTTAGCAAAGTAGACAAAAGACTAGACTTATTTAATTTCAGGAGAATAAAGCCCACATCTTTAAAATATTCTTTTGTCTTGAAAATAGGTAACCCGGCTACTTGAGACTTACGCCTTGCTCATTCAGGATCACTATAGCCCTCTGTGTATTTATCTGATTAGAGGGTGCTCAGGTTATGTCATGGTCCCATTATCCAAATTTGGAGGGAATTCAGAAAACGGACAACAGCATGGTGATCCGGACAACCAGCAATGGTTCCATATTGGTGTTTAGTACATGGTCTCTTAGACTCTGAAAGCTCAGTTTTGTACATGTTAACTCTAGGGTTGCAATTGCTAAGGAAATCACCTCTTTTTCAAAATGAATCCCTCAGTTAGTACTACACTATGCAGGAGTTGGTAACCTTTCTACTCCAGGCACCTCTATCTCACACTCACTCACCTTCCCTAAGGTTTTCTACAGCTCTAGAAAGGAGACATGGTGAACGTATGAGTAAGCAGGCCCAGACTGTTGGTCAACAAGCACAGACCATGGCACCAGCAGTGAAAAGCAGGGGTGAGAAAGCAGAATGGAAGGTCTAACGGGGAGTCCACGCAGCGGGGAAGGCTTTCCTGAGGCAGTTACAGCACGTCAGCCTTCCCACCTGCCGCTTCCTTCATCACTCCTCAGTGGTCCCTCTGTCAAGTGCACATTTTCCGGAGACAATTACATCTTTCAAACAGCACTTAAAGATGAACGTGATAGTCCCAGGTTTCATCAAAGACAATAAAGCCTCGCCCTGCAGCATGGCTAAGTTCAAACGTCCTATTTCACAGGATGGACTGAATACTAGCCCGTCTTCACACCTAGTCCACTCCCCGCCCCACCCAGGCCCACCTCTCTTCGGCAAATAAGGTGACAGCTAGGAGAAGCTTCAAATGTATGTCAATCGCTTGGTGATGGTGTTGGGAAAACAAAAGGACTTTTGAGTTACTTTAACAGCCTGGTTCCGAGTGGCCTGGCCTTATTTCTCCTCAAAGGGAAAAAATTAGGACACTGGGGGTTCGGAGATGTCTTTCTCGCCTTTCGGATGCTGGCCGCCAGCAGCTACCTAGCGGGTCTCTGAGGGGCTCAGTCTAGGTTTCTTCGAGACGAAAACTTGCCCTCTGTGGCCAAAGCTCTTGTTTTCTCGTTTTCTTTAAAAGGTTTAACTTCTCTACAGATGGAAAGGTCACAAAGGAGAGGTTTCCTTTGTTGAAATGCCCGGGGCTTGTTGAATTGGGGGAGCGGGTGGGGAAAAGACGGTGTTCAGAGAAGGCGGGACAGATGCGGGGACCCGACTAGGTGGCTCCGGGCCGCAGGATTCCGGTACTGTGACCGAGGGCACAGGTCCCGGGCGCCACGGCCCGCGGCCCCCGCCACCTGTCCGCCGCGCCCGAGGACAGGAGAAGGCGCCGCCGCCTCCACTCAAAATGGAGGTTATGAAACGCGCGCCACCAGCCCGCCACATGGCCGCGCCGCCACAAACTTCGCGGGCCCGGCCGCGTCCTGGGGCTGAGACCCGGGCACCGCGGGCGCCGCCACTCACCCACAGACCGGTAGCCCAGGATGGCGATCTTCCGGGACTTGGACTGCGGCATCTCGACGGCCTTCTCAGCCCCGGCCCAACCACATCAACCGCGGCGGCGGCGGCTCCTCCGGCTCAGGCTATCGGCGGCGGGTGCGCCGGGGGAACGCGGCATACAGAGCGCGGCGGCGGGCGCGGCTGCCACTCGCTCGCTCGCTCAACCGCCCGGAACCGACCGCGCGGGCCCTCCCCCCACAACACACCCACGTGACCGCGCGCGGCCGCGTCAGCACCGCCTCCCGCCGCCGCCTCCCGGCCCGGAACGCGCGGGGGTGCGTCGGGGGAACGTTTTACTTTAAAGGGAAAAAGCGGAGACGCCCCAAGGCCCCCGGAAAAGTCACGACCGAAACTCGCTGCGTCATGACCCTCCCACCTACTTCCGCCGCTTTTTAATTACGACAGTCCTGCCCGAGCGCTGACTGGACGGCCGCGCGATGACGCAATGGAAACTCCGTCTCCTATTGGGGAGTAGGAGGGGGTGGAGCCGAGGAGCGGGGCAGCGCCTCGGGGAGCTAAAAATATATTCTGTCTGCGTTTGCTCCGCTGGGCGCCTGCGTGGTCTAAAAGTGTGGTCCTGCCGAGGGTTGGGTGGATGGGCGGGTTGGCGAGCGGGGAGGGACGGAGGGAGGGGGGGTAGGAGAGAAGGAAGGCAGCCCCCCCAGTGATTGGCTGATATGGAGCGTGGGGGCGGAACCAGCGGCGAGAAGCGCCGTGATTGGTGAAGTGACGAGCCGTTGGCCGACTTGCGCCTGCCGGCCCTTAAAAGGCGCGAGGCGCGTGGCCCCAGCCGGCTGCCTGTAGGTTGGCTGTCACCTCTCTTGGTTCTTGTTTATACTTTAAATTACCGTCCTGCTATGTTAGCGTTAGCCTGTGCTTAATGTGGGTAGTGACTAAGCTTTATTCGTGGCTGAGGGACTGTGGGAAGAATGGCATCTGTACAGCTTCCGAATGTCAGAAATTCCATTAAAAGCCGCGCGAGCTGCCCAGTCCTGGTGCGGACTGAAGGCGACGCGCCGGGCGGGCAGCGCGCGCCTCGCGTGGAAAGGCGCACGCGTGGGAGCCCCGCTGTCAGATCAACGCGTCTTTTCACACTGAACGCTCGAGAGGTTATTTCTGGAGAAACGTGAAAGTCAGCCATTGTCAAGATCCCTGAGAAAAAGCGGGAGGCTTCGCTATCCTGTGTGGGCGAGCCACGCCTGAAAAGGGAAGGCTGGCATATTTTCGACAAAAGGCGTCGGGAGGGAGCTCTTGTCTCCGGAGAGCTAGAGTTGAGACGACCTCATTGAAGAGCAGGAAGGAAAGCCAGTCTCTAGGCCTCGTTCATGGATGCCCCAGGTTAAAAGCTAGGCGTGGAAATGAAGATTCCAACAGAGAACATTATGCCTGTCTTTCATCTTTTCTTCTTGATAGCCTTGTTTTCAGGGTCTTATCGTACAGGCTGGCCTGGAATCTTTTAGTTTTTTGACACAGGGTTTCTCTGTGTAGCCCTGGCTGTTCTGGAATTACTCTGTAGACCAGGCTGGCCTCGAACTCACAGCGATCTGCCTGCCTCTGCCTCGCGAGTGCTGGGATTAAAGGCTATCCTGCTACCGTGATCTTCTGATTCTTCTTTACCCATGTGCTTCCAAATTACCAACTTCCAGTTACCAGCTTCCAAACCATGTTTATTCAGAGCTAAGGACTGGGCCCAGGATGTCCATTAGGCAAGTACTCAGACGACTGAGCTACAATTGCCTTCCTCCTAGCACCATTTTAAGTATTTAAAAATAGACTCGGGTAAATGTATATTTATCAGATGCCCCAATCCACCAGTATTCTTGAACCCATAGCATTAAATTCGTTGATGAATGTAACTTAGCTTAATTTTATTTTATTTTATTTTTTTTAAATATTTTTTATTTAATTTTAATTTATGTGCATTGGTGTAGGGGTGTCAGATCTTGGAGTTACAGACAGTTGCGAGCTGCCATGTGGGTGCTGGGAATTGAACCCGGGTCCTTTGGAAGAGCAGGCAATGTTCTTAACCACTGAGCCATCTCTCCAGCCCCGCTTAGCTTAATTAAAAAAAAAAAAAGGCTCCAGCAAGATGGTTCAGCAGGTAAAAGTCTTACAACCTGAGGAACCGTGGATCCCAAGGTGGGAAAAAACCTACTCTCAATGGTTGTTCTTTGACTCCTACATCTATTCGATTTTATGCACACATCTGCCGGGGGCGGGGTAGGGTGGAAACGACTAGCAACTACCACCACCACCACCACTAAATAGAACAGGATACAAACAACATGCCATACATAGTGAGGGTCTATGTATTTTGTATATACTTATATATGCTTTTGTATTGTGTCCTGAGATCTGCTCAAAAATATCTTCCTTTGATAGCCTTCAAAAAGTTTAAAAATACTACTTTAGCCTAGGAATATTAGTAATCAGGTAAAAAAATAGTTATAAAATTCAAGAATTTCCTAGCTACTGTCTTAAAGCTCTTCAATGTCAGATTTGAGAATTTAGAAGATTTTGCTATTCCAGAGTCCATTGACATCACTTTCAAAGATGGCCCAAGGAGCTAGAGTGATGGCTCAGTGGGTAAGAGCACTTACTGCTCTTGCAGAGGACAGAGTTTGCTTCCCAGCACCCATATGATGGCTAATAACCAGCTGTGACCCCAGTTCCAGGGCATCTGACAGCCACTTCTGGCCTCTGTGGGCACTACATGCACTCAGTGCACAAACTCATACACGCGGGCAAGATACATGGCTCAGATTATCTAAGATAAATAGATACCTTTTGCTTTTTTTTTTTTTTAAGCTGGGTGTGGTGGCTCCCACCTTTATTCAGGGTTTCTCTGTGTAGTCCTGGCTGTCCTGGAACTCACAGAGATCTGCTTGCCTCTGCCTCCTGAGTGCTGGGATTAAGGCATGTGCCACCACCACCCGGCCCTCTGTGTTCTTTTATGTTGTTTCTCTTCTGTGTACCCTAAGACTCTGAAGTCTTCCATTTAAATCCGTAGAGAGTGAACATAGTTCAGTTGATGACCATTGTCCCTTGAGCAGCTCATGCCAAACATGTGACTTGTGCAGATAAGTGTTTTTCAGCCTCCACTACTGGGGCTGGTGGCCATTCTTTAAGTCAACCAGTCTTATATTGTATTTCCTATTGGTATCTGCAAGCTATCAGATTTCTAGTTGTGATAGAATTTTATTATATTTTATTTATTTGTGTATATGTGTGTGTATGTGTGTGCACACACACACAAGTGCACCTAGCATGGTATGTTTGGAAGCCAGAGAATGGCTTTTGAGAGTCTTTTTCTCCTTCCACCATCTGGGTCTTGAGAATCAAACTCAAGTCAACAGGCTTGGTAGCAAGCACTGCCCCTCACTGAGCCATCTCACCTGCCTGCAGTGTAGTGTTTTGATTTCCTGAGACCCCTCCCCCACCCCATTATTGAATCAGAAGAAGCTAAAACCCCTTGTTTACTAAAAGAATACTGTGAAATGGCTTCTCGTAGGAAATCTTGACCTTCATTGAGGTAGATGCCTGAGAGTGTTGAACGTTTGATGAGAAAAGGGTGGAGGTGAACACGATCCATCACAATCTTGCAAACCCAACTCTGAGTTGTCGCAGGAAAGGTGCTCAAAATCAAAGTGCAGACTTGGGGGAATGTGCCAAGCCAGTCTGCTACGTGGGCAAACTTGCCGTCAGAGGGTCAGCTCTTAACCCTGTCGACAGAGAGGGGCCTCCTCAGCGAAGAAATGCCCCTATCTTAGCATTTCAGGATGAGTTATCGTCTTGAGGAAAGCAAGTCATGTGACTTTTACTGCAAAGAAAATCTTGCCCTTTCTGAGCAGGGGCTCAACCCGCTGTACTTCCTGAGACATGGGATTTATGGGGTGCTCCTAGAGAAGGGAAAGTGAAGGGGCCAGTTCCAAATCCTTGGAGGAAGACGTGTCAGAGGACACTGACTTAGCAAGGCATCAGGAGGACAGGTCTAGGCTATGCAGTCACTGTAAACTTCTCACTGTGGTTTGACTTGTGTTCCCCCCAAAAAGGACCCGTGAAAGTTCAGTCCCTATTAGAACACTCTCAGTTGGAGATAGGGCTACTGCAGACACAATCTGTTAAGATGAAGTCATACTATAATGCCCCCCAAGCCAGTGTAAGGAGTGACTGTCTAAGAGAAGGAGAGACAGGCATGAGGGAAAATGGTCACTGTAACAGACCCCACAGTGCTCCTGAGATTGTGTGAAGCTGGGTGAGGTGAGGAAGCATACTCCCTGTGACCCTTCAGAGAGAACACAGTTCTGCCAACACCCAAATTGCATACTATGACTCTCTAGCATCCTCAGAGTAACTTTCCATTGTTTTAAGCAATTTAGTTGGCTATATTTTGTCACTGAAGTCACAGGGAACTTCATCAACTCTCCTCAGATTGCCAGCAATATTTTCTTTTCTTTGAGACAGGGTTTCTCTGTGTAACAGTCCTGGCTATCCTGGACTTGCTTTGTAGACTAGGCTGGCCTTGAACTCACAGCGATCCACCTGCCTCTGCCTCCCGAGTGCTGGGAGTAAAGGCGTGTGCTGCTACTGCCCAGCCCAGCCAGCAATCTTTTTCTAAGTTTGAATGTAGTTTTCAGAGGCCCAAGGTTTACCAGGCTACGGAGGCTGTTAGCTCAGTAGCCAGTAAGAGGACTGGAGCAGAATATACATAGCCCATTCCTAGGAACCTGGGAAATGTTTAAGAAAAACCAGGAGCCTTAGTCCTTGCAGTAACACAGGTGATGGCTTGTGGTTCGGGGGATACACATACCCTGCAATTGTGCGGTAGATGTAGACTTTAGTCACAGTTATTCACAAGCCACTGAAAGGTAATCAACACTTGAGATGCACACTAGATTCTGGCTCAGCTCATATGAAGGGCTGGCTCAGTATTGGATTTCTTCCAAGACACCAGGCTGCAGGGAACCTCTGTGAGGATGCAAGAAGGAAAAAAAAGGGACAATTTTTTTCTAAATGTTTTTATTTCAACATAAACTAATTGATCTTTGTTTTCTTTTGTTTGTTTGTTTTGTTTTTTAAAAGTTATTTATTATTATGTATTCAGGGCTCTGCCTGCATGCACACCTGCCAGTCAGAAGCAGGCGTCAGATTACATTGTAGATGGTTGTGAGCCACCATGTGGTTCCTGGGAATTGAACTCAGAACCTCTGAAAGAGCAGACAGTGCCCTTAACTGCTGAGCCGTCTCTCCAGCTCCTGATCTTTGTTATTATACAATGTATGGATTGACCATGATACCATCACTTGATCTGTGTGACAGTGGCATGTTATGATAGGTATGACAGGGAAGTCGTGGTAGTTTCTTCACTGTTAAGTGCTCAGAATGTTGGGTATTGCCTGCCTCTCAGTTTCTTTCTTTCTTTCTTTCTTTCTTTCTTTTCTTTGTTGTTGTTGTTGTTTTAGAGACAGGGTTTCTCTGTGTAGCCTTGGCTGTCCTGACTCACTCTGTAGACCAGGTTGGACTTGAACTCACAGAGATCTATCTGTTTTGCCTCCTGAGTGCTGGGATTAAAAAATGTGTACCACCACAGCCTGATTTTTTTTTTATCTTTTTAATTTTTTCATGTTGACAGTTTCTTAACTGTCAACACAATGAAGGGTCACCTTGACAACCTGGCTAGGTGTGTCACCAGCCCATGTGTACAGAGCCAGTGTTTGTCTCCTGGTCAGTCTGTAGTCTCTGGGAGTGAGCCTCTGTGCTCAGGTCTCTAAGGGGTGGGAAGTAATGTTATATCATTTCCCTACTGCCTGGAAAAGTTCCTTAGCATTTCTTGTTGTCTCTTAGACACAAATTTTCTATCTCAAAATGTCTTTATTTCATTTCTTTGACTTTTATTTAGAAGCCTATAGACTTACACATAATCTAAGAAATAGCACAGGAAAGCCTTATGTGTCATTATGCAACATATTGCATAAGTATAGATAATATGAAGATTCAGTTCTTTATGTCATATTTAGAACTCACTAGCTTTAAGCCGTGTGTGACTGTGTACACACTTCTTTCTTGGGGCAGTGGTTTTTGGTTTTTAAAGACAGGGTTTCTCTGTGTAGCCTTGGCTGTCCTGAACTTGTTTTGTAGACCAGGCTGGCCTCGAACTCACAGTGATCTTCCTGCCTCTGCCTCCCGAGTACTGAGGTTACAGGCATGTGCCACTGCACCCGGCTGTGTACACACTTCTTTCAGAGTTCCTACAAAGGTAGATCCATATAAGCACAGGCACTGCTCAGGTGTAGACAGACACATCACCACAAAACCTTTCCTTATCCTTATCCTGAGGGGAAGGTCTTCTCCTCAGGGCTGGAGAGATGACTCCATGGTTAATAGTGAACACTCCCCGAGATCTTGAACAGCCTCCTGCTCAGTCCCCCAGAAGCAATTCACGTAATTGGTGAACGTGACTTCACACAGGGAAGTGAGCCACCTTTTTCTACACTACCTTGCACTTTTGCCTTAAGGTCTTCTACACAACTAAGTCCTTTGGTGTTTCAGGAGTACCTCCCCACACCCACCCATCCACTTTTGAAGTGTTCTTGACCCTTGGACTTCAGTGTTGACGGTTTTAAGTCTTTTCCGTTCTGCTTTGATTTTTGTGCATTTTTAGCTGGTGATTTCCTCACTGGAGTTTCAAGATCTCTGGCAGCAGAGGAAGTCTCTTTAAGAAAACAGTTTAAACACTGAAAGATTCCATCTTACTTCCCAACTGTCCTTTTGTCGTACAAAGTAATTACTTAACCTCCATGTTTGCTAAATGTGCTCCAAGATTCCATAGCCAAGGATGTGCTCTCTACATGCCTGTGTAGTTTTTAAGGATAGAATGCTACTCTTCACTTGGCCTTAAGTATATATGGAATGTTATGACCGGACATAATAATAGTGATGGTCAGACGTGGGGATGGTGTGAAGACAAAAATAGACATGCGAGATAAACTCAGCATTTCAGTAAGGAAGGGAAGTAAGCATGCTGCTCTTTCAGAATACTTGAGTTTGGTTCCCAATACCCACATTGGACAGTTCACAACCACCTGAAACTCCAGCTCCAAGACCTCCAACTCCTATGGCCTCTGCAGACACCTGCACTCACACGTACACACCCACATGTAAACACATACACAGAAAAATGGTAAAAAAAAAAAATCTTCAAAAGAAAGAAGACATTGTCATCAGGCACAGAATTTCAGGTAGATGTTTGTGTGTTTTCTTCGTACATCTTTAACAATGTCCTGTTTCCTTTTTCTGACAAAGAGCCAGCTGTCGTCTCACTGTGTGCTTCTGTGTACTTTCAACATTTCTCTTTATCTTTGGTTTTCAGTAGTTTACCTAGTGTATGAGAGGAAGTCCCTGTACCCAGCCACACTTAAGGAGCGGGAGTAATGCATTACACCATTTCCCTCTGCTTTTTTGCATACAGTTTTCTTTGCTTTCTTGTGCCATTTAAAGTTTACTAAAATTCCAAGTTGTGAATTGCTGGCTTTATGCAATTTGGAAAACATTTTCCAGCCATTATTTAAAAAGAAAAAGTAAATGCAGGTGTGGTGGCACACACCCTTTAATCCTAGCACTTGGAGGCAGAGCCAGGCAGATCTCTGTGAGTTCGAGGCCAGCCTGGTCTACAAAGGGAGTCCAGGACAGCCAAGGCTACACAGAGAAACCCAGTCTTAAAAAACCAAAAAGAAGGGTGGGTGTGGTGGCACATGCCTTTAATCCCAGCATTGGGGAGGCAGAGACAGGCGGATTGCTGTGAGTTAGAGGCTGGCCTGGTCTACAAAGTGAGTTCAGGATAGCCAAGGCTACACAAAGAAACCCTCTATCTAAAAACCAAAAACAAGCAAGCAAACAACAACAACAACAAAAAAAAAAAAACAAAAAGAAAAGGAAAATTAATTATAATCTATGGTTGTTTGAATGAGAATGAGCCCCATAGTCTCACATAGTTGCATGCTTATTCTCCAGATGGTAAACTGTTTTTGAAGAATTAGGAGGTGTGGCCTTGTTGGAGTAGGTATGTCACTGGGAGTGAGTGAGCTTTGAGGTTTCAAAAGCCCATGCCAGGCCCTATCTCTGTCTTTCTTCCTGCTGCCTACAGAGGAAGGTGAGGGGCAGGGCCAGCTCTCCTGAATGCTGTAGCTGGTGAGAAGCCAGGCCAGCTCTCCTGCACTCACTCCATTTGGGCCAGCTCCCAGGAGTATCTTCAGCCAAGGCCCACCTGGGCTACATGGGGAGACCTGCCTCAAAAAATTAATTGTTCATTTATGCACAAGTCTGTTTCTGTTCTGTCCCATTGATTATTTGTCTGTCTTTGTATCAGCCCTGTAGTCTCAAGATTGTAGTTTCGTGCTGAATTTTGATACAGGTTTGCCTCGTTTTTACGAGCATATAGAGGTGGGGAGGCATTGGAATGTAATTAAGGATAGGAGGGCCAAATCTTAAATCTGCCACTTCAAAATCTTTAAAAATATTTCATTGTTTTTAAAAATATTTTATGTGGGGCCTGGAGAGATGACTCAATGGTTAAGAGCACCGCCTGCTCTTCCAAAGGTCCTGAGTTCAAGTCCCAGCAACCACATGGTGGCTCACAACCATCTATAATGTGATCTAATGCCCTCTTCTGACCTGCAGGTGTACACGCAGACAGAACACTGTATACATAATAATAAATAAATCTCTAAAAAATATTTTATGTGTCTGTCTGTCTGTGTTTGGATATGTCCACAAGGAGTTCAGGTGCCTGCAGAGGACAGAAGAAAACGTTAGGGTCCCTGAAGCTTGTTACGGTGGTTGCGATCCACACAATATGGGTGTTGGGAACCAAACTTGTGTCATCTGCAAGAGAAGTATGTACTCTTCTGCAAAAGTAATGTTTATTCATATGCTTTAGATGTCATCTTGGAGGCTTACTGCCTTCATCTGCTAACTTAGGCCTGGTCCTGGAAGCTTCTAGCCTCCATACAATCCAACCTAGGCCTAGAATGTTTTCATCCTCTGAGACTCACTGCTGAATAAGCTCACCCTTTCTAGCCCTTTCTGAACTCTTTTTTGTTTTTTCTTTTTTGGTTTTTGAAAACAGGGTTTCTCTGTGTAGCCTTGACTGTCCTGGACTCACTTTGTAGATCAGGCTGGCATCGAACTCACAATGATCTGCCTCCCCGAGTGCTGGGATTAAAGGCCACCACGCCCAGCTCTTTCTGAACTGTTGTTGGTTGGTTCAAACTCCTCTCCTAACTGACTGATTCAATCTAACTTCTCTCTTGGCTTCTGACTGAATTGCTCTACTGAATGGCTCAAACTAACTTTGGCAATCTGTTCTAAACTTCTGGCTCCTTCTTATTCTTTGGCTCGTTCTGTCTTCACCTGTGTCTAACTTGTTCTCTCTTCAACTTCTCTGTAAAACTCTCCTGGTAAAAACTGCCTCTGAATTCCACCAAGTGAACTGCCACAAACTCAACTCCACTCACTGCCTCTCAGCTCATTGATTCAACCAAACTGACTAGAACTCAGAGATCTGCAAGCCTCTGTCTCCTGAGTGCTGGGGTTAAAGACCTGTATCATCATGCCTGGCCCTAAGCTTTTTTGTACCTGGAACTTGTTCTGTGCCAGGCTGGCCTTGAACTCAGGTCTGCTGGCCTCTGTCTCCTAGGATTAAAGGTGTGTGTGTATTCCAGCCAGATTACACAGACCTAGAAGGTCTTTGGATATATTTTGTTGCCAAGTCAGGCAGGTTTTGAATTAAAATTCATCTACACTCTTATTTCTTCTTTTAAAAATATTTGATGTTAGTATTTTATTTGCTAATGATATAATTTTATTTTATATGTACAGATGTTTTGCCTGTATGTGAGTCTGTGCACTGCACTCATGCCTGATGTCCAGGGAGGCCACGAGAGGGTGTTGGAGTCACTGTACCTGGAGTTATGGGTAGCTAGGAGCAGCTAAGGTGGTGCTGGGGACCCAATCCAGGTCCGCCAGAAGAGCAGTGAGCGCTCTCGTCCACTGAACTACCATTGCTATTCTTGGTTTTTATTGCAGTTAACATTTTTCTTACTCCTCTAGCAAGATGCTCCCATGCATTGGTAGCATTCTGTATGAATTTATGAATGTGTTTTACAGAAGATAAAAGGTGCTTGAAGGATCTAAATATGATTTTTATTATCAGTATTAAATTTTTATTCTTTAAGTTATTTGAGAATTCTACCCGTGTATATAATTTTGTTTTGTTTGAGACAGGGTTTCTCTCTGTAGCCTCGAACTCAGAGACCCACTTGCCTTGCCTTCCAAGTACTAGGATTAAAGGCGTGTGCCACCACGCCCATCCCTATATCATGCATTTTGATCATAGCCATTTGTCACTTCCTGCTCCTGCTCCTCCAAGACCCCCCCCCTTTCACCTGGTTCTCTTCCAATTTAGTATCCTATCTTTACATCCCACAGAATCCAGTAAGCAGTGCTCACATGTGTGTGGGTGCAGGGCAACCCTATTGGAATATGGGCAACATTCCAGAGGCTACACCCTGAAGACAAGAGATTCCTCCCAGGAGTCTTCAACTGCCAATAGCTCCTCAGCCTGGCACGGGGCTGCGGGACCCCCCAACCCCCACCCCATCTGTACTAGAATGTCGACCAGCTCAATCTTGTGCCAGTCTTGATGCTAACAACCACGGATGTTGTGAATCCATGAGCGAAGTGTCCTGTCACATCCAGAAGACACTCTACGAGCCATCCCCCACAACCTCTGCCTCCAACAACTCTCCCGCCTCTTCTTAGGTGTCCCCTGAGCCTTGGGGAAGAGGGGGTACAGCACAGACGTCCCAGTTAGGGTCGATCTGCTGTATATTTAGAAAGAGCTTGCACACATTTATTTTAGAACGTCTGGAATTGCTGAGCTGTGGTTCACTTGGCAGAGTGCTTGCCTGGCATGCATGAAGCCCCAGGCCCTGTCCCCAGCACCATATAAATCAAGTGGATGATCGGTTCAGGCAATCCTCTGCTACACAGAGAGTTTGAGGCCGGCCTGGGACACATGAGACTTCATCTTGAAAAAGTCTTAAAAAATAAAAATAAAAAAAAAAGAAAAGAAAAAGTCTTCAAAACTTTTGATTTGCTTCCAGCTAAATTGACAAGGGACTAGAAAGAAATAAACTATTAAAAATGGGTACAGATGTCTTTCTAAAAAGCAGTGGCTTTATATAAAAGTCGCATACAGGTGAGATATACCGTAACTTTCAGTGTAATTCTATGGTATGAAGACAAACACATCCACCCATGGTTAGGTACACTCTAATCCCAGAACCCTGGGGGCTGAGGAATGAGGGTCCTGTGTTCTGGTATAGCCTGGACCACATAGTGAGACCTTATCTCAAACTAAACAAAATTATATATGTGTATACACACACACACACACACACACACACACACACACACACGCATATATAGGAAGTGTAGTGGATATACACATGTTTTTGTTTTGATCCCAAGTGTGGGATGGGGAACAGACTTGTGAGAGAGCAGGTGATGTTTATCTACTTGGAAGTTGAACTTCTTTGTGTGTGTGTGTAATGTGTGCTTGGTTTTTGCCAGCTGAAAAACATCCTAGTACAGACTCTGAGAGGAGATATATATGAGCCCCCAAAGAGGAGGGTGTGGCTTTTTGAGTCTTGGTATTGTTTGGCTGCTCATCGCTCCACTTCAAGACGATCCTAGAGAGACTGCTCCAGAGAAGGCGTCGAGGCTCCAGGCTCTGGGTTCTGGTTGCTCCAGGTTCCAGCAGCAACTTTGGTGGAATTGCTGGTCTGCTGAAATGCTGTCAGCTATGCCAGGGGAATCGCTCCCAGGAACTAAGTCCAACAAGGTCTACTTCTCCTGGTCCCCTAAATCTCCTTTCTCTCCTATCTAGAGGGTTGGGAGGGAGGTATAAACATTTAAAGAACCCCAAATAAAGTAGGAATGGAAAAGTTGAGCCTACAAGGGAGAGAGAAAGAGCACCTGCTGCCGTTCCCTCATGGAAGGATAAAAGGAGTTGGGCCATCTGTATCTGGAGCAGGAGCCCCCACAACCAGCCACGCTGTTCTTGAACGTTCAGAAGAGGCCGTATCTCAGCGAGGTGTGATGTGGCACATGCCTGGCTGACACAGCCAGTTCCAGGACAGCCAGAGCTGCCTAGTCAGACACAGATCGTATCTCTTCAAACTTCTGCTGCTCATACATGATCTGGTCCTGCAGCTTTGTCAGCTATTGGTGCCAGAAGCTAGTGCCTCTGAGCTGGGTCTTTATTGGCAGAGGACAGGCTACCTTTTGTAGTGGTGATAAAATACCACAGCCAAAAGCAACTTAAGGGAAACAGAATTTATTCTGACCTCTGATTCCTCCGCAGGCTTGGAGTCCACCCTGACAGGGAAGGCACAGCGGCAGAAACAGGAAGCCAGTGATGACGTTTTTTACCTACACACAAGAGGCAGAGCAAGGGAACAGGAAGTAGGGGGAGGCTATAAATCCTCAAAACCCACCTTCAGTCAAATACTTCCTCCAGGGAAAAGGCCACTCCTTCTGAAGGTTCCATAAGCTCTCCATGTGGGGCCAAACTGCGGACCCAAATATTCAAATACATAAGCCCTGGGGAACATTTCTCATCACAACCACAACACAAGGCTTGAGGCCTCTGGCCTTTCCTTGCTGCCCTTTCAGCTCAGAGTGAGTGCTCTTGACATTTTAGCAGAGTGACAAGAATCGACAATCCTGGCAAAGACAGCAAGCTGGAGGCAGAGCAGCCTGACGTGGTGTGGAAACAGCAGCTGAGAGAGGGGAACGCCACTTATGACTCCACATCCAAGACTTTGCTGCCTGGCTGGGGAGCCCACGCCTTGATCTCTGCACTTGAAGACCGAGGCAGGATGATGGTGGGCAGCTCAGGTTAGCTGGTGAGCTCCAGGCTAGCCTGCGAAAGGTTTTATTTGCCACAAAGATAACACACAATCTGTTTAATCTGAGACTTTTGAAAGAGAAGGCTGTGCCTTAATCATTATGCAAAGTTGGCTGGCAAGGCTGTTTTATGGCAAAAATGGCCTATCACCAAAGCAATGACTTCCGGTTTAGAACAAGAACTCTGGGTTTAAGCTCCTGCTGCTCTGGGGCCAGCGAGATGGCTCAGTGCATGCAGGTGCTTGCCGCGGAGCCGCTGAGCTCCATTTCTGGAACCTGCAGAGGACAGAGAGAGCTGATCCTGAAAGTCGTCCTCTGACCTCCGTTCAAACAAACACACACATACACATACACACACACACACACACACACACACACACACACACACACACACACATCCCACACCCCACACACACACCACACACACCACACACCATACACACATCACACACACATACACACCACACCATACACACACACCACACACAGATACCACACACACCCCACATAGACACCACACACTATACACACACCACATACACCACACACAGACACCACACACCACACACACACACACACACCACACATACCACACACTACACACACACACACACACCACACACACACACACACATCCCACACCCCACACACACACCACACACACACACACCCACACACCCCACACCACACATATACCCACACCCACACACTAATAATAACTGGGGGGAAAGTTCCTGCTCTGCCACTAAAAATTTGTACACTCTTGCACAAGGTACTTCAACCTTGTGCATCTCTAGGGCTGCCGTGAGGACCGGGTAGTGGTCCCGCCCCCCCACACCCGTTCTCCTCTTCTGCCTTCTGGATTAAATGCTGGCTATGTGCTCAGAGCCATGTGGGGCCTATGATTTGGCGCCGAGTATGAGGTTTCTCCCCGACTTTCTCCTCACGTTGCCCTGCACGTTTGCTTTCCCCAGGACCCTTTTGCTTATCTTTAACGTGGCTTCAGCTAAAGCGTTCGTGGCTGGGTAAAGAGCAGCTTTCCTTTGATGGCAATGGGGAGAGGTTAGTTAGCCGTCTTCCCAAATGAGAGTAAACTGAAATCGCAGTCCAGGTTTCCCTGGACACATAGCGGTCCTAGCTGGTCCCTTCAAAGCCTGACCTTCAGGGAGGCGGCTCAAAAGAAGAGAGGCCTAGCTATAGTAGTTAAGAGTGGAGAGAGGAACAGCCAGCTGCAGGGGACCCAGTGGCAACCATTAGGGTAGGGCATGGCTGCAGAAAGTGGACCATTCGCTGCATGAAGTCAAGTAGAGGGGGCTGCATCACAAGCCTGCATTGTTATCTGGATGTGAGCGTGATGGAGCCTAGGTCAAACAAGAAACTTAAAATGCAGGTTGGAGAATATACATATATGTTCCTGAAGTAAACTACAAGAAGCCAAGCCAGTTATAGTATGTATGCATGTAGTATGCATGTCTATATTATTTATCTATTTTTGTATATATATTGTTTTATTTTCATTTTTATTTTTTGGAGAAAAGAGCTCCCTATATAGGCTGGGGAAGTCTGATACTCACTATGTAATCTAAACTGGTATGGAATTTATGGTGACGGTCCTGCCTCTGCTTCCAGAATGCTAGGATCACAGCAGTGTGTCACCACATCCTGGAAGGACAGCTGACCTGTGCCCTACTCAGCTCTGTTCCAACAGATGAGCTGTGTCAGCTGGTCCAGGCTTTCAGAGAAGGTGGATGGTAGGTGTGAGCAGTCGCCTCTGGCAACAGGATGGCAGCTGGAGGACACCCAGAGACATAGAAGGCAGGAGGTGGCAGCAGCCATGTAACAGGGACAACACCCATGGGGGCCATGGGAAGGGCTGAAGAGTGAAATTATGGGGTATACTGGCCACCTGTCCTAGGGAGACCCCAGAACAGGGCAGAAGAGTTGTGTGAAGGTTCTCAACAGCCTCTAATCCAAGTCCATGTGTCTTAGTCACTGTTGGGGTTTTTTGTTTGTTTGTTTGTTTTGTTTTTTAAAGATTTATTTATTTATTATGCATACAGTATTTTGTCTGCATGTACACCTGAATGCCAGAAGAGGGCACCAGATATCATTATAGATGGTTGTGAGCCACCATGTGGTTGCTGGTTCTTGAACTCAGGACCTTTGGAAGAGCAGCCAGTGCTCTTAACCTCTGAGCCATCTCTCCAGCCCTTAGTCACTGTTCTAATGCTGTGAAGAGACACCATGTCCAAGGCAACTCTTATTTTATTTTAAAAAGCATGTAGTTAATGCTGGCTTACAGTTTCAGAGGTTTAATCCATTATCATCCTGAGAGGTAACACAGCAGCAGGTAGGTTGTAGAGCAGTAGCTGAGAGCTTTACATCCTGATCTGCAGGCAGGCAGGCAGGCGGAGGGAGGAGGTGGGGTGGGGGAGAGAGAGAGAGAGAGAGAGAGAGAGAGAGAGAGAGAGAGAGAGAGAGAGAGAGAGAGAGAGAGAGAGAGAGGGAGCGCTGATTTGTCTACCTCAAAGCCCTCCCCCCAGTGACACACTTCCTCTAGCAAGGCCACACCTCCTAATCCTTTCAAATAGTTCCACTCTCCGGTGACTAAGTATTGACATATATGAACCTATGGACGTCATTCTTTTTCACACCAGCATAGCCAGTGGGGCAAAGCGAGGCCTCTGACATCTTCAAGTTGCCACTTCCTCTGCGTAGGGCCCTGTCACTAAGGCCACCAGCCTGCAGCTACCTATCAGGAATTAGGAGCTGACTGGTTTCATTAGTCACTAGTAGAGTCCCTGAGTCAGGTGCTGGCCTTTGTCTGTGCTAGGGCTTTATCAGAGTCCATGCCGGGTGAGGTGTATGTGGGCTAGCTCTTGACAGTCAGTCAGCACCGCAATGGGAGGGAGGTTGAATGTATAAAATCAGAGATGCCCTGGGATCCGTGTGGATCCCACACAGGCTTGTGTGCTGTTTCCATGTTGAGGGTGGAAGCCAGAGCCTCTCACGCTGAGGAGCTACACCCTCAGCCTTTTAACATGTTGGATTGTAGAAGTTATTTATTTATTTTCTGTTATGACAACTGCCAACGTTTTTTGTCATGTTATTTTTGCAATTTTTTTTTTAACTCCCAAACCCTCCTCTTGCATTAAGTCATTTGCTTCAAATAGGGTAAAGTGTGAGCAGAGGCTGGTGCTGACTCATGGTCATGGGAGGCCCGTCCAACCAAAGGCTGACCTCAGAGGCGGCCTTTCTCTTAAGGAAGTCACTGAAAAAAAAATACTTTTGAAGAATTAGTTTTTACTTATGTTTGCTAAAATATGGATTAAGACCCTACCAAAAGCTTCTAAAACTATACGTTATTAATACTTTTGTACAATGTATTGTTTTTGAGCCAGGATCTTGTTCTGTAGCCCAGGCTAGCCTCAAACTCATGATCCCCACTGCTTCAGACTCCAAGTGCTAGTATTAAAGGAATGCACACACGTTTAATAACTGCTCTCATGCTCATAATTGAGCAAATGCGTGGCTTCCAAAATGTTGAATGCCGATTACTATTTTATTTTATTTTAAGAAAAGGTGTTATGTACTTCAGGTAGGCTTGGGGCTTATTCTGTAGCTGAGGCTAGCCTCAAACTCTTTATCTTCTCTCCTTGACTTCTCAAATGCTAGGATTATGAGTATGGGGCACCACACCCAACACAAATATAATCTTTATTAGGCCAGATGGCCAATTGGATTTTATAGAAAAAGTGTAAGCCAGTTGGTGGTGGCACGCACCTTTAAACCCAGTGCTATGGAGGCAGAAGCAGGTGGAGCTCTGTGAGTTTGAGCCCAGCCTGGTCTACAGAGTGAGTTCCAGGGACAGCCAGGGCTATACAGAGAAACCCTTTCTCAAAAACAAACAAACAAGCAAGCAAAAAACAAATCAGAAAGAAAGAAAGAAAGAGCTTGAGAGTAAAGGCAATAAAATCTGTAGTCTTGGGCTGGAGAGGTGACTCAGCAGTTAAGAGCACTGGCCGTTCTTCCAGAGGACCTGAGTTCAATTCCCAGCATGCACATAGCAGCTCACAACTGTCTGTACCTCCAGTTCCAAGAGATCCAACAGACACACATGTAGGAAAAACACTAATGCACATAAAATAAAAGTAAATTATTAAGGTTAAGGCCTACAATTGGACTAGCTACCTATGAGTTAAGTAACTTATCTCAAACGTTACAAGGGGATTCAGATTTAAATAGTCCAAGGTGTCTAACAGCTGAAGTGGAAAAGGAATTAATCATGGTAGAGCAAAAACCGCAAAAGGCATATGTGGATAGAATTGATGCAAAACTTGGTTGCATTCTGGTTATTTTGCTTTCAAAACATTCTCCTACTGGGCTCCTTATGCAAAGGGAAGACAGGCTCGAGGGAAGGCTTCGGGGCTCCTGGCTCTGGTTGCTCCAGGTTCCAGGAAAAGAAATCCTGCTGATTACGCCAGGAGAATTGTTCCTCTGAAATGACATCCTTATGGTTTCATTATTGTATTCTTTAATCTTCTTTTCCTATTGTTTAGGTTAGTCGGGTTATAAGTGAGGTACTCAGTTAATAAGTTCGTAATAAAATATATTTGTTAAGAAAATTGAGGCTACAACTGACCTTTGACACTGTTGGATTGTGATGATTCTGTGAGCAAGGCAGATATTTTCTGGTGTGATTAGGTCATCTCGGAGGAACGCTCATTTTATCCTAGGGTGCTGCTCTTGGTGTGCCCACGTTGCCTGCTCGTGAATCACTGTGCTGGTGGAAACTCAGGAAGGGCTGAACTGAGCCTGCCTACCCCTCAGCAATATCTGTAGATGCTAAAAGGGACCCAAGACTTCCCAGGGTAGCACAGGAACCCACGGGAGTGTGCAGACCCATGCATTCCGAGACAGGAACACTGGGAAGAATCAATTTCCACACTTCAGTTACTTGCACCTCAGTCCTGGATGGGCCCCCAAGTTCACTGCAGCTCTTTTCTCATCTTACAAAACATAGGAGACTCTTCCTGGTCCTACCATCTCCAAGGTTACATTTTTGTTCTGGGAGACGAAAACTCCAAGCTCCACCAGGACACTTGACTGAGGGTGATGTTTCCTGAGTAGTGTTTCTGGGTCCTCCCTTTGTATCCTCTTCTATATCCAGTTGTGTAGGCATCAAGCCTGGCGTTGGGAAGGAATTTGCTTGAGTTGGGCAGAATAAGGCAGCTGGAGCAAGCCTGCTCACGAACTCCTTCACTCTGAGTCTGGTCACCAGACCTTTTCAGAGTGGTCATTTTCATCCAGATTTTGTTTTGAGGGAGAGTTTCACAAGAGCAAAGCCGAGGGAGCATTGGTAAACAAACAGACAAACAACTGTACATAGACCTGCTGTGAGACACAGGGCTAACAATGTAGCTCAGTTGGGTGAGTGCTTGACCGGCAAGGACAAAGTCCTGCGTTCACTCCTCAGCATCTCGTAAATGGAGTGTGCATGCTTATAAGCCCAGCCCTGGGGAGGTGGAGGCAGGAAACGGTCAGGAGCAAACCCAGGAACATGTGCATGCCAGGTAAGCCCTTTACCACTGAGCTGGGCCCCAACCCTCAGTACACACCTTTAGGAACCACTAGTTGATAGAAAGAAAAGAACTTTAAGCAGCCAAGCAGTATAGGAGAGTTACACAAGTTCTATTTATACGAAGTAAGTTAAAGAAAAGGACCTCAAAAAAGAAATGAAAGCCACATGGGCTATCCTAATACCTTCTCGTGGTAACTGATAGGTTGAATGACATTTAAAAATTGGTAGGGATAGTGAAGGTTTGAACAGTGAAAGCAAAACACAAAACCAAATTTGTCTAATGGCCACCCAGAGAGCACTGTGCTCAACAAGTGACGGTACGTAGTCAAGTAGATGTTAAAAATGTATGAAAATTGACATTGTCCTGGGCTAGAAAGCAAGCCTCAACAGATTTCCAAGTTCCTGCCATTGACCACATTCTCCTACCACATGCAATTAAACCAGAAATCAATAGCAAAAGCAGAATGAGCAGCCATGACTTGTAGAAAACAGGAACTCTCTGCATAATTCATGGGTGGAAAAAAGAATCATAAAGGAAATTGAAGGTACTTAGACTTGGGCGATGCAATGCTACCGACGGCCACGGGAGGTCAAAGCTGATGGGGGTGCTGAAAGGGAACTTTGAGCCTCAAGTCTGAACGTTAATGATCTTGGCAACCTGTTTAGAAGTCAAGACAGGGACGGGACAAGCTCTGGGAAAGGCGAAGGGAGAAGCAAAAGCTGAAAATACAGAGGCAGGAAAAACATGCTAATAGTATGGGCCTGTTAATGCTGAGTCAGGGTCTCACCGTGGTGGAGGTGAGGCCTGCCTCGAACTTGGGATCTTTGGGCTCAGCTCGCTGAGTGTTAGGTTACAGGCCTTTGCCACTGAGCTGGCTTTGGCATTATTAATAAGGCCCAATGATAGTTATGGCTTTTCTTTTGTTTTGAAATAGAGCCTCATGGAGACTAGGCTGGCCTAGAACTTCTCTGTAGCTGAGGCTGGTCTTGACCTGATCCTTCCCACATACATGGGTTATGGGTATCCAGGGCTGGCTTTAGAACTCAGCTCTGGGTTCAATTTCAAGAACCTGCCTCAGTGAAGAAGGCTGAGTGAGTCATTGAGACTCTGACCTCAGCCTGGGATCCCACACCTACACCCGCAGACACTTGGGAAATGGTATTCACCCTCGTGGAGGGATTTTAATTCAGAACATGGCTGCTCTGGCAAGAGATCACATTCGAAGGCCTTCTAGGTCTGTGTGATCCTGCTGGGATACAAACAAGCCTTTAATCCAGGAGACAGAGGCAAGCAGATCTGAGTTCAAGGCCAGCTTGGTAGAGAGCGAATTTCAGGTTAGGAAAGGATAGTTCCAGGTGTGGTGGTACATGCCTTTAACCCCAAACAATGAAGGTAAAGTTGTAGAAGGAAGCACCCATGTTTGAAATTGATGTCTGGGTGGCAGAAAAAAATGACGAACCAGAGAAAGATTTGACAGAACAGGAGATGCCCAATTCTCATGAGAACACAGAGGAAAAGAAGCAACACAGAGAACGGGGGAAGGGAGGCAGTTTTACTGGGAGAGTTTTACAGAGAGAGGGTGAATGAGAGAACAATCTAGACACAGGTGAAGACAGAGGGAGCCAGAGAATGAGAAGGAGCCAGGAGATTAGAAAAGATTGCTGGAGTTAGTTTGAGGCCAAGCAGAGCAGTTCCGGGCCGAGAGAGAAGCCAAACTGAAGAAGTCAGTTGGGAGAGGAGTTTGAGCCAGAACAGCTGAGTTCAATGAGCCAGCTATGAGCTCAGGAAGAACAAGTAAGGGTGAGCTCATTAAGCACTAAGTCTCAGAGGCTGAAAACATTCTAGGCCTAGGTTAGATTGTACGTAGGCTAGAAGCTTCCAGGACTAGGCCTAGGACTAGGCCAGACACAGGCAGTAAGCCTCCCAGACAACAATTGCAACAGGCAAATAAAAGTTCCTATTATACCCATGTACATACAACACACACACACACACATATACACACACACACACACACACACACACACACACTATAAAAAGAAGGAGAAGGAGAAGAGGAGGAGGAGGAGAAGGAGTAGGACAAGACTACACGAGAGAGAGAGAGAGAGAGAGAGAGAGAGAGAGAGAGAGAGAGAGAGAGATGTCTCTTTTTAGTTTAGTTGTTTTCTGTTTTTTGTTTTCAAGTCAGGGTCTCTCTGTGTTAGCCTTGGCTGTCCTGGAGTTGCTTTGTCTTTTTAGTTTTTTATGTGTGTGTGTGTGTGTGTGTTTTCCCCTTTGAGACAGGGTTTTGTTATAGGTTCAATAGCCACACACTGACCATCTGACTGATGAAAATTTATTTGAATGTTGAGCAAAAACTGACTGGTCAAGGACATAATCTGGGCTAGAGCACCAGACTATGACACTGGTCTGTTTTTAAGGCAGGTTTTGTTTTAATGAGAAAAATTGTAATCAGGTAACCTGGTGGGAAGCAAGGGGGTTGGACAACATTACATCATTTTGATTAGCTAAACACAAGAAGAATTGATTTTTGTTCTGAGCAGTATGTCCAGGGTATTATGGTTTTGTTTAAGTAGAACATAAATCATTAATTCAAGCAGAATGTTTAACAAGTATTGAATTGTAAATAAAAGGCCAGTTAAGCTCCCAGGCAGGCAGAGGCTGAGAACATGAACTTAATTTTACTTTATGATCAAAATGGAGATTTGGAGGCAAAATGGTTTCTTTTTTGTTTTATTTTTTCGAGACAGCGTTTCTCTGTGTAGCCTTGGCTGTCCTGGACTTGTTTTGTAGACCAGGCTGGCCTTGAACCCACAATGATCTACCTGCCTCTACCTCCCAAGTACTGGGATTACAGGCATGTGCCACTGTGCCTGGCTTTCTTTTTAGTTTTTAAATTATTTTTTCTTCCTTTTAATTTCATGGCAGCTGTATCATTTTGCAATGGAGCCTTCCTTCATTGTGCATCGGTCTCTTCTGGGGTCAGTGAGGCATGAACAGAGGTGTGGGGGACATATCAGATGATAGCTGGAGATGTCTGTCACTTCCTCATGTCTTTCCCTCAATGATTGTATCCTTGAGGCAGCAGAGAACTCCAGAGGTTCCAGGCTGCTGATGTACCTGTGGTCACTTCTCTTTCTGACAAAGCATCCTTGGGCTACAATGTTAGTTTCACAGAGGAATGGAACACTCTTTAATACAATTTTCAAATAGGAGAAAGCATGCATTGTGCTCCTTTAAAACTGTTTTTTGTTTTGTTTTGTTTTTTTTAAAGGCATGGTAGTGATGCACTCAGGAGGCAGAGGTAGGTGGATCTCTGTGAGTTCGAGGTTAGCTTCATCTACAGAGCAAGTTTCAGGACAGCCAAGGCTAGACAGAGAAACGTTGTCTTGTAAAAACCAACAAAACAAAACAATATAATAGAGTTGGGTGTGGTGGCACACACCTTTAATCCCAGCAATCGGGAGGCAGAGGCAGGTAGATCTCTATGAGTCTGAGTCCAGCTTGGTCTACAAAGTGAGTCCAGGACAGCCAAGGCTACGCAGAGAGACCCTGTCTTGAAAAAAAATTATTTATTTACTTATTGTGTGTATGTGTGTTGTATATGTGTTGCATGTGCCTGGGTGGAGGTTGAAAAACACCTTGAAGGAGTTGGTTCTACCACATGCATGCTGGGGAGCAAAACTGAGGTTGTCTGGATTGGCAGAAAGTACCTGTGGAACCCTGCTATTAAGGTCAAAGCCTGGCATTTCTACACATCCTCTGAGCTTGTACCCCCTTTCTCAGCTGGGTTCCCTCTCTGGCTGAGAGGGAAAGTCGCAAAGCATGCAGGGAGATTATAAACCCAATCTTTTCTTGATAAGAAACCTATTCAGCAAGCATGTGGGGATTCCTGGAAAACACTCACTCTATGCTAATGAGATGTCTCAGTGTCTTGGCTTTGAACCAATGACCTTTAACCGTACCTGGAGTTCTTCCCCCACCCATAGGATAATTAAGTACTGCTTTCTTCTTTCTATGATAACACTGTGTTGTTATGAAGTATCCCTAGCACTCCGAGCACTAGTGAATCAAACACATTCACCCTCAAAACCACCGTCCAAGATTTTAAGTGCCTGATTTACACGGAATATATGGGCCAGCATCATCCGTTTCATCAGAGATCATGTGATACTCATCATTTACTCTGGGGAAGGAAGGGCTCCCCTTCTCCCTAAAGAGTTCTTCCCTGGACCACGTGCTGCTGGCCTCCCAGAGCTTCTGCCATTCAGCGGCATGTGACCTGGGTAGCTGCTGCCATCTTTCCTGAGCCGCTCCGCCCACTGCAGTGCGTGTCTGTGGGGACAAGCAGCTGGCTGTTCTCTCGAAGCAGCCATTTTGTCTGCCCAGTTAAAACCAGGTTCCCGCCTCTGCCCTCTCTGTTTCAGAGTTCTGAGTGAACCTCCATTACCACTGCTCACAAAGCAGCCACTGACCTGCCCTATCAGCCCAGGCTGGGCTGCTGCCTGGCTAGGGTGTCAATGCTATGGCTCCTTTGGTCCTGTGCTTCACTCTTTTCTGCCCCCAACCGTGCACTTCTGGTTTTATGATGCATGGCCCCGAGCTTGCTGGGAGAGCCTGACCAAACCCAGGCTCCCACCGAATGCAGAGTGACAGCAGCAGGTACCTTTGCCTGAACCATAGAGCATTGCTTAAAAAAAAAAAAGTATTAACATAAAAAAGTTAAACGTTTTTTTTTTCACAAGTCAAGGACTATCTGTACACAAGCAGATAAACACTTTCTTTTTTCTTTCTTTCTTTTTTTGTTTGTTTCTTTCTTCTTTTTTTGGTTTTTCAAGACAGAGTTTCTCTGTATAGCTCTGGCTGTCCTGGAACTCACTCTGTAGACCAGGCTGGTCTCAAACTCAGAGATCTGCCTGCCTCTGCCTCCCAAGTGCTGGGATTAAAGGCGTGCACAACCACTCCTGCCTCACTTTCTTTCTTTTTTTTGAACGACACCTTACTCATACTATCAGAACTATGCTAATGCCCTTAATGTCAACCTCCAGGCAGCATCTCTCAATTATCAGCCATCTTAAGGTGCCATATTGAATTTGACTAATGTAATTTCATCCTCCTCCCTCCCCGAGTTATATTTTACTTTGTTGAGGCATATGGACTGTGTGGGGTTGGCCTACAGTCCTCTGAGTTAGGGTCACTATTGCTATGATGAAACACCACGACCAGAAACAACATGGGGAGGAAAGGGTTTATTTGGTTTAAACTTCCAGACAGCACTGTTCATCACTGAAGGAAGTTCCTACACAGGGCAGGAACCTGGAGGCAGGAGCTGACACGGAGGCCATGGAGGGGCGCTGCTCACTGGCTTGCTCCTCGTGGCTTGGACAGCCTGCTTTCTTATAGAATTCAGAACCACTTGCCCAGAGGTGGCCCCACCCACAGCGGGCTGGGCCCTCCCCCATCAATCACTAGTTAAGAAAATGCCCTCCAGCCTGTTCTTATGGAGGCAGTTTTCAATAATTGAGGTCTCTTCTTTTTGTGTAACTTTAGCTTGGGCTAAGTTGATACAAGACTATCCAGCACATCTTTTCATTTGCCGGGTTCCCCTTTCTGCATTTCCTGTCACGTGTAACAGCTTAATCGGATTCAAGTTTGATTTTTATTTTCTGGTTTATAATACATGTCTTCCCTCCTCCTTTAAAAATTAAAGTAGGTCACAGTGAGGTCTGTGCTGTAAGAAAAGCCATGGATGGCCGCTGCTGTGCCTGCTTTCCTGGCAGCAGGCCCGCGCTGGGACAGGATTCAGGAGTAGTCTCTTCTTCTGCCACAGGGCTTTTTGCTTACCTTGTCTCATGTACACTTCCTACTTCCCCTTGGGAGGGGGCACTGTTCATTCTATTGGACAGACCCGGAAACTGAACCCCGAGGAATAACCTGGCAGTGCTGGGTGTGAACTACATCCCGTGACCTTGTGAGGCCAGCCTAGAAAGTGGAGTGGTTTTGAGAGAATAAGAGTCTCCAACGTCCCAGTAGGACACCCTCTCTGCCTCCCCCCCCCAACTTTTTTTTTCTTAACTGGTTTTCTTTTCCTTTTGCTTTTGCCTGAAGATGGGATTAGCTTGTTTTCCTGGGGAAGAATTTATGATGTATAAACTCAGGTGATACTGAAACTCTGCTCTCAACCTGGAATATCTTTTTTTTCCCCCTCCCACAGGGAGACCCAGTATAGTGTGTACTCCCTGGGAAAGGACACTCCCAGTGGGGAGAGGAGACGCGTCCCCCAGCTGCTATGCAGGGGCAAGGCAGCCTTTGCTGACTCATAGGTTGTTTCTTTGCTATTAAGGTTTGGGTTTTGAGTTGAGTGGCGGTGGCACTCGCTGGGTGTGGTGGCACATGTCTTTAACCCCAGCATTCGGGAGGCAGAGGCAGAGGCAGAGGCAGGCAGATTGCTGTGAGTTTGAGGCCAGCCTGGTCTACAAAGTGAGTCTAGGTGTAATAAACATGTCAGGGCTTGTTTCAAAGCCCAGTGTAGGAAGCAGCTACATGTCAGGGCTTGTTTCAAGGCCCAGCGTAGAAAATAGCTGACAGCCCAAAAAGCTGACGTCTGACCAGATGTGTGAGTGATAGATAAAACCTTAGTAGTAAGTTCTGACCTAGGAGCAGCCAGGACTGCAAGTTGGTGATAAGAGTGCCGCAGAAAGCTAGATGTGTGAATTAGAGAGGGTAAGGTTAAAGTAAGTATAAAAACCCTGAGAAGAAGCAGCCAGCTCTCTTAGCTCTTCTCTTCGCTCTTCGCTCTTCGCTCTCTTCGCTCGCTAGCTCTCTAGCTCTCTCTCTCGCTGTCACCATGATTACCTAAAATGCTGCCAGCCAAAGGGGCGCTCCCCCCAGGACGGAGCAGACAGACATGCTGTCAGATAACAACCCGAGAACCGATTCAAGTCGCAGCAGCGAACCTGTTCGACAGAACTTCGCGATATCAGGTCGTATACCCTAATGGCATAAGCCCCCCAGAACACTGATATTATAAGATGCTAAATGCTACTCCTATTAGAATTAAGATAGTTTTAAGAATGTAATGAAATGGTATTGGTGGCTTGGCCTTGGAGCCTTAGCCGCTGCCTTTTGCTGTAGTTGCCTTTGTATTGCTAATAAACCTCTCTTGCTAAATCGTACCACTTGCTCTTGGCCTGACTCTTTTGTTCCGGATTCTGAGTGTAAACTCTCTGCTCGCGACAGCTGGCGTAGTCGGCAGGATTCGGAACAAGGCTGGGGAAAGGATTAGTTTATGCTAACTTTTCCCAATTTTCAAAAGGCTTGCATGTAATCTGGCTGAAAACTTATATCGAGTTACCAGGTGATTACCGGACTCCTCGATGATAGGAGCGGGGAAAGCCTGGGTCCGAAAACACCACCCTCCCTAAGGGTGCGGAAGTAGGACGAACTCAGTGCCTGATGCCAACTTAAGAGCTGGTTAATGGCACAGAGGAAAGAAACTCAATATAAGGCAACTAAAATTCAAACAAATGCTGAAATTTTTCAGTAAACGAATTGAAAGATTGGCCCATCTAAAATTTGAAAAATTAATCAAGAGCACTCAAACAAGTAACCTTCAATGGTACCTTAGGAAAAGAGAGATTAAACTGCTATACTGGTTGGCAAATAAGCTGTAGAAATGAAGTCTTTAATTAAGAAAATGAGAGGTTTACATCTAAATCCAGCCACAGGAAGCCCCCAGAAACTGCAGAGGAACAGAAATGGTTGGGAACAGCCCAGGCAGTTAAAAATAGAATTGGCATGAAACCTACTGATGTAAGAATAGGTCTTATTGACCCATCAGTAGTGCAACCGCTGGTGAACAGGCGCCTAAGAATGAAGTACCAGCAATTTTGGTGAAAACTATACAGGATATAGACAAGGACCGAATTATGGGCAAAAGGCTAGCCATGAATATAGTGAGGAAAAAGAAGAACCTGGCCAGTTCATCTGAACCCTCATACTCTTTCCCGGTAGTAACCACAAGTAAAAGGACTCCAATCAGGAACATTGCCAGTCGTCTGAATCCCCTCAGCGATGGCAGACAGCCCCACTATACCCCGGGAACAGAGGTCAAAGAGTCCAGACCATACTCCCCACAGGAGATGGCAGATTTAAGACGGGAATATGCCCAAAATGGTCAGAAAAATGCACAATACATGGTCAGATTGTGGGAAAAAGGGGCTGACACAATCATTCTAACAGAACAGGAGATGGGACAAAGTAGGGGAATCATAGAAAACCCGTCTATCTATGAAGCATTGGAACATGTGTTGGACACCGCTAAAGGTGACACACACCCACTCCTGGATTGGATAACTGCAGCCTGGCGCTTAGCTTTCCCCACCCTAGATCTAACACAATTTGAAACAGCAGGTAGATGGACAACTTATGCAGAAGCAATTAACATTTGCAGAAAACTGGGTATTCTATGGTTCATATATAATGAGGCTAACACACCCCAGGCAGCACCATTTTTGCCATCCTTCAAGCGAATTATAGTTAAAGGAGCTCCACAACATCTGAAAATGAGCTTGATAGGAAGCATTCAGGGCTGCCAAACAGTGGCAAAAGCTATTAACTTCTTTAAAGGCTTCAGAGAATTAGAACAAGAACGAGTGATATCTTTCCAAGCGAAAGTCAAACCTAGAGAGCAGTGATAAGACCTTTCCTGAGGACAAGACCTTTTTTTAGGCAATGGGGGCCACAGGGCTCCTCACCCACAAGCACAAGTCAGACAATGGCAACGGAACCAGAATGGCAGGACCTAGACTCCAAACCATTTGTTAACTTCCCAATAGATATAAATGGGAAATTACAACCAGTAAGGTGGCTACTAGATACAGGAAGTCAAATTAGTATTATAAACTGTCACCCAAACCAAAACAAAGGATTTAAAAATATACAGGTACAAGGAGTAAATTCAACTAAAACAGTACCAGTTATCAAGGTAACAGTAGACTTATTTGGTAAAAAATATGAGTTAGATATGGCAAGCTTTACTGCACCCTCAAGTGTTTTAGGAATAGATCATATTAAGATGCTTTTTCCAAAATTTTTGCAAATCAAAAATATTAAAAATTTTTTCACTAATTTAGCAGAAGTAAAAATAGAACCCGTAAGGTTACCAGAAATTAAGCCCTCCTTCACCCCACAATATCCTATAAAAGGGGGAATAGAGGACATTACAAACACCTTAAGGGAACTGCTTAAAGAAGGTATAGTGACACCTACCCAAAGCTTTAATTATAATTCACCCGTTTGGCCAGTATTAAAGCCAAATGACAAATGGAGATTTACAGTAGATTATAGAAAAATTAATGAATTAAGTCCTAAAATGCCAGGAACCTTACCTGACATTGAGGATATATTTTTAAGAATAAGACAAGCAGCACCAAAGTGGATGGCAACTATAGATCTCTCAGATATGTTCTTTGGAATACCATTGCATCCAGCATCACAAGAAATAACAACTTTTACCTGGCAGTCAAAGCAATATAAATTTCTCAGACTGCCTCAAGGCTATTTAAACAGTCCAATTATAGCCCACACCACCCTAATGAAAACCCTGGAGGACTTTGATAGTCAGGGGGTGGAGTTAGTATCTTATATTGATGATTTGATGATTTATGGACAGGACAAAGACAAAATTCAGGACACAGTAAAAAATTTAATACAACATTTAAGAGATAAAGGATGAACTATTAATCAAACCAAGGTTCAAGGACCTAGCAAACAAGTAAAATTTCTAGGAGTACATTGGTCCACAGAAGGACCTAAAATACCAGAAGAAGTTATTAGTAAACTAGATACTCTGGAACAGCCTAGAAATAAGCAGCAGGTGCAGCACCTGATAGGACTGTTTGGCTACTGGCGCCAACACATTCCTTATCAGCAACTCCTACTGCAGCCTCTTTACAAAATTATCAAAAAAGCTCAAGACTTTGAATGGTCAGAAGCACAGGAACAGGCGGTCAGAACCATGATTGACCTAATCAGACAGTATCAATCCCTTGGCTATATTAATAAGGAAGATACAGTAATAATAGAAGTATTGTATACAAAGGGATATGGCATTGGAATATCTTTGCAAAAGGAAGTAGATTAACACCAATTGGCTTTTACTGCAAAAAGTTCCCATGGTCAGAAAATAAATACTCTCTATTTGAGAGGACCATCTGGGCTACATATGAGGCATGCAGAACTGCCCACTCACTAATAAAGAATAACCCAACTGTGATCCGAACAGAAATGCCCATTATAGACTGGATTAAAACACCAGGAGAAGCCTGGGCAGGACAACCCATGGAAGGCAAAGTACTTCACTGGAAGTGGTACCTGTCAGACTTTTTCAGACACAATAAAGTATCAACCCAGGGTCGTATATCCCAAGCCTCAGAAGAAGTTCTGAGATCAGGGAATACAGAAAACCCAACCTGGTTGATACCACCCAGTCTTATACCTAAGGGCGCTGAACCTGGCCCAGATCAGACCATTGGTCTGTGGGGCACTAAGGAGTTCAGCAAGAATATACCTAATGCATGGTTTACGGATGGATCATCAACAACTACTAACAATATAGTGAAGTGGAAAGCTGCAGCCTATAGGCCAGAAGATGGTAAGGTCATAACTGACCAAGGAACTGGAAAATCAGCGCAACACGCAGAAGTAATTAGCAGCTAGACAAACAAAGCAGGAAAATAGGATATGTTCCCCACTATATGGATGATGGGAATGGTTTAAAGAAATGGTAATGGTAGCAGGCATTGCTATTGTTGTCATTATTCTTGCAAAATGTGCTTTATCATGCAGAAATAGAAGAAAATATGCCAAACTTCAGAAAAGGACCCAGTGGAAGACGGTGTGACCCATTACAGCGCAATGGACCCCGCATTTTCATCTCACACTTCTACCACAGGCATTTTGACCAAATCAATGATATCCCAAATAGCTTACAATCATGGGCAATTAGAACCCTGATAGCACCAATGATGGATGAAATGTTATTAGAATTTGCAGCTTTTAAAACATGATATGAAATGAATAGAAGATATAGAATTTTAAAACGTTTGCATATGAAAGCTAAGTTAAAGAAACCATTTACTTTAATTACTAGAAGTTTGCGCCATTATGACTTTGTAAACCCCAGCCCTGCGAGGCAACTGTTTAACCATCAATACCCAACAATTGATGGCTTAACCAGGATGACACCTTTCATGTTGACATCATTTCAGGTGTCAGGGGGTGGAATGTAATAAACATGTCAGGGCTTGTTTCAAAGCCCAGTGTAGGAAGCAGCTACATGTCAGGGCTTGTTTCAAGGCCCAGCGTAGAAAATAGCTGACAGCCCAAAAAGCTGACGTCTGACCAGATGTGTGAGTGATAGATAAAACCTTAGTAGTAAGTTCTGACCTAGGAGCAGCCAGGACTGCAAGTTGGTGATAAGAGTGCCGCAGAAAGCTAGATGTGTGAATTAGAGAGGGTAAGGTTAAAGTAAGTATAAAAACCCTGAGAAGAAGCAGCCAGCTCTCTTAGCTCTTCTCTTCGCTCTTCGCTCTTCGCTCTCTTCGCTCGCTAGCTCTCTAGCTCTCTCTCTCGCTGTCACCATGATTACCTAAAATGCTGCCAGCCAAAGGGGCGCTCCCCCCAGGACGGAGCAGACAGACATGCTGTCAGATAACAACCCGAGAACCGATTCAAGTCGCAGCAGCGAACCTGTTCGACAGAACTTCGCGATATCAGGTCGTATACCCTAATGGCATAAGCCCCCCAGAACACTGATATTATAAGATGCTAAATGCTACTCCTATTAGAATTAAGATAGTTTTAAGAATGTAATGAAATGGTATTGGTGGCTTGGCCTTGGAGCCTTAGCCGCTGCCTTTTGCTGTAGTTGCCTTTGTATTGCTAATAAACCTCTCTTGCTAAATCGTACCACTTGCTCTTGGCCTGACTCTTTTGTTCCGGATTCTGAGTGTAAACTCTCTGCTCGCGACACTAGGACAGCCAAGGCTACACAGAGAAACCCTGTCTCAAAAACCCAGAAAACAAAAACAAAACCAAAGATCACACACACAGCACTCAGAAAGCAGAGGTGGGAAGATCTCCGAGTTTTAGGCCAGCCTCGTTTACAGAGCTAGTTGTAGGACAGCCAGGCCTACACACAGAGAGAAACCCTGTCTCGAAAAACAAGCAACAAAAAACTTGGGGTTCTGATTTTATTTAATGACCCCTCCTCCCGAAAAGGTGAGCATGCTTGGCAACTCTGGGCTGCAGAAAAGCAGCTAACTATGGTGCTGGGGAGGCCTCTGTATCAGCTTCGTTGGTTGCTGTAAAGTTGCACCACAAACTGGGCGACTTCCAGCAACAGAACAGTCTCAGCCCAGAGGCCGCAGTCTGAACCCAGTATCTGCCAGACTCTCGGGTCAGGGCGGGGGCGTCTGTCTTCCGAGTTTCTGGCACTGCTAGGATCTGTGACTTTTCTTGGCACATTGGTGGCGTCACTCTGTTCTCTGCTGACGTCATCACACGGCTTTCTCCCTGTGTGTCAGTGTCCAGATTTCCCTCTTACAACAAGGACATCAGTCCTGTTGGATTAGTGCCACCCTAATGACCTCATCTTAACCTGATTCTTCTACAAAGACCCAGTTTCTCAATCAGGTCAGTGTTTCCAGGTAAGTCAGAGTGTAGCAGAGTATTTGTGGGAGCCATTTAGGACAGGACTGTATGAACTCAACCAAAAGCATTAACATGCTATACAATAAAGATGGCATGCAAAGACTGACTTCACGCAGAGACGGGGTGTAGCTTGGTGGTAGAAAGGCTGCCTAGTTATGTGTGAAGCCTTGGGCTTGGCTCCCTGACCGGCAAACAAAAACCAAACCAAACCAAAATCAAAAGGGCTGCATGCTGTGCTGCCGAGTACCCACCTAGCACACACAGAATGTGCCTTGGGTTCAGCCCCCAGCCCTGTGTGACTGGGTGTCGTGGTTCATGCCTCTTATCCCAGCATTTGAGTTAGAGACAGGGGTCAGGGGTTCCTGGGCTACCCTAAAAGCCCGTCTCAAACAACAGAAGAGAAATTCCCACTGGGTAAGACTCAGGTCTATTAGCTAGCCAAGAGGTCTGAGGCTAGAAGGTACCATTCCTCAGCCTTATACTGTTTTAGTTTTTTTTTAAAATTTCATTCTGTAGTTCTATTTTTTCATTTTTATTTTTAAATAATTTATTCAGATTACGCCTGATTGTTATCCCCTCACTTGTATCTTCCTGTCCCCTCCTTCCTCCCTCTTTCACTCTATTCCCCTCTCCTAGACCTGTGACAGAAGGGGACCTCCTCCCCCACCATATGATCACAGCCTATTAGGTCTCTTCTGGATAGCCTATTTTCCCTTCCTCTGAGTGCCACCAGGCCTCCCCACCAAGGAAAATGGTCAAATAGGGGAGGCCAGAGTTCATGTCAGAGGCAGTTCCGCTCTCCACACAACTATGGAGAATGTGCTGTCCATTGGCTAGATCTGAATAGGAGATCTAGGTTTACTGCATGCATTGTCCTTGGTTGGTACAGCAGTTTGTGCAGTTCCCCATGGGTCCAGATCCACCAGTCTTGATGGTCTTCTTGTGGGGACCCTCTGGGTCCTTCTATCTCCCCATTCTTCCATACCACTCTCACCTGGAGTCCCAATAGCAGGTCCCAGTATCTGTCCCAACCCCCTGCTGAGTGAAGACTCTCAGAGGCCATCCATGGTAGGGTAGTATCCAATTATAACTGAGTATATACTATGTGTGTTTTTCTGGGTCTGGGTTAACTCACTCAGGATGATCCACCCATTTACCTGCAAATTTCAAGATTTCCTTTTTGTTTTGTTTTTAAATAGCTGAGTAGTATTCCATAGTGTAAATGTATCACAGTTTCCTTATGGAGACAACTTCATGAACAGAACATGAACAGCCCAGGCGCTAAGGTCAACAATTAATAAACGGGACCTCATGAAACTGAAAAGCTTCTATAAAGCAAAGGACACTGTCAACAGAAAAAAGCGACAGCTTACAGACTGGGAAAAGATCTTCCCATTGGAAGGACATATGCTCTACCATGTTCATAGCAGACTTCTTCACAATAGCCAGAACTTGGAAACAGCTTAAATGTCCCTCAGTTGAAGAATGGATAAAGAAACTGTGGTACATTTACACTATGGAATACTACTCAGCCATTAAAAACAAGAAAATCCTGAAATTTGTGGACTAGAAATGGATGGGACTAGAAATGATCATACTGAGTGAATTAACCCAGAAGCAGAAAGACTCACAGGGTACATACTCACTTATACTCACTAGCCCAAAAGGCATGTCCCATGAAAATCTTCTCTTACCAGGAGATTGGGATAGATGTGAGGACTCTAGGTAAGAGAAATACAGGAGAAGGGGAAATAGAAGGATCCAGAGGGTCCTAGAAACCTACAAGAGGAACATCGTAACAGGTGGATCAGGGCCCAGGAGGGTCTGTTCAAACTATTATACTAACCAAGGACAATACTAGTAAACATCAAACCCCTACTCTGATCTAGCCAATGCACAGGACATTCTCCACAGTTACGTGGAGAGTGAGGATTGACTCTGACAAGAACTCTGGTACCCCATATTTGACCACCTCCCCTTGGAGGGGAGGCCTGATAGCAATCAAAGAAAGAATACGCAAGCTACCAAGATGAGACTTGATAGCCTATGACCATATTGTGGGGCAGGAGGTCCCCTTGGTCATAGACTTAGGGGAGGGGAATAGGGTGAAAGAGGGAGGGAGGAAGGAACAGGAGGATACAAGTGATGGCATAACAATTGAGTTGTAATCTGAATAAAAAAAATAAATAAAAAGCAGCTGTTGGGGTAATTCCTAATCAGAGTGAAAAGGGGGCCCACTCTTGTGAAGAAGTAGCCATTGGTTCTGTGTTGCCGACTAGCAAAGGTTGGGGGGGATGGGGGGGGGTGGATAGAGGAAGGAGCCAACCTCAAGGGTGGCGACACAGTCTGGCATTAAAGCAATCAGAAGCCTGGAGGTTTAGGTGGAAACTCCCAGCAAACAACCTATGACCCAGCCCATGGGGGAGCTGGACATGCGTGCATGTTAGGAAACAGCGTTTATCCCAGAGGAATCGAGTTTACTTACATGTCATCCCAGAGCAGACTTCCTGGGTACGAGGCGGGCTGGATGCCTGTGTGGACTTCCTCCCCTAGGGGTGGGTCTTGGCATCCAGGATGAGTGAGGCAGTAGTGGGGAAGCCCTGAACCTGGGGTGACACATGGCTGGGCTTGAGGGGTCAGGTGAATTCTTGCCGGTGGCAAGTTGGGACAAATGTGGGTTACTGTCTTCCCTGTGATAGAGCATCAGAAAAAGTGAGACGGGATGGTGCCTTTCAGATGCCCAGGGCCAGACACCAATGAGTGAACTAGGTGAGTTCTGCAGCTTGGTGGTGGTGGTGGTGAGGTTTTTTTCCGTTATTTTTTCCAAGTGTTCCTCTGAGCCACCGTTGTTTCAAAGAGGGCTGTGTGTCTGCTCTTCATTTATTTGTCCAACTAGAAATAAACTGATACCTTAGCATACACACAGAGACAAAAGTAATGTGACAATTCTTTTTGAGCCCTGGGCTTTGTTATGCAGGCCAGGCTGGCCATGGTTTAGTGCAGGGGTGGGTGTGGGTGTGGCCTTTACCTCCTGAGTGCTGCACTGGCAGGAGTGCGCTGCCACCCCTGGCTTATGTGACAAGTTTCTTTTAGAAAGAGCTTTATTTTTATTTTATGAGTGTTTTGTCTACATGTATGTGTACTTCAGGCATTCGGGGCCCAGAGGCCAGAAGAGGATGTTGGATCCCTAGGAGCTGGAGTCACAAATGGTTGTGAGCCACCACACGTGTGTGGGGAACTGAACCCAGGTCCTCTACAAGAGTCAGTGCTCTTAACCCACGCCGCCTCTCCAGTTCCTTGTGTGACGATTCTTAATGTAAAATGTTCGTTTGTAAGCTGGGGGTGGTGCTGCATGTCTTTAATCTTGGCAGTTGGGGGGCAGAGGCAAGCGGGACCTCCAGCTCACGGCCCGCCTGCTCTGCTGAGCTCCAAGACAGCCATGGCTACACAGAGACACCATCTCGAAAAGCAAAAATGATGCCTTTTCCCCACTAAATAATGGAGTTCACAAATTAAACCTTTTAAAGTCCTTTTCTGGTGACAGGTAAAAGAGAGATGAGAACACATGTGCTTTTCTTAGGTAGAAGAAATTTAGGTGGGAAACTCCATGTAGGATCTAATTTGCACATGCCCAAATGTGTTATTTTAAAGAACTTTAGCAAACTGGTAGATAGGATTTATTTTAATTTTCAATCTGAAAAAAAAAAAAACAACCCAAAACAAAAACCCAAAAACAAAACCCCAGACTCTGCGCAAGCGCGCGCGCGCGCACACACACACACACACACACACACACACACACACACACACACAGTGTCAACATTTTCAGAGCACTGACACAGGGAACACTGTTTCCCCTCAATTGCATGACAATACTGTTTTATGTGTCACAATAAAAGTTACAAGCGTCTTGTCAGCGGTCACATATACATCATGAGTTTACATTTCAACACACAATTAAAAAAAAAAAAAGACATCTTCTGGCACTTCCTGTGACCACGGCCCATTTCCATAAACATCTGAAAAACCCTACAGTGGCTGTTTTTTTGGAAGGCACAGCCCTTCCAGATCCAAACTAAAGTCAGGGCATTTCCACTTAAGAGAACAACCAAGGCTTTATTTGTAGGTACGGTGAAGTCCACTCATCAAAGGATGTGTAAAAAAACCTGCATGAGAGTAAAAATAAATTAAAACGCAGTTGCCAAGCCAGCCTCGCTGACACAGTGGCCAGAACAGGACACGCAGCACTTAGAAGCATCATTTGAAAGTTTTCAGTTGCCTGTATTCAAATTACAGCTTTTCAACAAATCGAGAGAAGAGAAAGAGACTGGGTGAAGGTTTGAAGATGTTCACACTCGGGCCTGGTGTCTCTTCAGCAGCACTTTGGGGCGTGCGGCAGCGGCGGTGACATATTGCGTGTTTGGACATAAGGCACCGTGATCTGGACGTGCCGTTCACTCACTCACTGTCACCTGTTCCATCCCAGTGACTTCTTTGAAATGAAAAGTAGTACTAATTTCAGGACACAGTGCACTTTAATGACATACAGCATTGGAAATCCCTCAGAAGGGTCTGAGGACAGTCTGAACGCAAGCCTGAATCTTCAAGCACATAAAATCTTTTCCTATGCTTACAAATCACTGGAAAAATACCCATCGCTAAACCCTGATATACATTCTTAGCCATTTTCTTTTCTCTCTTCTATTGCAGCCAGTGTTCAGGAGGCAAAACGTGACCCCGAGACTTTGTTCAAGTTCTCTGTGAGGGCGTCTACATTCATGGTGGTCATTCAGTCTCTGGGCCCTTCTGTTTGGCACCTGCCAGGAAGATGGAGAGGGCAAGTCTCAGCGCTTCTGCTTGAGGAAGGGTTCTCTGCACCAGCCGGCCGGTGCCACCCAGCCTGGCAGCAGCTAAGGACAGTCCAGAGGCTTCCAGAGAGAGAGAGAGAGAGAGGTAGCCCCAAGAGCCCCACTCCCTCCCGCTATCACTATGGCTCTGAGCGCTGTAACATTTTGTCATTCTGAATGTCAGAATCTACTGAAAAAAAAAAAAAGTAAAAATAAATGGGCAGTTGTTTCAGCTGCTGTACTTACAAAATTCTTTTTTAAAAAGCATATGCGCATCTAAAGGCAACTGTGTGCAGCAGCTGCAAGTGCTACTAGCCACAGCACCTCTCTAGCTTTGATCTGAACTCTTATATTAAAAAATGGTATGTGTACAGGTGTTTTGCCTACACACATATCTCTTCACCGTGTCTGCAATGCCCAAGGAGGCCAGAGGGTCAGATTCTCTGGGACCAGAGTTACAGGTAATTGTGAGCCACCATTTGGATCCTCTGGAAGAGCAGCCGTTGAGCCATCTCTCTAGCTCCTGGCCCTGGTTTTCTGAGGCAGGGTCTTGCTCTGGAGCTCAGCCTGGCCTCTGACTTCTGAGGGCTGGCATCTACCTGTGCCTACTGTGTCAGGCTACACTTAGCTTTGGAGAGTGAGTAACCGTATATTAGAGCAAGAGGCTACAAACTGTAGCTAGTACTGTCAGATTGCTGCCTGGTGTGTGTGTGTGTGTGTGTGTGTGTGTGTGTGTGTGTGTGTGTGTGTGTGTGTGTGTGTGTGTGTGTGTGTGTATGTGTGTGTGTTTGCTAAGCACTCTGAGAAAGAGAAAATGTTATTTTATTGAATAGGAATCGATGTTAGAGTGCTGTGGCCACATCTGCTTTGTGTCACAGTGGTTGCTTTTCTGAAGGAGGATCCTGCGAGCATCCAGCTGTGCTCCTCACTGGGCGGAGTGCCTCTGCATCTTCACTCATGCTGTGGTTCCACTTCTTGGCATGTTAGGAGGGAGGCAGGCTGCAGACTGCTCACTCTACAGCCAAACCCAGGAGGACCTTGCTTGCACCCAGATGGCGCTTAGCTGGAGGTACAGCTTGGCCTCTGAGGTCCATGCATCCCGCCACTCTCCTGACCAGCAAGCACACTGGCTGCCTTGCAAAAGTGACCATCCTGAGCTCCATGAGAGCTCTGCTCTACATGTTAGGAGCACAGAATGCTTTCCTCAGTGAACTGTTAAATACGGCCTATCAGTAACAACTGCAACCTACCCACCCCATTTTATGATGGGATTTCTATACTAAAATCCATTTCAAATGCCAGCAGCCGTAAGGCAGATTTCTGCACCGCACCCACAGGGATGGGAGGGACAAGAATGACCCACAGCTTTGGAAATGTCAAGTTTAGATGGACATCTAGAGCCATACTCAGCTGCCCAAGCTTATGTTCTGAGACAACAAGTCCCAGAGGATCTTCTCAAGGGGACAAATGAGCGGCTGCAGTCAACTCTGCTGAGGTCAGGGCCTGTCCTGGAGAAGGGCATCCTTCCTTAGCTGTACCATATCTACCAAGACAACAGCCTTCTTGTTTGCATGGGGAGTGTCCATGCCGGTCACAAGCTACAGGTTAACATGACTGAGTAGCTCTGTTCACCTTCATTGCTGTATAGTATTCCAGGGGATGAGCATCAGTTTCTTCCACCATCTTCTGGAAGGTTGTAGGGGTTTGAATGAGAATGCCGGCAGAGGCTCAAGTACTGGAATGCTTGGCCCCAACCTGATATAATGAACTATTTGGGAAGGATTAAGGGGTGTGGCCTTAAGCCTGGCGTGGTGGTGCACATCTTTGATCCCAGCACTTGGGAGGCAGAGGCAGGCTGATCTCTGTGAGTTCGAGGCCAGCCTGGTCTGAGTCTAGGACAGCTAAGGCTACACAGAGAAACCCTGTCTCAAAAAACCCCCAAACCACCACCACGACCAACAAAAAAAAGTGTGGCTTTGTTGAAGGTGTGCCAGTTGGGGAGGGCTTTGAGATTTCAAAAGCCCATGTCATCCTAGTTAGTGCACTCTCTCTCCCTCCTGCTTGTGGACCAGAGTTAGCTCTCAGCCATTGTTTCAGCACCATCATGCTCCACACCTCATAGATTCACTCTCTGATTTGGTTAAGTCGTCTTCACATCATTAGAAAAGTAACTAAGACACAGGTTTAGAGTATCAACATAAGTCACACACTGACGACTGGATGTTCATGATTATAAACCTTTCTGTGAACTTCAGGCCATCAGTCTGAAAGCGACAAGAGGCACATCTACAGGTGTGTGTTTTGGATTCAGCACGTGGGGGGTTGGAGTCCATATGGACATCTTTGAGACAGGGTTTCTCTGTGTAGCCTTGACTGTCCTGAAACTTGCTCTGTAGACCAGGCTGGCCTCAAACTCATAGAGATGTGCGTATCCCTGCCTCCCGAGTGGAGTGCTGGGACTGACAGCATATGCTACCGCTTGGTTCATCTCTTCTCACTTTTACATGCTGCTGCTGCTGCTGCTGGCCAGAGTCCCTGTGAAGGTGACTCTTTAACGGGCCTGGCTCTGTGGCTGGGAAGTCAGGCAGGACTGCAGCAGATGTTGGGGTCTCTTTATGGTGGGGAGTTTTAGGGAACAGACTAATTACAAAAACTAATCTTAGCTGAGATTCATTTTTGAACTAAAGAAAAGCAATACCACAGTGAGTATAAAATCTACTGACTACTGATGTTCAAAGTATGTGCCACCTACTGTCACGTCTGTTCTGGGTCTGTGACCCTGTGGAAAAAAGCTAGCTGGTTTCTGTGATACCGCTGGAGAGGTGGGGGAGGGGATGCAAAGAGAGTGTGAAGCAAGGATGTAACAGTATTTTAAGACCTCATCAGGCTTTCTCTTATCATCAACACACAGCCAGCTCTCCGCCTGTTCCCTCCACCCCTGTGCCTCTGGACACTTTCTAGAAATTTTGCTCGTCCAAGAACATCAGAACGTCAAAAGGAAAAGGAAAGTCAAAAAAGTCTGCAGAGCATCACACACATAGCCCTGCTGCGTGGGGGGCTGTCTACTTCAGCACCCCAGTGACTGTCCTGGAAATGTTCACTTGAGATCTGTCTGTCTGTCTGTCTACCCATCCATCCCTCTCTTTTTGTACTCTGGCTGGTCTGGAGCTCACAGAGATCCCCCTGTCTCTGCTTCTCGAGTGGGCAGGACTAAATACAAGAGATCCTGTGCTGGCTGGGTATCTGCATTTTTACCTGCTGGTGTGAGGATCAGGGCTTGCAGGATGTCTGACAGGGAGATAATACCCACAATACTATCTGCTTCATTCACGACCACCAACCGATGCACCTGCAGGGAGAAAAGTCCAGGTGTGAGCTCACTCTCGTGCTCTCTCTCCACGCCCTACTCCCTGTGCATATGTGTGTGTGCCCGCCCATGTAGGTGTACATGGAGGCCAGCGGTAGCTGTTTTTAATTGCTTCTTTTTGTTTTCTGCATATGGGTGCTTTGTCTGCATATATGTCTGTGCCCCACATGCAGGTAGCGCCCTTGGAGGCCAGAAGAGGGGGTCTGATCCCCTGCAACTGGAGTTCCAGATGGTTGTGAGCAGCCATGTGGGTGCTGGGGATCCCACTTCACTGGACTGGATGGCCAGTGAGTCCAGGGTCCACCTATCTCTGCTCCATCAGAGCTGGCGTCACAGGACTGGACTGCTGTACCCTTTTGGGTGGGTGCTGGGATCTGAACTCAGGTTCTCATGCTTGCACAGCAGGCAATTCATCTATCCTCCTAGCCCATATGTGAAAGTTTAAATTAAAAAAATTTGAAATGCATGTTGGGAAAAAAAAATGGCACTCATGTAACCAGTGCAACAAATACAGCTACAGCGGGTGGGCATGGAGGCCAGGGGTCCACACTAGGTGGTCCTTCTGTACAGGGTCTCTCCCTAAGCCTGGAGCTCTACACTGGCTGGCCAGCAGGCCTCACAGACCCTCTTGCCCCTCCCCCCCAGCACTGGGGTTACACACCTGCACTATCGCATTTGGCTTTTTTGGTTTTTGTTCCTCAGGTTTTTAAAGACAGGATTTCTCAGTGTAGCTCTGGCTGTCTGGACTCACTCTGTAGAGCAGGCTGGCCTTGAACTCACAGAGATCCGTCTGCCTCTGCTTCCCAAGTGCTGAGATTAAAGGTGTGTGCCATCAAGCCCGGCTGCACCTGGCTTTTAACCTGTATCCTTTTACAAAGGATAATGTTTTGATGTCATGACGTGCTTTAAGGTTAAAAAAATGAGTACTTTGGTTATCTATCTTGTGTCAATCAATAGAGATTTCTTTACATAGTTTCTTTAAAAATACTTTTAGGTCCTTCATTAATCCTGTGATAAAACAGCACTGTAACTGATTTTAGGATAAAATGATGGTTTACTTTTTCTAATTTTTTTATGTTTATTTATGTATGGGGGAGGCATGTGCACTCATATACCACTGTGTGCATGTGGGCCTCAGAGGATGATTTATTGGAGTTTTTCCTTCTACCATATGGCTCTCAGGGATGCAACTCAGGTAGGTCATTGGGCTTGGAAGGAGGCCTCTTATCCCACTGAGCCATCTTATCAGCTCCAAATGATGGTTTACATAGCCAAGAGCAGAGGGAAACCACCTGTCCTAGCAGACAGAGCTGACTGTCAAGATATGTCTGAGGAACCTTTTGAAAGTAATCTATCTCCTTGTCACATAGGCTGAGAGTGACACTCACACCCTGTGGCCTGGGAGGCGTCGTCTGGTGAAGAGATTTTAATAAGAGACAGAGTTGCAACATCCAATGAGAAAACAACTTATTTACATGCTTATTTTGCTCCCATAGTTTCTTTCAAACCACAGGTTTCCATGGCCTTCCACTGCAGCATCGATATTCTCCAGTTTCCCTGCATCAGCTTGAGTGCCATACATAGCAAGAGCCGCTGTGCCCACCTGGCCTCTTCTCTAAGCAAACACAGGAATGGCAACTCCCAACATCTTCCTGGCCTTTCCTCATGGCAGCACACCACTAGTGCCCTCAACACTAGCACTCTCCTATAAGGTGATCTGTAGTGCTCACCGTGGATTTCATCACACAGGTGTGCCCACTGTCACCACAGGGAGGGAGGACACCATCCCTATTCCTGCTTATGACCTAGGGAGGGCACATGACTCTAAGGACATTCATGGGACATTAGGATACATTCCCAAGTGACAGAATCATCTAGAAAACAAGATGGATGTACAACAGTTTTAAAAAGGGAAGCTTTCCTATTTAAATGCTGTGCTAAAGGGCAAAGAAAACAGCTGGGGGAGGAGGAAGCTGAGGGAATGAACTCAAATGTGCATGGAGGCTAGACTCTGCAGGGCAGAGGCTGGACTCTACAGGATGGAGGACGGACTCTACAGGGCAGAGGCTGGACTCTACAGGATGGAGGCTGGACTCTACAGGGCAGAGGCTGGACTCTACAGGGCAGAGGCTGGACTCTACAGGGCGGAGGCTGGACTCTACAAGGTGGAGGCTGGACTCTACAGGGCGGAGGCTGGACTCTACAGGGCGGAGGCTGGACTCTACAGGATGGAGGATGGACTCTACAGGGCAGAGGATGGACTCTATAGGGCAGAGGCTGGACTCTACAGGGCGGAGGCTGGACTCTACAGGGCGGAGGCTGGACTCTACAGGATGGAGGATGGACTCTACAGGGCAGAGGATGGTCTCTATAGGACAGAGGCTGGACTCTACAGGGCGGAGGCTGGACTCTACAGGGCAGAGGCTGGACTCTACAGGGCGGAGGCTGGACTCTACAGGGCAGAGGCTGGACTCTACAGGGCGGAGGCTGGACTCTACAGGGCGGAGGTTGGACTACACGAGGGCTCAGTGGACTTCTAACAGCAGTGGCTCTCGATGCAGTGCAGGACTTAATATGAACAGCTTTCACTGTGGAAGCTACAGGCGCTTCAGTGGTCTCAAAACTAAGCAGGTGCTTTGCCTCTTGGTTTGTGTGTCTGTATTTGTCATATCCAAACAGGCTTGCCATTAGCTCATTTTACTTAGCAGGGAATGTTCTGGAAGTACCAAAACTGTACCCTTCAGTCCTTGAGAATGACACTTGAAGGGAAGGGGTGGGAGAGGGTGAGGGCACCGAGGATGCCATTCCTAGGCTTGGCTGTGGGAATGAGGCGGTGAACTGACTCACACCACTGTGACCTCTCCCTTCCTGGGAACACTGTGCAAGGTACACTTGAAAACCCACAAAGAGCCGGGCGTGGTGGCGCACGCCTTTAAGCCCAGCACTTGGGAGGCAGAGGCAGGCGGATTGCTGTGAGTTCGAGGCCAGCCTGGTCTACAAAGTGAGTCCAGGACAGCCAAGGCTACACAGAGAGACTCTGTCTCGAAAAACCAAAAAAAAAAAAAAAAAAAAGAAAACCCACAAAGAGTAAAGTATAGGCAATGTGAGGGCGGCTACTCGGGCCGCCATTCATTTCAATCAAGGGTAGGGCGGAGAGGGAAAAAAAATTAACTTTAAAAAAGTTTTGTCTGGGGCTGGTGAGATGGCCCAGGGGTTGGTTGCTTGTCAAAGAAGCCTGAAGACCTGTGTTCAATACTTGGAACTCTCATAAAGGGGGGAAAAGAGAAATGACCTCCAAACATGCACTCGCACCCAATTAAATTTTCACTTTACCTTATTATCATTCGCTTTGTTAAAATAACATTACACACTTTTTTCTTTAAATTCACAGATACTCTGGTAAGATGCAGTAACTAAAAGCCCCCGGGCGACGTTTGTCTTCTCAAGGATACATTTTTTTATACTATGAAAGTATCTTGTCAATATTATCCATTCATAAAAACTCATCAAATTTAACTCAACTCTGCAAGCCTTCACACCTGGGTGTCAAGCACTGTGCCAGGGTTCAGAATCGCCAGGAACTCACTCCCATCCTAGGGAACCTGCAGCCTGCCTCCCCGGGCTGTGTCCCCACCTCTTGGGGGCTGTGCCCCCGCCTCCTTCCAAGCCATCTCCTTGCTATTTGCTGTGTGTGTGTGTGTGTGTGTGTGTGTGTGTGTGTGTGTGTGTGTGTGTATGCGTGCTGAAGCAGACATGAGGAAGATGTGTGCCAGGCTGGGGTCTCTTACCTCTGCTCTTACTATTCTGTCCACGATGGTCTCCAGTGTTTCCAGCTTACTGCACTTCACCACACCCTCAAAATACTGTGAGCGGTGCTGCAGGGCCTGGGTCACTGTGATGTCTAGGTTATTGTATGTTTTCTCAGCAGCAAGATTCTGTAAGAGTCATAAAAAAAAAAGTCCTTCATTTTCATTTGGATGGATGAACAACTTGATCTTTTTTCCCACCCAGGACAGGGTTTCTCTGTGTAATAAGCCCTGGCTGTCCTGGACTTGCTTTGTAGACCTTTAAACTGTTACCTCGCCTGGCAAGCAACTTGATTTTGTAGGAAAAAACAAAAACAAAAACAAACAAAACAACAACAAAAAACCCATTAACATAGAACCTCATGGCCACCTTAGTCTGGGTCATAACCCAGGGCATCATGTTACTATATGTACCTTGCTTATGGAGGAATGTTAATTTGTTGTTGTCATGGGGGGGCAGAACTCAGAGCCTGTGCAAACTAAGTAAGTGCTCTACCACTGAGCTATACCCTAGGCTTTTTGCTTGTTTTTTACATTTTGAGCCAGGTCTCCCTAAGATATTCAGGCTGGTTCTGAACTTATTCTGCAATCCAGTCAGGTCTGGAACTTGTAATCCTCCTGCCTCAGACTTTTGCGTAGCTGGGACTAAATACTTGTGTCACTGGACTTAGCAGATAGATGTTAATTGTTTTATAAATTTAAAAAGATTTCACTTAGCATAATGGTGCATGCCTGTAATCCCAGCACTCGGGAAGGCAGAGGCAGGCCAATCTCTGTGAGTTTGAGGCCAGCCTGGCCTACAGAGTGAGTCCAGGACAGCCAGGGATACACAGAGAAACCCTGTCTCAAAACACCAAAAAAAAAAATTTTTTTTTTACTTTGTTTATATGTGTGTGTGTGTGTGTGTGTGTGTGTGTGTGTGTGTGTGTGTGTGTGTGTGTGAATGCATGTGTGTGCAGTGCCTATGGAGGCCAGAAGAGGGCATCAGATCCCTTGAAGCTGGAGTTACAGGTGACTGTGTGCCCTCTGACTTGGGCACTGGCACCTGAACTCTGGTCCTCAGGACTGAGCATCTTAGCTACTAAGCTGACTCTCGAGCCCAGTGTTTCCTTCCAGGCTCCTCCTCCTCCTTTTGTCCACTAAGGCTCACCACCACACATGAGCAGTGACTCTTGAGAAGCCACCAGCCTCTAGATCTCCCAACTCGAGCAAGAGTCTGCACTGACACGGACTCAGCTCATGTGTTCACTGAGCACAACCATAGGCAGAGAGACCCTACAACAAAACGTGGCCATTTCAGGTACACGGGCTGCAGGGGTGGTAAAACATCGGCACACACTTACACACAGGTCACTGGTAAGTCAGTGACTTAGTGACTTACTAGAAGCCACCCCTGGGAGGAGACTGGAATTCTCTAAGACTTACTCATAAGGTCAGAAATCATTACATCAGGAAACAAATCACTCAATATAGCTTTGGTTTTCATTTGTTTTAAAATGCATCCTGAATGACAGGCTTAAAAACATGAAAAAAATACTTACAATTACATCAAACTTGGAATAAATATCTACAACTTTTCCTAAAAATGAAAAGATACGTTAGAAAAACATTTTAAGAGCAGTTAAGTCATTAAAAAAAATCAGTTGTAACTGGGTAACTACTGTGGACTAACGGTGTTCAGCAACTAAATGGGCTTATTTAAATAGGATCATTTAAAAATGAACATGAAATGGTATTTTAATGGGAAGAGGAAACTAAAGCATGCTTCAAATTCTTATTTTCCTGACTGACGACTACGAGAGCGCCTTTATCTCTTGCTGTCTGCTCACTTCCCACTCATTCTGGCCCCGAGCGGGGTGACCCGCCTTGCCGGGCTGGCCTCACAGACCTGACTCATCCACCACAGGCAGCGCAGATATCCGTCTCTCCACAAAGATGTTCAAGGCTTTGATGATGGGCGTGTCGGGGTGGATGAAGGCAATGTTGTGGTAGGTTCCTATTCCAAGTTCATCCAGATTCTGCTTCATGAAAGCGGGCTTTGGCATGTCACACATCTGAGCAAGGAGAGACACGGGGACGCTCTAAGCCCCTAGCACGCCCTCTCACTGTGCACACATCCAGATCTGAATGAAACGCTATGTTCGGCAAATTAAAGGTAGTCTTTCCTAACCGTCGGCTTGGTGCCTCCTTGTCATGAAAGGGTTTACATGTCACAACTGTCTGTCTCAAGCCAGCTTACAGCTCTACACGTTATCTTCCTACGAAAACTGATTCTAAATATTTGTGTTTTCCCTTCACTTCTCAACAAAACAGCGAGGGGGAAGGTGGAACTGCCAGGTCAGTCTGAGAGAAATTAAGACCTGAACGCCAGCACGGATTGAACCCTTTATTCCTTTTTTTTTTTTTTTTTTTGGTTTTTCGAGACAGGGTTTCTCTGTGTAGCCTTGGCTGTCCTGGACTCACTTTGTAGACCAGGCTGGCCTCAAACTCACAGAGATCCGCCTGCCTCTGCCTCCGGAGTGCTGGGATTAAAGGCATGTGCCACCACGCCTGGCCTTGAACCCTTTACTCTTAGTGGCGTACACTCAGCCCTGGGCCCTGAAGTGACGCTGAGGCTGTGTGTTTGCAGATCTCAGGCTGAGACTAAGCTGCTCCTTGTTCCATCCCGCCTCCATGGGCTGCACGCTCCCCAGAGGGATGCAATTTCTGACTATTCGGAACAGAGCACAAGCCGGCTGCACCCAGCAGGAAGAACTTTAAAGTTAGCTCTCCGCTTCTGACTACTTCAGAGGAGGAGGGGTAAGCTGGAAGACAGTCTAGGATGAGGCTGGGCTACAACAAGCATGTCTACGGGTTCAGAGATCCACCTTTTATAAAGGGCACTGGTGACGTCATCATCCTGGTGTACCTTATAATTATCAGGAAAAGATGAACAATTAGAAGAAACAAAATGTTCAAGTCAAAGAGTTCATCAATATTCAAATCATGAGACTCCTAGAAATTTAGAGAAAAAAAAAGAGAGAGAGAGAGAGAGACCTATTAGGTCATCTAATCCACCTCCACACGGATGTTCCCGCTTTAGACAGTCTGCTTCTCACATGCTGGGAGGGCTTTACCACCCTTCCCCTGAGCGACCCTGATAATTTGGTAAAAACCAGGCCATGGTGTTTTTTTATTATTATTATTATTATTATTATTATTATTATTATTATTATTATTATTATTATTATTATTATTATTATTTTGAGACAGGGTTTTCTCTGTATAGTCTTGGCTGTCCTGGACTCGCTTTGTAGACCAGGCTGGCCTCGAACTCACAGAGATCTGCCTGCCTCTGCCTCCCTAGTGCTGGGATTAAAGGCGTGCCCCACCACACCCGGTGTTTCTTTATTTTTAAATAAATATTTTCATATGTATTTTTATCTGAGAATCCCTGGCCAAATATTCTGGCTGCAGGGTTCTCTCTGCCATATTGGTCCAACCTGGGGCGACCCCTTTCTCTCCACAGTCGAGATGAGAGGCATCAAGGATAGGGCTAACAGCACCGACTGGACAGGGCTGCACAGGGGGCAAAGCTCCCGGGATGGTGCCTGCCAGTGGCCCACTGTCACAGATGGCTCTAGGGACTGAGCCACCAGCCTAGCAACCATGGGCCCTGAGCGCCTGCCCCTCCACCAAGCCCTTGGTTTCAACAAGGAAGGCTGTCCCACTCGCTGGTTATCCACGGACGGGCAACGCCCTCACTCTTTCTTCTTTGGTTGCTTAGTAAATGTCATGGGCTTTTTGGCAAATTATTTAATATTTATTTAACCAGAAAATGCAGTTTTTCCTGGATGTGCTATTAAACTATGTGCATGTCTCAGTCACTAAACCCTTGACACCTCTGTAAGTCCCTAGTCATACATCCAGAAGAGCAACTTGGGCCCTTCTGTTAACTTGCATGCGTAGCTGCTTCCTGACGGGAGGCTGCAGACAGGATCCCGGGAAAGCCCCTGGGAAGCCGCTTTAAGTACTTATTTCCTTTAGCAAGGTGACTTTGAATGACCTTTCTGGACCAGCACTGTTCCACCTGATGCCAGGTGATGGGGGTGGGGCGCGAAAGCCTCCCAGCACACTCCTGCTCCCACAGAGTCTCCTTTCTTACTGGCTGTCTCAGAGGTTGTGGACACAAACCATAGGAGCCCACTATGGGGGTGACTCTTGCTCACATCCGACCTGCAGTTAAGAATGGAATTAACCCCATGGATGGTGGTTTTTGTCTTTGCTGATGTTTTTAAAACCATGCCCTTAACAAATGCAACACAAAGCAACCTCTGCCCTAAACCCTGGCTCCATCTATCTGGCACAGCAGACCTCAGTGAGACTGATGTACAAAACGCTTTAGCTCCCCACGCCCAAGAGGTGACACAACGCCCATCTTCAGGGGGTATTCTGCGCTTTTATGACTTTTCGTAACAGGACTGAGAGAGGACAGCATTTGCGCTAGCGTCAGCTTGGGGAACACACAACACACACAGTAGTGAGTTGAGAAACTGAAAAGTTGTGAAACAGAGGCCTTGGAGCTAACGGTTTCTTCTACCGAGAGCAACAGGAGCCCGTTTACTTGACGTGAGTGACAGTCAATGCAACTGCATCTTTAGGGACTACTTACAAAAAGCTGGAGGAACTTGAGGATTCTTTTGTGGGTAAGTATATAAAGTGCATTCCCACTGATAGGGTCAATAACTGGCAATCTGTGGATTTTATTTTTGATCAACGAGTATACAGCATCGAAGAGGCTGCGGGGAAGAGCCATTAGAGTCGTTAGGAGGCTTTGAAAATAATCAGAAAAACTTTGGACCACCCCTGCTTACAGTATTTTTACGGCTTTAAATTACCACAAGAGTTCATTAGCTTAAGACAGTCACGGCAAAGGTTTACACAGGAGCTCATCTCAAACTCATGAGGGATGTACGGGTCTCCAGTAAGGCAGGTTTTTTAACAGCATCATGTCCAGGGATTTTGCTGGAAAGAGGCAAGCCTCAGGCCTTCAGGAAAGCCAGCAGTGACTCCAGCACTGAGGCTGGCTGCCAGACTCCCAGGGTGCCTGCTTGCCCTGCCAGCCCACCTTGGGGAACTGCCCTGCTGTGGCCTCGTTACCCTCTGCCACCCTTGGTAAGAAGCCTGCGGGGTGTATCGTGCCCTGCCGTCTGGAAATAGCTAACAAAAACGAGTGTCTTCTTTCTCTAGAGCTCTTGGGCTTTAAACGTGTCTCCTCCTCTGTCCATTTTGTGATGAGAGCCAGAGGCTGAGGCCGCAGCTGCTCTCCCACCAGGCTGTGCCCGAGCCCTGCTTCGTCCTTCCTGCTTTTTCTGGGCCGCCTCTGGCTTGCACTGAAATCTCTGTGGGGATGTTTCACTGCGAATCCCAGCATCCAGCTGCTCACACTGAATGCTGGGGCCAAGAGTGAAGCTCAGTTACCTTAACAGGATTCCTGTGATGCTGCACAGGAGAGCTGGGTTTCCAAACCTCACAGCCCATTACCAATCACGTGCATCCGCACGGCTGTCCACCCCTCACTCTACTCCCTCCCTGTCTCAGGTCTTGCTAAATCATCCAGGCCAGCCTTCTGCTTGCTATGCCTAGAGCCAGGCCCGCCTTAAACTTGCAATCCTCCTAAGTCTGCCTCCCCAAGCGCTAGGATTCCAGCTGTGTGCCACCCATGGGCCTCTCACCTTCTGGCATGCTATTTGGATTAAGGAGGCGGGTCCTATCTAGACTGGGGCAATGTGTCTGTCTACTTCTAGTTGTCCTCATGGCAATAAAACACCTAAACTGCAAAGAATCTTTTCAAAGCGGGGAGAGGAAGTTTCCATGTTTACCTCGCGTCTGGAGAGATATTCACCAAAGGCTTGAAGGTTTCTTGTAAGTACAACTCTGCATTTGGAGGAGGAAAACACACAGTTAGTCACAGGTCTGCTGTGTGCGATGCTGCTTTACATTCAAATAGTCTCAGTTGACAGGAAATAACTAGACGAACCAGACACCCAGAGAAAAGATAATTTAATTTACCCAAAACTACTGTTACAGTCATGGCTACTTAAAGCAGCCTCAACTGTTTTCAGGACGTTGTTTTTTGAAGAAAAATCAAATATAAGACCGATCCCCGCCCCCGCCCAATATTTCCAGACAGTGATAACATCAAGAAAGCCTCGGATGCAGAGCAATGGCGGCAGCGGCCACTGGGTCCTATCAAGTTCACATCACTAACAAGAAGTGAAACGTTTACAGAGTCCCTTGGAGCGCATTTTCGCGAGCTGGGAGGCAGTACCACTCTAACCAACGTTCTTCAGATGGTCTCATTTTATTTCACTAAACTGATGCTCGAAACCCAGGGCAGATTGGGAATCTTGCCAGCATATGCACATTTTCTTTTTAAAGAAATCAAGTGTAATTACTTTGGTTTGCAGAGGTCTGCACACAGGGAACACCCTGATATTACCACACCTTCAAACACCCCTGCTGGAGTGTGGATACACAGAACGTACATGGCAGCACTGGGCTGCAGTGCCTGCCTTGGTGGTGCTCATCACGTCACTGGCAGGCCATCTGGATGCCATGCTGACTGAACTTGTTTAGCCTGCCTTGATAAAGCCATGCTCAATAAAGCAAGTTTTCAAAGTCATGAAATTAAGAGGGCCGGAGAGGCCTGGATCACTCGGTGGAGGCTACGATTTCTCAGCTACCTTCGAAGGATGGTCATCCTGCTGCACGTGTGATGGGAAGAGAAAACCAGACTCCTGGTACCCAGCTAAAACCGTTTACTGTGGTTGCCCCCACCCTTTCTATTAAGGCTTTTCCTCGAGCGCTGGGCCAGGGCCCTCTGACTCGTTCCTTCTTCTGCCCTGCCCGCTATGAGTCTTTGAGATGACAACTTTCTCATCATGGGACAAGAGATTAAAATCTGGTTTTGTTGTATGTAAAAATAACATGACTGTAAATGGTGAATTCTGGTATGGAAAACAGTTCTTTTGTCTGTATGAGTGTGTGCACCTTGTGTGTATACACATTTGGTGTGTGTGGGCCAGACAACACCTCAGAAACTCTGCACTCTGTGTTTTGAGAGAGTCTCTCCCTGGCTCTGGCCTTGCCCACTGAGGGAGCCTGGCTGACCAGTGAGCCCAGAGACTGGCCCATCACTAGCCTCCAGTGCTGGGACTGTGAGTGCACACCACGTGCTTGACTTTCTTACAAGGATTCTGGGGCTGAGCTCTGGTTCTCAGGCTTGAACAACCAGCACTTTTCTCCCCAGCCCAAGAGCTCCTGAAACGATTTCCTTGCTACTCGGTCTGAACTGTTTGGTTAAAACTTTTCTTGTTCCAGTTTTGTCGGCCTAACCGGACAGCTTGCTCTGCCCCACCCTTGGGACACGGTGACCGGGTCTCTGAGGCAATGCTCAGCGGTCGGCTCACTCATCTCTACAGCTCCAGGTCTAGTGTAAAGCCACATACGTGTGGCTGCTGTAAGCACAGTCAACCACAGATGGGCAGCACGAACAGTTAGTACGGAAGACCCTCCAAATGGAAAAGGAACACACTGAGTGCTGTAGCCCGTGGGCTGGGATTTAGGGCAGGAAACAACCCGAGACGTCAAAACACGCTTCTCACATAACATCTCCCCCAGACACTGAAGAGTTTAAGACCAGACAGTGCTTACCCCTCCACGTTTCAATCTTATGTTCCTCTAATTCATAAATCTGTACCTGCAAATAAGAAAAATCCACATCTTTACGTGTCATCATTTACAGGAGTCAAGCAGCTACGCTCCCGTTACTCTGTTTATATAATTAGAAAATGAGGGGACACAAGGAATGTATTTTCAAGTTTGACGAAACAGCTTTAGTCTGTTTATGTATTTACATTTCAATAGATTCCCCCAATTTTTTATTTAATAAATGACCACAGATATGTGCGTGCTTGCTCTCTCTCTCTCTGTGTATAGAATATTTAAAATCTGGTAAAACTTCTTTCATTTTTCTCTAAGTAAGATATTTTTAATTTAAAAATCTTAGTAAGCAGATGAAAGTAATGTTTTCATGGTAGCATTTCTGGTTTTGTGTGCATGTGTCAATATACGCCATTCTTTTTTTTTTTTTTTAAATACAGTATCCTGCCTGCAGGCCAGAGGAGAACATCAGATCTTATTACAGATGGTTACAGGCCACCATGTGGTTGCTGGGAATTGAACTCAGGACCTTTGGAAGAGCAGCCAGTGCTCTTAACCGCTGAACCATCTCTCCAGCCCCCTATTCTTTTTTTTTTTTTTTTTTTTCTCTGAGACAGGGTTTCTTTGTGTTGCCCTGGCTGTCCCGCACACACTTTGTAGACCAGGCTGGCTTTGAACTCACAGCGATCCGCCTGCCTCTGCCTCCCGAATGCTAGGATTAAAGGCGTGCGCCACCACCCAGCTTAGCCCACCATTCTTAGTCCCCCTTTATTAGCCTCCTCAACTTCCCCCTCGACTGTCTTTCTTCCCACAGAAGGCCCCTCCTCCTGTCTTCATGTCTCACATATTCCTTTGTCCTTTCTTATTCCCCACTCCTACCGCGAGGCCCTATCCTCCCTTTTCACCGTCCACTTTGTACTTTTGTGTCCTCATATGAAGTCTTCCTTCTAGAGTTTTCTTCATGAAGAGACTCATTTTACATTTAATGTGGGAACTAGTCATGTGGCACTCGGTGACAGTTTGATCAAATGATGGATCACAAACATGACTACTAAGAACCATCAATGTGGGCTGGAGAGATGGCTCAGAGGTTAAGAGTGCTGGCTGCTCTTCCAAAGGTCCTGAGTTCATTTCCCAGCAACCACATGGTGGCTCACAACCATCTATAATGAGATCTGGTGCCCTCTTCTGGCATGAAGGCACACATGCAGGCAAAACACTGCATGCATAATAATAAATAAATCTTAAAAACAAAACAAAACCAAACCAAAAAACCATCAATGTTGTGGCCATGGTCTCAGTCTGAGTAAAAACATCTTGTGTTTACTCACTGATGACACACTTCTTACAAGAAGCCCTGTTAAATAATGCATGGTAGGGCTGGAGAGATAGCTCAGTGGTTAAGAGCACTGCCTGCTCTTCCAAAGGACCCAGGTTCAATTCCCAGCAACCACATGGCAGCTCACAACTGTCTGTAACTCCAAGATCTGACACTTGCACATTAAAATTAAGTAAAATATTAAAAATAAATAAATAACGCATGGTAGTGGACAACTGATCTTCTAGGTACCCCATATGGAACTAGTTCAACAGAACACACAACTGTCCCACCACCACCACCACCACAGCAGACAGAACCAAAACCAAACAGTGTTTGATCTAGGGCAGACTGGGCTTCAGTTCAAATTGCCCTTCTAGGTGCCAGGGCGTCTGCCATCAACGGCATCCAGAATAGCTTCCCCAGCTTGGCAGGAGAGAGTCAGAACTGAATTTCTTCAATTTTGGTTTGCCTGTCCTCTTTCCTACTTTCCTTGTAGCCGCTATAAAACCGTGCAGGAGGGGCTGGGGTTGTAGCTCAGTGGTGGAGGACTGCCTAGCAAGCTCAGTGGCCTGGGTTCCCCCCAGAACTGGAATAAGTAAGAAACAGAAATCCTAGATGGGTGATGAGTGGCTATCAACCTGCACTCAGAACACCAGGCCTGGAAATATTAAGCCCTGTAGCCACTTTATCTCCAGGGTGAGGCCCCGAGGCCAACCACTAAGAGGAAGTGGGGGGCGGCACCTCCCTTCCTGGTCCTAGCAGATACTACTGCACACACCACCGTGCTGTTAGTCATCAAGCAGCAGGACCATACACGTCAAAACTAGAAAGGACAATTCTGCAAGCTGAATAAAGCAGTTATCGCCGGCCCCCTCTGCCATGTCTCCTGCGAGCATCACACCAATGCAGAGACACCAAGCTCACTGCTTACTTAGGTTGGAAGTCTTACACTGAACTTCCTCATGTATTATACATACAGGGAAAATCCACCCCATCCTGGCCACACACAGTGAGGCCCATGTCACTTACCATAGGTGATTTATAGTATCTGTGTAGTATGTTTATGAAATCTGTAATCGTGAGCATTCCTGAAACAAAGAGTCACAGGTCAAAAACGAAACTAAGGGGCTGGGGCTGGCTCAGTGGTTAAGCACGTGTGAGGACAGGCATCTGGATCCTCAAACACTGGCAGGTGTGGTGGCCTGCCAGTAACTCCAGCCATGGAAGGCAGAGACAGGGGGTCCCCAGAATAAACTGGGTGGTGAGACTAGGCACACTGGCAAATTTGCCTGAGAGATGCTGCCTCAAAGAATAAAGTGGACAAGTGACAGAGGACGATCCTGGCATCAATCTTGGGCCTATGCATGCATGCATGCACATATGAGTATACACACATACACACACACCAATGTGCACACACACACTTGCAAATATACAGATTAAGAGTGAGCTAACTAATGTTCATAAAATACCACGAAGAACTGTAGCTGCACGTGAGTTATCATTCACCACATGCCTACTATGTGCTGGAATCTAGAACTGTGATGACAAAAAAAAAAAAAAAAAACCAAAACCCACAAAACAATGTTTTCCATAAGAACATTACAGTCTAGAAGGAGAATGACAGCTACTCTGACTGTGGCCAGATGTGACAAGAGCATACACAGTTGGAAGGCGTGCATCTTTCCCCCTGAGTGCTAGAGTCCTGCACATCCTAAGGGATGCACAGCACTGAATGCCACTCCTAGCTCTTGGGTTTTCCAAATAAGGTTTTGCTATCGCTTAGGCTGGAACTTGGAACCCTCATGCCTCTGCATCTCAAGTGCTGGCACTGCAGGCATGTGCCACCACAGCCAGGGCTTACCCAGGGGTTCCGTCAGCTTAATGATTTAGCCAAGACTGATCATAGTCACATTCTGAGGCTTGCTGCCGTTTTTACAAGGTGGTGAGCAGTGACTGGGCGGAGCAAGCGCCTTGAGTTCATCTAACCACACCTGTGATGACTGTTCCCCGAGCCGATAAAGACAGAAAAGCCCCTCCAGAGTGCTTAGAAATTGCTAAATTAAAAGCACCCCCCCAAAAAAACCCAAACCACCTGAAAGGCAAAAAAGACTGCAATAAGGTCACAACACTGTCTTAAGTTCACTAGGGTTTGGTCTTGTGCAGTGTGTGAATGCCAGAACGTTCCCAGGCTGAACCCGCAGGGATGGACTACTGACTGCCATGCTCTGCTGGGAAAGGGGCTCCCTGCCCAGCCAGCCTCCCCGCCACGCCACTCCCCTACAACACCAGCCAGCCTCCCCGCCACGCCACTCCCCTACAACACCAGCCAGCCTCCCCGCCACGCCACTCCCCTACAACACCAGCCAGCCTCCCCGCCACGCCACTCACCTACAAAGCTCTGCTTCTTACTCTCCCACAGCGGCGCTGCGCGGACTCCGTTGGCTACCAAAGCGAAGAAGGCCTTTTTAACCTGGAGGGAAACCAGAGGCAAAACATCCTTTTAAAGTCCACATCTCAGGAGGAAAGTAGTCTCAACCAAATCGTACCAGGAATTACCGGTGATAGGCAGTTTAGGTTCCGTAAGCTACAGATGTTACTGGTAACCTACTCAAAGGCACTTAGATGTGCCCAACCTTTTGAAATTGTCACGAGTTGTCACCTTTGCAAAGCTCATCTAGAGCAGTGCCAGCAAATTACAAAATCACAAAAAAAAAAACTTTTTTCTTTTCTCTGCATGTATGTACATGTGTGTGTGCAGCTGTGCGCCTGTAGGCACATGTGTGGAGGTCAGAGGACAATTTCGGGCGCCCTCTGAGTTGCTGCGCGCACACCAGGCTAGCTGGCTGACAGGTTTTCACAGATCCACCTACTGTGCCTCCAATCTCCCTACAGGGGCAACAGACTACGGATGCATGCTGCCCGGGCTTCTGGGGTCTTACACAGGATCTGGGGATCTGGACTCAGGTCCTCACACTTGTGGCAAATGGTTTGAGCACTGAGACATCTCCCTAGTTCTCCTAAGATCTGAAGGAAGAAGCCAGGCATGGTGGCGCACACAGGGAGGCAGAGGCAGGTGGATCTCTGTGAGTTTGAGGCCAGCCTGGACTCTGTGAGTCCAGGACAGCCAAGGCTACATAGAGAAACCCTGCCTGTCTCAAAAAACCATTAAAAAAAAATAAAGAAAAAAGAAAAGAAAAGAAATATTTGAAGTAAGTTTACAATTTTGTGTCCAGCCATACTCAGAGCGACATACTCTGGGTTACACAGGCTGGCCACACCTCGTAGAGGGAGTGGGCATTGTTTTTTTTGAAACTGAAAGGCAATTAGCTTCATATTTTTCTTTTCTGTAATTAAATATTCTTGTATATACAGCTTTTCTATAAATAAAATCATACAAAATAATTAAATAAACGGCCTAATTTCTCCCATGTGTGATGGGTAGAATTCATCTGAAACATAGTTATAATGAATTTATTTGAAATGGTAACTGGTCATTATATTAAAAATCACAGCAAATAATAAGTTTTCCCATCCCCCACCCAAAAAAAAAGATGTGAAAGAAAGGCCTGCAGCTATAGCTACACTTTACAGCACTGGAGACAAACACGAGCTCTGGGCTGTGACAGCGCAGGCAGGCGCTGTTCTGTGTGTTAGTGCAGGGCACTTTGTTGACTCTAACGCACATACTTGGGATTTTGTAAGGTGTCACACTTGATTTATTAAGAGCCAAAAGCTCGGGGCTGAAAACAATCCTCTAAACAGCAAATGCAAACAAGGAAAACATTCCATAATCATTAATAATTCAAGACATGCAAATAAAACAGTAAAACATTATTCAGAGCTGCTGCTGTAGTCCGGAGCTGAGGGCAGTCCCCAAATGCCTATGCGAGAGGAAGTGAGGTCATGGGGGTGGGGGCGCCCTGGGCAGGACATCGAGACCCTAGGCCCCTTATTTCTTTTTTGAGACAGGGTTTCTCTGTGTAGCCTTGGCTGTCCTGGACTCGCTTTGTGCCGGTCTAGAACTTGTAATCCTTCTGCCTCGGCCTCACCTGGGTTTTAGGATTCCAGGAAGTTCACTGCTCCTGGCTTCTCCCTTTGCCTTCTGTCTCTGCCTCCAACCACCATGGGGTGAACAGGCCTCTCCTGCCACCTGTTGACCATGCAGCCACAGTCCCAACTAAAAGAGGAAGAGGGACCGTGCATGGCAACCTGGGGAACTGCCAACATCAAGCTCTTTCCTTTGATGCTGTTTGTCTGGAGCATTCTGCTTCCATTTAACAAACATATGCTTTTAAGTCTATCTAACAAGAGTGATATTTTAGTTTTTACTACATTTATTTACTCTGTGTGTTTGTGTGTGTGTGTGAGTGTGTGTGTACATAGGGATGGCCTATGGCATCATGGGACACACACACACACACACACACACACACACACACACACACACACACACACACAGGTCAGAGGACCCTCACACACATGAGGGTCAGAGGACAACTGTGACAGTCAGGTCTCTCTTACAATGTAGGTCCTAAGAATTGAACATTGCTTACTGGGTTTTGTGGCAAGCCTCACCCAGGGAGCACTTTGCTGGCCCACGAGCACTATTTTAAGTAATATGCTTTGTGCTGGATAGTTTTGTGTCAACTTGACACATGCTAAAATCTCCTGAGTGGGGGAACCTCGATTAAGACAATGCTTCCATAGGATCAGGCAAGCTGGTGGGACATTTTCTAGATTAGTGATCGATGGGAAGGGGCAGCCCATGGTGGGTGGGGCCAGCCTGGGCTGGTGGTCTTGGGTGCGACAAGAAAGCAGGCAAAGGAAGCCATGAGGAGCAAGCCAGTAAGCAGCGCCCTTCATGGCCTCTGCATCAGCTTCTGCCCTGTGACTTCCTGTCCTCACTGCTTTCAATGATATACTGCTATAAGGAACTGTAAGCAAAATGAACCCCTCCCTCCCAAGTTGCTTTGGGTCATGGTGCTTTGTTGAAGCAATAGTGTCTAAGCACAGCTTGTATTAAGAACCACAAAACCCTGCTGGGTGGCGGTGGTGGCGCACGCCTTTAATCCCAGCACTCAGGAGGCAGAGGCAGGAAGATCTCTGTGAATTCAAGGCGAGCCTGTTCTACAGAGTGAGGTCCAAGATAGCCCATGGCTACACAGAGAAATCTTGTCTTGAAACACACACACACACACTCACCATTCCTACTATTTGTACTACAAGGTTGTTCCTGATGGATTCTTTTTCGGAGTGTGATTCCTTGAATCAAAGATGTTCAATGTGGCACTATTTCCGACATTAAAAACTGGAAAAACAGCCACCCAGCAGAAGAAGGCTATGGAAGTGGGAGCTTAATTTTCTAAAAAAAATTTTCACTTTTCTTTTATGCATGTTTTGCATGTATGTATGTATGTATGTATGTATGTATGTATGTATGTATGTATGTGCACTGCATGTGTACAGTGCTCAGGAAGGTAAGAAAGGACATTGGCTCTCCTGGAACTGGAATTTCAGGTGGTTGTGAGCTGCCATGTGGGTTCTGGGAACAGAACCTGAGTCCTGTGCAAGAGCAGCCCAGCTGATTAGCCACCAAGCCGCGCCATCTCCCCAGCTCTGAGGGTTTAGTATGTACATATTCTGCCTACTCAAAAGCAGGAGGAAACTCTTGCTTTCTCATGATGACGATTTCTCTGACCAAGCTGCCTAAACCCCTGCTCCTAAGTGCTTCAGTTACAAGTGTCCCCAGGCCCTGATATCACACACAAAGAGGGGACTGAACAGCACCAATTCATGTTTGTTTGTTTTAAAGAAGGGTGTAGTCCAGGCTTGCCTCAAACTTCTGATCCTCCTACTTCAACCTGGCAGGTGCTGTGATCACAGGCATGGCCAAGGCACACTTGGCTCAAGCACTGGTTTGTGAGTGTGTGTGCACGTGTGCGCGCACACATGCATGAGTCTCAGTGTGCCATTAATGCACAGGGTCTCCATTGATGCTCCTTTCCCGTTCCTCAGTATCAGATCTGTTCTCCACGGCGCCTCTGACGTCACAGCCAGCCTGGTAATCTCCACCATCTCTTATTGTATCAGGATGTGATTCGTCTGGGCGGAAACCAGACTTGGTCTCGTTCAAAGAGACAACATTGCATAATCTCTAAATGATCTTCCTCTCATCATTATTTATTTCACCCTTTCTGGCTCACGACCATTTTCCTGGACAATGAAAGCAGCAGAGTAGAAGGGCCCCACTTTCTGCAGCCACACCAGGGCACCAAGGGGCAAGGGCACCAGCTGGTCCCTTTCTTCTTGTCTTGAGACTAACTGAGCAATTTTCCTTGTGTGTCTTAATTTTCATCCCAAATTAAAATTATAATGTGCATCCTGCTTCTCAGAACAGCCTTCTATTTTAGTTTTGATGACATGTACATATACATGTGTGTGTGTATTCATTTTAACCTCCTCCCCACCTTTTTTGAGATGGTCTTGCTATGCAGCCCTGGCTGGCCAAGAACTCACTCTGTAGACCAGGCCTGACTTGCAGCAGTTCTCCTGCCTCTGTTTCCTACATGCTGGGGTACAGTTTTGATCAGCACATTCTGGAATGTTGGCCTTGCCCTCAGCGCTTGGAACCCCAAGCTTTCTTGGGAGAACATGACACAGGCTACTCACTCTTCTTAGGACAACCCTAGTCAGCCTTGCCACCTTCTTGTTGGGGACAGGTTTAACCATGCCCTATAGCAGGAAATAACTTACACACAGAATGAACTGTCACACACCTCTCTCCTCCCTCGTGTTCTCTCCCCCCTCCCCTCTCTCTGTTTTTTGAGACAGGGTTTCTCTGTGTAGCCTTGGCTGTACTGGACTCACTTTGTAGAGCAGGCTGGCCTCGAACTCACAGAGATCCCCCTGCCTCTGCCTCCTGAGTGCTGGGATTAAAGGCGTGAGCTACACCAGTGCCTAGCACACCTCGCTCTGGGCCTGGAATGGATTATATGGGAACAGGCCAGGAAGGAATTTAACACTCAGCCAGTGAGCGAACGACTTGCTACAGGTGGGCTTACCAGAAATTGCTCAATTACTGTTCAGCTGCTCAAGAGCTGCCTAAGTTCAGGGCATGCTAAGGTTGTGAGAAATGAGGCTGTGGCGCTCTCAGTCCCGTAGGACCATGAAGACAGGAATGCCAGCTGACTCTTCAAGGGCAACCTACTGGGTCAGCCCCAGGACACACCCTCTTTGAGCTGCAGAAGAGTCCCTGTGCCTTAACTGTGAGCAGTGCTGTGCTGTGCCACTGTGCTCCACGAGCCAAGCACACAGCAGCAGACAGAGCCTGGGATAGGCTTTCTGGTTTCATGGGAACAGCACTCCTGGGCAAAAGATGCCAAGCCACGGCAGGTGCAGGTACATGCCAAGGGTATGCAGGAAGCAGTGGCAATTAGAATGGTCCACCTCCATGGGATTTGATGGTGGCTAACTGGTTAGCGTCCCAGTGATGAAACAGATCCAACCTTCTCCTTTTATTTAGCCATTTAATAAGGACTCTAGTGGCTGAAAGCCTGACTTGAGTCATCAAATATGAGGGTCCTGTCTTCTAGCGGCTTCCAGCTCACTCGGAGCACTGGGTGGTGGCCATGCCACTTTCACATACAGGGTTCCATGCCAGGTGCCCTTTCCAAGGGACTTGCAAAGAGGGACATGAGGAACTGGGCACGGGTTCTGACCACAGGAAGCCATCCTAGGCCTCTAGTCATCATGGGGGCTCTGGTCACAGTTGACAGGTGGCATGTCAGCTTGAGCTTGGGTCACCAAAAGCAGAGTGGGGCTGTGGGCTCAGGCTGCGGCTGCCTCCTCTGGTCCTGAGTGTGTGGTCCTAACACCTTGAGGGAGCTCTCCAGGGGCTTGCTGATTCAGGGTGTGAGAGGCTACAGGGGAGAAGCTGAGAGAGTGTCTAGAAGTTCTGGCTACCGACTTAGCAAATGTCATGTAGGGACGTGCAGAATTTGATGGCACTACCTGCCACCACACTGGGTCTTCTGGAGGCGTCGGGGACACGTTTTTATGTGTGCTACTATAACACTTGTACTCAGGGCCTTTAGAATCGATAATATTCACCAGGATTTTAGCCTTTATAGCAAGCCCAGCTGCTCTTCTGCTGGGCTGACAACACGGCAAGATCAATGCTTAGACAGCCCCACAAATGCCTCCATTAATAAAGAATCCACAGCAGAAAACCATCCCGACACAACCATGCCTCCCGCTAAGACACTTCCTTCCACTTGGAAAGCCATTCCTGGCTCATTGCTGGGCCCAGCTGACTCAACAACTGACCTTAGCATTCCCTGGCCCAGCAAGCTGTGGTGTGTGTGCATGGCGGTGCTTGCCCTCCCTGAGGTGGCTGCAGTGTCTTCCTCAGGTAGGTGGGAACAGCTGGCCTATGGATATGATTCACAACGGCCACGGGCAGCACGACAGACCATTATAGAGTGTGGTGGTAACAATAATCCCTTAGCGGGCACTGTTTCATACTACGCATTTGATGCTTGCTTCCTCAGGCCTAAGAGAGAGCAAGGGGAATTAATGACAGAATTAAACTTAGGTTTTGTGGGTGGGTGAGTTGATCTCTCAATATCCAAGCTGAAGCCTTTAGTCACAGCACTCAGGAGGCAGAGGCAGGTGGAGCTCTGTGAGTTCGAGGCCAGCCTGGTCTACAAAGGGAATCCAGGACAGCCAAGGCCACAGAGAGAGAGAGAAAAAAAAAATCCACACTGAAAAGGCTCTTCCTCCTTGTCTACAGGTGACACGGTGTCCACTCTGCCCTTGCTTGTCAGCACTATTCTCTGGCTTTGGAGCATCTCCCTTCTCGTCTCCATAGGTTTTTGAGTGCTGTGGTCTTTACACATGCCATTTTAAAGGGGATGCCCTTAAAAAAAAAAACACAGGGGCTGGAGAGATGGCTCAGTGGTTAAGAGCACTGCCTGTTCTTTCAAAGGACCTGGGTTCAATTCTCAGCACCCACATGGCAGCTCACAACTGTCCGTAACTCCAAGATCTGACACCCCTTCACCAATGCACATAAATTAAATAAAATATTTTTAAAAAAAACAAGAAACACAACCAAACAAAACTTTAACAAACCTCTTTCTTTCTCCTTCCCTTTTTTCTCTCAAGTAGCCCAGGCTGGCCTCTAACTTATCACGTAGCTGAGGACGACCTCGAGGTTTTAGCCATCCTTCCTCTATTCCCACATGCTGGCATGACAGGCGTGCACCACTACACCTTTCTCTCTTTTATTCTCCTCTTTCTCCTTTTTCCCCCCAGATAGGGTTTTTCTGTGTAGCCTTGGCTGTCCTGCAACTGATTCTACAGACCAGGCTGGCCCTGAATTCACAGAGATCTGTCTGCCTCTGCCTCCCGAGTGCTGGGATTAAAGTTGTAAGCCACCATGCCTAGCTTCTTTCCTTCTTAATGGACACATTATGTATTTTTCAGGAGTCATTCACTCAACAGACCTCTGCGTAGTGAGAATTTTTGGTTTCTTTAAAAACACAGAAATGTTATGGGAATATGTTTTTGTTTTAATTCCAGGGTGAGACTGTTCTCGGCAGCTGACTATGATTTGCCTTGTGTTCTGGCAAGGGTGTGATTCTGCCAGCTGCAGACAGTTTCTGCAAGTGTATGATAATTGGAATTCTGGGGACTCTTGAGAGGGTATAGAAATGCTAGAGCCCTGAGAGAGGCAGCCGTGGGCGCTGCTGCTGCTGCTGCTGCTGCTGCTGCTGCTGCTGCTGCTGCTGTTGTTGCTGTTGCTGAAGTCAAGTGACCATGCACAAAGAGACAAGTAGAAGAATTGAATATCCTGACAGCGAATATTAAACTTGCCCCATGGCACTCAATGCCCCTAATCAGCAGGAAGCAGTCTAAGGATACCAATGCCCACTTCCCTTCTAAGCTTCTTCCCCTCCTATCCAGTGTGTGTGGGGGGTGGGGAGTGTCAGAAGAATGAAATAAGGGTGATAGAGAAAGGAACCCACAAAGTAGCCAAAATGCCTCCACCTCTGGGTTAGGCATTTAGGCTGTTCTGCCACTTTGGTCCCTGCCCGTTCCCTTAGCTCTCAGGGGTGTGTCAAGGACCACTGCTGTCGCTGGTTTTCGTCAAGAACTTCAAGTACATCTTTCCCTTTGCTCTAACCAATACCAGCATGCTCTGTCTCCTTGTTCATAAATTCCAGCTCTCTCCAAGCTCAGAGACTCACAGGATAAATAACTTCTGGACAGGATGTGCTTTGGTTAACTGCAAAAGCGATACGGCAGTATTGACCCTGGGCATCCGGAAAGCATTGCATTTTTCACATATTACTCATCCTGGCTAAATTCTTAATTCCAAAGCGAGTCAACCCCAGGGTACAATAAAATCTAGATAAACCGTCGGTTGGTACTTGTGGCTGTTTACTTAAATATGAAGGGTCAAGAGCTGCTGCCTCTGAAAGGAAGAGTGGGAAGGCAGGATGGGGGTGCAGTGGGTTGGGCCAGTAGTTTATTTTGAGGACTTGGGATAGTTATTTAACTACTGAAATTTGTAGTAATAGCTGTTGAGACATTTCTTAGAATGACTTCCTAAGACCTACCTTCCCTACTGTAGTCATGTGTTCGCTTTCTGTCCTATGTCAAAGGATCAGAGAGTCTTCAAGGGCCCCGGGGGTTATCTGGTTCAGTGAAAATCTGCCAGCTCACAAGTCTTAAAACTCATTTACAAAACCAACTGTATTTCCATAAAACAAAAAACAAAAAACAAAAAAACAAAAAAAACCCATTGAAATGCAATTAAGCAAAACCAAAACCCACTGCTGTCTTCCTGTTGGTCCCATATGGCAGGGACAGAGGGCAGGAGTAATGGCTCCCAAGGGCCTGGTGTGTCCTCTAACATGTGGGAACAAAGGCAGTGCAAGCAGACGCCAAGCAGCCAGGTGAGGATGGGGGCGCCTGGGATGCTGCTCCCAGGTCAGCTCTGGATGCAGAACACAGGAGGCTGGGGTAAACTTTTCTGTGCGCCAGGGTTCCATTTGGGGCTCAGGCTGAGGCTGCCCCCCGCAGGCTGTTGTTGAAATCACACCATGCTGGCTTCTGAGGGCCTGTTTTCTTCTATACCTTTGGGGTTTTTCTCTGGGGAGCACACCCTTCATAAACCACTTGCCCCCAAGTTCTTGGCTTAGTAGCTCCTTCTTAGAACAGAAGTGAAGGCAGTCTTACCTGCTGATGTGGTATGTGTATGTGTGTGTGTGTGTGTGTGTGTGTGTATATATATATATATATATATATATATGTATGTATGTATATATATATATATATATATCTTATTTGCTGGATATAACTTGATTATTACACCGAACATGTAACTTAGAACTTTCACATAAGCCATAGTGATAAAAATGAGCTCAAATAAACACCATTTTAATAGTAAAGTCATCAAGTTCAAATTTCCTGCTGGAATAGACCAATAAAGCTCTTTTTCAAGAAATTACCCACCTCACCATCTTTTCTAATATTAGTCAAATATTTACTGAATAGGCAAGAAAGATGATCAGGCCCCAGTGAGGGAGGCAGGACAGTTTGGCACACTTAGCTTTGGGCTCCAACACATGGCAGACAGGCCTGGGTTCAAATTCCACATCTTAACACACTAGATGGAGGATGAGGAGTAGGTGAATTAAGTTGTGTTTTTTGTTAAGTTAGAATTCAGTTCCTGTGCCAGGAGAATTCGCTCAGCAATGGCGAGTTCCTATAAGGTTACCATGGGGACACAGACAAAACCTCAGCCCAAGGCTGGACTCGTGGGAGGAGCTCAGGAAAGGCTAGCTGCCATTGCTGGACTGGATTAGCATGCCAATGGCCAGGCCAATGCACTAGCTATCAGAAGCCAGGCATACTCACTTGCAACGTAGTGTCGAAGACAACAAGCTTTGAACTGGTTGGAACGATGTCATAACACTTGTGTGACCTCATGAATCGCATGTAAACGCCACTTTCTGAGTCTTCTGCTATAAAGAAAAAGCAATGAGTCAGTTATAATAAGCAGCTCCCATAGGATGGGGTAGGGTGAGGGGGAGAAAGGCCTACAAATTGGAAAGGACCGCCCCCCCTTGCAAAGTATTTGCATATGCTATGCATGGCTACCAGCTACCTACAGGCAGGCAGGAAGTCCTCCTGGCATCTTCCTCTGCAGGCGCTTGGCCTATTTTCTCGGCAGCTCTCACTGTCTGTCTTGTTAACACGGACTGTACATTCCAAAGTCCATTTTCCTTCTTGGGAAATTTCTTTGAATGATCAGACTCTTACTCAGGTAATTAATTAACTCAGTTTACAAAAACCTACTGCATATGGCTTAGTTTAGGTTCTTCCTGAAGCTGATTCTTAGGACCAAAAGTAACTGAGACAAGGGGGAAAACAAGAAGACCCTCAAAATAAGGCTGCCCCCATGAGCAGCTTACAGTGTGCCATAAGTGGAGGCAAAGATGTGAGGGAGATCCTCGGTACAGCTGTCTTGCAGCAGGAGACAGTGCCCACGCCCCAGGGGTCAGGGGTCATTCCTGGGGCATCACCTGTAGTTTTTCTGCCCTGAAGCATAACTAGGAAATGCCTGTTGGCGTTGCTCTCTTTTCTTGAAATATCTATCTACCAGAAAAATGGGGTCCTGCCCCCGGAAGAACGGCAAGCCTGGAAGTGCTAGGAGAGAAGCCAGGCAGGCGCCGAGCCACCTCCACCACCATGGCTAGTACTGGGTTTCCCCCTAACCTGGTGTGGGCAACATCACTTCTGTCTACTATGCTTCCCGCATGCAGATACGTGAAACGAAGACAGACACTAGCGGCAGTAAGACATAACTGCGGAGGACGCACTTTACGAGACACTGTGTTCAGGATACAAATCAAGCCTCTGGGCGAGTGTGGATCAGCAGCAGAGTGCTTGCTTCTCGGGCACACGGCCTGCGTGTGAGCCCGGTGTCCACACTAAAGCCGAGCACACAGAACAGGCTTTTCATAAGAACTCTACATATTGTAGCTGTCGATAGCTCCCTCAATAGCCAAAATAAAAATCTAAACAAAAAACAAAAACAAAAAACCCTATGCAGCACAATTGTTCACACCTAATTTCTTTCTTCTTTCTTCTTTTAGTTTTTCCAGACAGGGTTTCTCTGTGTTATCTTGGCTGTCCTGGACTCGAGGCTGACCTCCAACTCACAGCAATCCACCTGCCTCTGCCTCCCGACGACTGGGATTAAAGGCGTGCGCCACCTTGCCTGGCCACACTTAATTTCTTATAAAATCTATAAATTTTGTGTCAGACACATTTTGAGTGAACCCATCTTAATTCCTCTCAATTGAGAAATATGCATGTGTATGTATGTGTGTCTATGCTGAGTGTATGCCACATGTGTGCAGGGGCCTATAGGAGCCAGAAGAGGGTGCCGGCTCTGGAGCAGGATACAGCGGTTGTGAGCTGTCCACGCAGGTGCCAGCACCTGGACTCGGCTCCTCTGGAGGAGCAGTAAGCACTCGTGACTGCGGAGCCCTCTCTCCAGCCAGCCTTTGCTTCTTTTTTATTCTACTGGCTCTTACACTCAGAGTAGGTCTATAGTGAGGGTTAATCCTCTAGAAATGCCCACACAGACACACTCAGGTGTGCTACATGAATTCAGGTGTTCCGTGGCTAGTGGGCCTATGAGGTGGCTCACCAGTCAGGGCGTTTACACCAAAGTCGGATGACTTGAGTCTGATGCCTGGGGTCCACGCGGCTGTCCTCTGACCACCGCATATGCACATCACGTGATCCCCGTTCTACCTCAAGCACACACAGTAAATAAAAACTGAACCAAGATGAATTACCATGAATCTGAAACCTTTTGTCAACTCGACACCTAAGCATCTCTCCTGAAAGCGGAACACTCCACCATCGCCTCTAAAGGGCTCATGCTGACTGCTTAGAAATCCAAGCCCAGGTCTCCTCCCAGACTCAAAGCAAACTCAACTATGGTGTCTGCAAAGTTAAAGGCAAGCTGGGCATGGTGACACACATCTACAGTCCTAGCACACAAGAGGCAGAGGAGAGTGGAGCTCCATGAGTTCGAAGCCAGCCAGAGCTGCAAAGTAGCTGTATATTCCTTGACGCCACCATTATGAGAATGTCTCTTCTACTCAGACTGAAAGTCACCTGAATCTCTCTGCCCTGGTTTTTGCTCACACTCTGATTATAAATTTGGTCAAAAGCAGCAAGCAATACCCATGCTGCAATGAACAACACTGCGCTGCCTTGAAGTTTCCTCCCTATCAGGCTTCCGCAGTCTGTAGGGGCAAAGAAAGATAAAGAGAGACTCTCTGCCAGAATGGAACACGAGTGGCCTCAAATCCACTCCTACTGGCATTCCGGTCTTCTGAGCTCCAGAGATTCATAGCTTGCATTGTCAGCATTTGCGTATTCCCTCCGTCTCTGTCCCAAAGGCTTATAACCACAGTGTCAGGCACAGCTGACAATAGCCCAGCTTCTGACACTAATCTTCAATGTCAGTTATGTTAAAAAAATATATATATAGATAGATAGTGTGTGTGTGTGTGAGAGAGAGAGGGGGGGGAGGTTTTTTTCTGTGTGGTAGCCCTAGGCTAGCTTGAACTCACTTTGTAGACCAGGCTAGCCTCAAGTTCAGAGACCCACCTACCTCTGCCTCCCAAGTGCTGACATTAAAGTCATGTGCCACCACGACTGCCTAAAATTTTATTTGTGTGTGTGTGTGTGTGTGTGTGTGTGTGTGTGTGTGTGTGTGTGTGAGTGTGTAGGGGGGGAGAGGGGGGAGGGAGAGAGAGGAGAAAGAAGAGTGCAGTCCCTGTGGAGGGCAGAAGAGGGTGCTGAATCCACTGCAGCTGGAGTTCCAGATGGTTATGTGTGGCCTTGTGTGGGTGCAGGGAACTGAACCACGATCCTCTGGAAGAGCAGCCGTAGCTCCTAATTTCTGAGGTACAGCTCCATGACAGAACACAGAACAAAAATAACTGAGAGAACCAAGGATATACTGTGGCTGGGTTTGGGAGGTTATAGCCCACGGAAGGCTGCTTGTATGTTCTGAGAGGCAGTGTACCCATGGGAAGCAGAGCACTTTAGCTCCCGGCAGCCAGAGAGCAGGCCTGTGCTGTGCTGTGGGCTTTTTTGTTTCATTCCCTCTGGGCTCCTGCTTATGTAAGGGTACCAAGCCACCATATCCAGGGTGAAACTTTTCTCCTCAGTTGATTCTCTCTGGAAATGACCTCAGACAAACATGGAGGAGTGATTTACAAGCTCTTAGGTGACTCCCAATGGACAAGAGTAGACAGTTGAGATTAATCATCCAACTGTTCCAGCAGCTTGTCACAAACAATAAACCAATCCCAACACAGGATTATCAACTTTCACTGATTAGGTGTCCTCATTAGCTTTAACTGCCTACCTGACATACCCTATAGTCACCTGCCAGGAAAGCCTCAACTGAGGAACTGCCTATGGCTAGTCTGATGCAGGAGGACACCCCTCACCCCGCCCCCTGTGGGCAGCATCATCCCTTGGGCTATACAAAGAATCGAGCTAGGCACGAGCCTGTGAGTACGCCAGTGAGCAGTGACCCTCCATGGCTCCCGGTTAAGTTTTTCCCTTGACTTTCCTCAAGTTTGAGGCAAATAAACCTTTTTTTCTCCATGTTGATTTGGTCATGGTGTTTGTCACAGAAACAGAAAGGAAAGACGATCATTAGGATTTCCTTTTCTTTCCTCTCATGCCCCTTTTCTTGCTTAGGAGCCCAGTCCTAAGAGTCCATAATCACCATGCCTGCTTGTTTTCCTAAGTGACACCAGTCCCTTAGAGTTCCCTTCAGTTTTATGACCTTGATAGCTCTAAGGAGGGCAGGCAGACAATCTGCTGCTGGTTTTTTTTTTTTATGACCTTCTTGGTGTTTTTCTTCATCTCACATCAAGGACACAATAGCCAGTGTGGCTCTCATCTACTTAGTCACTGGGCTGAGGATGCCTTCCTTGGGGTCCTTATCCCCTTTTCTGTGTTGTGGTCTCCTGTAAGAAGCCCATACTTAGGAGGCGAGGACTTGGGCTCCATTTTCCTCAGGGCAGAGCATCTATGTAATGTGACATATTTCTCTCTGGGACAGTTGTTCACATGTGGTCATGTGTGAATGTACCAACGTCAACCTGACTCACAGATGTCTGTTTCCTCCCGGGTTGTAACACAGTCATACGTAGTATTGCTCAGGCACCCACTCTCTGGTCATAAACCTGTGTGAGCCATGGAGCTCCTGTCTGGTCTCACGAAGCCCTGAGTCTTCTCTGGCTCTGCCTGCCTCCCAGGACATCCCTCCCACTGTAGCCTCTAGTCACCCTGACTGGGGAATGAGGCCTTGTTAGAACCCGGGGCTTCCTGGACCAAAGGCAGGTGTGGGGAGCCAGACTCCCCCTGAAAAGTCGTCTTATGCACAGGAAGCCATGCTCCCCACTGTTAACATCTTGTCTTAGTACGGTGTAGTGCTTATATGATGAACCCACAAAATGAGCACAGACCAGTTTTAACCACAGTCCACACTGCTCAGATTTCCTTAATCTCCCTCATGTCCTGTTTCTGTCATAGGATCTTACCTAGGATTCCACACTGCACTCAGCCATGTCTCCCTCCCCAGGTGTCTCAGGCTGTGGCAGCTTGTGAGGGCCTTTGGAGGATGCCTCACAACCAGGATGAGCCTGCTTTTCTCATGACTAGGCTAATTTTCAGGAGGACCTACAATGTTTTTGGTTGGTTTGTTTGGTTTTGTTTCTGAGTGTTTCTCTGTGTAGTCCTGCTGTTCTAGACTCGCTTTATAGAATAGGCTGGCTTTGAACTCGCAGAGATCCGCCTGCCTTTACCTGACGTACAGTGTTTTTAAAAATGAAAGAAATAGTGACTAAAATAAGCAAAATGAGGCCGGGCGCACACCTTTAATCCCAGCACTCGGGAGGCAGAGGCAGGGGGATCTCTGTGAGTTCGAGGCCAGCCTGGTCTACAAAGTGAGTCCAGGATAGCCAAGGCTACACAGAGAATCCCTGTTTTGAAAAACAACAAACAAACAAACAAACAAACAAATAACAACAACAAAAAAGCAAAATGGTAAGCAGGTAAGACAATAAGAAATGTCCACTGTTGTGGTTGGAGGACGAACAGCCAGTGACACGGAGCAGCCCACGCCACAGAGGTGCTGCACACGTGAAGACAGGCAAAGCTGGGCAGCTTTCCAATTCTCAGAGGGGCCTCGTCCACCCTTTACATCATGGGTAAGTCCCAAACTGCATTTGAAAGCAGAGAAAAGTAAGTAATTTTCGGAGTTAAACCGAAAAGAAAATCAGCCCAAAAAGAACCCACCCCACCCAAAGCAGTCCAGACTTGGGCCCTTTTGAGAGTGAGTGTCCCAAGGAACAGTACGGTAGTCCCCTCTGGCTTCTGCATCTCTCCCACCTCTGCAAGGTGCACTCTGACTGGCACTGGGGTAACTGCCTGGGTACTCTCTGGGCTGTGTGTAGCCCAGTGTGGCTGCTTAAGGGAGCTGCTAAAGAGCAGACCGGATGGCAGCAAGCCTCCCTACAATGTGATGTAAAATAAATGTACAAGGTGCAACGTCTAAGTTTAAATGCAAACCATGGTAAACACTAAATGGGAATATGTACAAATGAGATTTCGCTTTCTAAAACTGGATTTGATGACCTAACACTGTGGACTTAATGAGTTGAGGTCCTGTCCTGTCTAGCCCCATGCAGCCCACAGTGGACCCAATTTCATTCGTTTCTAAGAGTCTTGCTAGAACCTGTCTCCCTCCACTGTGACAGCCCCCTCCACCTCCTGCAACATGGCTGCTGAGATCACATTTGTGTGATCCTGCTAAAATGCAGCCATGTCCTTGGTACACACTTTTAATCCCCAAAAAAATGAAGGTAAAGTTAAGTTTGTTTGTAGAAGGAAGCACCCAGGTTTGAAAATGATGTCTAATCAGGAGGCAGAAGAAGTGATGAATCAGAGAAAGGTCTGACAGAATAGGATACGCCCAACTCTCACGAGAAGAGAGAGGAAGGAGAGGTGATATAAGAGAAGGCAATGTAAGGAGACAGAGGGTTGGCAGCTCAGTGCAGAGGAGTTGAGACTGTGGCACTTCAGTCTGTGGAGAGAGGAGTCCGCCTCACAGGGAGTGTTTTTACAGACAGGCTGAAGAGAGAACAAGCCAGAGAATGAGGAGGAGCCAGAAGATTAGAACAGATTATCAAAGCTACTATGAGGCCAAGCAGAGCAATTCAGGCAGAAGCTGAGAGAAGCCAGTTTGAATCAGACAGCTTGGAGAGGAGTTTGAGCTGGAAGAGCTGAGCTGAACCAGTCAGCCAGAGTTCAGACAGAACTGGAACTGGTTGAGCTTATTCAGCAGTAAGTCTCTGAGGTCTCAGAGGCTGGAAATATTCTAGGCCTAGGTTAGATTATATGGAGGCTAGACACTTCCAGCACTAGGCCTAGGTTAGCAGACAGAGGCAGTAAGCCCCAGAGATGACAATTTCATCAGGCAAATAAAAGCAACTTTTACACTGGAGTCATACCAGTATATCCTCAAAGCAGACACGCGGACTCCAGGACGTTGGCTCTGGGAAGGCACTCCCACAGAGTCACACTGTGCCTTTGCACACACTAAGTGCTCTTCTGATTGTGGCCTACTGTGTCCCTTAAGTTGACTGAAGGGACTGAACAGTGACACCCTCCTCCCAGAATGGCCACTTAAACTGCTGAATGCAAATGTTGTGTAGTTAAGGATTTTCAGAGGTCAGATCCTTACATAAGACAAGGAGCTTGGGACCAGACCATCCTGGACTTGGGACAATGACACGTCCTCACAAAAGAGAGAAAGGCCGAAAGAGACCCAGAGAGGAACAGGAAGACAGTGCTGGACATCAAGTGCTGGACACTAGCAGAAGCACAGACAGACAGACAGACAGACAGACAGACAGACAGAGGAGGTGTCCTGGGAAAGATTCTCCTCCAGCCTGTAGGGCAGAGAATAAATTTCTGCTGCTCACTGAAGATCTGTTTCAGAGGCCTCAGACACTAATATACCTTTAAAGATCAGTTCAAAGGACACTTCCTTCCGCAACACCGTGCAGTGGGTCTGAGCTGCTGCGTTCTGACATGACCATTAGTGGTTTATGAGCAGTTCCTGGCGGGAGCCCTCACATGCCCACTGTATTTATAGGCCTGGCTCTTCCTGAGACTGTAAACTGTCCAGGTCGGCAAGCACGGCCCACTCTTCTTTATATCCAGGCACTCAGCGAACTTCTGTGAGTGTCTCACACAAGACACTACTGGCTAAATCATAAGCCACTGGGAAAATGCATTGATCAAGTGTGACAGGAGTGAGATCTGGGGTCCTCTGCCAATTCTGTCACAGACAAAAGCAGGTTTAAAAGATCACAGGCAAAAGCTCCCAGGACCTAAAAGGGAAGGAAGGCGCTCCTACAAGCTGTCCTGGCCTCCGCATGAGCACTGTGGCATGGGTGTGCCCTGCCCTCACGGACCGCTGCTGACGCTAGACATACCGACAAGCAAACTGTCTTTAGAGTATATGCCTTTATAAAACAAGTTATTAGAGAGGAATATTTGGGGAGTATCACTGAAATAATGACCATATGGAAATAACCCTATGATTTTTTTTTTTTAAAGAGTAAATCAATGTTCTAAAGCTTAACAGGTTGAAGTATACTTTATACTGAAGCTATTTTCTAATTCTGGTAGAAAACATGGAGTTAAGATTGCATAAAAAAATTTAAATGCTTAATCAATAATCAATCAATCAACCTACCTACCATTATTTGTGTGTGTGTATGTGTGTGTATGTGTGTGTGCGCGCGCGCGTGCCCACTGGTGTGCAAATGGAAGCCATAGGAGGATGTGGAGTGTTTTCTCTTTGTCTCTGCTCTCTGCCGCACTGCCTCGCCACAGGGACTCTTACTGAACCCAAAGCTCACCATTACAGCAAGGCTAGATGGCAGAGAGCTCCTCGTCTCCCCCTCCCAGTCTGGGGTTACAAGCATATACAGTCCTGCCTGGCTCTTTGTGTGAGGGCTGGGGATTTGAACTCAGCTCCTCATGTTTGGATGGCGAGACCTCTTACCTACTGAGACATCTTACCAGCACAATATATATTCTATATATTCTAAAAATTCCGAATATAGGCAGCTAGACAAATCCTAGTTCCAGAGGTGCTCACTGTATCATAAATTATTAATAGTTTTCCCAAATGACTTCCACAGATTTTTAATTTAGAAAGAAATTACAAAAATGTGTACACTGCTTCATCTTTTTGGTCTTAATTGTATGAAAATGAAGAGGCTCAACACTATACTGTGTTAGTCAAGCAGAGACATGAAAAGATGATCAAAACAGCAGACACCAGGATGAGGGCTAACAATATAATGGCTTCCTAGCGAGCATTAATCAAAGTTAAGTGCAGGACGGTCGATGAGGCGATGACTCAGAAACAGACTGCAGGATGTCCTGGATGTGGGGATAATGCCTACTGATTAATTCACTACTGTGATGGATGCTTCTGTAAGCTGACAGGATCTAGAATGTCCTGGGCATGTCCACAGGGATTAGCTAGATTAGGTTAACTGAGGAGGGGACACCCACCCTGTCTGTGGGCAGCACCAGTCCATGGCTGGGAGCTGAGCCTGCGCAGAGAGGACAGTGGGCTAAGCACAAGCCTTCGTCTCTCTGCGCTTCCTGATGTGAGATGCAGAGTGACACCTATTGTCATAATGGACCGTACCCCTCTGAAACTGAGCCCAATAATCCCAAGAAACATATAACTTGCTTCCTGCCTGGTATTCAGTCACACAAATGAGAAAACTAACTAATACAGCTACCAACTGGATGTCACCATCAGGCCCTATTGGTCTTACGCTGGGAGTGGCCAGCCATGAGTGGGCCCTGGCTGCCCTGACCCAAATCCCATCAGGACAGTTTTAGGCACACAGTGACTGTTAGATGGTCGATCCCAACTCTAAGCAGGGTGGTGGGGTGGTGGGGTGGGGTCTAAGGCCATACCTGGCCTCACCTCACCTGTAAGCTCCTCCACGTCTCCTCAGACACAGACCACAGGAGGGATGAAGCGCCAGGCTGTCATACCACATCAGCCCTGGTGTGAATTATCCCAGCCTCAGTCGCCCTTGAACGAAGTGCCACTGAGAGGGATGCTGCTCCCACGCCTATCCGTGGATGCCTCGGCGTGCTGTGACATTCTCTTCCTGTTGTTTGTTTTCCAACTCAGTTCTCAGCCTGGCCACGGACACCTCGAGGAACTCATCTCTGACAGTTTTGTCTTCTCGTCAGTACTAGAGATGGGATAACCCAGAGCCTCTCCCCTCTCCCAAGGAGCTACACTAACCCTACACCCTCTGCTTTATCCTTAAGACAGAGGAGGGGCCTGAGAAGAGGGTGTCTAGACAGTGTCTAGAGATGGGGGACCCCACGGTGACAGCACGTGAGGTCAGAATGCTGGGGGTGGTGGTGGACAGAGGAGGAACATGGACCTGAAGACTTGCTTGGTTCCAAGTCTTGAGGATGAGAAAGGGGCCAGTATGGACTCCCTTCAACAGCAATAAACTACTGTGTCTTCTACAATAACTTACACTTGCCGCCAGACGTTACTATTTGAAATAGCAATGAGAAGCTCGAAGATGCTTCCAAGAATAACAGCCCAGAAGAGCTAAACCCCATAATGTAGGTAACAAGCGTGATACACAGTGACCAATACTGTGGCCACTTAGCAGAAGCCGCTGCGCTGCTCTTGCACCAGCAACACCAACCCCCAAGCTGTCCCTAAGTCCGTAAGTCATTACTGCCCCCACAGATGAAGACACGGAGGCCTGAGGGGTCAAATAACTTTCTCCGGAGTAACATGACACTATTAGTGAGGAGCCAGTGCCCCTGACAACCTAGACTGAGTGTGGGTGCAATCAATTCAGCAATATTACGCAGACGTTCAGAGCAGAGAGCGGAATGTAAACGCGGGATATGTGCAGTATGGGGGCAAAAGGGAAGAAAAGACCTGACAATTAAAAGGACTAAAAGGGTTCTCAGGTGTGGGTAATCCTAGAGATAAAACTCCACTGAGAAAATGGCGCTCAGACTGGTCTGTAGGGTATTTTCTTGACTAATGATTTGACGTGGGGTCAGGTCAGCCACTGTGTGGGGTGCTACCCCTGTGCAGGGGGTCCTGAGTTGCATAAGAGAGCAAATGAGCCAGGCACGGTGGTGCATGCTGTGAGTTCAAGGCCAGCCTGGTCTACAGAGTGAGTGCAGGACAGCCAAGGCTACACAGAGGAACCCTGTCTGGAGAAACAAACAAACAAACAAACAAACAAACAGCAAGCACACTGAGTGAACCAGTAAGCAGTATTCTTCAGTTCCTGCCGTTGCTTCCCTTGATAATGGACGGTGACGTGGCCGTGTAAGCCAAATCAATGCCTCCTCCTCAAGCTGCTTTGTCATGGTGTTTATCACAGCAATAGAAAGCAAACTAGGACACATGGACAGTGACAAAGCTAGATTTTAACATAACCTCAGGGCTCAGAAAGAAGCGAAGTGAATCCCACTAGCATTTTATTCTCTTCTTAGGTTTTGGGTTTGGTTTTGTGCATGCAAGGCAGGGGTGTGTGTGTGTGTGTGTGTGTGTGTGTGTGTGTGTGTGTGTGTGTGTGTGTGTGTGGTGTGTGTGTGTGTGTGTGTGTATACACATGCAGGTGCTTACATGCCTGTGTACACACCCTGTGGAAGCCAGAGGACAACTTCCGATGGCACTCTTCAGATGCTATACACCTTGTTACTGAGACGCCTCCTCCCCCCAGGAACATCCCTCCTTCCCAGGATACAGAACCCAGACGCTCAACTAAAGCAAGTGTGGACAACAGTCAGGTCTCAGGTAGCACTGACACGAGGACCAGGGCCACCTAGCAGTTGCTGGCCCTGCGGCATAGCTTCCTCCAATCTCTACTAGGGATCTTGAAAAGGGATGCGGGCAGATTGCTAGGCATTTCTTGAGATGACGGGAGACTCCTTCTGTTTGCTGTAGACTCCTCAGTGGGCTTCTTTTGGGGGGGCTTCTTGATATATGTGGGGGTCCTAGGCCTTACCTGCCTAGAGCACCTGGCTTTCAACTGCTCACATTTCTTACACTTGCATAGTTCTGCCTGTGCCTTATGTGTATGCTCGAGCCTCTGCTGCCTTCTCTGGATCTGACTTATGGCCTCACAGAACACCCATTCTTCCTTTCCTGTGCCCTAAAACTTAAACAAACAAGGGCTGAGTACCATGCCTCTATTATACAGGGGAAATGGTGAGGTTTTTAAAAATTACTTTAAAACTAATTTTTAAAAAAGATTTATTAATTTATTTAGTATGTATACAATGTTGTGCCTGCATGTACACCTGCACACCAGAAGAGGGCACCAGATCTCATTATAGATAGTTGTGAGCCACCATGTGGTTGCTGGGAATTGAACTCAGGACCTCTGGAAGAGTAGCCAGTGCTCTTAACCTCTGAGCCATCTCTCCAGCCCCTACAACTACCTTTATTAATATATAATTCTGTGTGTGTGCAGGTATGTCTTGAGTATCAAGTGTGTGTGCAGATATGTGCAGGTATGTGTGTATATGTGTAGGTGTGTCTGTCTGTATGCAGATGTGTGTGTGTGTGTGTGTGAAGATGTGTCTGTGTGTATACAAGGGTGTGTGTATACAGATGTGTGCGGGTGTGTTTTGTATATAGGCACACACCTGCACAGGTGTGTGCATGCATATGAAGGCCAGAAGTCAACCTCAGCTAGTTCCTCAAGGCACTGACCACCCTGTTTTCTGAACAATATCTCACTGAATATGGGTCTTATCAAGTAGGTTAGGCTGGACGGTTGGCCAGCAAGCCCCAGGAACCCACTGGCTCTACCTCCTGGGATTTTAAATACACACCAGCAAGCCATAGTCAGAGAGGCAGAGAAAGCACAGAGCTGACCTTCTTCCTCAGCTGAAGTCCTAGGAGGAAAAAGCCCCTTCTCCACGCTGCCTTAAAATCCCTTCAAGCTGAATGTCTCTCCTTTCCACTTCCTGTGTGTCTATCCATCCTCCAAACTTTCTCTCATTATGGTATTTTTCCTATGTTCACTCCCTGTCAACTGGCTGCCTGCTCCGCCTCTCGACCTATGGTTGACTTTATTTAATCCTGTTTACAATATTCAAGCAAAAAAGCTCTTGGATTACTTAGGTGTGGTGACGAGCACCATTGATCTCAGCACTCAGGAGGCAGAGGCAGGCAGATCTTTGTCAGTTTGGGGCCAGCCTGGTCTACAAAGAGAGTTCAAGATAGCCAGGACTACAAGAGAAACCAAAAAACCAAACCAAACCAAACCAACTCTTGGATTAATGGTGTGTGCTAAGGCTGAGCCACACCACAACTAGAAACCAGGTTTTTCCAGTAAATAACAAAATCTCAGGGTTGACAATATGACCAAATATCCTGTAACACATACTCCCCTCTACCGCCCCCTCCCGCCCCCCAGAACTCGCTTTATAGACCAGGCTGGCCTTGAACTCACAGAGATCTGCCTGTCTCTGCCTCCCTCAGTGCTGGAATTACAGGCATGTGCTACCCTGAGCAGCTCATACTTTTTTTTTTTTTAAATTAATGTGGCTCCTGAGGACCAAACTCAGGTCTTCATGATTGTGTGACAAGTACTTTACTAACTAAAGTATCTTTACAGCTTCTTTCTCTTCTTTTTTCGTTTTGGTAGGGGGTCTCATGTATCCCAGGGTCAAACTGGATACGTATTGAGGATAACCTTACACCTCTGATCCTCCTGCCTCCACGTCCTAGGTGCCAAGGTTTATGCCACCACGCATGGTTCACATGGTGCTGGGGATAGAACCCACGGCTTTGTGCATGTTTGGCAAGCACTCTACCAGCTGAGCTGCATCCCCAGCCACATTACAGTTTACCTACTTCTATACTGTTCAATTACTTTTTCTCCTGTGGTGATTGGCAGAAAGGAGCAATAAGCCAGGAGAACATACACCAGTGAGCGCCACTCAGGAAACAACCGAAGCCTTGTTGATGCAGTCCATGCCTTGGTTACTGTCCTACTGCTGGGAAGAGATACTACAACCTGTAAATGAAAGCCTGGAATCCGGGGTTCGTGCTTTCAGAGGGAGCACGGCAGTAGGCATAGAGCTGGGTCAGCAGCTAAGAGCTACATCTGACCCACAAACCCAGGGAGGCGGGGGGCTGGGGGGCAGGAACGGGACACAACACTAACTGGGAGTGATGCTCATCTTTTTTTTTTTTTAATATTTATTTACTATATATACAGTGCTCTGCCTGCATGTACATCTGCAGGCCAGAGGAGGGCATCAGATCACATTATAGATGGTTGTGAGCCACCATGTGGTTGCTGGGAATTGAACTCTGGTCCTCTGTAGGGCAGCAGGCACTCGTAACTGCTGAGCCACCTCTCCAGCCCCCGTCCTACTTTTCTTTTCTGTGTGTTACTTTTGAGACTCTGTTGACGGCTAAGAAGCCTAATTTCTGACTTTGTGGTTTCACTCTCATCTTGAACAGACCTCACAAAGCATTGCTCGTGTTATTGCTTTCTTGGAGGACAAGGTTTCATCTTTGCTGAGCAGGGCTCCTTTTCTGAGATTTCATTGGTTTCTGTCATTTCAGCAGATTTTCGGTGGGAAGACAGAAGAAAGAATCCATTCAGCAAACTACCAGAGGGTGGTAGATCCACTCTGTCAGCCAGTCCAGGTGAGTTCAAGATGAGTGTACCTCCAAGTCCTCAGAAGCCCCCAAGAGCCCTGCAGCTAGACTGTGATGAAAGGCTAATTTCAGTGTAGGCCCACAATTATGTCCACATTGTTAGGGGCTAGCAGCAGAACCGCCCATGATGGGCCCATTGGCTCTCTCCATCGTGGCATGCCGCTGTCTTAATGGCTCTGTCAGGAGTTGCTATTTCAAGTCACCAGGTGGGAAAGCCATGTGCAGGGACATCACGGGAAGGCACCAGCCGTGGACACTTCTATCAGCTCGCCGGCCTGGGAGGCCACGTGCCAGTCTGTTCTAGCAGGGACACGAGCTGAGTGGGAGACAGAGTGGATGGGAGAGCAGGGCACAGGGGGACTGAGCCATGAACTGTAGCGAAGGAACTTTTCTCACTGCCCCGTTCCTCTTTTCCTCTCTCCCTTCCCAACCTCCTACCACCTTCCCTCCCTCCCACTTGCCTTCCCTTTTCTCCAACCTCCACAATCAATGCAGGAGTCTGTGACCAAGTGAACGGAATTCCCTGTCCACTGACACAGATGCCTTCAGGACCCCAGCTGCTGGAACCAGTTCAGCTCTGACTCTGTCCACTTGGGGACAACATCAGATCCATAGGCTCAGGTGCCGGGTCTGCCCACATCCCTGCAAATCCCAGGTACACATCTGCCTCTGAGCTTCTTGACCGACCGGCTACAAATAAGGTTCCTGTGACTGTCTCCTTGGGATCCACCAATTTTCTTGAAGGGAACAACTGAAGGTTTATCACAAAGACATATAGGGTGACGTCATGAGGAGGGGAACGAGGACCTCCATGCATCTCCCTAGATGCTCTGTGGGCTCAGTCTTTCAGGGTTTTAATAGAAGCCTATTTAGTACGCATGACTAATTAAAACACCGGCCACTGCTAATCAACTGTAGGCCATGTTCTCTTCCCCAGAAGCTGGGAATGGGTCTTGAAGTCCCAACCCTCAACCCTCTAACTCTGCCCTATTCTTCCTGAAGCTACCAAGGGCCAGCCAGCCAGCCAGCCAGCCAGCCATCATTATTAGCACATAAAGCAGCTTTGAAGGCGGAGGATTTTAGATGCCATGTCCCAGGAGAAGGGAGACAACGCTACCACATTTGGCCATATCATCAGAGCTTAGCCCGAACTATTACCATTATTATTTCTTCTTTTGCTTTTTGCTTCTTTGAGGCAGTGTCTCCTCTCACCCAGGCTGCCTGAAACTCAACATCCAGCTCAGACTGGACTTGGACAAGTGGGACTCCAACGGCCTTGGTCCCAGAGTGCTGCAATCACAGCCACATCTGGCTCCTTATTTGGGGATGATGGCATCATCCTTCTGCAGGCTGTTCTCAGTCAAGAAGATAAACACAGTACCGCTCGCCACGGCTGGGGAAGGGGCAGTAGCCACAGACACCCACTAGACAGCGAGATAAACGAGCGGGACTCCAGGAGCTTTTTAAACCCTCTTTAGGGCAGTCATTACAGCTACTGTTTATAAAGACTGGACCACATCCTGGGCGCTTCGGTGAGTGCTGTGGTCTGAAGCTAGGTGCTGTTACGGCTAAATTACCTGTGGGGAGAAAAATAAAGCTTTAAGCATTTTGCTTAAGAGCTACTCAACAGGGCTGGAAAGATAGCTCAGAGGTTAAGAGCACCAACTGCTCTTCCAGAGGTCCTGAGTTCAATTCCCAGCAACCACATAGTGGCTCACGACCATCTATAATGTAATGCAGGCCCTCTTCTGGCCTGCAGGTGTACATTCAGGCAGAGCGCTGTATACATAATAAATAAATAAATCTTTAAAAAGAAAAGAAAAAAAAAAGAGCAAAGGAACGAGACCCCAGTCTGGGTCTGACCACACTCTTAAGTGACTATGACTGCCGACAAGACCAAAGGCCACGCGGCCAGGACACTGGACTGTGTATGTATGCAACTTCAGGTGGTCACAACGGATGGCTAAAACATCCTACGATAGTAACACTAATCGGAGCAGTATTTCCGCCACCTCCCCTTCTTCCCTTTCTCCTTCTGAGGCAGGGTTCTGAGTTGCCCGGGCTGACAGACCTGGACGCACTACGTAGCTGAGGGTGACCCAAACTTCCCGACTCTCCTGCCTCCAACTCTGAGCTAGGATTACAGGCATGCACCCCTTTGCCTGTTTTATGTAGTAGTGGAGGCTTAGTCCCCGGCCCCAAACAGCCCATTTCAAAGAGAATATGCCACATGGCTTGTTCAGTAAGCGCTTGTTAGCAACTGATTTACAAGTGACCAACGTGTAGACTGAACTAAACAAATGGGCTGGCTTGACACAGAGTGACGCGACGTTAAGTTCAGATCCCAGGAAACAGTTCAAGAAGGATGGAAGACAGCGGCCTGCTGAACAGACTAAGGGACAGCTACACTTCAGCCCAACGAACCCCAAATTAGTTCCCTCCTTTATTATCAAAGACAAGTCCGACTTGTTTTCTCTACCCGCAGCAGGACACACCTCATTCCTACACCAAAAGGCTCTGAAGGCCCTCCTTTAGACACGGACTCTGCAGGCCAGCTCCCCGGCCCACCTGCTTGAGCACCTGTGAAAAGCCCAATCACGGGCCCAGCATGCTTGGACTGCACAGATGGGTGGGGATGTGCCCTCCTCTCAAGAGAGACTTGGTCTGTCCACTTCTCTACTTCATTTATCATCATCAAAGTCAGATCTCCCTCACCCCCACAGCGCCTTCAACACAAACAACTCAGCTTTTCGTAAGATTCAACCATCTCAAGTACCTCAGGCCTATGTGCGAGTGTGAACAGGAGAGCTCCAAATCCATGTAACAAATATTTACAGAAAATGAAGTCTCCACTGTCACAGCACCACTGCCAGGACCTGCAAGGGCAAGCCTCTGCCTTTGATTCTTGGAACCTGAGATTTAATAACAAAGAAACGCACATAACCCCATTTCCCCTTAACGCACTCGAGGGCTATGGGGCACTGAGATACTCTGAAGTCCTGTCTGGGGCTCAGACTTGCAAGCCTGTTACCTTTTACTTTCTTTCTCTATGCAAGGGAAATGAAAAGGCTATCTGCCTCTCATGGTCATCTTAAGGGTTAGGTTATGTGCACAGGGCCCAGCTAGAGGGAGTAAGCAGTCTCTTGGCTGAGGACCTGTGTCGAAGGTGAGTGGGCCTCAGATGGGGCCACAGGAATGCTTGACATGGAGCTGTGAGTCACACCATGTCATATGCAAAAGGCAGAGAAGACGCCACAGAGGGTATCAACAGCCATGGCGAGGAGCCCACCAGGGACCAAGGCATCTCCCCACCCGTGTCATTAAAAAGTAAGGATGGTCTTTGAGAAGAGGGCACAGGGCAGCTCTGTGGACCACAGGTTAAGGGGGATTAGGGCTGACTACTGTGCACTGGTCTTGGGGAAAAAGAAGTTTCTGCTAACTGTGGCAAGTTTGGATGCAGGGCAGAATTGGGGTAAAGAATAAAGAGGAGGTGATCACAGAAGGAGGGCTTTCTGAAGGGAAGATGACCTCACGTTGATCTCCAGCATGGACTTGGCTGGAGATGACTACCACATGTGCCTGGAACGTGGCTATTCACTGTGCTGGGCACGCCATCTTAGTGAGGACATGTCATGTCTGCCCGCCGTAAGCGATGGCGGTGGTAACGGCACGGTGCCACAATACAACGCTGCTGTACAGCTCCGATCCCCTCTGTCCCTGACAGGTGAAGTTGGAAGCCACAGTGTTAAATAAAGCACAGGCCTGGGACTCTGGTGAGTGGTCTGCTGGAGTTCCGGCTGCACAGAAATGGGGTCAGGAGGCTGTTCCCCACCAGGCTTCTGGAGAGAAGCTCATGTGACCCTAGCGAAATGACGGGAGGTGCTACCTTGGGTCTCGATGGCTTTCTGGTTGGTTCCAGGCACTTGCAAAGCCTGGTGATTAAGTTCCACTCCCCCTACCCCCTTGCTTTTCAAGACAGGGCTTCTCTATGTAGCCTTGGCTGTCCTGGGCTCACTTTGTAGACCAGGCTAGCCTCGAACTTACAACAATCCACCTGCCTCTGCCTCCTGAGTGCTGGGATTAAAGGTGTGAGCCACTACACTGGGGCCTGTATATTCCACTTTTTGATAGCCAACCCCTATGTATTTCCTGTACTTTGCACTATGAAGACAGAATCCATGTTCTGGATAAAGTACAGGTATTTTACCTGGTGCATGATTTTGATGGTGAGAAGAGCTAAACAGCATGGTGTTCATGTCTGCCAAGTGTCCTACTGCTTGTGTCATAATAGGGGAAGGTGCCACATGGCAGCTGGGCACGAGAAGGAGTGGGTTCCATGGCCAGAGAGGAAAGCAGGAGAGGAGTGGATGGCTTGACCCTTACACGCTGCCCTTGGAAGAACCAATCTATACTTGGGACCAATAGTCCTCTAAGGGCATGTCCCAGAAGCTTCGTCACTTCACCGGGGCCGATCTAAAGATCCATCACCTTTTCCTGTTCTATGGGGGACCACAATTTCATCCCAGAAACTTCCAAGGGTGCAAAATCTCTTCAAAGCATTGTCTGCAGGACAACTCCTGTACCTCCTTAAGTCTAAGAAACCCATAAGCCGTGCTAGAAGCTGATTTTGGATGCACCAAAGCATGTGGCAATACACAGGGAGAGCTAGGCAGAAAGTCTAAACTACCGACAGTTCATATAATCGTAATTATTCTTGTGGTCACGAATCAACGTATGCCTTGCGTACAAGCCCAGCAAGAGAACGTACAGTCGGAATTGAGAAAGCACATTCTCAGACCTTCTGAACCTGTCACTTCGACATGCCTACCAGCAGAGGCCAGCATCTCTCATGTCACAGGCAACAAACCTGCAGGCCAACTGCTGAGCCTCACTTTTAACAGCTCTGAAAACCTCCTGAGAAGGAACAGCGTCATGGGCTGCTCCCTCCCTGCAAAGGCAAGGGAGCCATTTATAGTCTGCCTTAATTTCCTATCTTCATGGAAACTGTGTACTTGTTCGTGAATGAGCCACGGGCTGCTGTGCTGTCCAAGGTGCGCTGTCCCCACAGAGAACCCATCTTTGCTCACCTCAGGACATTGCCTCCCACGAGGTGAGAACAATGAGTTGTTAGTGGGCACATGTTTTTTGTTTGTTCTCCCCACTACACACACACACACACACACACACACACACACACACACACACATCACTGGATGTTGAATGCTCTAGAGTTTGATTTCCAAGCAGGAAGGGAAACAAGCAAGTGGTCAGAGTGCCAGGCCTGTGTTTGCCAGGGACAACATAATGATAACACTAAGACAAAGCTTCAGGAGGCTCTGTGGGTTAACCAAGGAAAGGCAGCCTGTCCCTCACACAGTAGGGCCTCCACCCTGAGATGTCTGACAGGAAAACGATGCTTACCCTCTCACACAGTGAGCACTTAAGTGCATGGGTGCGTGTGCACGTGTGGGTGCAGGCCAGAGGTGGCTGCCAGATGCCTTCTCTGATTGCTGTCCACATTGTTTTTTGAGATAGGGTTTCTCATTGAACCTGGACTTTGCCAATTCGGCTAGCTGGACTGGCCAGCATAGCTCCAGGGATCTGCCTGTCTTCCTTTCCCCAGTGTGCAGGGATTACAAGCCTGCACTTTTTTAATATGTGAGTTCTGCGGGTTGAGTTTAGATCCTCGTGTTTGCTGTTTAGTTTTCTGTCCACTTGACACTAGCTATAGGTACCTGCAAAGCGGGAACCTCAATTGAGAAAATACCTCCATCATACTGGCCTCTAAGCAGGTCTGTGTGGGCATTTTCTCAATTAATGATTGATGTACGATGGCCAGCCTACTGTGGGTGGTGCCACTCTGGGCAGGTGGCCCTGGGCGACACAGAAAAGCAGTGCAGTCCGAGCGAGCCACGGGGAGCAGGCCAGTGAGCAGCATTATTCCACGGCCTCTGCTTCAGTTCCTGCCCTGACTTTCCTTCATGATGAACCATAAAGCTGTAAGATGAAATAAATCCTTCCTTCCCCAAGCTGCTTTCAGTCATGGGGTTTGCCACAGCAATGGGGAACAAGCAAACTACAATCCACATACACCCAAGCAACAAACATGCTGCTGACTGAGCTGTGGCCTTGGCTCCTTTCTTATTTTTGATTGCTCTGGGTTCAGCTGGCCAGGCTTCCCACAGCGAGACTGTGTGTGAGTGAGGTCTGGGAACTGCTTGGTGACCAACCATGAGGGCAGGATGGATCCCGGGTACAGCTGGGACAGGTGATGAAGGGTGAGGAGAAACCCACCAGCTAGGGAAGACCACTGCGGCAAGCCACCTTAAGCCCGAACTTCTGCACTTTCCCAGAAGCCAAGAAGACCCAAGGCCTAAGAGAGGTGTCTGAGCTGGTGGGAGGTGGCAGGGCTCTGGCAGACTGAGTTGTCAGACATTCAACTGCAGGGAGATGATCTTTAAAGCACTCCAGGTTGTGCTCAGGGCCTCAGGCCTAGCCAAGAAATAAGTTCAAGGCAGTTAAGACGGATAAACACAAATGCTAAAAAGATGCGACTGGTCCCAGAGTTTAAAAAAAAAATTTAAAACGCAAACACATAAAGTGATGGCTCTGGGGAGGTTCTGTTCTCACAGCTTTGCATGCATTAGACCACAGAATCCTCCGACATCATAAAGTAAGTACAGATGTTTAAGGTGGCCGCTGGGAGCCTAGTGGCAGACACCAGCAGAACAGAACGAGGGGTAGCCTCAGAGAGATGAGATTTAGGGTGCACCTTGAAGCCGTGGTAAGCTTGGTGGGAGGCAGAGAGGGTGAGAGACGTGCTGAGAGACACGGGGAGCAGGCCTTGTCGTGCCGTGTCCAGGAGCCAAAACTAGCCATTTCATAAATCAGTTTCCTTGGATCCCAGCCCTGCCCACTGTGTTTGGCCTTGGGCTGCTTTCTTGCTACAAGGGCAAACTGGGCAGCTATGACAAAGCCAGAGAGCGTATAACCACAAGGCCAGGCCCTTTGCTGCATCCCAAGACCCATAACCTGGAGCCTCACTCTTCAAAGGAAGCCTGTGAGGCAGGAGAGAGGAGGCCCACCAGGGCTGGGCAGCAGGAAGCGTGCAGGCCCCATCCTGGACCTGCAGAATCGTGTGTGTGTGTGTGTGTGTGTGTGTGTGTGTGTGTGTGTGTGTGTGTTGCTTTTTAAAAGGTCTTAGGAGATCCTTCTGCACAGAAGGGCGCTGAGAAGATCCAAGCCTACGCTGATGTACAGACAGCACAGCAGTGAGCAGGAGCATCCTAGTCAGTGCTGTGGTCCTGGGGTCTTAGTTGAGGCTACAATGACCCACCAAGCAGGCTGCACAGGTCTCCCCTCCACCTCTTCCTTCCTCCCAGCTTTACTAATACCTTTGAATGCCTCCTGACTACTGGAACGGAGTTGAAATGTACTGGAAAACAGAGAAAGAGCTTTGGCACAACACCATCAGTTCATGTACTTCCCTAATGGACATATCGTCTCTAGGCTGTGCCTCCAAAAGCCAATGTGTAGCCGGCTGAAGATATTAGCTGGATAACAGAGAAAACTGCCTGAGGGCATGTTCAATCCGGACCTGCCCTGGACAGCTAACGTGGTCCCTGAGGTGCTCGAAGGTGTGATGCCTCACGACTGCAACCTCTTCCCCTCAGACAAGCAGCCTTTCTACTGTGAGAAGAACGAACACTGTAAAGTTCCAGGGAAACAAAGCTCTGCTCTGGACCATTCTGCCAACATCACCCCCTCTTCCAGCGCAGCTTGACAACTTCTACATAACTGTTTAATATTCTGCCTTCTTAAAAAAAAAAAAACAACCCAGGAACATTTGACAGGGTTATTTGTGAGATTCAGCTTAAGAGTAATGACGTAGTTCAGATAAAAATAGATGAGTGAAAAGGGGCACTCCTTTTTTTGTTTTTACTTTTAACGTGCTTGCTTTCACACTGAACAGGCAAGGGGCAACCAGAGGTGGAGGAGTGCATAGCTAACTTGGAGAAATGCACATGTTATAAATCTCAAGAAGAGACAAGCCATGAAGCCTGCACTAAACAGGATCCCCATGTGAAGATTCAATGATAAAGCCTTTTAAAGTCTGTGGACTTGGCACATGGCTAATGGCACTTAGAAAAGTAACATTTATGAAGCACCGACGGCTTTTACTGTCTGAGCACCACAGTGCAGACGGGCTCGTTTAACCCTCAGAGCATTAGGACATCAGCTCCATTCCACACAAGAGGAAACTGAGGCACAGAGCACTCACGGCGCTTGTCTGGGGACCTGACAGCCAAGTATGGCTGCAGAGGAGACAGGACTTGAGTCTTGGTTCTCCCACTCTGAGCACTCTTGCTTCCATCTCTAAAGGGCTAGACACCCCATACCATACACCCTGCAGCCAGTGGTCACCACCTGCTGTGCAATACACAAACACCTAGGGATAAGGACGTGCGTCCCAATGAATAAAAAAGTGAAGCCCAAGAAAATTTTGAAACGCACCATTTGTTAACAATGAAGACATTTTCACAGACGCGTTATCTTTAGGCCAACATAACTGTGAAGTGCTACAGCGAAGCTCCATCAGGCACCGGCCTCAGGCTTGCAGGGTAGCACTCCCCAGCTGGTTGAGCATGCTTATTTAAGTAATTGCCTGAGCATAAATGAACAGGGGTATTAAAGTAAAGTTGGCACAAGGGACGTCATCCACACAGCACATTCTTTGTTCAGGCCCTTCATTCTGTCAGTACTCTTGGAAAAAAGAGCAGCCGCTAAATAAATCATGGAAGTACACGAGACTGCATAAGGCCTTTTATAGTCTCCAAATGGTCATGCATCTTATATAAAGTTCGTTTTCTACTTCCTCGTTTAAATGTTAGCAGCCTCAAAATAAGATCCAGGCTATTCACCTGTAAGAAGATACAATTAGAAAATAGGGCAGGAAGGAGAAAACCCAGATGACAGGAGAAGGGATGGGATGGTTAAGTGTGAGGGGGTCACCTGGACTCAAACCAGTTCCATCAGCCACTTCGGGTTTGCTGATTTAACTTTACCCATGGGGGGAGGGGGACACACCCTACTGGAGGTATTTCCACAAATACAGATAAGGGAACCGGTTTGTTATTTGAAGGCATGGGCTGTCCGTGTGATTCCGGAGTGTTTGGGAGCGCACGGTGACATGCACAATTAGGGCTGCATGACACCTGGCTCTCGCTCGAGTTCGGGTCCGGAGGACAAAAGGGCCGTCCCTCGGAGCGCGCGGGCGGCTGCTCCCGGGAGCGAGGCTACGTTCCCCGGAACCCGGCTGCGTCCGCGAGAGTGGGGCTGCGTCCCTTGGAGCGGAGCTGCATTTCCCCGGAGCCGGTCCGCTTCTCTGAGAACCGGACTGCATCCCGGGAGCGAGGCTGCGTCCCCGGAAACCTGGTTCCATCTCCGGAACCAGGCTGCAACCCGAGAACAGGGCTGCATCCCCGGGAACCCGGCTGCTTTCCCGGGGCCGGGTGCTTCACCCAGAGAGGGGTTTCGTCCCTAGGATCTGGGCTGCATCCCGGGAGCCCGGTGCTAACCCCCGGAGCGGGCTGCAGTCCCGGTGCCCGCCGCCGGCAGCGCAGGACGCGGGTCGCGCACTCACCTTCCTCCTGGAACTCCAGCTTCTCCAGCATGCCGGCTTCCGCGGGTCCCGGGGCCGCCGCCAGCGCCGCCTGAGGGGGAGGAGGAGGACACGGATCAGCATGGGCCGCGGCGCTCCGGCTTCTTTCGCCCCGGGAGGAGGGGCCTGCAGCGGCAGTGGACGCGCGCGGCGGCGGGAGCGCGCGGCAGGCCAGGGCGGAGCGCGTCCCCGCCCAGGCCCCGCAGCCGCAGGTGGGCTGCGATGGCACGCTCCGTCCCCCCCGCGCCCTTGGTACGGCCCGCGAGCAAGCGTGGGAAGGGGAGCAGCGATGCCAGCGCTTCGCCCGCCGCGCGTGCCAGCGGACACGCGCGTCCCCGCTCAGGTGTGGGCCAGTGGGCACCCGCCGCACCCTCGGCGGGGACGCGCTTCCTTCTCGGGGCCCGGCGCTGGCGGCGTACCGCTCCCTTAAAAGGAGAGGCCGCCCCGGGGCCGCGCTTCGCCAGCCTTTCGCGCGCTCTCCGGTCCCCCCCTCCCCGCTCTCCCCCGCCCCCCGGCACGGCGGCGGATCTCCTAACTGGCTTCCTCCGCTCGCAGCTCGCTGTTTCCTCACTGCCGCAGCTTGCTGCCAAAAGTTCACACAATTTAAATCTGGCCCCGGGCACGCCCGTCACCCCGGACTTGGGTATCTGAGACTTCCCTATCGCCTACTCGGGTTGGCAGGCTGCGAGGCTGGCAGCGTTCAGCTGCTAGGAGGAAAATCGCCCGCCGGGAGGGGCCCGAGGCTGCCGACGACAGGCAGCACCTGCGGGGGCCACTGACCTCGGCAGGAACTTGTCAATTTTACAAGCTCAGAAGCAGGAAATAGAGACCTCTTTAGTCATCTTAGATGGGTCAGTTCCTAAATCTAAAGCAGTTTGTCATGCTCTGGAGAGAGAGAGAGACAGAGAGAGAGACAGAGAGAGAGAGAGAGAGAGAGAGAGAGAGAGAGAGAGAGAGAGAGAGAGAGAGAGAGAGAGAGAGAGAGAAGACCCAAAAAGACAAATACATAAATAAAATTTAAAAACTTGGACACTAATAAGTTAAGGAGCACTCAGTTTCAGGCCTCTTCCTCCTCTTCCTCAACCAAGTACAAGGGATAACAGGAAGATTGGAAAAGAAGGTCTGAGGTTGGGAGGAGAATGTGAGGTGGAGGAGCAGACGGAGGAATATGATCTAAATACGCTGTATGTTGGGGCTAGAGGGGTGGGTCAGCGATTAGGAGCGCTTGCACACCTACATGGCAGCCAGCACACAACTAACTGCAGTTCCAGGGGATCTGGTCCTCCTCCTGAAGGCACTGCAAGTTTATTTTACATGTTAACTTTTCCTTTTGTCTTCTTTTTCTGTTTAGTTTTTCAAGACAGGATTCCTCTGTGTAGTCTTGGCTGCCTTGGCTTTGTAGACCAGGCTGGTCTTGAACTCACAGAGATCCGCCTGCCTCTGCCTCTCGAGTGCTGGGATTACAGGTCTGTGCCACTGCACCTGGCTCTGAGTTTATATTCTAGAAACTTCACCGTGGATGAGGTGGAAGCAGAAGTAATCATTGGGGGTGGGTAGGGCGGGGCACCTCACATTCAGGGGCTGGAAGACCCAGCATAAAAACATCAGTTATTCTCCAATATTATCTTTGGGTTTCCTTCCATTCCTGTTAAAATCTCAGGAACTTTTGTTTTGTAAACACAGATAAACTGATTTTAAAACTCACACAGGCTGGGCGTGATAGCACGCCTGCAATCCCGGCAGCGGGGAGGCAGAGGCAGGCAAATCACTGTGAGTTTGAGGCCAGTCTGGTCTACAAAATGAGTCCAGGATAGCCTGGGCTATCACACCGAGAAACCTTGTCTCGAGGAAAAACAGAAAAACGAAACAAAACCCTCACACAGGAAGATGGGAGGAGTCACATTTCCTAATAGTAAAGTTAGGGGCTGGAGAAATGGCTCAGTGGTGGAGTGCCCACTGCTTTCTCCTGGAGAGGACTACAAGTAAGTCCCCAGCGCCCAGCCAGGTGGCTTACATCTGTTGCAATTCCAGCTCCAGGGGCCTCTGGAGCACCTGCACTCATGTGTTCAAACCCAAAGAGAGACATATAATCACATAAATTAAAAACAGACCGGGCATGGTGGCGCACACCTTTAATCCCAGCACTCAGGAGGCAGAGACAGGCAGATCACTGTGAGTTCAAGGCCAGCCTGGTCTACAAAGTGAGTCTAGGACAGCCAGAGATACACAGAGAAACCCTGTCTCAAAAAATCCAAAAAGCAAACAGCTGACCAAACAAGTGTGTTCACAAAGCTTACAGTATCCTGTAGTAATCGGGACAATGCGGTATTAGCAGAAACAGACGTGATAACCAACTGCACACTAGAAACACACCCAAGTAAGTAAATCCAAGCTTTGATGGATGCACAAAGGCAGCACTCCTAACCACCAAGGAGCACTGGCCGTCAAATGTCAGAACAAACCAAACTATCCCTGTGTAAACGTCACATATTACCCAAAAATTAGCTCAAACTAGGTCATAGACTTAAATATGAATCCCTTTGAAAGAAATTATTGAGAAAACCTTTGGGCCCTAGAATTAAGCAAAGAGACATCAAAAATACTCTCCATAAAAGGGAAAATTGATAAATCTACAAAGTGGGAGAAAATATTTGCAAACCACACAGTCAACAAAGGATTAGTATCTCGAATATAAAAAGAATGCTGTGAACGTAGAGAGAATCTAGTTAGGGCACAGGTAGATGGATAAAAAAAACAATTCAGAAGGGCAGGAAGCAGAGGCAGGAGGATCGCTGTGTGTTCGAGGCCAGCCTGGTCTACAGAGTGAGTTTCAGGACAGCCAGGGCTACACAGAGAAACCCTGTCTCGAAAAACCAAACCAAAACCAAAAATCTAGAGTGAAAAGTGCTCTGAAAACACCCTGGCAGTTTCTTAGGCGTGGCTACAAATTACCCCAGTTGTTTCCGTGAGTATCCATCCAGGGCAACAAAAGCTCTGGCGCTCACAGCAGCTGCCCTTCTTCGAAAAGCCTCAACTGGAGGTTACAGATGCTATGCAATGGCTGACTGGTTAGAACTCAGCAAACCATCTATAGCATGGAGACTGTGCTGTAACTCCGAAAGGCTCAATCATTCCTACAAAACCTCGGACAAACTGAGCATGGTGGGGCACACCTTTGATCTCAGCACTCAGGACGCAGAGGCAGGTGGATCTCTGTGAGTTCCATGCCAGCCAGAGCTACATAGTGAGGCCCTGTCTCAAATAACACTTGAACAAGTAAGTCTCCTGGGAATTACATCCAGTCAAGTTAAAGCCATTTCTAAGGACAATACATTGCACTCATGTTACTCTCTGAGATGACAAAATTATAGAAACTGGGGACAAATTAGTGGCTGCTAGGGGTCAGGGGACAGGTGTGGGCAGAAGTGAGGAACACCTTTACAAAAGGACGCCTGAGGGACCTTGATACCGATGGACCTTGTTCTGAGTCTTGCTGTGTCGGTGTCCACACCCTGTGAAACATACCACACTGCCTTACCCCCCAAGCGAGCCAAGCCAATTTTGTGGAAGAAATGACAGTGGGATTAAAACATGTACTTATTGGGAAACCCAGCTCGCTCACTTAATGCGGTGGCTGTCAGTGTATTCAGAGCCATGTAGCCAAGTTTGCATCTTTTTCCATCCCAAAGCGGACCTGCATCCCTACGACCTCATCATCTCCACCCTGGGGCTAATCTCCATTCGTCTCTGCTGGCTCCCATACACCAGGTGTTTCATACACATGGGATCAGCTTCCCGAAACGGTTTTCTTTTTTTATTGTTGAATAGTATTCCACTGTGCAGATACATCACCTTTGGCCCACTTCTCAGCTGGTGAACTTTTAATTGAGGCAGCTCCCACCTACTGGCTATTGTGAACATCCATGTTCCCATGTCTGTGTGGACACGTATTTTCATTTAGGGAGGTTAAGCCCCCAGGAATGGAGTTGTCCGGTCACGGTCTATTGGCAGTTTCATGTTTAACGTTTTGAGGAACAGCCAGACTGTGTTGCACATGGCTGTAGCACTTGCCAGCGTGTGGTTCCAGCTTCCACGAAAGACACACAGCAACTCTGCAGTGTATCCTGCAACCTCACCTAGACCTACCATTATCTCAAAAGGACACATTTGGTGATAAATGCATAAGTGTTGAGTATTCTCAGACTCTAGATTTCTCCTTCTCATTCTTGTGGTAATGTTGGTATAGTTTTTAAAAATCCCTTTTTTGGTTCTTTTTTTTTTTTTTTTTAAAGATTGTTTTTATTTTATATGCTTTGCCTTAAAATGTGTATGTGCATTATGAATGCACCCAGGTGCTGCAGAGGCCAGAAGAGGGTTCTGGATTTCCCAGAGTGGACTTAAGGAAGGTTGTCAGCAGCCATGTGGGTGCTAGGAACTGAGCCAGGGTCCTCTAAAAGAGCAGGGAGCCCTCTAACCACTGAGCTCTCTCCAGTGCCCCTTACTGGTTCTTACTGGCTAGGAGCCCATCAATTTCACCTTTCAGTCTAATGAGCTGTTTCCTGGAAGACAGACATTGGGCGGGAAGCAGAGGCAAGGGCTGTGTTCCCTACAAAGTGCCCCACAACTAATGGGGAGTGGAAATGGCATTAGCATCTCATGTTCCCTTTACTCCCTTGATAATGGGTGAACAGCAGTCGCCTGAAACATAACTATTTCTATGTCATAAGCTGGTGAACTCAAATTTATGTCCATGGGCTTTTACTTGGCAAGAAAACATGTTTCTCAGAAAGACAGCTACACACCAACAGAAAAAGACAAATGAAATATTGTTTTACCACACAGTCCTTTTCAAGAAGTCAAGGGCCTTCAAAGCTCCTGGATATCTGCCTGAGTATCTACAGGGTACAAAGAGGGCCAGACAATTCACGGGCAGAAATGGTTTAAAGTTGGTGGTCCTCAGTTGCCCTTCTATGGCAATGTTTTCTTAAAGTCTCAGCAGACTTTTTGCCAGAATTAATTTTAGCTGCTCTGGACAGGCAGGGAAAGGCAGGATAGGGAAGAGAAGGAAGGAAGGGGTCAGTACCACCCCCATATGGGAAGAGGGGTGTGTGGTAGTCACACCACCCATGAAGTTTGTCAGGACCTGGGCTACTTGAAATTAGAAAAACCAGATAACCTTGCACCTCCAATTTCCTGACCATCAATCTGAGGGCATTCCCCCAGGGGAGCTGGCGCTTGTGGACGCAAAGAGGCATGGGGTTTCCCTTGCTTCCCTGTGACCACAGGGGACCTTTCAATCTCTGCAGCCAATCTGAGGCTCCTGGGCTCTAGCTGGTGGGAGGAACAGTTTGCTATGAGTTGGATTTTATAAAGGCATAGCTGCAAGCATTGAAATCATTACAGATGCGGTGTCCCGGCTGCTGGAAAGGGTTGAATTATTAAGATCTGTCTTACGTAATTGTGCCCGGGTACTGCAAAATATAGTATTCAGAATAACTCTCAGAAGGAAAAGCTTCACCCCAATGCATAATCATAAAACTGCTCCCCCCAAAATACCCCTAATGCACCAAGGTTCTATGAGGTTGCTCTGCCTTAGAAAACAAAGAAACCTTAAATAGCTACTGCAAGAAATAAATCAACCGTAAATACAGGAAAAGGAGCTCCTCAATAATTTGCTGCTCATTTCTGACTACCTCCAAGTGACTCTGGCTGTCAGGGTATCCTCCCTGAGGTCCAGACAACACTCACTTTCTCTCTCCCCTCTTCCCCCATCGCTTTCCTGCCTTCTCTAAACAGCTGCCCCACAATTCTGCGCACAATGTGCCAGCATAGAGCTAGCCTGGGCTTCATCTGCTCCTGAAGCTGGGAATACAGCCCAATACAAAATCCCAATCTTACTTAAAAACAGTATGAGATTTGTTGTCCTTGCTTTGAGACAGGGCTCAATATATAGGCCTGGTTGGCCTGGACTTGGTATGTACACCAGGCTGGCCTTGAACTCATAGGGATCTGCCAGCCTCTCTGCCTCCCTAGTGTTTTGTTTTTTGTTTGTTTTTTTTCTTCATAATTAGATTGCTGGTAGATGATGGCATATGATTCAGTGTTGATGCTGGATAAGCCTGCTTGTTCCTGGAGTAGGCCACGTGCTCAGGCAGGGCAGTAATGACAGCATGGGTTTGCTCTTCTTCCTCATCTGCTCCTTTAAGCTCTGACTTTATCAGGAAGTCTCTTCCCCTGGTGTTCCCACCTGCCTTCCTATGGTGGCCTCAGTGGGAATGCCCCCATAGGCTTGCATGTTTGAATGACTGGTTCCCAGTTAGTGAAACTGCTGGGGAAGGATTAGGAGGTGTGACCTTGTTGGAGGAGTTATGCCACTGAGGTTTCAAAAGCCCACACCAGGCCCAGCCCAGCCCTCCCCCTGCCCTCCCCGCACCTGCAGATCAGGATGTAAAGCTCTCAGCTACTGTTCCAGCGCCCTGTCTGTCTGCTTCCTGCAAAGATGATCATGGACTGACCCTCTAAGGCTGCAAGGGAGCCCACAATTAAATGCCTTTTTTTTTTTTTTAAATAAAGAGTTGCCTTGGCACCTCCATGGCCAGCTCCAGGGACTTGGTGACAACAGGACACATCATCATCAGCTGCCAAGACGCAACACACTTCCACTGTCACCCATCCACATGTCCTGTCCCTATGCATGGGCTGTATCACCTTATAAGGGGACCTTCCCCTCTCTGTTTTTCCACCACACACCACGCAGAGATGGTCTGTGTTCCCTCCTTTAATAAACCTTCCATGTGAGACCTGTTGCAAGGTATGACTTTATGGAGTCTGCCGCCTAAATCCCAACAATCTCTTCAGAGCAATAGAACAGTGACTGAGACATTCTCGGCTTCACAGTTTCTTAGTTGCTTCTTTTTGATGGTTTCTTTACTTACCTATAATTGAATGCCCGAATTTCCAATGCAATATTTAAGAAATCTGTATGAAGAGAAGATGGCTCGGCTGTTAGGAGCACTCTACTGCTTGTCTTGATTAGGGTTCCTATTGCTGTGAAAAGGCACCATGACCACTGCACCCCTTATAAAGGACAACATTTAACTGGGGCTGGCTTACAGCTTCAGAGGTTCAGTCTGTTATCATCATGGCGGGAAGCATGGCGGTGTGCAGGCAGACATGGTGCTGGAGGAGGAGCTGAGAGTTCTACATCTTGATCCGAAGGCAGCAGGAGGAGCTTGAGCTTCTGAGACCTCAAAGCCCGCCCCCTACTGACACACTTCCTCCAACAAGGCCACACCTCCTAATAGTGCCACTCTCTATGAACCAGTATTCAGACACAGGACTCTCTGGGGGCCATTCCTATTCAAACCACCAACCTATGCTGGCACACAAGCACCTGTGATGGGGTTATCTTTTTGTTCTTTATGTAAAGGTTGTCATTGTATATTCAAATGCTGATTTCTGTACCTGCAGAGAGCTGAGTACAGACCTGACTTTAGTACAGTCTAGCACCACCTGTCTCAATGTTATGTAAACACTTCCTCCAACACCTTCTGATTGGTTTAACAAAGAGCTGAGCAGCCTATAGCAAAGGCAGGGCTGGAAGGTGGGACTTCCAGAGAGATAGGAACTCTGGGAAAGACTCCCAGGCAGAGTTGCCAGTTACTGTTGAAGAAACAAGTGCCAGAAGAGACTGAGAGGTTCCGGGCCACGTGGCGGGACGTAGGCCAGAGCAGCACTGTTGGGTTAGAATAGCAGAGAATCTGCCCAGCTATAGTGCCTGAGCGGATAATAGATACAGTACGTCTCTGTGTCATGATTCAGGCACTGGCACTCCAAAGAAAGTCTCTTTTTACACCTCTAACTCTAGCTCCAGGGGGATCTGACACCTCTGGCCTCTCCAGGCACAAGCATTCACATGCACATACCCACACACAGACACATAATTAAAAATAACTTAAAAATAAGATTAAAAAATAATTCTACAGAGGCAGGTAGACCTCTGGGACTTGCAGACAACTAAGACAGCTAGGGCTATATAAAGAGATCCTGCCTCAAAGAGAGAGAAAGAAAGAGGCGGGGGGAGAGAGAGAGAGTTCTATGTTCTATATAGATTATTATATTTACATATACAGTTCCTCAAATTCCAAATATATAAGACCTAAAACTTTTCCCCTTTATTGTATTTTTGTTGTTGTTGTTTGGCACAGGGTTTCTCTGTGTAGCCCTGGCTAAACTGGAACTCACTTTGTAGCCCAGGCTGGCCTCAAATTCAAGAGATCCACCTGCCTCTGCCTCCCAAGTGCTGGGACTAAAGATGTGTGCCACCACTGCCTGGCTCCACCATAGTTTTTGACAAAGGTTCTTTCACTGACCCCAAAACTCAGCTTGGCCAGACTGCCCAGTAAGCCCAGGAATCCCCTGTCTGCTTCTTCAGCACTAGGATCGCAGGTGGGCGCTGTCCCAGCTTTTGATGGGAACAGAACTCGGGTCCTCATGCATGAATAACAAGCATTTTATCAACTAAGCCACCTCCCCATATCCCTGGGTTAAAAACAACACAGAGCTGAGCGCCATGGCTTGCTTGTGCCTCCAGTCTCCATCGGGAGAGTTTAAGCCCAGGGGTTTGGGCCCAGCCTGAGAACACAGAGTTACCCTGTGTTCAACAAAGCAAGAGATGGATTTAGGATGCAATCCTGTGCCAGTCACCTGGGTGATGAATGTTCTTCCCTCTGTAGATCACCTTTTCATAGCTCCCTAAACATGAAAGAGCAACCATTTTCTGTTCGGATGAGATCTGAGTGAACCTCTGTAATGAGTCATTTGGATTGTCAACTTAATTGCATTGAGAGCCACCCTAGGTTAGCGAAGCACTTTGGGTGCCCTCAGTGTGGGTGGTGCCATCTCATAGGCAGGGCCAGATGGAATAAAACGGGTAAATAAAATTTTCCAATGAGCTTAGGCATTATTCCTCCTCCCCACCCCCCCAGCCCCAGGTGCTATGACATGTTCCCACCATGCTCTCAAATGGCCACACACACACATACATACACGCCAGCTGCTATATGTTCCCACCATGTTCTCAGGGCATTCACCCTGCCCCCACCCTTGCTGCTATAATATGCCCAGTATGCTCTCAGGCATTCATTCACACACACACACACACACACACACACACACACACACACACAGCTGCTAGGATATGCTCCCACCACGCTCTCTGGTCCATGATGGGCTGAAGCCAGAGACCAAGGGCTGAGATGCCAAGCTGAATCAAAAGAGGGTAAGCTGAAGACCAGCATCCGTTGCTCTTTACTTGATGGCAGATGCAATGTGACCTCACTGTCCTGCCACTATGATTTTCCCGTCATGCTGGATGCACCCTCCAACTGTGAGCCAAGATAAACCCTTCCATCCTCAAGTTGCCTCTGTCGGGCGTTTTGCCACGGCAATGAGTGAAGTGACAAACGTGCTGGCTCCCCCTTTTTCCTTGGTTCTCCTTTCCTTGGGGTTGCTTTCTGCACTGTAACACACCGGTGCTCTTGTTTGCAAAGACTAAGGGGAGAGTGCCCACAACTGTGATTGGGCCACAGGTCAGGAGCCTCCTTCCCTTTTGCTGGGTGCTGTTTGCTTTCATACAGTAGCCAGGCCACTCCACCAGAGAGCTAGGTACCTAAGTCACACACAGTGCATATTCTGAAAGCGTACGACACTGTCTGAATACAAAGGAGCAAGGTTCCCTGGCCCTGGCCTTCCTCAGCTGCGTCCTGTGCCCACATTCCTAGAAATCTTATCTTTGACTACTTTGTTTATCTCTGTGACCTGTCTTGACACCGTTTCTTATTGTGCTATGTGATGACATACGGTTGCTGCAGACAGTTTACTCTCCCCATAGAAGTGGTCTGCTACCTCTGTCTGAACTCAGTTGACAGAAGAGGGTCTGCTTCTGAGCACTTTGCTTTGTTCACTCGTCTGTAAACTGCTTTTGGCTCAGCCACCCCGTTGGACGCTGTAGCTCTAGCTACACCATGGACGCAAGCAGCAAGTGCCTTCCCAGCTCCTCCCTTTGTCTTTCTTTCTCTATTTTTTCTTCTCCTTCTTTCTCCTATGCCTCTTCTTTTTTTAAAAAAAAAGTTTTAAATGTCATATGTACATGGCATTTTGTGTTTTGTCTATGCACCGTGTACACGTAGTGCTCACAGGAGCTATAAGAGGGCATTGGGCTGCCCCTGGAACTGTAATTACAGTTGTGAGCCACCATGTGGGTGTTGGGGCTCAAAACTGGGTCCTGTGCAGGAGTAACAAGCACTTAGCTGCTGAGCCTTTCCTCCTGCCTCGCCTTCACCTCTTCTCTCTAACTTCCTTCTTCCTTCCTTCCTTCCTTCTCTTCATCTTCCTCCCTCTCCCCTTCCTACCCCCACCCTATTTCTTTTTTTGAGACAAGGTCTTGCTTATAGCCCAGCCAGGCTGGCCTGAAACCTCCCATGTATCCCAGGCTGGCCTGAGACCTCCCATGTATCCCAGGCTGGCCTCATCCTCATGATCCTTTTATGTCTGTCACCCACGCACTGGAATTACACGAGTGCTATTCTTCCTTTTAAGGTCAGCCTGGTCTATAGAGCTGGTTCCAGGACAGCCAGGGCGACATAGGAAAACCCTGTCCCCAGAGAAACCCTGACTTGAAAAACCAAAACCAAGCAACCAACCAACCAACCAACCAACAACAACAAAACAAAACAAAACAAAAAAAAAAGAAAGAAAGAAAAGAAAACCCCTGTCAATAACAGCAACAGCAGCAGCAGTAGCAGCAGCAGCAGCAGCAGCAGCAGCAGCAGCAGCAGCAGCAGCAGCAAAACCAACCAAACAAGCAGTGTTAGTTTTATAGAGTCTTTAGGTTCTCCTACCTGAGAAATCACATCAGTTAGTGCCTTGTTTTTTTGGTTTTTGTTTCTTGTTTTTTTTTTTTTTTTTTTGTGTGTGTGTCTTATATTTTAACGTCTTTAATTTGTAGTTCCTTGCTAACTGGATAAATTTACAAATTGTATGTGTTTTAAATATGTGTGTGTGTGCATATTTAGTCAGATTAGAAAGTAGTATAGTAACTGTGCCTTTACTCAGATGCATATATACAAAGTACACTGTGTACATTATACTGTCATATGTAATAGGGAACACAAAAGAAAATGTTTTTTGTATCTTAAACTCAGAGTCCTGTACAAGGGCAGCATGCACACCGCTCCGTTGCAGAGGACTCCGTTGGCTGCCTGCCTTGCATCCATTACTCCTCTTCTTCCCTTTCAGAATGTTGGGGTTCACATTCTTTCCATGCTTGTGTACACGGGCTACAGTCTCTCTAGAGCTGTCCCGGGTGACAAGGGAGATTGTTAAACCAAGTCAGCATGACCTTGAGTGTGCATGTCTCTAACCACCATCCATTCCTGTCACAAGGAGGCATAGAGCTGAGAGCCCGAGGGCTGGGTGCCTTCAGATGAAGCCACAGCTGAGAGAGGACTTGGGTCCTGGGTGATGCCACTGAGCAGGCCTACCTATGTCTCACTTTGCCCGGGGCCTATTCTACCCTGGGACTGCAGATGTGAGAAAACAATGACCTTATCCTTGGAGCCTATTTGACGGAGATTCTGTTGCCCTGCAGTTCAAACCACGCCAGGCGATACTGGGTACTGTGTCAGAGACAGGGCACAGCGTCAGGAGGTCAGGGTTCAACGAGGTGGCGAGAATATCCCAAGTCTGGAAGCCAAAGTCCTCATATGTTGAACTAAACATCACCAAGAAGTTGAGATAAAAGAAGTTCCATCTGCAGGGAAAGTGCAGATGTTGAAGAACTTTCTGGAAAGGAGCTTCCTTCAACATTGTATTGAGGTGGCTTTTAAAGATTCCACACATTTATTTATTCTCTGTGTGCGTGCAAATGGACAGCCTGCAGGAGTCAGTTCTCTCTTCTCACCATGTGGGTTCTGGGGAGTGAACTCAGGTCATCTTTGTAGCAAGAGCCTCTAGTGTGAGCCACGTCGCTGGCCCTGGACAGAGTTTGAAGGAAGTGCAAGGGAGGAGATGCTTCAGATCTGGCTGTGGCAGAAAGCAGTCCTGGAGAGGAGGATGCCTTGAGACCACAGGCAGGCAGATGACAGAGGGGTATTCTCAGAAAAGCCCTGGGGAGATTAGATTAGGACCTGCAGTACACAATAAACAAAAAAACAGAAGGGACAAAGGAAAACAAAGAGTGTCTGATGACTACGATGCGGCCTCCTTGACTTTAATGGGAACAGAAGAAACTAGGCATAAGAAATCAAAGCCTGGCTTTAAAACTCTAAAGTGTGACCTACTCATGGACCATGAAAGCCACTTAATGGGCCAACCACCATAAAACAAGTTTATTTACTTTAAAATAAATGAGGACGGAAAGAATGATTTGTACTGCAGGTGACTCAGGGTAAAACTTGCATGGAGGAACTACACACACACACACACACACACACACACGCACACGCACACGCACACGCACGCGCGCACACACACACACGTTTATGAATGAATGGCAGGCCAAGATTTTCTCTTACTTATTCTTTCTTCTGCTCACTGATGCGTGCTGAAGAAGGAAACGGTGCATTTGGGCTGCGGCCTCTTGTTTTCACAGAATGCTGCGTATGCACGGGGCATGCGGGATGGCTGAGCTGCTGCCCTTCCTTCCCCTGCCGTGGCCAGTAGCCTCTGCACTGGAGGACAGCATGAGGCCGGGGGAGAGAATAACTTAAACCAGTGTATTTGTAAGTTGCAAATCAAGCTGCCACTTGCTTGCCACATGGGATGACTTTTTTTTTAAGACAGGATGTCATGTAGCTCTGTCTGAGCTCTCAACTGTGTAGTGGAAGATGACTTTGAACGCTTGATCTTCTTGCCTCTGCCTTCCAAGTATGGAGACCACCGTGCCTAGTCTGGTCAGTGCTTTAAGAGGATCTGCATTGCCAGGGCGTGAGGAAAATCCGTGGGCGTGTACACGTGCACACATACATAACAAGGGTTGTATGTATCTGATGGATACTATCAGACAGCTGTGCTGGACTAGAAACGGGCCGGTGTGTGATTTCCCCATGGAAAAATGAGTGGTTACCAGACCCGGGCAGTGTTGTGGGTTAAGATTGGTACCGTGAGCCGGGTGTGGTGGTGCATGCCTTTACTCCCAGCACTCAGGAGGCAGAGGCAGGTGGATCGCTGTGAGTTCAAGGCCAGCCTGGTCTACAAAAGGGAGTCCAGGATAGCCAGGACAGTTACACAGAGAAACCCTGTCTTGAAAAGCCTTAAAAAAAAAAAAAAAGGATTGGTACCATGGCAGGAGAAAGGGTTAGGGCCACAAATTCTCTCAGAATTTGTCCTTTTGCTTTCCCTTCATCCCCTGTACCCGGAACACATGTAGTGACAGATGCTTTACAGCGTGTAATGCTAGAGGGAACCTCACTGGAAGAACCGCCTCATCAGACTGCCCGTTGGTCATGTCTGTAGGGCATTTTCATAGTTGCTAGTTGATGTAAGACAGCTCAGCCCACAGTGCCATCCCTAGGCAGGCAGGCCTGGGCTCTATAAGGAGGGTAGTAAGTGGTTTTCTGTGGTCTCTGCTTTAGTCCCTGCCTCAGCTTCTCTAGAGGACCGAGTGTGAGCTACACTTTCTTCCCCCAACTGTTTTTGGCCAGTGTTTCATCACAGGGATGGAGAAGCAAGCTGGAACACAATGGTCCTGTGCGTGTGCAGACTGTGTGAGGAGATTTTGGGAGTAGAGTCAGGACTCCTGCAGGCCTTTGACGTATCTGAGGGACATGAAGGCTCTGTGATGGTTAGGTGGTAACTTCAACTTGACAGAATCTGGAAATCACTTGAGAGAAAGGCCTCTAGGCTTGGCTGTGGAGAGTGAACTTGGTTATGTTAATTGAGATGGTAAGATTTGCTCACTGTGGGTGGCACCATTCCCCGTGGAAAGGGAGAGTGATCTGAGCACACAGACGTGTTCATTACCTTCTTCTGATTGTGGACATACCAGATGCTTCAAGGCCCTCTTGTCCTGACTTCTCCACCACTGCAACTTGAATTGTGAGCTGAAACTAAGTTTTTTTTTTTAATTTTTAATTTATTATAATTTGTTCAGATTACATCCATCCTGATTGTTATCCCCTCGATTGTATCTTTCCGTTGCTTTTACCACAGCAACAGCAAAGAAACTAAAGCAGAAGTTGGTTCAGGAGTTGGGTCATTGCTGTGACAATCCTTCCCTTTATTGGGATTGTTTCATGGCTGGAATGTGAAAAAGTTTAGATCCTTTACGATCACGTGTGATGTGTTTGTTCCTGCTTTATGCTGAGGTATGGAGGTGATCCTCCCATTTTTTCCTGAGATCCCTCTGACTCTGAGGTGAGAACACTCTAGTCATCAGCACCGAGCTATACAGGGCTGCAATCAGGCACATCTGCAGAGCAGGCTCTGCTCCCTTGTCTCACAGCATTAAAGTGACTATGAAATTTGGGTGTTCAAAAAGAGGTCAGTGTTTCATGACTAAACACATTTAAATGTATGTTTTTAAATGTGAGAGGCACTTAAAGCTATTCTAAAGTCAATGGACGAGCTCGAATTACTTTCAACTCAAAAACAGGATAAAATTTGTTCTAAGGGAGCTCTGGATCGTTACTGGGACTCACGCAGCTATCCCACTCACTGGCAGGGCAGAGCTGCAGGTCTTGGGAGGTGTGACAGGTGAGCTGGCAGAAGTGATTTGGTCATTCTTTTTACATTTTTAAATTTTAGAAATAAGATTTGTTTTATTTTTATTCATGCATGGAGGTGTCCGTAGAGGCCAAAAGAGAATGTTGGATCCCCAGGTGCTGGAGTTACAGACAGCTGTGAGCCACCATGTAGGTGCTAGAAACCAAACCTGGGTCTTCCACAAGAGCAGCCAGTGCTTTTAAAACATGGAACAATCTCTCCAGCCCCTCTGGCTATCCTGGAACTCGCTCTGTAGACCAGCCTGGCCTTGAACTTACAGACATCTCCCTGCCTCCACCTTCTGAGCATTGGGATTAAATGTGTGCACCAGTACCACCCAGTTTAAAAAAAAAGAATTTAAAGATGTATTATTTTACGTGTATGAGTCTTTGCCTTCATGTATGTGCACGCAGCACATGGGTGAAGTACCTGTGGAGGCCAGAAAAGGGTATTGGATTCCCTAGAACTGGAATTACAGATGGACGTGAGCTGCCACATGGGCGCTGGCGACCAAACCTGGCTACTCTGTAAGAGCAACAAGTGCTCATAACTAGTGAACAATGTCTCCAGCAATACAGTGTGTGTGTCTCTCTCTCTCTCTCTCTCTCTCTGTGTGTGTGTGTGTGTGTGTGTGTGTGTGTGTGTGTGTGTGTGAGACTGTGTAGTGCTGCCAGGACTGCAATACACTATGTAGAGCAGGATGGCCTTGAACTCACTGAGTTCACAGCTTGCCTGCCTCTGCCTCCTAAGTGCTGGGATTAAAGATGTGCACTATCATGCCTGGCTTCCATCTTTTTAAAATATTTAATTCCATAGGCTTATATACTTCCTAGCACAAGTTGAATCCAGTCAGATTCTTTCAGAATCTGTTATTCTTAAAGAGATAGAGGGGAGAGAGGGCAGGTGGGAGGGAGGAAGAGGGAGGAGGGGGGAAGAGAGAGATGCCTTATGATGATGTTTTACCTGCTTAAAAACTATTAGTTTATCATTATTAGTTTAAACACTATTGTGTTTTTGAGATGAGAACTTATTAGTGTTTCATAAATACTGGGGTTTTCTCTATCTGTTTTTGGACAAACAAGCCAATCATCCTGAAATAGTCACACCATGGCCATGGCCGCCAGGTGAAAACGGATACACCAACCAGAGGGAAAACTGTTCCTATTTATCACTGCCTTCAGAGGGACGCTTCCACAAGAATATAAAGTTAAAAGAGTGATGGCTAAGGACAGCAGGGCTTACAATAGAACTGTCCATGCCACCCCTTCCGTCCCTGGGTGCAACTGCTCTTCATGGGACTCACTCACCCTCTTTCTCCTCCTCCTCCTCCTCCTCCTCCTCCTCCTCCTCCTCCTCTTCCTCCTCCTCTTCCTCCTCTTCTTCTTCTTCTTCTTCTTCTTCTTCTTCTTCTTCTTCTTCTTCTTCTTCTTCTTCTTCTTCTTCTTCTTCTCTCTCTCTCTCTCTCTCTCTCTCTCTCTCTCTCTCTCTCTCTCTCTCTCTCTCTCTCTCTCTCTCTCTCTCTCTCTCTCTCTCATGCTGCTTAACCACAGCGTATCAGTTTCTTCCCGCTTACTGGTTTTGGTCATTTCTATTAATAGTTTAGCTCTTCTGCCCAAGGTCAGGATCAACACTCTTTTTAAAGGTTTGTATATGCAGGTGTGAGTGCAGGTGTGTGTGGTGTATGCAGGTGGCTGTAGTATGTGCAGGTATGAGTGCAGGTGCCTGTGGTGTGTGCAGGTGCCTGTGGTGTGCGTAGGGGTGTGTTTAAGTGTGTGTGCAGGTGCCTGTGGTGTGTGTAGGGGTGTGTTTAAGTGTGTGTGCAGGTGCCTGTGGTGTGCGTAGGGGTGTGTTTAAGTGTGTGTGCAGGTGCGTGTGGTGTGTATAGGTGACCTGAAGTTAATGCTGGTATCTTCCTTCATTGCTTTCTCCTTCATGCCTTCTTCTGAGCCTTACTGACTCAGAGTTCACAGATCCAGGCCTGTCTCTCTAGCCAGCTTGACCTAGGGATCTCCTGGTTCTGGTCCTGGAGTGCTGGACCTCACAACTGATGCCTTTCATGTGGCTTCTTCAAGGTCATTTAAAAATCCTTCCTATGTAAAACTTCATGACACTGTATTGTATTGGTCTTTCGCCTTTTCCTCTTCTTGTTTTGCTCTGATTTGAGTGATGAGAGGAGATGTCCTCCTCCCTTCTCCCGCACTCTCACCCTTCCTTCCATGACCCTCCTTGCTGGACTCATGGTAATTTGAGGCTCAGCCTCCTTTTCAACTAAGTGTGTGTGTGTGTGTGCACATGTATGTGTGCAGGTAGAGGTAGGTATGAGTGTGTGCATGCAGAGGCCAGAGGACAGCCTCGAGTAGCCTCCTCACAGACGCCACCCATCTCCTTTGAGGTAGGGCCTCTCATTGGCCTGGAACTCTTAGTCTAGGACATCTGGGTAGTTAGCCTCCGCAGGAGGCTGGGATGACAAACACCATCAAACCTGGTCTACTCCGAGCCCAGACTCAGCGCCCCAGCGCTACATAGCAAGTGCTTCGCCTGCAGAGCGGCCTCTCTACCCACAGCCCCTCAGTTGACTTTTATCTTTGTCTCTGGGCTCGGCTTTCCCGGCAACTTCACTTTATAATCTGATTTGGTAGCATCCTGCTCTTGTTTCACAGAGGCTGTTGGTTCCTTAGCTACTTCCCTCACCACTGTTTTCTGTTGTTTCTGCCCCTGTCTTCTGTAATGGGGCTCCCCTTGGACATTGCTGTTCTTTAGCTTCGTTTGATGGGGTGCCCTGGAGAGGAGGTTGGGGTTCTTTAGGTTTGTAAATCGTTGATGGGTAGGCTTCACTCTAGTGAAGTCCAACAACCTCAGAAGCTGCAGTTCCCTCCCTTAAAGGGAAACTAATTCCTTCGCTCTCTGGCTTGGGTCCTGGGAATGGAGAGCAAGCCCAGCAGTGAACATCTGGAAGACGAAGCAGAGGGCACAGGGCAGGTAGGGGAGCTCTGTGTCCCACAAATGATTTTCTTTTACTTATTCTTTCATTTTATAGAAGGTGTTATTCCTTAAATCTATCTTACTTATTTTACTAATATTTTTTTAATTGGCATGTGGCAATTTTACGTATTACAGGGCACATGTGACATTTCCATTTTGTGTGTGGTGCTAGGGACCGAGCCTAGGGGCTCATGTATGCAATAACCCCAACTCTTAATCTTTGCTCTGGGAAGCTGTATTTCTGTGTAGGCATTCAGAAAGCAAACTGACCCTCATATGACATCGAGTGCTTGGGTTTATTAATTGCCCCTTGCTTTCAGGGTAGCTGCTGCCTTCAGCCTGGGTCACTATAATCCATTTTCCACAGAGAGTGAGTTTTACAAGGATGAACATATAGGCACCCATCAAAGGAAGCCTCTAGCTGCAGCAGTGAAGTCTTCATGGGGGGTGGGGAGCAAAGGTTAGGGTCACAGACACTGTAAAGAGAAATCGCCACAACTATTCAGTCACTGGGTGGTTGTCCACCCAAGGACAATGCATTTATGTTGTCTTGGGCTCAAACATTATGGCTCCATTCTGTAATTCTATTCTGTTTCATAATTATCCTAAAGAGAGTTAGTTACATTTTGGGTAGTATTGTTTTCTTGTAGTTATCCTAAACCCTGGTTAAGCCTTCCCCGACTAATGCCCCCACCACCAAATTAAATACAAAACTTCTGGAGGCAGTGCCTGTATTGGAGATTGACCCTAGGGACTGACACATGCTAAGCAAGTGTTTTCCCTCTGGGTTACGTCCCCAGCTCTATCTTTAATAAAAAATGTACTCTGACCCTGACTTCACTCTGTAGCACAAGCTGGCCTCGAACCATGCACCAGTTTCTCTCTCCCAATTGCCAGGATTGTAAATGATGCCTCTCAGTCTAGTTACAAGATTTTCTTGAAAAGCCTGACTACCCAAGACGATTTGATTCTCTTTTTTCTCCTTTCCCCTCCTCTCCCCACAGTCAGCTCCTCAGGAGCGCTGGGCACCGCACAGGGGAGGCCCAATAGACTCTGGTGTTGTGGGGTCAGTGCGTCAAGGAAGGGCACAGGACCATTCCTTGCAACCCCGAGCTCAGCAGGTGCCAGGGTTCAGGCAGGCTCGTTACTCAGGACCAAAGACAAAGGGGTTCACTTGGGGGATCCCCAGTACAGAGAGATAGATGGCTGGGCCTTATCACTTTCCCCCTAACTCTTACTGTACTCAGGCTGATAGGGGAAGAAAGGGCCAGAGAGAGGACACTGTGGTCAGATAAGAGAGGAGGAGACAAGACGTGTCAAAGAAGCTTGGGACATGTTGTGGCTGAGTTTGGTCTTGAAAATGTAATGTTCCCAGGGTAAACCAGAGGAGAGCTAGGTGTCTGCACTGCAGGTATTACTTTGTCAATCTGTGAACATATAATTATATTCTTACTTTTCTATTCATGTGTTATCTCCTTGGCACTCCTCTGAAGAGAACAACAGTAATTTTATTTTATACCTTTAAAAAGCATTGCGTCAAACAGTTTGACCCCAGGGAGAAGTGCAGTATACACTGTCACCTCCCACTCCATGGCCCCAGTCTGCATGTCAGGCCAGACCATCTGGAACATACCATACATATGATATAGTATATCCACGTGTTAATCTGGGATACAGAAATAGACAGATGTCAAACTCATCTTTATCCATTTGACATGTTAAACTCTGCAGTTTTTGTGATGATGGAAAACTAACTGATTTTTTCCCCCTGAGACAGGGTTTCTCTATGTAACAGTCCTGGCTGACCTGGACTTACTTTGTAGACCAGGCTGGCCTCAAACTTGCAGAGATCCGCCTGCCTCTGCCTCTGGAGTGCTGGGATTAAGGGCTAAAGGTGTGCCCCACTTCCCATGGCTTAAATCTGACTTTTTGTGCCTCTTACTTGTTTGTTTGTTTGTTTTATTTTGTTTTGTTTTTCGAGACAGGGTTTCTCTGTGTAGCCTTGGCTGTCCTGGACTCACTTGTAGACCAGGCTGGCCTTGAACTCACAGTGATCCACCTGCCTTTGTCTCCCAAGTGCTGGGATTAAAGGCGTGTGACACCACGCCTGGCTTAAATCTGATTTTTTAAAATCGGAAAATTAGCAAGACAATATAATGTTTATTGGTGTTAACATTTGTGTAGGCATGTCTGGGAGGGCAAGAATTTCAACCAGCAAATCACCTCCATCAGACTGGCCAGCAGGCCTGTGGGGGCATCACCTCCATCAGACCTGCCTGCAGGCCTGTGGGGGCATTTGTGTGGATTCAGGATTGATGGTGGAGGGCCCAGATCTCTGTCGCAATGTTGCTCCTGGTTGAGGTGGTCCTGCGGTATATAAGAAAGCAAGCTACAAAGAGAAAGCCAGTAAGCAACATTTCCCCATGGTCTCTACACCAGTTCTTGCCCTGAGGTCTCCCCCTGACTTCCCTTCATGATGGGATATCAACTGTGAATAAACTGAAATAAACCTTTTTCTTTCCAAGTTGATTTTGGATATGGTGTTTAGCACAGCAATAGAAACCTAAGTAGGACAAGATCAAAACAAAACAAAACAAAACAAAATAAGACAAAACAAAACAAAACAAAACAACCTTCACGGGACCAGAGAGATGTGCAGCAGTTAAGAACAATTGGTGCTCATCCAGGGGACCTGGGCTTAGTTCCCAACACCTACATGGTGGCTCACAACCTTCTAACCACAGTTCCAGAGAGTCCCATTCCTTCTTCTGACCTCCATGGTGCACATACATACATGCATGAAAAAACACTCCTCCACATAAAATAAAAATAAGTAAATCCTTTAATCTTTCAAGTAGATTTAAACTTCCAAAAATCCTTATTGCTATGTGTGTCTGTGAATGCCGTGAGTGTGAGGGCAGGTACACGTGTGCCATCATATGCCTATGGAGGTGTGGCAATTAATTTTCTCCTCCTATGATGAGAAGGGCTCCAGGAATTGAACCAAGGCTGTCAGGCTTGAGTGACAAGTGCCTTTACCCACTGAACCATCTTACCGGCCCTGCTATAAGATTTAAAAATAAAGAAGCATATCATTGCTTATTAAAATCACAGAGAAGTGTAGATGGGGATCAAAAACTGCATGTAATATAACTAGGAACTGGTAAGAGAGGACAGTACAAAGCAGGCTTCCTGGAACTAGAGAGAGGGCTCGGTGGTCAGGAGCACTTGCTGCTCTTGCAGAGGACTCCTACCACCAACACAGAGGCTGCGCAGTTATCTGTAGGTACAAGTCCAGGGCACCTGACATCTGGTCTCTGAGAGCACTGCAAGCATGTGGTTCACAGACGTACACATAGACAAACAAACACAAGTACACATAGAGTAAAGCTTAGTATTACTCCCACGATACAATTAGCCACGCATAAGCCTTTGAAGGATGATTATTCTTGGGTAGCATGGACAGGGTAAAACTTCTCAATGCTGCTTCCTGATTTAGGAATCAGACACATGGTGACTGCATTGGGCGTGCAGCTTAATTCAAGTAAGGACATGGAACCTAAAGTGCAAAACTTATCTCTCAAGAGGGCATTGGCCACCCCACAACGCACCCTACCTGCTGATCTTAGTTAAAATGAATAGCCGAGGACAGGGCAAACTGAGCCTGTGCACCTTCTTCTCCTCTGAACCCCAGTCCCACATGGCCTTGGCAGCAACAGTGCAGGGGCATAGGCACTCTGCACCTCAAGCCGATGGGCGTCGTGCCTGGCACAGTGCTCAGGAAGGCTAAGTGTGGCAAAGTGGGAAGAATGTGGATTTCGTAGGTAGCTCTCAGTTCAAGTCATGTCTTCACCACTTGCTGCTCATAAAATTAGGGGGTGGATTCTGTTTTTCTGAAGTTTGGCTCTTTGCCAGTCAAGAGTAGAAATACCACTACTTTCTCTGCAGGCCTGGGATTAAAAGGCCTGGCTCCTAGCAGCACAGCTCTCACTTTATATGCAGAAAGTATGCAGCAGGGAGCAGCTGCAGTGCTGAGCTGGGCTGCCTTTTGCTTTAAGAAGTAAAATGTGCAGAGCATCTTAAAGTGACTTCTAAAGAAAAAAAAAAAAGAAAAAAGAAACAAAATCATAGTCAAAGAACTGCGGAGAAATTATGCCGCAGATCCCGGAGCCACTGCCGAGGGTTGCTCTGGCACTACCTGAGCCCCACTGAAGGCTACTTTAAGACAGAACATGAGACCTCATACATCTTGCCGTCAACGTCATCTGATGGCACTCAGCATTGGTGGCATGAAGTAGGATTGTCCCCACCGTGCGCGTGAGCAGCACACTTGGAGACGGCTCTGGACTAAACCACAGACCCAACGGCTACTTGAGGTGTAGAGGGATGAGGGCCCAGACAGCTCGACCTGACGACTGCCTGGTGATGTCATAGGTCTCAGGTGGAAACGAGACTCAGTGTCTCCTAATTCCTGGCTGGTGACAACCTGAGTCACCAGAATGCAAGGTGATAAGATTGAATGAGTGGAAGATGGACTAGAATTGAGCAGGTCAGGAGCCCATGAGAACCTGTGGCTCTCTTAACCAGTAGGGGACGTCTGTGGAATCTGTTCTCTCCTTTCTTTCTCTTTTGGTTTTTCGAGACAGGGTTTCTCTGTATAAAGCCCTGACTATCCTAGACTTGCTTTGTAGACCAGGCTGGCCTTGAACTCAAGAGAGATCCACCTGCCTCTACCTCCTGAGTGCTGGGATTAAAGGCGTGTGCTACCACGCTTGGCTTTGTTTTGTTTTTTGAGACAAGGTTTCTCTGTGTGGTCTTGACTGTCCTGGACTCACTTTGTAGACCAGGCTGGCCTTGAATTCACAGGGATCCACTTGCCTCTGCCTCCAAGAATACCGAGATAAAAGGTTTGTGCCACCTCCACCCAGCTGTTCTCTCTTTCCACCTTTACTGGTGATGCTGTTTGGTTTGGAGCAATCAGCCTTGACCTAATGAACTTGTTAAACTTTGGCCTTTTCTCATGAACTCAAGAAAATATTAATCTTCTTTTAAAGTCTCAGGTACCCCAAGCTGGCTTTGAACTCCATATAGAGTTGAGAATGACCTTGACCCCTTTTTGTTTGATTCTTTTTGAGACAGGGTCTCACCGTGTAGCTTTTGCTATTCTGGAACTTACCACGTGGGCCAGGCTGGCCTGGACCTCACACACATGCCCCTGTTTTTGCCTCCTTGTGCTGGGATTAAAGGCATGAGCCACTGATTCTGGCGTGACCCTGAATGTTTGATCCTCCTGCCTCGTACCCCAGAGTGCATGGATTACAGACATAAGAGATCAAACCCAGGGCTTTGTGCATGCCCGAAAAGCACTGCACCAACTGCACCCCACCCCAACAACATGTAGGTGCAAATGCAATTTGATCTAGGTGGGAATTCAAAAGGCATTCTAGGGCCTCGTGAGATGGCTCACTGGGTAAAGGTGCTTGTCATGAAAGGCTGGTGGCATTCGTGCGGGTCCTAGAACCCATATAAGGTGGAAGGAGAGAACTGACTCTACAAAGTTGTCCTCTGACACACACACACACACACACACACACACACACACACACACTGTCACCCACCCCACGCCCACAGCATACTCCCATTTACTAGCTTCTTCCTCTACGTTAGAAAAACTGAAAATGGACTTTGCCTCATTCAGGGGACTCCATGGTCTCCTCCCTCTCAGGCCTCGCCAACGAGCTACCTGCTGACTATGGCCACGGAGGCTGAGTTCCTAGAGACACAATGCTAACAGCCCTGTCTGTCTGCAGTCCTGCCTCGGAGGAGGGCAATGGGCAAGTGTTCCTGCTGGCACGTTTGTCTCACATCGCAGACGTCCTCACACAGGGGTCTCTGCCTGGTCACGCCAGCTGCCCGTGGACCTTTGCATGGGTTGAATAGTCCCTGCTTCACATCTGGTAGCAAATGGCCCTTTTCCTCAGTTGCCCATTTGAAAGGCTGACTAGGCAGGTGGGTGTGCAAACAGCCACATCCATGGCCATGTGCCCAGGGAATCAGAAGGGTGGCATTCTTTAGCTGCTGAGACCAAGCGTGGATGCTGAAGCTGGCACTTCTGCTTGCTTCATTCTGGGAGTGCTAGACACAGCCTCCTGGGGGTACACCTCAGCTGTGCCCAAGCGCACCACATGCAGCTGATGGAAGCTATTCACACAGCTCATGCTTCTGTTCTTAACAGGTAAGTTACACTAATACTTGGTCCCCATGGAGGGCTGTGAAATAACGGCAGTGCCGTGGGTCAATACGGTTTGCTCTTTCCAAAGTTCACACTGAAGCTTGTGAGGTATTAAAAGGGTGGAGACTTAACCCAATTGAACATTCAAGGATGGAATGCCATGATTAAGTCTTGGTGGCTTCATATGAGAGAAAGACTAGGGGCCAGGGATGTAGCGCAGTTGGTAGAGTATTTACTGAGCATGCGCGAAGCCCAGGTTTTGGGACTAGACATGGTGTGGGTTTTATGTCCAGCACTGCAGAGAAGAACATGTGGTGGAATGCTTCGGTGATGCCAGCATTTGGGTGGTGGAGGCAGGGGGATCAAGGTCACTCTTGGCTATATAGCTTTTTTGGAGTTAGCTTGGGAAAACTAGACCCTATAGGAAGAGAGAGAAAGATGAGAGAGGCATCAGAGAACACATGTGTCGTGTGTTTGCCCTGTGCCCTGTGCCACCGTGAGGACTCGGGTGGTAAGAAGACTACCATCAAACACACTCCTGACCATGAGTCAGAATGCTGAGCCATTTTTGTTAAAACTCACTCGGTCTGTGGTATTGTGTTAATAGCATTAGAAAAATGCGCTGTTAGACTGTGTCGAGGCCTCCCCAAGCTGAACTTCAATTGCTAGACATTAAAAAGGGAGGAGTGGTCAAATTCAACTCTATGGATAAGAATGGATAAGGAAACTCCCGTCTTCCTTTAGTCCCTCCTGATCGCTAAGCATGGAGTCAAGTGTTGGCAAATGCTCAAAGCCTTCTGTGGCTCACCAGTGGCTGAAATGTCACATCCTGAACTCCTCATCTGAATCGGATCACTAGAAAGCAACTCCAGTGAAGTGTGCTGCTTTCATTCAACTATCAACAGGGTCTCTGTGAAGACCCGTGGTGTGGTATACAGGCTCTCCCAGGCATTCTCACCGCTGCCTCTGTCTGTCTGTCTGTCTGTCTGTCTGTCTGCCTGTCTATCAATCTATCTTACTATAAATGGCAAAAATGAAGCTTTTAACAAAAACATTTGCCCAACAAGCAAGGAAGACAGGTGCCTGATTACAGCATTCAGTGTATAGCCTGGCACGGTGACGTCACCTGTCAACTGACACTTGGGAGGCTGGGATGTGGGACTGGGAGTCTGATGCCAGCTTAGAATACATAGGCAAACTCTACGTAAACAGGTACACACATGTTAAGTGAAAAGGCAATATGTCAAACACTGTCTATGAGGTTGTTCATTGTTATCATCTCTGGGGTGGCAAGGCACCACAACACAGTTTTGTACCTGTTTACAAGTTCTGGCTTTATTCTGTAAGCTTTTCTCTTTGCCATCAAGGAAAACTGAGGTTTAAAAACAAAACAAAACAAAACAAAACAAAAACTGCAGTAACACAGAGCATTACACTTGTCACTAATGATTTCAAGTGCACAGGCAGCGGTGGTCACAGGCAGCGGTGGTCACACTGTGTGCCAACATCTCCAGACCTCTGTCCATAGGAGAGAGGAATGCTGACACTGAAACAGAGAAATGAGCCTCAAAGTACAGGTTGTAGAAGAGTGAGAATTTTATTTTATGTTACTTGTCTATGTTCTCTTGCTTGTTTGCTTTAAGATTTCTTTCTTTCTTTTTTTATGTGTATGAATGTTTGCCTGTGTGTGTATCTGTGCACCGTGAGTGTGCAATGCTTGTGAAAGCCTCTAGAGGGCGTTGGATCCTCTGGAGCTGGAGTTAAAGATGGTTGTGAGTTGCCAGGTGTGGGCTGGGACTAGAACCCAGGTTCTGTGGAAGAAGAATACAGGCTCTTAACCACTGAGTCATCTCTCCAGTCTGCCTGCTTTGTTTTGCTTTCCTCTTTTTATTTATATTTATTTATTTATTTATTTTTGGTTTTTTGAGACAGGGTCTCTCTGTAGCCTTGGCTGTCCTGGACTCACTTTGTAGACCAGGCTTGTTTTCCTCTTAAGACAGAATCTTGCTACAGAGCACAGGCTAGCCTTGAACTCTTGATCCTCCGGCATTAGCTGTATAATGCTGAGATTTTCAGGCATGGGCTGCTATGCTGGGCTCAGAATGTTATATTTACATTATAAATTTTTATTACATGTATTGTGTGGGTGTGCGCTTATGAGCGCATGTGCCGTGGCACTCCTATGGCGGTCAGAAGTAACTTATGAAAGCTATTTCTCTCCTTCTACCATGTAGGTACAAGGATCGAACTCTGGCCATAAGGCTTGGAGGCAGGCACTTTTATCCACTGATTATCCATTTATTGTTTCTTTTTTTTTTCTTGTTTGTTTTGAGACTGATTTTCTGTGTAACAGCCCTAGCTGTCCTGGGAATCACTCTGTAGACCAGGCTGGCCTCTAATTCACAGAAATCTTACCTGCCTCTGCCGCCCCGAGTGCTGGGGTTAAAGGTGTTTGCCACCACGCCCAGCTCAGAATGTTATTTTTAAAAGAATGAAACACTCCATCTGGAGGCTTCTAATGTAAAGATTAAATGCAAAGAAAGTGCCTTCATCAGATCCAATCATGAAAATCAAGTAACCCCTCCAATCTGTGACAGCGCAGTGCAAGCCGTGGGCCTGCAGTGGCTCCTGCTGCAGTGTGAGTCCAGCAGAGCAGTGTGTGAAAGAGAGAGACATCCCAGATGGAGCCATCCCCCAAGACGCTTCTATGGAGTGGCCTGCCTTCACCTCGGGGCAGCACAACCTCTCTCTTGCAGTTCTGTTTAAGCAGGGTAGCACAGGCCTCGAGACCTGTATTGGGCAATGTATTAGGGTCCCCTGCCAAGCATCAGAAAGAGGAAAATGTGGGCTACAGGGCCGTCTCCTGTAGCCAGGGAGAGGGCAGTGGGTGGTCACTCATTAACCGGGCATGCCCGAGTGCCCAGGGGAACCGCAGAGGAGGCTTGTCCCAAACTTTTCCATCACCCGCCGTGGCTCATTTCCACAACATCATTAAGGCAACACTATTAATACTGGTGTTAGGGTTTGTGTCACTGTTGTACCAACGACATTTCACCAGCTCCTGTTAATGCTTTTCTAAGTGCTGGGAGTGAGGCGAAAGGCCTGGTTCTGAGCCGAAGGAATTCTCATCTAGATGCAAATCGAGGCAAGCCATCCATGGCGCATGAGTGGGCAGAGGCGATTTTTCCAGAGTTTAATGTTCAGTCCCAGCTCTCACTCCCTAAACCCAGTGCATTTTCACACAAATATGTTGGCAAAGCAGTCTCCTTTCTTAGAATTTAACTGTTTTCTTCCCATTCCTGTTATTCTGAGTCTTGATCCATTTGCCTTAATCTGAGGCAAATACTTCTGGTTCCCCCACTCCAGACTTAAAAGATGTTGGCACCTGATATCTCAGATGTTCCAAAGGAAGGAAACCAAACCAAACCATTTTCTCCCCTGTGAAACGTTCTGTTTCAGAGGGAGAAGAGTGGCTCTGGAAGCCATGGAAACCTACAATGCTTAAGAAGTTCCTGAAAGTTACAAGACTCACAGGACTCCTCCTAAGGTTATACAAGACGTAAAATTGCTACTTCTGAAGCTGCCTGTCTAGGGACACAATTTTCTTGAGTCATCCTCATGTCAGTGACCTTCCAGTGATGTGGCTGTCTTGAGTCACCCACGCTCCTATGAGTACCCTCAATAAACTCAGTATTTTACTAAGCTAGACTTGGGTGGAGTGGTTTCTTTGGTCTTTGATTGTGGCTGTCAGTGGTGAAGCGACGCTTGTTAACGCCTCCCCAGGAAAAGTCATTCAATAGTACCCAGTAAAGCCTACCTTTCACCTACTATACTATCCTAGATAACTGAATGGTAATGTCACTCACCCGTTCATGGCCCAACTCTGCAACATTCACCCCTCCCCCCACATGACACATAACTGGGAAGCACTTAGCCCAGCCAAATGTACCACATAACGACTTTTAAATCAGTGCTTTCCTATGAGAAGCTGCAGCTCATGGCTGTTCTGTGGCTGCTGCTTCAGTTCCCCGCTCCTTGCTTAGTTCCCTCCATGAATGCCCCCTACAGTCTGTTGCTAGTGAAATCTTTTTAGAAACTTAATCTCCTTTGCATGCGCCAGTGCGCATGCTACGTATGCACATACATATGTGTGTAGGTGCATAAACATGTGCGTGCATGTATGGAGACCCAAGGCTGATATCCAGAGACTTCCTCAGTTGCTCTCTATGCTATTTGTGGCACGGTACGTCAATGAACTCAAAGCTTGCCCACACACCTAGTCTAGCTAGCCAACATGGCCTGGGGAATCCCGCCTTTGCCTTCCGAGTGCTGTATTTACATGTGGGTCCCCACACATACCTAGCATCTATGTGGGTTCTGGGGTTCTAACTCTGGTCCCCATGTCTGCCTTGTTTTACCTTTCACCAGACGCAAGTGTAGCCCATTCACTTGCGTGGGCTACCTTTCTATGCCTATGAAAAGTACCTGAGATCATTCACTTGTAACTGCTTCGGTTCACAGTGTGATGGGTTGGCCACTGTTCTGAGTCTCTGGCAGGGCATGTGCTCCTGACATACACCTGACAGGAGCATGTGGCAGGCTCACACCACTTGCATTACGAGAGGAAGAGACAGGGCCTACTATCTTCTTCAACTAAATGTTCCTAGAGACCTAAGGACCTTCCCACAAGACCCCACCTCTTAAGCCTGCACCACCTAACAACAGCAGCATTCTGGGGACCAGTGACAGTCTACATTTAAACAGTAGCACTTCTCTGAAAACCACACAGAGAAGATGGTGACAAGTCTATGATGGCCATCTGTGTCCCTGCCTTCAAAGTCAGACCGTTCTTACTCGAGGACATACAACAATCCCCATCTTCCCTATCCATGTGACCCAGTCTCCTCCGTCATTTTGAAGTGACTCTCGTGGTTTTATAATACTCTGGGGGACAAGAGTCGCGGGCTGCAGCGCTAATGGCACAGACTATCTACTGCTTCTCCAGTACCATGTCAGCCAGGCTCCCAGGGCTCCTGGGACGCAGGACGAGTGGCCAAGCCCACTGCACTCTGTGCTGGGCCTGGTTTCACGGCGTCAGGGCAAAGCTCTCCTTCTTGTCTCCTGTGTTTCTGGGGACCAGGCTCACTGTGCCCTTTGCACTGGACTTTCTCACAAGTAATTGCACACTAGCAGAGAGGGAAGTTCTGGCATGGATTTTCCCAGGCTTATCAACGTGCTCAAGAAAAGCCACATGGAAATCCCTCAGGCTTTGCTGGGCTGCGGTTCTAGAGTGGGACAACGGGATTTTTGTTGTTGTTGTTATTGTTGTTTTTAATATTTATTACATATACAGTGTTCTGCTTCCATATACACCTGCACGTCAGAAGAGAGCTCATTATAAATTGTTGTGAGCCACCATGTGGTTGCTGGGAATTGAACCCAGGACCCCTGGAAGAGCAGACAGTGCTCTTAACCTCTGAGCCATCTCTCCAGGCCTGTTTGTTTGTTTTTTGAGATAGGGTCTCTCTGTGTAGCCTTGGCTGTCCTGGACACGCTTTGTACACCAGGCTGGCCTTGAACTCACAGCGATCCAAGTGTTGGGATTAAAGGCATGTGCTTTTCAAATGTCATAAAAACGAAGTGAGAGGCCAGATGTGGCTCACGGGACAGCGTGGGCCAAGGCCTGAATTAGGCATACGAACTGAGGGAGAGGATGAGTCAGCGTGAGGTGGAGGGGCAGGGTCCCGGCACTCGTCTCCAGAGTGCGAAGCTGTGCTGAGAACATGGCTGTGGAGCCCCATTGCCGTGGTCCAGTCTTGGCTTCCACACGTGCTAGCAGCTGAGCCCTTCGATGAGCAACTGTCCTAACTATCTTACTGGGCCCTTGTCACAGTCTGAGGCGAGCTCTATGTCTCCATCCAGCAGAGGCATAAGGTGAGGGAGACGTAGGTACAGGGCCTGTAAAATGGTTCTTCAGCTCACTAGCAGGCCCCAGCCACGGTCACCCTTCCTCCGGCTTGTCCCTCGTCTCTTCACACCGAGTCTGGCAATACAGCAGCCCACAGTCTCTCAGTAACCCTGCCATCCGGCTCCACCCCTGGCCTGGACTAGGATCCACCCTTCCTTCCTTCCCCTCCCTTCCTCTCCTTTTCCTTCCCCTTCTGTTCCCTTCCACTCTCTCCTCTCCCGTCTTCCCTCCACCCTTCTTCTTTCCTGTAATTGAAAAAACAAATCAGTGCGCAGTGGTGGGCTTCAGAAGGATGGCATTCACACGTACATTTTGGTGGCCTTCTCCTGACTCTCGGCTCCTTGTCTGTCTCCTGCTAACTCCCTCCACTTCTTCCTTAATGTCACATGTTTCCTATTTTCCTTTTTTTTCCCTCTCCAACATCCCTTGAAGACTTCTTTTTTGCTTCTTCTGATTGTCTTATGTCCCATACACACACACACACACACACACACACACACACACACACACACACACACACACACTCAGACAGACACCCCCACCCCCACCACCTCACCACCACCCCTGCACCCAGGATCTGCACAGCAGAGAAGAGTGTATTTGTCTTCCTGAGTCTGGTTTATTTTACTAGCACATAATTTCCCACTCAATCCATCTTCCTGCAAACACTATGATTTCATGATTCCATCTTTCTTCATGGCTGGCTAAAATTCCACCACGTGTATTTACACCACATTCCCCTTATCTTTCATCTGTTGGTGGATACCTAGGTTGGCCCCATTTCTTTGCTGTGGTGAACAATACAGCAATAAACATGTAAGTGAAGTACCCTGTGGCAGTTCCTTACACAGGAGACATACAGTTACGGTCCCAGGCTGAGGCAGGCGACACTTTCTATTCTACCAGCCCAACATAGGGCACACAGACATTGTCATTCCACCCCCAGCAAAGGGTCGGTTGGAGGATTGCTATAGCACGCTGCAGGGAACGCCCCGTCTCTATATGACACCAATATCCTAAACGTGGTCCCTTCTTGGTAGTAGGCAGGGTTATTCCTTTAAGACGGAAAATTCAAGGAAGATCCTAGAGTGGCTACTGACATGGTTAGAGGAACAGACTGACATGGATTTAAACATGAGGTGTGTTGGCTCTGCAGAAGACTAAAGTCATCCTGGAAATTTCCATGTTCATTTACTCTACTTTTGTAACCCTATGATTAAAACAGTGCTGAGTATGGGCTCCTGTCCCGTGGATACTCAGAAGCCCCTCCCCACAGTGTGAGCTTTGTCATAAGGAGGAAAGGAGGAACATTCCCCCACTGCCTTAGGTCCAGAGTTGTTCTTCTGGGGGACCCCTTCTTCCTGTTGGGAAGACTTTCAGGGCAGGGATTATCAATGTCACCTTTGAGTATTCAGTGCCTGGGACAGTGCCCAACAAACAAGAATTTTAGGGAATAAAAGTGAACAAATTATTTCTCTTGTGAGAGTTCCTGGGGACATGGGAGAAGCAGGCAGGAGGAAGGAATTTCCTCAGAGATGGGAGAAGGAAGAAAAGGGAGGGAAGAGGGAGAGGGGGAAGGGGGAAGGGGGAGGGAGGAAAGAGAGGGAAGGAGAGAGAAGGAAAGGAGAGGAGGGAGGAGAGGAGAGAGAGGGAGAGGGAGAGGAAGAGAGAGAGCGCGCTAAGATCTGGTATATCCTTGGCCCTCAGCTGCCCTAGAGAAAAAGATACAGAGGACTCTTGAAGACCTGTCACTGCTCAGAGAAATGGGTGGAGCTCCTGACTCTGCGCTGCCTTCTGTTCTGTGCAGCGCAGGGACTCAGGAAGAATGCACCTTGCTGGGAGCTAGGAGGGAAGCTGTTCTCCGGCTGTCTCCTGTCTCGTCACAGCGACAGGAAAGCTCCAGCTCCATGGCCCTCTCAGCAGCCCCTACTCTTTGACCCATTGTCAATCTCCCCCACTATTTTTAAACATCTAATCTGTAGTGAGTAATGAGTGATGGAAATGTCTGTCTGCCATCTCTGGACAGACACACTCCAAGGCAAGTCTTTACCAGGCTGTCACTGGGGATCTGAAGCAGAAAACAGGAATTAAAACCAAAGCAGGATCCAAAAAAAAAAAAAAATCCTTCTCAATGGAATGCAATTTGAAACATTTATAGACTTCTAGAGTGCTTTTCTTTTAAAATTAAAAAATAATGCAGGGTTGGGGTGTGGTCCGGCACGTGCAAAGCCCTGGTTTGATCCTGAGCACCACAGGAAGCAGGCATGGTGGTGCAGACCCGTGCTCCCAGCACTGGGGGTAGTGACAGGAAGGTGAGAAGCGCCACATCATCCTCAGCTACACAGCCCGAGGTCAGTCTAGGATACATGAAACCTTGCCTGAAAAACTTTTAGCTGCTACATTTTTGCGTGTGTTTATGGGCACAGGGTGATGGCTTGCTGCAGCTATATAATATGTAATGACCAGACAGAACACAAGGCTTTTCAGTCTTAAGATTAACGCAAAATAAAAGGCGGTGTGAGGAGACGGCGCAGTCCATAGAGTGCTTGTTATCTTAGCATGAGCATTTATTTGAGAGCAATCCCCAGCACCACATATGATACAGGCACTTGGAATCCCAGCACCAGGGAGGTGGAGACAGGAGGAGCCCCGGGGCTTGGCCATCCACTCTAGTTTGAAACAGTGAGCTGCAGTTTGAGGAGAGACCCTGTCTCAAAATATAAGGTGGTGAGTGATTGAGAAAGACACCTTGGGTTAGTTTCTAGCCCCCACATGCATGCACACACACGTGCACATGTGCACACACATGTACACAGACATATACACACACACACACACACACACACACACACACACACACACACACACACGTCTATTCATCTCAAATAACCTTGAAGAGCTGATAGGTCAGAGATTTCCCTCAGTATTCAGGCCACATAAACTGGAAATCTCGCCAGTGAAGTTGGTTGACACTGTTTTATAAAAGATTATCTTTTGCTGGGGTCACTTTCCCACAAGGAAACAAATGTTAGTTATCAATTATCATGGAACAATTGCCCTCATATCTCAGTGGTTTCAGACAGTAATTATTTATTATCTGACTGAATTGTCTTTCCCTCAAATTCATTATGCTCCACTCGACTGTGCTCTGTGAGACAGAGCCTGTAAAGTGGTAATTAAGGCTGAGGGAGGGCTAGATGCACACTCAGAATGCACAAGGCTCTCAGCTCCATCTCCGGCCTGGGAAGGAAGCTGGGATCCTCACAAGAACAGGAGGGAATACAAAGGATGTAAGCACACAGAGAACACAGCCCAACCTCTGCAGACCCAGGAGTGAGGCCTCCAAGAGACCAAACCCTCCAAATGCTAGACTCATTGTATTGTATTGTATTGTATTGTATTGTATTGTATTGTATTGTATTGTTACAATGGAACACTGGGTGCAAGCTGCTTCTGAAATAAAGAGAAGTCTATTTTGGCTCACAGCTCTGGAGATCCGAGTTCATGGGACAGAGCTTGATTTGCACTGGGACCACACCATGGTTTTGGGTCTTTCCCTGCCTCCCCTCTTTCTGAGACTACTCCCTCAATGACACTATTACCCCAAACTCCCACTCTGACTCGAGACAGAGTTCAAAAGTGAGCTTTTAAGACCAATGGTGTAGCTTGGTGGTGGAGTGCTTGCTTAGCAGCAGCATGTGTGCATGCTTGTGTGCATGCGTGTGTATGTCTACGTGTGCTTTGAGCTTGTGCATATGGGCACACTTTAATGGGAAGACAGTCTCCCTGAGGGACTGTCCACATTGGCCTGGCCTATGTGCAATCTGTGGGGTAGTGCCTTCATAAGTTAACTGATGTGGGAAGCATCACCCCCATTGGCAGCACCATTCCCTAGGCAGTGAGGCCTGATCAGTGTAAGATCACAAGCAAGCACACGCTCATCTCTGCAGCCCCTACATCAAACGTCTTGAAAGAATTCACGCTATCATTGCCACTTCTTTACCCCCAGCCACCACTCCGGTGTACATGTCTCTGGCCCTTGGCCATGCAGGGGCCCAGAGGAGGTCTTGCTGAGGTCGTGGTGAAATGGGAGGACTTTGCGCTTCTGTGCCCCTTGCTGTTTCCTGTCGTTCAGAATCCCCCTTCCCCTGCCTGTCCCTCAGCTGTCCACTTTGCTTGATTTTCTTTCCCCCAGCCTCACATTTCTCTACATCATTTCATACACCATCGTGGCTCTGATATTTTATATTTATATTAAGATGCTTCCGTTCTGGACTCACATGTCCAATCCTGTTTACACTCTTCCCTTGAACTCAGGAGCCATAGTGTCTCACTGTCCCACGACCCGACTCCTCCTCATAGACACGGCCCCCTCTCTCTTTGCTCTCCTAAACCAGTAAATCCACTCCAGCTGGTCAAGGCAAAGGTTTTAGAACCATCCTTGACTCTTCCTTTTTCCTCCAAATGCCTTCTCTTTCTTCCTGCTCAGAGCTCCCTGCGAGCTACTGTACTCTCTGCTACCAGGCCATGACCACTTCCCACTGCCTCCTCCACACCCCAACTGATCCCTGCAGCCAGACAACAGACACCCCAAAAATGCAAAGCTTGGTAACTGCTCCTCCCTACTGACAAAGTCTTCCATTCCCCAAGACAGAACAGATTGTGCCTCCATAATCACTAGGCAGGTTCCAGTGTGTTTTATTGTCTTCCACCCCTATTTTCAAGCAAAGCACCTTCCTTTGTTCAATCAGGGGCTATTTATTGGTACCCCGAATGCTATACGCAGGGCTGCTAGCCCAGGGGGAAGTTCACGGTCTGTCCCATGAAGGTTGCTCATGGATCTGTCACTTTCTCATCGAGGATAGTACTAAACCCAGCACTTTTTTTTTTTTTTAAACTCAGGGTCTCAGACAGTTAGACTGCCTTTAGGGATTTTGGGTAGGTGGGGATGACCTTGAACTTCTGATTCTTCTAGCTCTACCTCTCAGGATTATAAGAATCCTGCACCAGGCCTGCTTATGTGGTGTCGGAGACTAACACTGGGCTTTATACCCTCGGGACAAGCACTTTACCAACTGAGCCATACCTCCAGCCTGTATTTATTTGCTGAATAATTAAAGGATTTCAATAAATGCTCTCACTAAAGACTAATTTTTCACCTCTACCTCTTTCCAACTTTAGAAGAAAATTGATGGGAGCTGGCTTTAGAAAAATTGATCTTCACGGTCCTCATTTATGGAAGGAGTCTCTACTCCAAAGAGCAGAGATAAATTATGTTGAAATATTTTTAGGTCCCCAGAAATCGTCAAGCAGCTCATATCTCTCCATGAAAATTATGCCGGAAGCAAAGTTAACAAAATCAGTTGAGGTCTTAAAGAACAGCATATAAATTAAAGACGTCCAACAAAATCCAATTATAAAGGGACACATTTTATATGAACGTCAAATAACTCCCAGCCCCACTGTGGTTGCAGATGCTTCTGCAGACAGTGTCAGGTGGGGGCAGTGCCCCAGGATGGGCATTTACAGGTGGTTAGGAGAAGCGGCCAGTGAGGACAACCTTTCCTGGTGTGTGTGTGTGTGTGTGTGTGTGTGTGTGTGTGTGTGTGTGTGTGCGCGCGCACAGGCGCATTGTGATGTGTGTGTGCACGTGTGTGAGCATGCATGCAGAAGGCAGAGGTAGATATCAGATGTATTCTGTGGTTCTCCACCTTATATTTGAGACGGGGTCACTTCGTTGAACTTGAGGCTTACCTCAAGTTAATTAGCTCAGCTAGGCTGGAGGGCCAGCAATCTCCAAGAATCTATTTGTCTCCTCTCCCTCCCACCCCAGAACCGGGGTTACAGGTTCGTGCCAGGGCACCTAGCTCCTGCATAGAGGCTGGGGATCTGAAGCCAGGTCCTTGTGTTCGTGTGGCATGTACTTAACGTGCTAAGCCTTTCTCTTAGCTCTTCTTTTCCGATTCCTGAAACACATAATTTCAAAACGGAACTGGGGAACACTGGGTGGTCACCCTGGTTTTCTGCCACTTTAAGTAGACAAGTACATGGACAAGATCTGTCTTTTGGTGTGAGGAGGCACATATCATACAAGTCTCAGCAGAGAATCATAAACACATGGTTCTGTGACATAAATGTATCCTATCCACACCGTCATGGAGCCATCATAACATCCATGTCCAAGACCACCTTATCTTTCCAAAGGGAAACTTTCCTTAAAAACGTAACCTAGAGCTGGTGAGATGGTTTGGTGGGTACTGGCTATTGCTGCCAAGCCAGAGGACCTGAGTTTTATTTCTGAAATCGTCATCTGACCTCTGCACAAGTGCTGTGACACAAATATTACACCCCACCCTTCAGTGTAACTTAAGGAAATGTCACTCTTACCCCTTAGCCCCTGGGAAACCAGCACTCCACTTTCTGTTTCTATAAAAAGTATAGGGATCTTACATACATGAGACCATGAAGTATTTGTCATTTGGTGTCCGGCTTATCTCACTCAGCATGACAGACTTGGGGTTTATCCCTGACCATAGCCTGTCTGACACCCAGTTCCAGCCATGGGTCATTTTTTTTCTAGAAGTTTCTCTTCTGCTTCCTAGCTTATTTAAACTCATGCCATTACTCCAGGCTCAACTCAGCTGGTACTGTGTCAGCTCCAGCCCTTATCCCAGCCATCAACTTTCCACTTGACACTGCCACAGTATGTCAGCTCTGGAGGACAGGAACAGTGCCTGGCAGTTTAATCCTGGCCATGCACATGAACACACCAAGCACCCTCTAATAAAGAGCAATCACAGTATACTTTCTGCTTGGCAAACACATTCCCCTTCCCAAAGATATCAACTGCTAGGGGCTGAACAGTGTCCCTCGAGAAGATGTGCCGATGTTGTAGCTGTAGTGCCCACGAGTGGGACTCTTATTTGGAAATAAGGTGGTGGATGCCACAGGCTAAAATGAAGCCATTGAGGTGGACTTCAACCCAAGACAACTAGTGTCCTCAGAAAAGGGACATCGGGACACAAGCAGACACAGAGGAGATGGAGTTTGGATCCAGTTGGATCCAGAAAAGCCCGGCTGCTGGATGCTAGGAGAGAAAGGCAGCTTTGGAAGCCTGGGTTAAGTGCAGCCCCACCCAGACTCTCGTTTTGGACTCTGAGCTTCAGAACTGTGTAGAAACGTAAGGTGCTGTTTTAAGGGGAGTACGGGCTTTCTGCTACACAGGTGCAGAACCTGTCACTTTATTAGACTGCAGATTGGAAATTTTTGAAACAAGATTGTCTCTGTAGTAGATATGCATTTTTTCCAGGCTGTTTAAATGATGCAATAGAGTGACATAACATAGAGCTTATACTGTGTTATCAATTATGTTATCCAAAGATGGGTTTAAAATCTACAGGGGGCAGGGCTGGAGAGATGGCCCAGTGGTTAAGAGTGCTTCCTGCTCTTCCAGAGGTCCTGAGTTCAATTTCCAGCAACCATGGGGTGGCTCACAACCATCTATAATGTGATCTGATGCTCTGTTCTGTGTATAAAGCATTCATATACAATAAATAAATAAATAAAATTTTAAAAATCTACTGGGGGACGGGCCTATGGACCATGTCAAACCCATGCCATTTTATAAAAGGGATTGAGAACGCAAGGACCTTGCCCCCTTGGGGTCCCAGAACCAATCTCCAGTGGCAGCTTGTGCTTTGCTGTCACAGCCCCAGGATCTATCCATGCTGGTACATCCCACGTGGGCTCAGGGATGACTCTGAGAGTGCCTAACTCAACCTAAACAGGCTACGGCCAGTAGGAACTCCATACATGGGGCACTGTGTGGGCTTAGACAATATCTGGGTGTTGGGGGGGGGGGGATCTGGCCTCCATCAACAATCCAGACCTTCTGAACTAATCCTCTGACAGCCACAAAGACATGCTGTCCCGCTTCCCTCTAAGCACTTACCTCAAATCAGGTGACGTCAGACCGTAAAACTCTAGAACGCAATCCTGCCTTTCTTTTTAAAAACTTATTTTGATTTGCTGGTGACAGTTTAGTAACCCAGGGAAGGCAAATCCAACCGGTGTTTCCAAGGCATGAGTTTTAAGAAATAGAGGGACAGACATTCTCCTGGTAATGCCCCAAGTGGAGGGAATGGGCCAGCTTTGATTCCTACTGTGTCAACTGCACACTGCAGGTTTTACTCAGCCTGGGACTTAGGACAGCACACTTGACATGTGCTAGCAGTGCACACCTCAGCTGGTATGAGGAAGCCCTGTCCTCTTGCCCATAGCCTGGTCCAGCCCCGCCCTGGAATGGAGGTTTGGACTTACGGTTCTTAGAGAGGCATGGTGTGTGGGAGACGTCAGTGGAGGCCGCACTGGACTCTGAAAGGCCAGGCAGAAGCGCTGGCCGGTGTCTGGTGGGGATGAGGAAGCATAGATGCGGTTTTCTAGGCGTTCAGGCTCCTGCTTGTAGGACTCCAGGGGAAATGGGTGCTGCTTGGTCACTTGGGTGGGTGTTGATGGAGAAGAGGAGACGCTGGAGGCTGCAAGAAAAGGACAGAGCTCATGAGAGGCGTGGCCTTGGCAGAGGAGAGAGGGGTCTCTACTTCTAAGAGCCCGTATCTTCCTCTGAAAGACAACCCTGAAATATTAAATGCAGAAATCAGGGAAGAGTTTAATAAGTGTATTCACAGCCTCTTAGACGGTCAGGGTTCAGAGACACCCTCACCACCCATGCTGAGGTGTGAGCAGGCCCCCATGTTGGAGGTGTTCACATAGTCCTGACACCATCGGGGCTGGCAACTTCCTCCCCTCCACATGGTCTCACTCTTCCCTTGGCCAATACTGCTTGCTCTCTTCTCCCTCCCCACCGTGCATGTGCCCACAGCAAACACCATGGTTCCATACTGGTGGAGGTTCCTTATATGCAGACACAGAACCAAGGACATGGCTGCAGAAGTCACATGGCAATCTGGGCGAACAGGAAAGTGCTTGCCTTGCAAGCATAAGCACTTGAGCCTGTGGTCACATAAGAGAGTCAGGCTTGCTGGTCAGCACGTATACTCTCAGCTCTGGGGAGAGTCAATAGAGGCAGGCAGATCCTTGGGGCTTGGGGAGTCAGCCTAACCTACTTGGTGAGTTCTAGGCTTTAGAAGGTACCCAAAGAAGTTCTCTGACATCCGTGTGCACGTGCACACATGCACATCCCCTACACACACAGATATGCACACAAGAGATGTGGGATGTAAGCATTCCTGGTGACATAATCCCGTCTTAGGAATACGTTGTTCCTAAGACCTGTACATGCCAGGAAGAGGCTGGATGGAAAGGGGCTTCTAAAGTGCCTTAGACAGACAGGAGGAAGGAAGGGGAGGGAGAGATGGTACCAGCAAACAACTGCTGGGAAACTGGGGACATGAATCTGACAGAAGTGAAAGTCATTCACATTACCGAGCTCCCATAATCCCAGAATCTGTCTTTGACAGACAACGGTGGCTCGCGTACGCCCAGTTATGATGCCAGTTCACTCTTACAGGCCAGACTAACCCTGGACGCATACCCTGAAGTCTAGTGCCCGGCACTGCGAATGTGACTTTATTTAGACACAGGGGTTTTCAGGTTCATCAAGTCTGGGTGAGGTTCTGTTGGTCTGGGGTGGGCCTGATACAGTATGGTAAGTGTCCTCATAATGAAAGAGGTGCTTGGGGATGGTGGCACGTGACTTTAATCCCAGCACCCAGGAGATAGAGGTAGGTGGATCTCTGGGAATTCAAGGCCAGTTTGGTTGTCATTGTGAGTTCCAGGTCAGCCAGGGATCCATAGTGAGACCCTGACTCTGACAGAGAGAGAGAGAGAGAGAGAGAGAGAGAGAGAGAGAGAGAGACAGAGACAGAGACAGAGACACAGAAAAGAAGAGGGAGGGAGGAAAGAAGGGAGGGAGAGAGAGAAAGAGAGGGAGAGGGAGAAGGAGGGAGGGAGGGAGAGGGAGTGAAGGAAGGAGGGAGGTAGGTGGGGAGAGAAGTGTGCAGTGTACATGTACACACACTCACACACACATCACATACACATGGGGTGGGAAGAATGCTACAGATCTTGGAGCAGAAGCCTATCCATACACAAAGTGAGAAGGCAAGGCTGGATGGCAACACCAGAAGCCAGAGATGGGGCATACATGGAGGGAGCAGGGCACTGCTCATGTCTTGATTTTGGACTGGTGCAGACTCCCTCATAGTGAGGTCAGAGCAGGCCAGCAGCACTTGTGGGTGTCAAAAAGGAAATAGTTCAGCCCTACTCTCTTCACTTAATCTCAATAGACACCCAGTCCTGTTGGGATGACTCCCCCACACTGTATGAAGGTGTGCCCCTGAACTGCTGGGGGCAGGGGTAGAGCTAAGTTCTGGCAGAATGTTTGGTACTGTTCTCTCAGTAGCTCATTACAAACCTGTGCAAAAGATGATGCTCTGAGCCTATCACAGTAAAGAGCAAGCTGCCATGGTGAAGTCACTCAAGTCTCAGTGAAAACCCAAAGAAATGGATCTGGAGTTGTCCTGCTACTGATTGGTTCAGACTGGAATGTGGCTTTTGGCAGAATAAAGAGCTGACAGCTTTTCTGAGGAGAGAGGCAGGAAGGCTACAATAAATCGACACAGGCACGTAGCTGGGTGTGGTGGTGCATGCCTTTAATTCCAGCACTCGGGAGGCAGAGGTAGACGGGTCTCTGTGAGTTCAAGACCAGCCTGGTCTACAAAGAGAGTTCAGACCAACCAAGGCTACAGAGAAACCCTGTCTCGAAAAACCAAAAACCAACAGTCAAAACCAATCAAACAAACAAGACAGAAGCACAGCTGGGAGTGAAGCAGGGAGGTAAGGAGATACCACACGGGCAGGACCGCAGTGCCTGGGAAGTCGGGTTAAGTCAGACAGTAAGTGAGAGACTGCTCCAGCAGAGGGCCAACACCTTTAAACTGTAAAGATGTCTTATTTATTAAACCTCAAGCGGGTCTCCCCAAAGCCCTTCCCCCAATACCGTCCTGCCTTGGTGTTTCGCTTATGGGCATGCTTAACCTCTAATGGGCACGGGACTGGGGCTAATGAGGTGCAACAGAGAAGAGTGGGCCAGGTAGGTCAGGATTAAAAACAAACAAACAACCTGTGCCACATACATATTCCGAGGGCTTTCCTTGGGAAGCCCTTCTAAGGTCAGGGGTTTCCATGAGGACAGGGCCAGTCCCCGGTGATCTCCAGCTCCTCCTTGGCCCACTGGTGACAGAAAGCCTTGATATCCAGTCTCCATGGAGCACAGGAAAAATTTCCTTGGGCTGTAACCCCACCTTGGCTCCACTCAGACTTTTTGGTCCAACCTACATCAACACACACATTTTCAAGGACACAGGTGGCTCTGTGGAGGTCATTTTGCAGATCAAAACCACAGATGTGGGGCTAGGGAGATGGATGGCTCAGTGAGTGAACTGTTTGCTTTGCAAGAATGAAGACCAGAATTTGATCCCCAGAAAGCACTTAAAAACAGAGCAAACAAAACAGGCATAGTGTTATGTGCCTGTAACCCTGTTTTTGGGAAGTAGAGACAAGAGGGTCCCAGGGCTCACCTAGTCTGCTTGGAAAATTCCAGGCCAAGTACAAGATCTTGCCTCAACAGACAAAAGCAAGGTAGATGCCACCTGAAGAGCAACACCCAAGGCCGTCCCCTAGCACACAAATGTGCACCTGCACACGCTTGTAGCTCCCAGATGAACACACAGGCATGCTCACACAGGCACACTTACACACCCACGGTCACACAGGCATACTCACACACCCACTCTCACACAGGCACACTCACACAGCCATGTTCACACACCCACTGTCATACAGGCATGCTCATACACCCATGTTCACACAAGCACGCTCACACACCCACTCTAGCACAGGCAGGCTCACACACCCATGCTCACTCAGGCATGCTCAGTCACCCATGCTCACACGTACACGCTGATACAGGTAGGCTCACACACCCATGCTCACACAGGCATGCTCACACACCCATGCTCACACAGGCATGCTCACACACCCACACTCACACTCACACAGGCACACTCACACACCCACGCTCACACAGGCACATTCACACACCCATGCCCACACAGGCACACTTGTTAGTTTATTCCTCAGAGCTGCTTCTCCACACGAGTGTCTGGGGCTATTACTCCGTGGATTCTGGAAGCAGAGCTTACACACACAACTGTTTATTGAGTGGTGCCGTGACAGGAGGGGTTAGCCTCCCCATCTTGTCCATGTGAGGAGGCTAGTAGGTAGAAGAGGCAACGAGCCCTGGGCATGGAATGATGCCGTCTCGAGTTTTTAAGACCCTACGATCTGCGTGTGTCTGCAGCATCCCCAGAAGGTCCAGACACATCAGCTGTCTTCAAGGAGGGACAACCAGAAGGAAAGCTGTCCTCTGACACTTTTTCCTACTCACATGCGTTATTAATGTGGGTACAGAGATGTTTAATCTTCCTTGGTAATTGGACTGGATTTTGAATCACCGTGGAACCTATCTCTGGGTGTGTCTATTAGGGTGTTTTCCAGAGAGCTTTAAAGGTGGGAAACATTGTCCCATGGACTGGGTGTCCCAGACTGAACGAAAGAGAAAGCTGTGCATCAGCAATTACTGTATTTCCAGATGCCCTTCCCTGTTGCTGTGGTGTCCCTGCTGCAGCAGACTGCACCCTCACCACGAGCCAAAATGGACCCTTCCTGCTGCAGCAGACTGCACCCTCACCACAAGCCAAAACGGACCCTTCCTGGCTTGGGTTTGCCAGGCATTTTGTCATAGCAACAAGAAAAGCAACTGTTTAGGTATATATTATATTTTTCCAAAGTTGCTTTTGTCCTATCCATTGTTCTTTTATGAGCAGCTGGCAAGCTTTGTGCTTAAGCACGCATCCACACCCTGCCCTAGTCCTTTCTTCAGCTGTGTTGCTTCCACCAGGATAAAGACAGGGCCTTGCCACCCAGAGCTGACTGCTTGTCTGCAGGGTAAGGCTACCTCCCTCCCTCCCTCTCTGTTTCGATATCTCTGTCTGTCTATCTTTGCGGGAAGCTATCTACTCACACCACACCCCTGGAGGAGGCCCAGTCACTGCTGGGTGAGGGACCTCACTGACAGGGAAAACTCCTGGCTGGTCCTTCGGTTGGCTAACATTCACCATTCCAAGGTAAGAGAACAAGGCAGCTTGCTCAAGAGTGCTGAGAGGCAGGCAGAGTGGCAGAGAACACCTTTAGTTCCGGCAGAGGCAGAAGCAGAGGCAGAGGCAGAGGCAGAGGCAGAGGCAGAGGCAGAGGCAGAGGCAGAGGCAGGCAAATTCCTGTGAGTTTGAGGCCAGCCTGGTCTACAGAGCTCCAGGACAGTCAGGGCTACACGCAGAGAAACCCTGCTTTGAAAAACCGGGGAAAAAAAGGGGTGGGGGAGCTCAAAAAGGCACACGCCAGCAAGCTTCTCCCATAGTCCTGACTCCTTGTAGGCTGTTTATGCAGATGCTGGAAGCTCCTAACCCACTTCAGCAGAGGCCAGGGGAGAAGGCTGATGGCCAAGGGCACTGGCACACAGCTAGCTTTGGCCTAGGCTCCTGGGGGAGGAGCAACAGAATGGCCCTTTCTGCTCGGATGGGTACCCTGCTTTGGATGTGGCTGGAGAACTCTTGCCTCCCCCACATGAAACCTCTCCTGACTCTTTCCAAGGCCATGAGATGTTCTCATCTTCTAGCCTGCCTGCCCCACCTCTGCACTGCTTTCCTCCCGAGCTAGGAACTCCATGGGGACGCAGATGCAGAGACTCTACAGGCTGTGCCAGGTACCTTTCTGTGACTAACATTACACCCATGACAACGGACTTAACAAGAGAAGAGGAGGAGTGCTCCTGCTCGTAATTCCAGCTCATGATGGGCCTTGCTGCTCTGGGCCAAGTAGTGGCCCAGGATGACAAAAGTGTGTGGCAACTGCCCCCTTCATGGCCAAGTCACAAGAGAGAAGGACAAAGAGATGAAGGACCCACAATTCCCTTCCAGGAAATATCCCCGATGATGGAAGACCTCCTACCAGGCCTTACTGCCTAAACTTCCCACTAGCACCAAGTTGGGGACCCATGTGGACCATTGGGGAACATTCTAGATACAGCCCATGGCTGAGGGGGAAGGGAATGTGTGAGGTTAAGGGACAGGTGAGATGCCAGATGCAGGGCAAGGCTCTCACATGCACACATAGAGATCATGTGGTCAGTTTAGGGGTACAGGGAACAACCTTACTAGAGTCCTGCCACACACTGCCCCTCAGTCACTTACACCTCAGGCTAAGGAGCTGGTGGTCAGAAGCCATTTAATTACTTATCCTCCGAGTTCATACAGCTTGACTCCAGTTCCCAGACTCCTTTACTGTAAATAAACCGAGATGCCACCATGGGACAGGACTGAAGATGTAAAATCATGCAAAACTCCATCTCAGTCATGTGAACTCTCTCTGAAAGGGGGGCTCCACAGGCCTACAGCAAAGAGTCGGGGGGTACTGAGCGTCTGAAAAGGGCAGGAGGAGGCGCTATGGAAGGGTGAACAGTGAGCCGAGGAGGGACTAGGTCTGGGACTCTTGCGTGTTCTCCGTACTTGGTGGGTAGGCAGCTTCCCCTGCAGGCTGGCAGAGAACGGAGGGACAAAGATCAACTGTCACGATTTGGGTGTGGGCTTCTCTGAAGTTACCTAAGGATGCTGTGAGGCTGGCGAGGGCATTCCTGAGGGACTCTGTTTGAATATGGGTGTCACCAATAGTAAACCAAGGAGCCAGAGGGATAACGCTGTTTCATGTCTCCATTTCCTTCACAGTCCAAAGCTGTGGCGCGTCCAGCCTTTTGATGTTGGGACTGGTGCTGTCATTTATAAACTTCCTGCTCAATAACCACACAATCAAGTCACAAAGTAAAATCATAAAAGAATCTCATAATGTTTTAAGGGTGCTTATGAGTGTGTGTTAGCCTGCATTCACAGCTATCCTGGGGTGTGTGCTGTCTACACAGGCTCAACACTACCTTCTCACTGGACAGACTATACAGCCTGGCTATCTACAAGAGCAGGCACCTGCTCTGCACATCAGTAGCTCCCAGCAGCTTCTGGGGCCCAGCTTGGTGCAGGAGGAAGGGGAAGCCAGAGGCCCACTTTAGGTATTGTGGGGGGGTGGGGGGAAGGGACAAGAGCAAAACCAAAAGCAGACTCAGCACCTCCAAACCATCCCCTGTGTTAAATGTACATGTCTCTGAGACAGGAGGGGCTCAGAGGGAGAGCCAGCCATAGCCAGAGGAGGGCAGGAGCTGAGGACTGGGCCTATGACCTAGAGAGCAACATGGACAGTCTCCAGAGTAGATGACTGGCATACAAGGTGGGCAATGCCCATGGTAACCCAAGAAGGAACCCAGATGGTCCCGTTGTTAGGTCTCTTCTGAGAGGGCGTCCCTCCCTCTCTCCCTCCCTCCTTTGCTTCTGAAGGGTTGTGCTGTGGGCAGTTGTCAGCTTTGAACAATGGCTTTGGTTTTTGCCAGGCCCATGAATAACCCCAGTGAGTGAACAGAAATGGACCCTGGCAGCTACACAGAATGCCAGGCAAGTATCCCCAGACACCAGGGAGCCGTGAGCCGGCGACTTCACAGGGCCTGGCTAGCCATGCTGGTGCTGGGAACTGCAGCTGGGGGTGGGAGGTGAAGGCGGGACAGAGATGTCAGTGGAGAGGCGTGAGCGCCGGTATTGTTTTAAAAAAACAAAATCCTGATCGTCCGATGTTACCAGGAGCCAGATGCTGGGGTGAAAACTTGCTAGCTCAGAGAGGCAAAGAAAGCACCCAGCTGACCTCTCTACTCAGCTTATGTCTGACAGGAAAATGCCAAAACCCAAAAGCTTGCTAGCTCACCCAACAGCCCAGGAGGAAAAAGCCAAAAGCTAAAAGCCAGAGAGCTAAAAGGTAAAAAGTAAAAGCTCTTTCTTCTTCTCCCCAATGTCTTAAATACCTCTCAACTCAAAATCCTCCTACTCTTTCCTTCCTGTCAGCTGGTTTCTTGCTTGTCTCTTGACCTATGGTTAATTTTATTACACCCTATGTACAGGAAGCTCTTAGATTAAAGGTATGTGCTAGGGCTGAGCCACACCATAACCACCCCCACCTCACCACACGCCCTGAAGCAAGCCCATCTCATATGCCCTGATGCAAAGAAGCCAAGTGGCCCAGTTGGCTGTGCATGTGCTCTGCCTGCCCCTCTGTCCTGTGAATGGACCAGGCTGGAGCCATGAGACAGCACTGGCCTTGTCATGTGTAGGTGACAAAAAGGGACAGACTTCACTTTGGCCACTATTCAGTTGACATGGACTGGGGTGAGGGGCTGTCATTGTGGCCTTTTGAAGCACAAACTGCCTGTCACAGTGATGAGGGCCTGGCTGGGGTTCTTAGTTTGGGGGATAATGATGACGGGACCAGTGGCATAGGAAGTGTGCTGGACAAAAATGCTATCAGATCCCCGTGGCTGAAGAACCATGCACTAACTATCAAAGGGGACAGGAACCATCAGACCATGCAAGCGTCACAGTCGGTGTGTGTGACACTGGAGTCTGAGAGGTTTGGCTGCAGAAGCAGATACCCCGTGTCTGTCTGCCTAGGGTGCCTTCCCTCCAGGGGGGCTCTGCCGTGTGACCTTTAAGCATTAATTTTCAATATCAGGATTTGAACCTGTGGCTTTGTGCATGGTAGGCAAGCCCTCTACCGCTAAGCCACATCCTCAGCCTTCTGAGTTTTTATTTTCAGACAGGGTCTCACTAACTTGTCCAAGGCTTGCTAAGGATGGCCCTGAACTCACTCTGTAGCCCAGGCTGGACCTGCACTTCCCATCTTTCTTACTCAGCTTCCTGGGTAACAGAATTACAGGCCTTTGCCACATGGTCTGGCTTCTGTTGTTATTTATTATTTTTTTTAAAGATGTATATATTTATACATATGAGTGCTCTATCTGCATGTGTGCTTGCATGACAGAAGAGGGCATCAGATCCCATTATTGATGGTTGCGAGCCACCTGTGGTTTCTGGGAATTGAATTCAGTATCTCTGGAAGAGCAGCCAGTGTTCTTAGCTGCTGAGCTATCTCTCCAGACCCTTTTCTTATTTTTTTTTTTCTTTTTTTGGTTTTTTGAGACAGGGTTTCTCTGTGAAACAGCTCTGACTGTCCTGGAACTCACTCTGTAGTCAGGCTGGCCTAGAACTCATGGAGATCACTGTCTCCCAAGTGCTGGGATTAAAGGCATGCACCACCACCACCCAGCCTGTTATTTCTTTTAACAATGATTTTCTCTCTCTCTTTTTTTCTCAGAGAGACTTATTATTTATACCTGCATGTGTGCCTGCATGCCAGAAGAGAGCACTAGATCTCATTATAGATGGTTGTGGTTGCTGGGAATTGAACTCAGGACCTTTGGAATGACAGCCAGGGCCCTTAACCTCTGAGCCATCTCTTAGCCTTTTCTGTTGTTATTTTTAACCTTATTTCCAAGGTGCATCTCTGGCCTAATCACCATCCAATCCTCCCAGACTGCCCCTGAACTCTGGACTGTTAGACATCAAAGGCCACCTTCCCACCTTGGTACCCCTGGTGCTGCCCTGTAGGACTGGAGGGGACACACTGCTCTGGCCCTCACATAGCTTCTTATTGGAGATGGGAGGAAGCAAGTATGCAATAGTTCTTTGCTGACCCCCGCCTGCCTTGGACCTGTCTCCTGCACCGGCATGGGTTTCTGCTTCTGCTTGCTGATGGGGTTAGGCCTCGCCCTCCTCTTCTCACTGGCTCTGAAACTACCCCCATTCCTCTGTGAAAAGGCCCTCTGGAATCCCAGCTAAACGTTCCTGTTCCCTGTTCTTACAGATGCCACGTCCAGCTTCCAGCCTTCTCTCCTGCACTGTTTGAGGGCTGAGGATGGCCAGAGCTCTGGAGCAAGCCTCCATCACCAGCTGTGGCCTCAGCTGAGTCAGTGCTCAGTGTCCAGGTTAGCAGTTGAAAATGAAGAGGTCTACAGCCATGCTACCCTGAATGCTCAGGATTTTATCTGAAACTGAGAGCTACCCTAGGGAGCTTTGTAACGACTATGAGGTAAAAGCAAAGAACTCCAGAATGCCCAACAACAGTGTGCACACTGGCACACTGGCTTCATGTGGTGCCTTAATAATAAATCTTGGCGGGGGTGGGGTAGGGTGGCTGGAGAGATGGCTTAGTGGTTAAGAGCGCCACCTGCTCTTCCAGGGGTTCTGAGTTCAAGTCCCAGCAACCACATGGTGGCTCACAACTATCCATAATGTGATCTGATGCCCTCTTCTGCAGATAAAGCACTCATATACAATAAATAAATAAATATTTAAAAAATTAAATCTTGGGGTTCTGAGCAGTGCTGTTCTTTCTGTGCGGCCGCCATCAGAGACCAGCAGCCATGACCCTCCATTACCCCATGGCCGAGGGCCTCAACAAGGGCCACATCAGAACGCTGAGGCCCAGCCGGCGCCTCACCACGTTCTTGCGGGACGTGATCACGCCCTATGAGCCTCCAGCCAAGGAGCTGCTCAGGGTGTCCAAGGACAGGTGCCCACTCAAGTTCATCACAAAGAGGGTGGGCAGGCACATCCAGACAAAGAGGAAGAGGGAAGAGCTTAGCAACCTGCTGGCAGCCAGGAGGAAGGCAGCGGCCAAGAAGGACTGATGCTCCCTCCCCCAGTAAGCGTTTGTGCCACAAAAACAGACAAATAAAATAAATATTAACACAAGGTCCCAGGAAAAGGGTAGCTAGGCAGGAGCCCACGTTCACTTAGCTGCTCTGACCACCAGTCTGTCTCTGGTGTGAGTGTGACAGCTTCCAGCCACCCTCAGACCCGCGCTCCCTCCACCACGGCAACCCGAGGATAACAGCAATCTTCTCTCCTCAGCAGATAGGGGTTTCTCTCTGGGAAGTCTAAGTCAGAGTCACCATTTGGTACCCCTCAAGCCAGGGTCAACAAGATGCAGTTGGGAAGCCCTTTTCAGGGGGTGCCAGGGCAATCTGGCATTCCGTTCCCAACCAGCCTGGCACGGTGGTGCACGCCTGTACTCCCAGCACTCAGGAAGAAGAGGCATCTCTGCAAGCTGGAGGTCAGCCTGGTCTACAGAGTGAGTCCAGGATAGCCCTGTCTCAAAAAACCAAATAAACAAAAACAGAAACAAAAAATAATCTCACCACCAAAAACCCGAAGAGCCAGAGATCACAAGTACCACTTCCAAGTGCCACACTTCCAAGATCTGGGTATGCAGCTCGGTTGGAAGAGTGCTTGCTAACATGCATCTTGCACTGGTTTTTATCCCCAGCACCACATAAATCTGGGCATGGCGGTACTGCACACCTATGATCTCAGCATTTGAGAGGTGGAGGCAAGAGGGTCAAAGGTCAAGGTTACCTTCAACTAGCAAACGAAGTTGGAGGCCAGATTGAGATATGTGAAACCTTGTCTCCAAGACTAACCAACCCCAAAGTAACCAATGCATAAAAAACCAAGCCCGAAGCCGGGCGGTGGTGGCGCACGCCTTTAATCCCAGCACTAGAGAGGCAGAGGTAGGAGGATAGTTGTGAGTTCGAGGTCAGCCTGGTCTACAAAGCGAGTCCAGGACAGCCAAGATAACATAGAGAAACCCTGTCTCAGAAAACAAAACAAAACAAAACAAACAAACAAACACCAAGCCCAGCCCTACACATTACCTCCCCCATGACATTGCTCCCTGGGCAACTATTACACCAAGGGGACTTGTAGGTTAACAGCTTCTCTTTCTGTAGTGCTGTTTTTCACGTGACAGTCTCCTACCTGTGACTTCAACCATTTTATTCTTTGCCTTTGACCTGCAACTTGAGTTGCTCGGTCACTCTTCTAGGCCACTTCACCATCACCTGCTTTGGTGGGACTCATTTCAGAGAGATGGAGGCCCGTTCACCAGTCCTCATCCCTGGCTCCAGACTCTGGGAGGAGCCGGTGCCTGCTGCTACTGTGTCAGGCAAACTTTATGTTGGTTCTGGGACCCTTTACAAGCTCTACAAATACACTATTTATTTTAACATTAATTTTGCCACTTGTAAATGAGTCAGTATTTCACAGGTCCCCTGTTTTAATTTCTAATATAATGGAAAGTGATACTTTTGCTCCTTGACATTCTCATTTTGTAGAATTAGATATTAAAAATTTCTAACTAATATATACTTAAAACAAAAGGGAGGGGAGTGGTATATATTTTTTTTTTCCAGGAAAGGATTGTATTATCTTTTTAAACATTTTTATTAATTTATTCTTGTTACATGTGGTATATATTTATGTATTATAAATGTCTTTAATATATAGGTCAAGAAAAAATGCTAGATTCATGTATCTGCTTTTCAGTCAGCCTACTTAATATGAGGATAAGGTTGAAATATATATTACTAACAATATAATACTTATGTACTACTATTTATTATATATGCATTCTCAATATAATATTATATATAATACCTGTCCTCACAGAGGTGGAAGAGGGAAACTTCAGATTCTGTGAATAATTCTTAGTGGCCGCAAGGGTGGGTCATGACCAACAGTCATGACCAACGTTCTATCCTGATTCTGTTCCTTTTCTCCCTTGATGATTCTCATAGGCCCCTTCTCCTTGTGAGAATTCAAGTCCCTCAGCTGGGACCACACAGTAAAACCCAAGCCATCTCTTGTGTGTATTTCATAGAGTTCTCTGCTTCCTTCACTAACCACATCCCAACACTATGAAGGATAAGGGCCATGGCTTGGATCTTGGTCCCTTTTGACAAGGACCATCTGTGCACAACTGGTATTTGTTGCTCCATCATTCTCCCTGGAGGTGTTTGCATCTTGATGAAAACAAAAGTGCAACAAGAGATGGTACAGAATAGAACTGTCAGCATGACCTAGATGGGAACAGAAGGCCCTGGGCGTGACTGATGGGCCGGTGTGGGTGGAGCACTTTCAGAGTAGCAATGCCTCCAAAGTGGAGGCCCATGATAGATGAGAAGCCCAGAGGCAAGAGAACTCATAGGATTTGCCCAACGGTCTTTGCTCTTTAGGTCTGTTTTGGTGGGTATCACCTGTGACTTTCTCAGGGATTGTTATGGGATGCTGGAGACATCAGAACACTGGGGCACGGTGATTCATGGTCATTGTGATGTCTGTGTCCTGGTCCAGCTCCTTTCAAAGGTTCCTCAAGGGCTGAAGCTATGGCTCCATTGGCAGAGTGTCTGCCTAGCATATATGACGTCCAACACTGCTAAAGTGCCTATTGTGCAAGCAGTAGGACCTGAGTGATCCCAGATTCGCATGTTAAAAACTGGACCTGGAAGCACATGCTCGTAACCCTCTCACTGGAAGGGTAGAGATGGGTGAATCCCTGCAGCATGCTAGTTTAGCCCACTGGCTACTCCCGGGACAGCTAAGAGGCTCGATCTCAAAACAAACAGGTAAATGAAATAAAAGGTGAATGAAGCCTGAAGAATAACACCTGAGGTTATCCTCTGGCCTCCACCCCTAAGTGCACACACACACATGCACTTCCCCATATATGCCTATATAAGCATGAACACACAGACACACACACAGATACACACACACAGACACACACACGCACACACACACACACAGATACACACACACACAGACACACAGACACAGACACACACACGCACACACACAGAATCCTGAGGGGTTTGTCACATATGGAATCCCTCCAAGGCAGCCTGAGAGGTAAATTAGGATGTTGCTATGTGACATTTTTGTCACTCTTTATCAAAAAAGCACAATGTGGATAGTTGAGATAAAAACTGAAGGCCTGGAGGAACCGGGCTAAGACCAGATGGGGATGGACATGCTGTCTCACAAGTCTCTTCTGTTTGTCCTGGAGTCAACTGCTTGTAACTTTGTGTCTTCAGATGTGGTAGTGGCATTTGCTGATCCTAGTGAGGCATGCTTGTTTATTTATTTATTTATTTTTGACATGCTTGTTTATTTAATGTCAAAGTACCCCACTTGTATCCAAGCTTTGCTGTCCTTGTGTGTTGCTGTTCTAAGAGTGTGTAGCTAACATCTAGTTGACACCAACTATGTGTCTGATGAATACATGTTTTGGAATAGGTCAACTTTGTGCCCTATCTTCTGTAACTTTCTATGACTGGTCATATTGTGCTGTGGATAAAGGTACCCTAGTTGAAGAGGTTTCTATGGAAAACAGGAGGCATGCAGATGACCTACCTTGTCAAGAAAACCACTTTGTTCCATACTTTGCTACATTTTAATAATGTAGTTATATTTATAATAATGTACTTATTTATAGTCTCCATCCTGTCTTAGCTAGGTTTCTATTGATGTGATAAAACACTGACCAGAAGCAACTTGGGGAGGAAGGGTTATTTGGCTTATGTATCCCAGGTCACAGTTCACTGAGTGAAGCCTGGGAGGAACACAAGGCAGGAACCTAGAGGCAGGAACTAAAGCTGATGCCACAGAGGAGTGGTATTCACTGCGCTGCTTATGGCTCGCTTAGCAGCTCCCTTCCTTTTTTTTCTTCTTTAGGTTTTTCAAGACAGGGTTTCTCTGTGTAACAGCCCTGGTTGTCCTAGACCCAATTTGTAGTCTAGGCTGGCCTTGAACTCCCAGAGATCCATTTGCCTCTTCCTCCCAAGTGCTGGGATTTAAGGTGTGTGCTACCACACCAGGATAAAATAACAGAGCTAGTGACACTGCCTTTTCTTTTTTTGAGACAGGGTTTCTCTGTGTAGCCTTGGCTGTCCTTGACTCACTTCGTAGACCAGGCTGGCCTCAAACTTCCAGAGATCCACCTGCTTCTGCCTCCCAAGTGCTGGGATTACAGGCGTGTGCTACTGAGTCTGGCTATTTAGCTGCCTTTTTACACAACTCAGGACCACCTGCATGGGGATGGCAATACATTGCTCATGGGATGGGCTCACCCACACCAATCATTAACCAAGAAAATGCTCCCAAAGGCCTGACGTAGGCCAATCTGGTGGAAGCGTTTTCACAATTGAGGTTCCCTCTTCCTGAATGATTCTAGCCTGTGTCAAGCTGACATAAAACCAAACCACACATGAAGTCTGTGGATCCTGGGCCTTTGAAGGGTGCATTGGTTTAGTCCTGTGCAGCTAGGTTCTCCCCCGCACTCCCCACTGCTGGATCCCCAAGCCATATACTCTGCTGACTTCCCAATGGAAGCCTGCATGCCAATGCCCAGTGCCACAGGCAGCAGACCCCTGTTATGCTGTAGAACTCATCCCTGTCTCCACCAGCTCAGGCACATTAGGCACAGAGGCAGCTGGACTGCAGCTAGGCTGTATCCAGGTGACACAGCTTCCATCCAGCACACTGCTGACTGGCCAGGGCTGGCTGAAGAGAAACTGACCAGAGCTATGTCGATAACTCAAGGGGAATCCCTGGAGAGGACCCCTCTTCTGTCTGCAACTGCCTTCCAGAGGAGATCAAGGGGGCTAGAGAATCTAAGGTGGCCTTAGCCCCGTGTCTGAGGGAACAGAAGCTCCATCATCAGGAAATCTGTGCTAAGAACTTGATGCCCTGGTGTTCCCCCAGACCTTGAGGTCTGAGCTTTGCTAGTGGCTTCTAGGTCCTCCTTGGTGTCTCCTGGCTTAAACTCTCTTGGGCTTGGGCTGGGGAGATGGCTCAGAGGTTAAGAGCACTGTCTGCTCTTCCAAAGGTCCTGAGTTCAATTTCCAGCAACCACATGGTGGCTAACGACCATCTGTAATGAGATCCAGTGTCTTCTTGTGGCAGGCAGGCGCACATGCGGGCAGAATACTGTATAAATAATAAATAAATAAATAAATAAAACTCTCTTGGGCTTTAACTCAACTCGGGCAGACTTCGGGCACCGAACCACGGCTTCGGTGGCCAGGCGTGCCACCGGGAGGGAACATGCTCAGTGTGCTCTTTTACTCCCACTGTAGCAGGTGCTCTGAGTGCATCGCAGGCTGGCGGTGATCTGTCTACACAAGGCTCTATGTCACAGGTTCCTGATAAGCCTCTATAAGGTTTTCCACTGAACTTGGTAAACACTCTGCCTCTGTCTCCCATGAAAAGGTTTCGTGCAAAATCACTGATCTGGGCAGTCCCCAGGGTTTTCCCCTGAAGAGTTCAATGTGACATACTGAGCAGAGGGTATTGTGACTACTGGGACAGTTGAGATGTGCTTGTGTCTCTCTCCAGCACTGACATTATAAGCATGAACTATTGCATCTGGCTTTTTTAAAAAAATGTGGATTTTGGAACTGAACTCAGGTCCTCATGCTTGCACAGTAAACAAGCACTTTACCAGCGGAGCCATCTTCCCAGATCTCACCATCTACATAAAATATAAGTACCTTTATTTGTGTGTGTACACGTGTACATGTATGCTGCAGTGCACATGTGGAGGTCAGAGGACAACTTCAGGAACTGTTGGCCCACCAGGTAGTCTAGTCCTCAGGTCACTAGGCTTGGCAGCAAGTGCCTTTAGGTGCTGAGCATCTTGTCAGTCCGTCCCCATCCCTTCCTTTTGCAGTGGAGGAGCTCTAGGCTCTGAGAGGGGAAGCCCTTCAGCCGCGAGCCCACTTCAGGCATAGTCAGACTCTGCAGGACAGGGTTGAAGTCTGACATCTCTGCATAGCCATTCGTGCTCCGTCTATGAAGGTGGACTCCCTTTTCTCAGCAGAGTTCTCACTCCACCTGATCTTGTAACCCCAGATTTTGTAAAGAGTGTCACACAGCCCTCAGGGAAGATCACAAGCCTCACCCTTTTCTGATAAGAAAACTGGTTTAAGGGGCTGGAGAGATGGCTCAGAGGTTAAGAGCACTGGCTGCGCTTCCAAAGGTCCTGAGTTCAATTCCCAGCAACCACATGTGGCTCACAACCATCTATAATGAGATCTGGTGTCCCCTTCTGGCTCTGGTGGGCAGGCTGAACACTGTATACATAATAAATAAATCTTAAAAGAAAGAAAGAAAGAAAACTGCTTTAGCAAACCCCACTCTATGCTAAGGAGAGCCTAGCCTCCAGCAAATTACTTTAATCATACCTAGAAGTTATTCCCTCACCCATAGGATAATTAAATACTGTGTTTTCCTTCCTGGGATAGGGCCCCCGTGTTAATACATGTAAATGAGGTACTATTCCATTGCACGCAGATTAAGTATCCTGGCACCCTTAGCCCCAGTGACTCAGACATATTCATCCATAAACCCCTTCCCACTACCCAAGGTTTATAAATAAAGGCTAGCACTCTCTCCCTCCCTCCCTCCCCCAGCTCTTTTTTTTTTCCTGATCATCATTCTTCCCCCATGACTGTCTGAGACTCCATTTATTCTGGGGAAGAACTGCTGCTGGAGGCCCGGGGCTTGACTGCCAGTCAGGCAGCGATGTCAGAGCTCAGGAAAGGGCTGAAACACTTTGGGTATCAGTGTGGGCTTGTGGAGCTCCCAAGTCTCCACTGCCTTCTGATACCAAACACTCTCATTCTAAAAGAGGTAAACTGTAACACTCCATGGAAAACTCATTTTCCACTTCTCCCAGTGAGACCTGGAACCTGACCTATCGCCCAGGCCACAAGACTCACTCAAGTTCTCTAAGCTGCCCATGAGCAAGACTGGGACCTTGGGACCTTTAACCTCAAGGTCTGCCTCTTCTGAAAGCAGCACCTGGACCAGCCCACCCAGACGTGAAATCCAGGCCACCCGTTGCACTCTGAACAACAGCTGGTGCCCAATGTGGGGCAACAGAATCTCCAGTTAGAGCAAAAAAAGGGTGCATGTCTCTCAGCCTAAAAAGGCTGCCACACTTTGAGGGAGGTGGCTCTATTTTCCTACTTCGTTCTTTTGTTTGTTTGTCTTTTTGGTTTTTCAAGACAGGGTCTCTCTGTGTAGCCTTGGCTGTCCTGGACTCGCTTTGTAGACCAGGCTGGCCTCAAACTCACAATAATCCACCTGCCTCTGCCTCCCCAGTGCTGGGATTAAAAGCGTGTGCCACCATGCCCGGCCCTACTTTGTTCTCAATTGGCCCCTTTGTGAGGGACCGGATATGGTTTGTGGAGCAACTGAAGCCTCTCAGTTGGGGTATTCCCTGATATTGGTCTAAGGTTCCTTTACCCTCTTTCCAAACCTCCTACAGCCCAACTTGGGTGTAGACAATGACCTTTTAGCCTTTCAGAAAAAACAAAAACTGGTGATGCAGCAGCCACATAAAAGTCATTAGGACAGCTGCCAGCTTCTTAAATCTGCAGGCAGGTTTCTGTTGGTGGGGCATGCCAACCCTCCTGGCAAAATTGCCTCAAAAATGTTGACCATTGCCAGCAACATTTCCTATCTTTATCTATGATCATGGGGAACAATTCATCACATAAGAAAGACCCTCGGGTTAAGTGAATACCTAACCTCCTAAAAGCACATGGCATAAAATTCACCAAAACCCAAATCTCCTCATTTTGAGAGATGGTGGTTCAGGTCCTCACATGGCCAAGGGTTATGTGTATAACCTTGACTCATGGACCCAAGTTGAGTTTATTACTCCAAATCAAATTAGTCAGTGAGGAAAATCTCCCAATTTTCTGTTCATCTTAGCCCTAATCTATCAATGCCTAGAACCAATTGCACACCCTGCTGGGAAAAAAACAAAACAAAACAAAACTCTGCTTCTTTCCAGCCTCCTACATCAGAAAATCAGGACCTTAAACTTCACCCTACCTCAGATCTTGCAGCTCTTACTGAATTAATATGGGAATTAAAAACTATATACCCACCTTCAACCTCACCCCCCACAACTTCCAACATTGTTGTCAGTGCTGCAAACTGCTGTCCCTCCTCCCCCACTTCCCTTAATTCAACAACTCAGCTGCCCCCTGGACTACAAGATAAAAGTAGATAATCCTTCCCCTCCCCCTACTCTGCCTCCCGCCAAAGGGGAGTGGTCCCTGCTTCTCCTTCCCTTAGGCAGCAAAACCACACCCTTAAACAGCCTTCAGACTGAAGACAAGGCATGAAGCCGCTTAAATCCTCAGACTCAACCCTTCTGTGCCAGCAAAGCCTTCATACACAGGTGTTACAAGCACTGTCAGTGCAAATGGCAAGAGGAAGGAGGCTCTCCAGAGAGTGATGGGGACCAGAAAACATAGGCTATATTAAATTATATGCACTGCAAAGAAGCAGGGGGTGTTTTTAAAAGGCAAAGTGAAGATGATATCACAAGAAATTTTGTACCAGTATTCTGGCTATCAGGGTCAGTAAGGAGGGTGGCAGCAATCCAAGCTGAGGCCAGGCAGTTGCTGGGCAGACAGGAGTCTGCTTAAGCAAGCTGCGCAAGGCTGTGGGAGCCGCTGTGCAAGGCTGTGGGTCTGGCTGGGTCTTTTGTGGTTACTCTTAGGATCACCTATCTCCTTCAGATGTGTTCTTAGATGGAGACTGGCTGCCTACTCAGGACCAGAAAAGTCACTGTAACCTTGATTTCTCTGAGATATCTGCTTACAACAGTATTACTCAGGCAGTGGCCACCACAGGGCTGGGTGCTTAGTGCAACCACGCACACAGCAACAGAGCTGCGTTGTGGGCGAACTTGGAACTAATTCTGCTGAGTGGGGCCCAAGATCAAGGAAGGCCAAGTGGCCACCAGGCCTCCAGATAGGAACTTTCTAGAATGTCCCTAGCTGAGTGGGAAACTCCATGGGGGTGCTCCCTCACTGCACTGAAGGTGACGCTCTATTGCTGGCTTCTCTGGTTTTCTTCAGGGCTGAGGACTGAACCCAAGACTGTATAGCCCAGGCTATTAACTGAGCCATATCCCCCATGATCCCAACAAGTGGTTCTTAATCCTGCTGAGTCTCAGGACCCTCTGACCTGTACTGTGTCACATGTGAACCCCAGTACACGCATTCCTTGCTCATTCTATTTCTGAAATAACTTCAGGATGTTCCCAACCCCAAAGCTTGTCCACGGAACCTTTCTTACCCGTGGCTTGACTCCCACATGTCAGCTTCTAGTGGGAGCTGTGCATACTTGCAAGTCTGAATAACCAAACCTGAAACTTCAGAGGGACCTCTGTTATTTTTCTCACCACTGTGATGACATCACTGGGGGAAGCAGTTTTAGGAAGGAGAGACTTTTGGCTCGCGGTTTGGCAGGGGAGGTGCCATGGTTAGTGGGCTCTGTCCATGGTGGAGGGAGCGTGTGACATGGATTGTTCTCATTTTTGGTCAGTCAGGAAGCACAGCACTTGGGCCAGACGAAGGGCTGGGGTACAGGACTGAAGGCCAGGATCTAGTTGGTCACATCTACCAGCTAGACTCTGGGTCCTAAAGCGTCCAACATCTTCCCAAACTACACCTCCAGCTATGGTCAAGCCACTGGAACCTTTCAAACTGTAATGGACCATTGCCAGGGGAGCATAGGGCAGGAGTCAGTAGAAGCCCAGAGCGTGTGTGCCTGGGACCTGCCATCAGGAGTTCCTAGAGCGTGCCCTCTAAAATCTGAAATTAAAAACCTTGTGTTTTCCTGCATTTCTGGTCATTCAGCTATTTGAACCGATTCAGAACCAGCGACAGTAGCTCCTACTTCTAATTGTGGCTTCCCAAGTTATCCTTGCCTCATTAAATATGTATTTTTATTTTCTGTGTCCTACCTGCATGTGTGTTTGTGTAGCACATGAGTGCAGTGTCAGTGAAGGCCAGAGAGAATGTCCAATCTACTGAAACTGGAGTTATGGACGTAATGAACCGGCATGTGACTACCACCTGAGAGTCCTACCTTGAACCTCTGCTTGGCAGGTAGCTCTACCCTACATACTCTGCCTTGGACCACCCCATCCTCCAAGCTCTGGGCTAAGAGCAGGGGAGAGTGAGGTAGGTGGTCCTCCTGAGGTATGTCTCAGTTTTCCAGGTGTGCAGCAACATGGGGGAAATCAGAACACACTTCCATGTGAGGACCTGGGGTAGAGACCACAGTGCTTAAACCATTCCTGGGAGGGCCAAGCTTAGCAAGCAGGAGGCGAAGGTCAGGGCTGGCACTAGGGAGACTGTGCTGAATGCCCTCTTGCCTAGCTCCCCTGTGGTGTGCTCTCCCTGGGCAATGGATGGTGGCCAGTGTGGGCATTCCCTTCCAGGAGGCTGGCCACAGCCAGCTGCTATGGGCCTCTGACCAGGGCTCTCCTGGGGCTCTGTTGACTCGGTGCATTATCTGACACAGCCTGCCAGGCCCTTGGGGTGTGAGGTGCCAGTGAGACGGCCAGGGAGGCTGGGAAGGTGTCCAGATGATGTCTGCCAGAGCCATTCTGAGCACTCAGCTGCTTTCCTTCTTCCCAGAATGAAAGGGACGGTGAGTACTGGTCACTGGCCTGAGTGACCAGTGAGGGAGAGTCTCCCTGGAGAGGCCAGGAAGGGAGGTCCGCTCCTGTGGGAGGGAGTGGAGGCTCTTCCTGGTGGGGACAGGGGGACTGCCTGTCCAAGATGGCCCAGATCTCAGCTCTGGCACTAACTGGGGCCTCTCACTGCAGCGACAATGTAAGAGTTCAAGGCCATCAAAGAAGATGACGTCAGCCCACTGGATCTTTTTCTAGTGTTTTAAAAAGAGAGGTAGCAAGACGAGTGGTGGTGGCGCACGCCTTTCACCCCAGCACTTGGGAGGCAGAGGCAGGCAGATCTCTGTGAGTTCAAGGCCAGCCTGGTCTACAAAAAGCAAATCCAGAACAGACAAGGCTACACAGAGAAACCCTATCTCGAAAAAACGGGGGGGGGGGGGGGGGGAGAGAGAGAGAGAGAGAGAGAGAGAGAGAGAGAGAGAAGGGGGGGATGGTTTGAGGTAACAGCTGAACTGGAAGAAAAACAGACAGGGAGCCTCTTTCCTGGATCCCAGGTTCCTGCTGCTCCAGTGTGTGCTGCTCACTAACCAGCACTGTTAGCTTGCCCTTCACAGGAAGGGAGCATGCCTTAATGGTGGCAAAGCCCTCTGTTCCCTTCCACATGCTCCATCCACCTGTCCCACTGCATCAGTGACCCAGCTCTCTACCTGGTTCGGACCTTGCTTAGCCTTTCCTCCTGATGGAGGCTGGCCCTGATGACTGAGCACAGTCCGCAAAAGCTGTGGGGCTGGGGCAGGTCTCCAGATTCAACAGGACCTTTGGAGCGTGTGGCCTGGGCACCACAGCACTGCTTAGAGAAACAGGGCTTTCCAATGATCTTGATCCACGCGCCTGCCTCCACTGTCGCTCTGCTTTCTAGGGCACCACTCTTTTCTTCCATCTACTTTGCACATTCCAACATCATAAAACAGAGTGTGCTGTGGTGCCACTATTTCTGTGCTGGGGGTGAGGACCACACCCCAGTGTATCCTAGGCAAGTGGTATACCACCGAGCTCCATCCTTAGCCCTTGTTGAGATGGGTCTCACTGTGTAGCCCAGACTTCCGGGGGCCAGGACTGCAGGTGAGTGCTTATTTACGTGCCTCGGTTCCTCCACTGAGCGCGAACCGTGTGAGTCTCACTCACCATCATATCTCCTGTATAGCACACTCCTGGCACACAGTTCCCCCTCAAGAAACATGGGCAGATCTTTCATGGGACATTTTTGTTTAGCAATGTTACCAAGAGGCATAGTTCATGAAAGAACAAATGGATAAACTACATTTTATCAGAATTTAAAACATATACCAAAGAAACTGAAAAGGACAAGAGGCCTGGAGAAGGTGTTTGCAGATTACATGTGGACACATAAAGGCTTGTATCCACAATAAATAAAGAACTCTCAGGGCTGGGGAGATGGCCCCATGGATAAGAGAGCTTGTTGCACAGGCTTGAACACATACCCTGTAGAGGCTGCAGTGTGTGGAGAGACACAGGCCAGCTACTTGGGCTGGAGGCCAGGCTCCAGTCTGATCTGTCACGCCTTTGAGTAGACATACTCTATAAGTCAGTGTTCCCTGTTACCCAGCATCTTTGCTAGAGTGTCTCCTAAGAGGACAAGTCAAACAACAGCCCCCAACAGCCCCCTTGACTGAGCAGCTTGGTGCACAGGGGCTGCAGCGGGGGTGGAGGGGAGGCCCTAGCTGTAAGGGATAAGCCAGTGGTGCTTGTCCATAACAATCTAAGTAAGAGTACCACACAGAATAAGCTAATTTGTTGTGAAAAATTTAAAGTTTTAACTTTTTTTCTTGGTTTTTCGAGACAGGGTTTCTCTATGTAGCCCTGGCTGTCCTGGACTTGCTTTGTAGACCAGGCTGGCCTTGAACTCACAGAGATCGACCTATCTCTACCTCCAGAGTGCTGGGATTATAGGCATGTGATACCACACACAGCTTAAATTTCTTTTCTTTTCTTTTCTTTTTTCTCTTCTCTCTCTTTTCTTCCTTTCTTCCTTCCTTTCTTCCTTTCTTTCTTTCTTTCTTTCTTTCTTTCTTTCTTTCTTTCTTTCTTGTTTTGAGACAGGGTTTCTCTGTGTAGCCTTGGCTGTCCTTGAACTCATTCTATAGACCAGGCTGGCCTTGAACTCACAGAGATGCACCTGCCTCTGCCTCCCTGAGTTCTGGGATTAAAGGTGTACTTTAGTGTACCACTAAGTTTTAAATATCTAATTGTGTGAGAGACAGTTGAGCACATGCGGCTCCTGCAGAGGGCACACGTTCTGTCCCCAGCTCCCACTTCAGGTGGCTCACTACTGCCTCTAAGTCCAGCTACAGGGGTCCAACACTTCTGGTCTCTATAGGCACATGCACTCATGTATACACACACACACACACACACACACACACACACACACACACACACACATTTTCTTTCTCTCTCCCTCACAGACATACACACAATTAAAATTAAAAATAGAATACATCTAAAACACTCGCACAATGTATAAATTACCATTTTAAACTGCACATACATGCATATACATACAGGATTTAAAAATAAAATTCATCTGGATCCCTGCCCACACAGTGTGGGTGGGTGGAAGACACCCAGAGGCCTGGGCGCCACTAAGATGAGCGAGTAAATGATGGGGAGATGGAAGAGAAAGAGAAGCAGGATGGTGTGAGCACAGTGAAGAGGGTGGGACTGGAGGTATGGGGGGGACAGCCCGATGTGACGTGGGCAACAACAGACTATCTGAGGGAAGTCCTGGCGAGGGCCCAGTATTGATGGTGTACCAGAAGCCAGAGGCCTCGAGCCAGACCAGTGACTGCCATGAATATTTGCAAGTTGTTAATTTTTTGTTTTCTTTGGGTGGTGGTGGTGGTGCAGGGGTAACGGGCAGATATGGAGGGAGGGGGAGATGAGTGGGATTGGGGTGCATGATGTGAAATTCACAAAGAATCAACAAAATGTAAAAAATAAATAAAATCGATCTAAAGCCTTCCTACAGTGTATAACTTATCATTTCAAAGTGCGCGGCACAGGGGTATGGCACTTTCACACTGTGCGGCCATCACACCTCACCTCAAGCCCTTCGCCTTCCCACGCACAAGCCCCACACTCATTTGTTCTTTCATGGCTGGCTTCAAGGTTTGCTCATGCTGCCTCGTCATTCTGCTTCAGGTTGAGTAACATACAGAGCTACACAGAGGGCTTCTTAAAACTCATGACCCTGCCCTCCCAGATGCACCAGGTCTATACCTCTTACTCCCATGACCTCATGCCAAAGGCCCAGCTCAAGGAACCAGCTCCAAAATGCAAAATGTTCCCCCCCCCCCCGGGGTGGTCCTAGTCCCGCTTGGTCAGACTCTGTCTTAGCCTAAGCACATGTTGGTCCTATCCTCTAGGGGTCTGGGTGTGTGTAGGTGCCCAGCCCTGGTAACAGAACCGGGTATGATCCATCAGCAGGCCCAGGCAGGAAGGGAGCTCAGGGAAACGTCAAGGTTTCTTGTCCTTCCCCAGCCAAGTTTCCGAGGTGCTATTTGAGAAGCCCTGCCAAGGGTAATGTGACTTTTACATGACACCAGGTGGGGCTGCCCCAGTGACATAACAGGAGGACAGGGGTGTGTGTCTCTGGGCGTGGAGCCCACAGCTCAGCATAGTCTGGTGACTCCATGTTGTGTAAATTCAAACGTTAGTCACCTGCTCCTCCAAGTCACAGCTGAAACCTGCTCCATCTGATGTGACAACAAAATCACCATGTCTGTCACCTCTACCCGGGAGCTCTCCTGCCTGCCTTCCTAGTCCTTTTCCTAAGCACATCCATTGATAGAGTGTTTGTGAGCTGCCTGGTTGGACGCTGTGCCAGGAGCTCTATTGCACTGGCAGGAGGCACAGTCCTTTGCCCTCAAGGGCTTCAGCAACCAGATCTAACTTCCTCACCGGCTAGGGGCATCTGCACTAGAAAGCCAAGCGGCTTCACCCCGGAGTGTGCCCGAGGGTGGCTCTTGGCCGAAGCTGTAAGGCTGGGTGCTGGCCTGGTTCCTAGATGAGGAGACGGCATCTCTGGCCCTCTTGGCGGTTTTCACTCTCTGAAGATGGGTGGAAAGCATTGGATGGATGCTGCTTTCTGGAAGAGTGGCCCGGAGAAAACAGCCGGGGGCCGATGGGGGCACGAGGCAGGCCCTACTGTTGTCTATATGATATTAGCTCTTCCTGGAGTGAGACACACAGTGCCTGGGCTGCCTAGCATGTCCCTGAGGAGCCTCGTTTCCCACCCTGTCACAGAGTTCTGCTGAGTGCTAGAACAGTGAGTTAAATGGAGAGGTCACACCTGGTGGAAGCCGGGGTTAGAGTTCGCTTCCAGGATATAGTCTGAGGACCAGCACGCCTGGCTCTTGCTGTCAATGCCCAGGTTATCCCAGGCCTGCAGAGTCCCCTGGTGACACAAGCTCTGACTGTAGTAGAGATGACTCTAGTGTGGGACAGCACTTAGACCCACTCGGGCTTCTAGACCCTGCCCCAGAGGTCCAGATCCACCCTAGAACCAGCCATTTCTAGAAGTTTTTAGGCTGCTGGCCTGACATTCACACTGAGGGCCCACCTGCTCCAAGAGGTCATCGAGTTCCTGGTAAAGACTGGGAGTTTCTCGGCCACATGTCCTGGGTTCTGAGAGAAACCAGGTGGGTATGCGGGCTCTAGTTACCTTCTCCTCCCACACCCCTTAGCCTTAGAGCCAGCAACCCATAGGGCTGGCTGGGGACCCAAAGAGTCACAGAGCATGCCTTGAGGCCAAGGCACAGGTCATGATGGCAGCCTTCATGTGCCACTGGAGTTACATGACACCGAGAAAAGCCATGCCCACCCCACCCCAACCCCCCCGCCCCCCATCCTCTGGGAGTGGCTCCAAACAAGCATCTGAAAGCCCTTCCCCAGTTTCTCCCTCCTCCATGGTGCTTTGTGTCAACAGCTCTGGGGCAGGACTCGGCTGTGTCACCCCTGTGCCTGGTGCTTGGTAGCTGCATGCATGCTAACCCCTCTGATATTGCGCAGTGCAGTGAGGAACACTCCTGTGCCGAGTTCCATCAGACAGTGCTCCCCAACACAGCGCTATAAGAAGCCACAAGCAATGAGTGGGCTCTCAGATGTCTCATTTCCACACTCCTTTTTTCCCCCTGATCTAGTTGTTCATGTATGTGGGTACGTGCATGCGTGTTTGGACGCCAGAGGTCTTGGGTATCTTTTTTGATTATTCTCCACTTTATTTTTTAAGGCAGGGTCTCTCTCTCTCTCTCTCTCTCTCTCTCTCTCTCTCTCTCTCTCTCTCTCTCTCTCAGCTGATTCAGCTAGGCTGGCTGGGCAGAAAACCTCAGGGAAACCTTCCAGGACTGAGCTTGCTGGTACGCACCACTATGCCTGGCTTTTAAAAGTGGGTGCTGGGGTTTGAAATCAGGTCCTCATGCTTCACTGGAGCCATCTCCCCACCCCGCATTTTACATTCCCAGCTCTTCGAAAGACAAAAGGAACCTTCCATGTCAAAGAGAAACGGGAACCGAAAGGCATTTACTGACTTTTCTCCTGTACACGAGGAGTGGACTTGGCCATGCAGCACAGCACAGCCATGGGTAGCGACAGGAGGTGAGCTGGAGGGCTGGCCTGCACTGAACCCTAGAACCTGATCCGGAAAAACGAGTCGGCTCCCGCGGCCATGCCAGGCAGCTCCCGTCTGCTCCTCTCATCTCTCGGCATGCTCATCTTCTCTCCCCATCTGCCAGCCGCACTCAGCTCAGCATATGTGACTTGGAAGTTTAACACTTACTCATTAATTCACTCCTACGGATGAAGCATTCATCCGCAGCCCAAGAACCCCAAGTTGAAGTGCCTTAGAGAAAGGCCCATGTCGAATGATTAGCTAAAAGGACCTTATCATGATGAAACATCAGAGGACAGTCGTGGGGTGCACAGTCCCCAAGGGTAACAAAGTTTAGCTTTGGAGGGTGGGGTGGAGGAAGGAGGGGCAGGTTAAAAGTCCATAGGATCACACGTCCTGCGTGTGAGTGCCAGGTATTCTCTGCATGCCAGGAAGAGATAAGCCCGTTTCCTTTTGAGAGAGACACCAGAGAAACAAAGGGTTGTAAGCTTGTAGGCATCTAGAGAATAAAGTGAAGTGAGTGGCCAGCCCTCCACCCGCACAGTCTCGTCTGAGGGAGGGGCATTCTCACACAGATAGCCTCTGCTCTATCCAGGGCCCATTCCTTCTCTTTAGCCTCGCTCTTTACTGTGCACACTGCCGGCTGCCTCCCTCCCAGCCTCAGGAGGCCAGTGGCTGAATGGTGTCCTGTGCATCCTGTACCCTTCTGCACTCTGTGTTGTCCATGAGTGTCAGGCAACACAGGGAAGAGAAGTGGGCCCTGCCGCATGCACGAGCAGTGCCAGGAGAGGCCGCAGCTGCTCCGAGCAGGCATCTACTCTCACAACTCCTCTGGCTGCTTCTCGACGTGTTAGTAACTTATTCGACCAAATATGCAAATGGGTTGCTGCCCCCACTCGCCCTCAGGACCTTCTGCCCAGAGCACAGCAATTGCTCTCTTAGCTGTGGCTGGAGGACTGACAACTGCCTGCGTTCCTTGGTGGTTCACTAATGAGCTGAACCCCAAGACCCTCCCTTCTCTCCCACTGTGAACTGGTTTGGTTGTTAAAGCCCTCGCTATGCAAGGGTGAGGATCAGGTTTGGATCATCAGAATGCACATGCATGCCACAGGCACGGTGACCTACCTGTAGGTCCAGCCTTGGCGGGCGAGGCTAGGGGACTCCCAGAGCAAGTTGGCCAGCAAAACTAGCTGTACCAGTGAGCTCTGAGCTGTTGAATGAGGTGCAAGAGCCGACAGTAGAGGACTCCTGAAGCCAACTTCACACACACACACAAACACACATACACACACACACACACACACACACACACACACCATGCATATACATATATTCTCACAACACACATGCACATAAAAACAGAGAAAGAAAAACAAAACTGTTTCATCAGAGTTTAAGAGTATAACACAGAGAAGTCCACAAACCATGATGGACCAAGTGAACAGATTGGTACCCAGTGGGAGCATCTGCAGAGAAGCGCACAGCTGCCTCCTTCAAGCGTCCTGCCTCCTAAAACAAGCACCTGTGACTCTAATGTTCTGTGTGCTGTGCTTACACATGCCCTTTCCAGGCAAGGAAGCATGTGCTCTTTAACATCAATGCTTTCTTGCTCAGAAGGTGCAAGCCAGTCCCACCCGCCTCAGAACACCCCTTACATGAACTGACCACCACACATTCATTGTTTCTATTGCTGATTGGCATCAGGGTAAGTTGCTACTCCGGGCTACTATAAATGATGCTGGAACATTCTGCATTTGTATGTACCAGAATTTCTGCCTGTTTTTGATGTATTTATTCAACACAAAAGATATTACAGGGAGGGGAGGAAAAGGATAGAGGGATAGCTGGGCGTTTGTGGGAGACCTATGATGTGAGGTAGGAGTTTAGTAACCTCTTTGTCTCAGGATGCTCAGGAAAACACAGGATGAGGGAGGCTGATAAGTAAGTTTTGAATCAAAGTCAGCCAATTTCAAAGCAAAGTGAATGCAAGGGTCAAGTGCAGGGCTGGAGAGATGGCTCAGCATTAAGAGCATTGACTGCTCTTCCAGAGGATCTGCATTCAAATCCCAGCACCCACATGGCAGCTCACAACTGTCTGTAACACCAAGATCTGAAACTCTCACATAGACATAAATACAGGCAAAACACCAATGCACATAAAATAAATGTAAATAAAAATTTAAAAAATAATAAAATAAAAATAATCTTTAGCTGGGCGTGGTGGCACACACCTTTAATCCCAGCACTAGGGAGGCAGAAGCAGGTGGATCACTGTGAGTTCGAGGCCAGGCTGGTCTACAAAGTGAGACCAGGACATCCAGGACAATACAGAGAAACCTTGTCTCAAAAAACAAAAAACAAAAAAGCAAAATAACCAAAACAACAACAACAACAGATCTTTTTTTAAAAGAGTCCAGTGCAGATGCTTGTCCTGAGAGAAACCATACCCTCAGACTGCCATGCTCTGTAGACAGCGTGACAGGCCTCCTCTGGCATCCTCGGTCACTGAATGAAGAGCCCTTGTCTGAGTGAGATTTCCCTGGGGTGTCAGATATCTCCTGTAAGTGACACCCCCAGACTTGTCAGGCAAACGGCACACATCGGTGATCTGTCAGGCTGAGGACTTTGTCTTTGCAACATTCTGACAAGAAGTCAATGAAGTCAGGCTAAGCTTTCCCCTGTACAGAATGGAGGTGCCTGTCAATCACCTGACTAGGCCCTGCTTAGGAAAGCCCTCTGCCATCAGAGCTGCCTGGGCAGGAATGCCAGGTGTTCTTTGCATGCCGGTAAGAGATAAGCTTGTTCCTTTTAAGGGATGCCAAAGAAAGCAAGGGAAGTGGAAGTTAATCCTGCTGAAAAGTTGTGTGGAGAGCACTAACCACTAGGCAGGGTTATCCTTGTAGGCTAAACATACATCCACATGTGCCCAGGAACATCTGTCCAGCACTAAACCGATCTTTTGGAAACCAACTGTGACAGAGCAGAAGGACTACCTGCCTTCTCCCTGGGTCCCGAGCTGAGCTCAGCACATTCCTGCAAGAAGGCTCCATGTGAGTGTATGCACGCAAGATGGCTTGGGGCTGCCCATGTTATCATCACTGGGGTTGGGGACCTCTGTCTGGGAGGGACTTCGGGAAGTTGTGATGACCCTACACTGGTTCCACCTGGCTCTAAGTATTAGGAGACCTCACAGGCCAGCTCCTGACTTCCCTTTATTTTGTTTTTTGGCTAAGGGGTATCGGTGTGGCTGTGCTTGTGTGAGCAGTGTGACATGGTAGATAAGTGGGAAACGGGACTTCTCAGAGTGACAGAGATGCTTGTACAAGGGACCATTCTGCTTGCCTGGGCTCTGCCTGCTGTGAGCCTCCTAGAGGTGCATCCTGGGGTTGAAGGAATGTTGGGCTTCCTGCTGTGCTCAGGTTCTGGGGTCCTAACCACGGAGATGGGCTAGGCTTATCTCTCCCATCACACTCTGCACTATGCAGTCTCATGAGCAGGGAGCCCCTTTCCTAGCACCACATCACCAGCTGCCTGGATGGGTGCTCCTCCTATGTACAGTGGGGCAAGCCTCCACCCTTCTGGCTCCCAGGTCAGTGCTGAGGGTGGGACTTCAAGCCCAGAGCTGGATGGGGAGAAGATGAAGGGAGGGGCTTGTGGTGCACCTGAGCTGAGCTTACACAGTGCTCCCTGCGGGCCCCCCCCCCCAGGGACCAACTCAGTTCAGCAGATGTCATCCTAGGGAAAACCAGGGGCTTGCCCTAGGCCACACAGCTGGTGCCTGAGTTCCCGTCAGCCCCGGAGTCTGACTCAGCCTCCTCCCTGACCTTTGCTCTCTAACATGGAAGAAGTGACGGAAGTAGATTTCAAGCGGGGTTACAGAGAAACCTGCTCAGTTCCGGGGCTCAGCAAGCTGGCTCTGGTCTTACCCTACCTTCAACCAGTCAGCTTCTGCAGAAGAATTGACCATAAAAGGGTCCAAGATCTCTCCACCAAGGGCAGTGATTCAATGTGGAGATGGGCCCAGGAAACCCAGCTCTCTAGCGCGGGCAGAGTGGGGCAGCAGTCACTGGGCCTGCTCTGCCTCCGGAAGGTGTATGCTTGACAAACAAATTATGGCCCTTGTAGAGTCCAAACTGAGATCTTTCCTCTCTCCTTAGAGGAGACACTCAGGCCATGAGGGCTGCCTCTGGGATGGGCACGGGTGCATTGATGGTCCTAGCCAGAGCTCCTTGCTGGATGTTAACTGCTTCCCCTTTCCAACCCTGGTTCTGAGGTCACTCATGCAGCTGTCTTGACGATGAGTGAAAGGAACTGAGTCCTGTTATACATGCCCTTCAATGGCTAACCCTAGGGAAGAATTGTCTTTCTTTAGATCCAGTGCCACACCAGCCTCAGAGGGACCTTAGACATCTGCAGCCTGAGGCCGCACAGGTAGGAACGTCATTATTGGCACCTAGGGTCTCTCAGAGGGGTCTTAATTATCAGCTGAGTTCAGTCATAGACAGGGCCTTTGCTGGGGTCATGGGACACTCTCTTCAAACTCAAGGTACAACTGTGTGGGTCAGACAGCCACTTTCTGCAGAAGAACCCGAAGTTGTGGTCTCTTCATCTGTCACTAGCCAGAGAGCCCAGAAGGCTCATCCTTGTTTATCACCACCACGTTGTCATGGGCAGTGTTACTGGGTGTCCAAAAAAAAAAAAATGTGGTGCTGCAGTTGCAACTGACATTCTTACTCTGTCTTCTCCCTGCATTTCAGTTCCCCAAAGGCTCCCCAGCTCAGGAGGGCCCCGTGGACGGCTCTGGGCAGTTGCTGCCTGTGCCCTTACCCTTATCTTAGGAGGCATCCCATAAACAATGCAGTTCTCTGTGTTGAAGCGTGGCCGTCTGATGCACTGCCCAACCCCAGTCACTCAGTGCCACAGAAAGAGTCACCACCGTGACCTGGACTGGACCTTGGGTTCACACTCTCCTGCAACCTCAGATCAAGAATCAGGTTAGACAAGGCAGGCTGGTCGGGGCTCAGAGCGGCGATGCTGCGGGAAGGCCAGGTCCCTAAGGTGGGCACGGTGGCTGGTGCCAGCGTGCTCAGAAGCTGGCTGTGCTACAGAGATCAGAAGGGCTGACAGCGCATGGGTGGATGCCCACTGGAAACTCCACTGAGGCCCCAGAAGGCAGGCGGGATGTGAGAAGAGTGTGTGACAAGGTACCTGAAACACCGTAAATGGGAGAAGAACGTAGGAAGGGACTAGGGACTTCTCTAAGGCCATTTGTGGCCACTTGGCTGAGCAGGACACACACCTAGGGCTGTCTGGCTCCAAGTCTCAAACTGCTTCTCCCCTCCAGTTCTCCAGCAGCTGGTGGAGACGTGATGAACAACATTTTATTCTTACTGGGCTCTAATTGATAGATTCAGAGTTTTGGTTAACTGCTGGTGTCTGGGCTTCTGCCCTCGGCAAAATCTGCCCACTGAGACATTACCTCCCTCTGAAACCTGAGCTGCTCTTACCACAGACAAGAGTAGAAGAAATGGAGAGTGGCAGTGGCGTGTGTGCCCATGTCCCCTGAGGAGTAGTGATGTGGCCCCAGGAATGCATTGGTTATGTTGGGTTCTGAGGTACTAAGAGAGCTGAGTAAAGGGCGGGGCTTGGCCGGTGGTCTTCACGTAACCCTGGCATCACTTTTATTTAGAAGCAGTTTCCTCCATAGAGTTGGTCCTGCTTGGGCCCAGCTAAGAGGACCTCACCCATGCTAAGCTATTCCCCCTTTCACAGCTCGTGTCCTAGGTGACACGGGTAGTGACTAGAGGCGAGTGAGACAGACACCATGCCTGAGCACATAAAAGTCACCTCTGGCCTCCAAACATACATGCACACATGCACACATGCAACTGCATACATGAGAACCCTTGTCCTCTCCACCACCACCGTCATATGCATGCCAGGCAAGTACAGGATGCCAAGTCATTAGCAGTGCAGGTAGCTTGTAAGTTCCACATTAAGTAGACCCTAATCTCCTTGGCTCCAAGTTCTGCAGTGACTGACAGAGAGAAGTTCAGGTGCCTGCACCCACAGGCCTAACAGACCTGACCCTCACACCTCAGCGCCATTCACTTCCTATCACATCTGCCCTCCCCAGGGCCCTGGAGTCTCCTGTGGTTGATTGTGACAACTGTGCTTCCAGCTCAGGGGCTTCGCTCTGACTGCTCTTTGTTCCCCAAATACCCCCACCCCTTCTCAAATGTACACCTCTCACCCAAGTTCCAGTTCACAGAGGCCAGCCTCTGTGACCAGAGAGGGCACCTGCCTTTTCCCATGGAATCACTCAGCTTCATTTTCCTTTGTTCGACCATACATTAGAGGTCATATACTAATACCTAACTTGCTCCTCCCACTAGCGAATAGGCTCCAGAAGGCCAGGAACTCTTACCTATAGAGCACTGGCCGTGTTATGTATAGGGTCTGGTCATGCTAGAAGTTGAATTACTGACAGTCCCGGGCACAGAGTACTGGCAGTCCTGGGTGCAGAGTACTGACAGTCCCACACACAGAGTACTGACATTCCTATACACAGAGCACTGACAATACTGGGCACAAAGTACTAAGGCACCAGTAGCCCCCCTTTTGGGGTTACCTAGATCTGGCAGAAGTCTCCAGACTTCCTGCTGCTGCCCCTGGGTGTGATGTGCCCTCCTCTCAGGTGACAAAACAGCTGTGGGGATCCAGTGTCAGGGTGTGACTGCAGTGGCAGCTGAGTGTCAGGTGCCACCTGGGACTCCAGTGGCCTCTTCCAAAGCCAGTCTGCACATGGAGTAACGTGACTAGGCTGTTTGGCACACTCCACTCTCCCTTGCCCTCTTGGCACCCCACTGCTGCCTGACACTCCCCAGCTCTGAGGGGTAGACGGTACACGGCTCCCTCTTCTGGGGAGATGCCTGACCAAGTGTCTGAAGACTCGTCTCTTGTCTCCTCCCTGGAAATGACTATTCTCAGGATCTAGGTAGCTGCCAGTGGTCACACAGGGACATCTCTGTAACAGATGCTCTGGCCTTCAGGGGGAAAAAAAGGTCCCCTTTTCCTGACAGGTGTCACAAAACAAAACTGCTCACGAACCAACACTTATGCAGGACCAGCAAGGGGCTGAGGGGGCAAGAAACACTACCTGACCTGAGACATGGGCTCCTGGGCTCCAGTTAGGCTCCTGTTGTCAAGGAGGGGGCTAGACACAGGGTATGCTAGTGAGCATAAACCACAGTCACCAGGAACAGTGGGAAAGCAGAAAAATCTCCTGCCTCCTGCTGTGTTCTTCCCATGTGGTCTAAGGCTTTGTATAGATGACAGTTACATATGGCTCCAGGCTTCAGGATGCCTGGATATGATAATTCACTCCCCATACTGGCACCCCACATTCACAGAGCATCCTGTGTCCACCAGAATGTGACTGTGTGCAGGACAGGGCAGGGCAACACCTGGGTATGTGAGGTTCTCTCAGCTCCAACTACCAGCAGAGGGTTCCTAGCCTCTTCTATTTCAATTTGGAAGCTTGTAGGCAAAAGAGCATGCAGGACACAGAGGAGGAAGATGAAAGGGAAAATTCCAGAAGGGCAGGGGCTAGTGAGAGGGAACTCGGAGCCTGACTTCTTAGGCCACAGATATGCTGCTCTGCAAACCCACAGCCCTTCATGGCCTTGTGGACACCCTCGTCTGCTGCTGTCATCTCCCTGGCCCTCCAGCCAGACCCTGCTCCTTAAATTCTGGGGTTGGAAGTGTTTCCCTGACCTGCAATCATTGTGAGTCCACAGTTTTGTAATGATTAAGTTGTTTCGTTTTTGGTAAAAATAACCTAAGCACGTAGAAGAAACTGGAGCTGGGTGTGGTGGTGCATGCCTGTTATCCAGCACTCAGGGAGGCAGTGGCAGGCGGATCTCTATGAGTTCAGGGCCAGCCTGGTCTACAAAGGGAATCCAAGACAGCCAAGAAACACAGAGAAACCCTGTCTTGGGGAAGAGAGAGAGAGAGAGAGAGAGAGAGAGAGAGAGAGAGAGAAAAGAAGAAGAAGAAGAAGAAGAAGAAGAAGAAGAAGAAGAAGAAGAAGAAGAAGAAGAAGAAGAAGAAAAAGCAAGAAAACCGGAACACCTAAGTTTCCCTTCCCCCAAACTCAACATCTCTCCACTCATGAAGACAGTGCTTAGGTTCACCCACTGTGACACCTGCATTGTAGGAAAGACAAACTCCTCGGGCCGGGGCTATAGCTCAGTGCTACAGTGCTTGCCTAGCATGTATTAGACCTGGGTATAAAACAAAATAATAAATAAATGAAAAAAGAAAGAAACTGCAGGCTCCCACTTTGCGCACAACAAAAAGATCACAACTTAGGTGTCAAGTCTGAGAATCCACCCCGCTCAATGTTCAAGGGTTCTGAGACATCAAAGAGCGGCAAGCATCCTTGTGGGGGTTAGAGATGTCTGGGTGTGCTCCTGCCTCCGCCCTTTCCCACCTGGGTGACAGAGCCGGTTTCTGAGTTCTCAGTAGTTGTTTCCATCGAAGGGAGACTATTTCAGGGTTGCTGAGAGGAATGAGGAAGATGGCGTAAGATCAAGGCTCCTTCAGCATCTGAGGTCATTGCTTACTGATGCATGGCTAACAGTGTCTGGCAAGGGCCCCAGCTCAGCCTGCCATCCAGCCATTCCTCCGCAAAGTCCCTCTAGAGCTTCTCATGAGCACCAGTCACCATCAGAGAAGAAAAGATTCTCGGGCCAAATGAATAAGAAAGAAAACACCAAGGCAACTTTCACAAGCAGAATATTCCTCAAGGACGGACAGTGTTAACTGCTACTCTCTTGAAAACAAACCTTGAAAACTGTAGGCTGGTGGGCTGGAGTGGTTAAGGTCTCCAGAGTGAGTTCCAGGACAGTCAAGGCTACACAGAGAAACCCTGTCTCCAAAAACAAAAAACAAAGCAAAGCAAAACAAAACTAGTATGTGCTGTTCTTGCAGAGGGACCCAAGTTTGGTTGCCAGCACCTACATTAGATGGTTCATAACTGCCTGTAACCCTCTTTTTTTTTTTTTCTTAAAAAAAAAATAAAGTTAAGGTTTTTCTGTGTAACAGAACCCTGACTGTCTTGGAACTCACTCTGTAGACCAGGCTGGCCTTGAACTCACAGAGATCTGCTTGCCCCTCCCTTCCCAAGTGTTGGGATTATAGGCATGCGCCACCATGCCCAGCTGTCTGTGACCCTCTTACAGACTCTGAGGGCACCTGCACTCACATTCACAGACACACACAATTAAAAATAAAACAATATAAGTAAAGGGTAAGACTAAGTGACAAGGAAGGGTGGACTGTAGGACAAAGAACACATTCATCATTAAAGAGGATATACAATGAAGTATTTTTCTAGTTCTAACTCTGCTGTTTTCTTTGTTTTTAATAGTGGATAAGTACATAAAAATGTAATTGTTAGTGAAAGTGTAAATTTCTAAGTGAGGGCACACAGCTTTAGAATGACTATTCTTGAATTTCTAAATATTCTTTATTTCCTGTGTCTAGGTGTGTGCCTGCATTTATGTACATGGACCATGTGCATGCATGGGTTTGGAGGACAGAAAAGGGAAAGAGGAAGGGAGAGAGCAAGTAGGCAAGGCCATCATAAAAATGTCATACAGGTGACATTCCTATCTGATGGCCTTCAAGGGCTCCCTGAGGGGGTCTTCTTTTTAAAGAGGGAACAGTTGTTGGCTGTGGTGGCACACACCTGTGATCTCAAACAGCCAAAAACCAAACCAACCGAACCAACCAAAACAATCAAACCACCAAAACAACCAAAACAAAGGAGCAGTGGCCTTCACAGATACTGTGCTATGTCTTCTGTTTTGTTTCAAAATGGCTCCTGGGGGCTGGCGAGGTGGCTCGGAGGGTAAAAGTGCTGGCAGCGCCAGTCTAAGGATCAGAGTCCAATCTCTTGATTCCACAGTGACAGAGAGAACTCACTCCCAGGGGCTGGCCTCTGGCCTCCATACACACCCTGTGGCATGCTTCTCCCCTAACCCCTGCCCCATTCCCCATGATAAAATGATCCCCAGGCAGGGAAGGGAGTGTGTGTGGAGGAAATGTGTTTGCTCGGCGGCTGGCTAGTTGCCCAGTTGGCCAGTAGATAGTATGCTTCCCCACGCTCCTTCTCTCCTACATTCCTTTGGCTTTCTAGAAAATACATCTGCAGAGAATTTCAACATTAGGCTCTCCTCAGTGTGCTTACCTGGGGGCAGCTGAGCCTGGGGGGGGACACTGAGTCACCACCACTCAGGTTACTGTGTGCCATAACAAGTCAGCTAAGAGTTTGGCAAGTGAGTGTGTTGTAGGGGCACTTTGTCATTCTACGCCTCTTTGTCACCCCGGGGGACGGGCAGGGTTCATGTGTGGATTACCAACCCAAGTGAGCCCATAGTGGAGTAAGCCCGGACCACAGGTCTCTGCAGCTCCCAGGCTCCAACAAGCTACACCTGCTACTGGGGTTTTCAACTCTCACTCAGAGTTCAACCTGGTTGTCACACACACGCAGGTGCTCAAAGATCAAGGAACGAGGGACCCATTGTTTCCTCATCGTGTGGGTGTGTGTGGAGACTGAGGCTTAGACACAATCAGGTAATAAATGTGGCTTCACATAAAGTCATTTTGCAAAGCCTCGGGGTCATAAAATTATACTGGCTAGTGGTCCGAATTCCTCTAAGAACAGTTTCTAGGAGAAACAGCCCTGCAGAGAACACACAGTGCCGAGCTGAGCCACAGGCTTAAGAGTTCAGAGTGGCTCACCCAGGCGCCACTGACCTTTTAGGGAAGCAGGAGTGGCAGAAGGGGAGGGTAGCAGCGACCTTCCTGGAAGAACCTGCCGCAGTAAGAGCTGGGAGGAGGCTGCCCTTGCAAAGTTAGCTTCTGAAAACAGAGGCTGCTCTGAGCTATTTGTGAACATTCCCGTGAGATGGTAACGCAGCAGCTTAAGAACTGGGGAGCTTCCCAAACCCCACTTAGGGTGACTGACATAGGTCACCTCAAGGAGGCTAGGATAACACTCTACTCCAACCTCCTGGAACATATATGAGGAGGAGAGAGATGCACGACAGTCAGAGCACAAAAATCTGAGTTTCAACTGCATATCATGGGAAGGGTGACCCAGCCACACACCTCTCCGAGATGGCACCAGTCACTACCTACTGACGGGTAAAGGGATCTTAATGTTCTCGTGTGCCCACACCCGAGTGGGTACCATCTGGGATGAGAGCCAGACCTGGCAGAGATGCACCCTTGATGTGCCCAGAGTGCTGGGAGTAGTAGGGTTTTGAGTACAGGAAGCTGGTGACCCACTGTGGCTTGGCTGATCTACCAAGGAAGTATCCTCAAGGTGAGGCGGGTCTCTGGGCAGCTGGCCTTACCCTCACTTGGGCTCTTAGACTCACTCCCCATATTGAACAGCTACTTGTCATTCTTCTTGTCTATCCAACATTGTATGTACATTCGTGGGGGATGTATATGTGTTTGCATGTGTGCCTGTGCATTTGGAGGTCAGAGGTCAACACTGCCTTTATTACACTCCACCTTGTTTCTGAGGTAGTGTCTCTCACAGACCCTGGGACTCACTGGGCACTGAGCTCTGGGATGGCTGGGGGGAGGGGGGCAGCCCACCTCCATTCATCATGCTGGGATTACAGAGGGAAGTGCCATGTGGGTGCTAGGGATCCAGACTTTAGCGGCAGAGCCATCTCCCTGGTCCCAGCCTTGTTTTATATCTACCAAATGCTGAGACTCTGGGTGGGAAAAGGGAGCTCTGCTGTGAGGGTTCCTCAGCCACAGTGGGACCTTAGGTCTGACTGATGGATGTCCTCTGCTGCATGGCTGCAGGCGCCCAGCCAGACCGCCTGGTTTCCTGAGAAGAGGGGCTGTCTGCACAGAACACACAGACAGGGCAGCTAGTGTTGCAAAGCCATCCACGCAAGGTGAGGTCTGGTGAGGGTCCTTGTGCTGGGTGGCAGATGGCTGCCTTCTTGCTGTGTTCTCAGATGGTGAGGTACAAGCTCACTGTCCTATCAGATCAGTGTTTCATCCGCCTCACCTCATGTGTCCATAATTACTGCTGTCACACTGCAGGTCTAAGACACATGGTGCATCCCATAGCTTAGCAGAGGGCTGCCATGTGCCCCAGGGCTCAGCGCTGGCAGTGAGGTTTCTGCTGTCTCCACTTCAGAGGCCACTTTGGGGACTTCCCTGGAATTCTTTGTATCCTGGGCACTGTGTAAGGCACTTGGTACCCTTATTTACATTTTTTTTTGGGTACACTAGTTACAGTGAGTTTCAGGGCTGGGGCCAAGGCCCAGCACAGAGTTGCATGGGGCCCCCATTCTGTGGAATCTAAAGCTGACAGTGCAGGGCCTTCTCTGTCTGGAGGGAGGACCCCCTATACTCTTACTCACACAGGTCACACCATATGCTTGTGCTCATGAAGATCCTGGGCAGACAGACAGCCCTGTGGGAGGTAGAGGGGGTGGGGGAACATGCTGGCTCAGGCATTCTAATGGCTCTGTGTGATGGAAGGAGCATTGATTGCAAGCAGTAAGGGGCGGTGGTCCTGCCTGCCTGCCCTTCTTACTTGGCATGTGGAGCCCCAGCTCCCTTTCTGGGTAAGGAGGGATTGCAGGAAGGAAGGTGAAGGTCATGTTCTATTCACTTCTCCATGGTGCTAACCTGAGCCTTCCTCTGCACACAGACAAGGTCTTGGGATGCTGGCGTAGATGCTGTGTGTGAGGGCTGGCCTTGAATGTGCACCTACCCTCCTCCTGTCTGTACCTACTGAGAGCTGGGGTTACAGGCCCCATGTCTACTCTCCAACAATCCCAGTGTGAGGAATCCTACGGGCCATCCCCAGGCTGCCGCTTTGTCCCTGCTGTCCTACAGGAGCCCCTGGGCTCAGTTCCTGTGCTCCCAGATCCCAGCTCAGGCCTTTCTCTGCAGCTGGCCCTACATGTGAGGAGGTCACACTTCCAGATTAACTCCCAGCACCAAAGTCCCCAGCCTCTCCCCCAGGCTCCTCTGAGATGACAAGAGCTCAGGGAACATGCCCCATGGCTATAACTTGACATTATCAAAATGAAATTGCATTCACTCTTTGATCCAATGATTTTATACACATGAACTTGTTCCACAGGTGAAGCTGCATATGCGATAGATGCTGTGACTTGACTTAGCCACAGCCTCATGCTGCTCAGGCTTATCATGCACAGCTGGGCTCCAGTGCTTCTCCCCCCTCACCTTCCTGAGTAGCAATGGCTACAAGCCCCGCCCCGCCCCACCCTGCCCTGCCCCGCCCCACCCTGCCCTGCCCCGCCTCACCCCACCCATCCCGCCTTGTCACAACAGCTCTTAAATAAATAGCAAAGGGCTGAGAAGTGGTCCATCTACAGATCTGCACGGATCAAAACCTAACACAACAATAGATGAAATAAGCAAAGCTTGAATAAGAAGGAGGAAGCCTTATGCTTAGGTCTGGCACTGTGACTAACACGAAGAGACCGTCAGAACCAGTTGTCAGAACCAGTCTTCTGCAAAGGTCATTGCCACTTATAGAAAATACTTCTTCAAGGAGAGCTGCCTAGCAGCTACCTGTTCAAAGTCACACTGACCCCACCCCTGTTATGGTACCTGAGGGCAAAGGTTACTGTTTCAAAATAACCGACACTCAGTGGGGTGGCTCCGCAGGTAAAGGTACTTGCTACAAAGCCTATGTGAGTTCAATCCCTGGGACCCACATAGTGGGAGACAGCCAATTCCTTTAAGTTGTCCTCTGATCACAAAGCACGCAGTAACACATTCCCCCAAGCATAAACACACACATAAATAAATGTAAAACAAAAATAAAACCAAAACAAACAGCCCAAACAAACAAAAGAGAACAAAAATCCCCACCATTAAGGGCTATCGTCTTCATTTTGCCTTTAAAACATCCCCTTGTCCCAGCCCCCTTAAATCCAGATTACTAGGGAATGCATTTCCCACTGCATGGCGAGGTCGGTTTTAAACCCCAGACGATGGGCTGTGCCCATTAACAATATGAAGCAGTTGCTGGCTTCTAGGTTCTCCCTGCACCCCTTGGTCTCTACCAGTTCCAGAGCCCTCCTGGATGGCATACCCTGCCCCCTACCAGCCTAGACACTGGGCTGGGCTTCCCTCTCTACAGGAGCCGGGCTGCCTCTCTTGGTCAGAGGCTACTCTCCCCTCTCCCTTCGCCACTCCCCTCATGTGGCCCAGGTCAGTGCCATCTTCACTCTGGACTCTCCCAGATGTCCCTGCCTGCCTCTGATGACGCACTTCCTTTTATCTACAATAAACTTCCTCCTCCGACATACCCAGAGGTGGCCATGGCCTTTCTTTTTTATTTCTTTTCTTGCTCAGGGTGGAGCTCTGCTCTTTAGAGATGGATGCGTTCATCTTCAGAGCATCTTCTATTGTGTAGGCAGCCATGGTTGAAGGGTAGGCACAGGGCAGAACAAAATGTATGGTGTGCTACTATTTACACCAAACAATTACAATAAGCTCCCGAGTGCCTGGAGTGTCTTCGAGGGGCTGTGGAGTGACAGGGGACTGGGTTCTAGAAGGGAAGAATGTGCTATGTGCATGCCATGTTGGGCTTTGCATGGGCAAGTGCATGTGTGACTGCGTAGACACGTGTGTGGATGTGGGTGCTTGTGTGCACATGTGGCCTCCCACTGGTCGGGAGCTCGCTGGTTAGGGCAGGCTATCTGGCCAGCAAGCCCTGAGATGTCCTGTGTCTATCTCCTCACTGCAGACATGACATCACGTATGAATATTTTACATGGCTTTTGAGGCCTACACTAAGCTGGCCTGCTTGTGGAGCGAGAACTCCTCTGACCGAGCCTTTGCTCCAGTCTGCAGGTCTCACTTTTACCATACGCTTTCTGTCCTTTTAGGGTATTTCAATATTATCATGTAATACCTGTTTAACTACACAGGCTTAGACACCCCCCAAAAACTTAGTACAGGGCTGAACTTCACCTTCTCTGAACAGACGTAACCATCACTTACAAGCAGCAGGCATGACAGAACTCCACCTACCTCAGCCCATGGTGGAAGATGGAGACCATCAACACAGGGCTTTAGCTAGAGCCCTCTTGGGGCAAAGCTAAGGACTACTTCCCACGTGGAGCTGGAGAGCTGAAAGACCTGCTGGTGAAATGATTGTTTGAAACTTCCTCTTCTGTCCACACCACTAGCCCCACAGCCTGCCAAGTTCTTCCTGCCCAGTCTGAAGGGCACGCTGCCCTTGGCTTGCTTTCCTCCGCTAGGAGGGCAGAGGCTGGGGTGAGCACCTGCTCAGCGTGCCTGTGGCCCTGGAGTCAACCTGCAATACCCAGACACTGCCACCAACCTCCATTCCAGAAGGATCTGGACTAGCCACCCTTCCCTTCGCTGCCTTCCCTCACTGTGGAAAGCAGGGTTTTGCGCCAATAAAGACAGGCTTGACCGCTCTGGGTGGGGCGGGTAGAATCACAGCTATTCTGAAATGCCAGCCCAGTCAGCACAGTGGGGACAGCCAGTGGGCTTGGCCCCTCAAGAGGTTCTGTGGGTCTGAGGAGTGCGGAAGCTGTGCTGTGGCCTCCTGCCATCATCAGACAGCTCAACACCAGCAGACCACAGCTGTCACTGGCACTTTCTTATTTGGGGTGTGCTGCTAACACGTCCCCAGACTGATTAGATAGACAGCACCCAGCGTCTGATTAAATGGCATTCTTTAGGGGCCCGTCCGCTCTCCAGCTGGCTCTGAAAGTCTCCATCTATGGCACTGCGCCCTTTCCCCTTCACTAAGGGCGCTGGGGGCACTCTCTGTCCACGTGTGAGTAACTTTCCCCTCAATGCACAGTCACCCTGATAAAGGCTGGAGGGTGCTATGGAGGGGTCGCTGGGAGAAAGCTTTGCAGTAGATTTGCACAGTGGTGTATTGGGGTTCTTCGGGGGGAGACCCAGCTGTCCTTTTGCTTGAGGGTTCTGACTGGAAATGGATTGAACAGCTTCTCCCCACCCCTGCATGTGTGTGCTGATAATGGTCATGCACACACATGCCTGTGAAGGCCAGAGGTCAACTTGGGTTGTGCTCCTCAGGAGCTGTCCTTCTTATTTTTCCAGACAGCATTGGTCTGGAGCATGCTGTCTTGGCTTGACTGGTCTGGCCAGCAAGCCCTAAGGATTCTCCTGTCTCTGCCTTCCCACAAGTGTGTACCACCGTGCACGCCCAACCTTTTATGTTGGGGCTGGGGATTGAACTCCGGTCCTTAGGCTTGCATAATAAGCACCCTACTGAGCTGTCTTCCTAGCTGGACTCTGCTTTTATGATTTGAGTTGCATTTGATCACCTGAACTTGAACTCTGACCTTTGAGACTAACACAGATCAAGTTTGACCTTAGATGGTTCCTGTTTGTTTCACTTGGGGAAACCACAGGACGCACTTCCTAGCACTGCAGACTGTCTCAGGGCTGCTCTGATGGCTGCTTTGACTCAGCTGTCCCTAACAGTCCCCATGAGCCAGCTGCCTAGAACCTGTGCTCTGGGAAGCCTGTGTGAGCGCGTGGTGATCTGGGTTGGTCCTTGCCCAGTGGTGCCTGTGAGTTTCACAGCCTCCCTCCTGGGAACTCTCCTGGGCTCCTCTTCTCTCAGGACCATCTCCATAATGTCCCCTGTACTGTGACCCTGCATCAGCCTGGTTCTCTGACTCACACTTAGGTGCTGGCGTCTCAGAAAGGCCTTCTCGAAGGACAGGGACAGGAGGTATGGACCGCAAAGCAGTGCATCCTGGACATCTGCTTTAAACACCTGATTGCAGGGGGTGTTATGGGTTGCAGAGTTGTCCCAGGACTTTCGGCTGGGCAGTCTGAGGTCAGGTCAGCTCTCACTGGATAGTTCTGGGCTGTGCTGTCTCTGGATGGATGGAGTGCAGCACCTCTGGCCTTGATCCACCAGGGGGCGCCAAGTGGGTCCTGTGGGGATATGGGTGCCAACCAGTAGCAGGAAGTGAGATGGCTGCTCTGTGCCCAGTCCGAGGCTGAGAGGAAAAGGACAACTGCCAATTCACTCGCCACTTGTGGAGCGAGGCTGATGTTTCCAGCAGGCATGACAATAAATAGGACACATGGGACACAGCTCAGACGACATCCTGTGACACATGATTGGATGTGCAAAAGGGTCTCTGAATGGTGGAATGTTATTCAGCCTTTCAGGGACGTACGTACGGAAGATACAACAGCATGGCGGAACCTGTCAAAGCCTGGGGAGGGGCTTCCCACACCACAAGGAGACCTGACACAGCATAGAGATGTACCATAGTCCACAAGAACATAAAGGCGTTGAACAAAAAAGGATGGAAAGAAAAACACGGCTCAGTTTTACTCTGCAAGGTCATAAAGACAGGGGACCAGGGAATGGCAGAGATTGGAGCGAGCACTGTGTGATGGAGGCAGCTGAAGAAGACAAATTCTGAGAGTAGAGGAGGGAGTGGGGAGGGGCGGGGGGTGAGGCGACATAATGCTAATGTGCTTAGTACAGGCAAGCCGCACACTTCCAGATGATAAAGATGTTTTCTTTTGTCCTTTTATCCTCTTTTTGGTCTGTGGTTCACAAAAAAAGAAGCTAGGGGAGAAGAGACCAAAGGGGGAGGGAGGGGGAGGGAGGAAGAAAGAGGAGGAGGGAAGAGAAGAGTGAGAAAGAGGATGAAGGAGGAGAAAAGAGAGAGGGGGATAAAGCTCGAGGATCGGAGAGGAAGGAAAAGAGGAGGAAGAGGAGGAAGAGGAGGACGGAGGAGAGGAGGCAGAGGGGAAGGGGAGAGGCGAGAAAGGAGAAAAGAGGAGGAGGAGGAAGGAGAGGAAGAAGGAGAAGGAAGAAGAGATGGGGATAGTGGAGAAGAGGAGGGTGTCTCCCTAATGGTTCCTGCCCCCCCAGAGGCCCTGGCTGTCCCTGGCTTATGGGCAGAGGGCCGCTTCTATCATCCAAGTCATCACATTCCAGGCATAGCTCTCACGCTCATGAATGGCCAGGGGCTCAGAGACGCCCCACTCACCACGTCATCCATCACCTTAAAAACCCACTCCAAGAAGAACAAGGCCGGCCACGGTGCACTCAGTGTGCGCACACAAGCGTACAGGGGCGCACAGACTCAGAGGCAGTCCACTGCAGGATGCAGTCAGCCTCATTCTCAGCTACGACAGCCGTGATTCAGACTCAGCCAGGACAGGTCCCACTTCCGTCCTGCACAGCCCCTTTCCAGAACAGTTTTCAAGCATTCTGAAAGGTTTTTTAACTAGTATGATTTGGACAATGTGATCGAATCCATTGAGAATCGCTGTGTGTGCTGTCGCAGGGAGGGGCTGGCCCTAGAGTGGTGAGCCCGGTGTTCCCACAGGACCTCAGAGAATAAGGTAGCACCTCTTCTCCAGCAGACGGCCGGCCTTGCGATATCTGAAGGTTCTCCTTCCTTAGGCTCACTTCCAGGGAAGGCTGTGTCCCATAATACTCCCAAGTCTTCCAGTGCTCCACAGGCCACGACTAGGAGCTCGCCTGTTGTCCTGCAAATTGCATTCCTGCCCTCGAAAAATACTTACAACGCACAGAAAAATGAAGACTGAAAAACTGAGCAACCCAGGTGGGGTGGGGGGAGCCCACCTGCAACTCCAGCACTCAGGAGATGGATGTGAGGTTAAGGTCAGCCTATGGCACACAAGGAGATCGCCTAGAAAACAAAGCAATGCTCCTCCCTCCAACACAAAACAGAACAAAAGGCTGCAGGCAGCCTACCTCGGATAAATTGTGCTTTACCATTAAATGCTTTGGTCCAGCTGAGGCTTGGCACATGAGGAAGGGCCAAAGCCACAGCGGCTCTGAGGACACTGCAGGTGTGTCCCTTCCCGCCTGGTCTTTGTACTCTCGGGTGGGTGCATACAGAGACCTCAGCAGGCGCATCACTGCCTCTCCAAGTCAATCTGGATGCGGAGGGTCCTGCCCCACTCTCATTCTCGTTCACTTTTCTATATCAGGGATGAGATGGTCTATTTTTAGTATGTGGCTGGTATAAGTCAGGGGTTGCTATAGAGACGGTGAGTGGTTACAAACCCAGTGCTGCTCGGGTTCCCAGGCACAGAGAAATCCCAACACAGAGTCCTGACAGGAATGTAGCCTTGGAGGATGGAGTGGCCCTCTCCATGGGTGTTCCCTACCGCTGTCTTCATGAATCGCCATGGGCAGGCTGAGCCTGAGTTTTGCTAGTAGGAAGTGAATATGGACTTGGGAAAAACTAGAGAGATGCCTGGGAATGGATGGCAAAACTCAATCACAGGTGAGGAGAGATTGTTACATTTGTGCAGACCTTGGACAACAGGCAGAGGGGGCTGATGTGCACTGCTGGGAAGCCCAGGGTAGCCGGCAGGGCACCTGCATAGCGCCAGCTAGTGAGGAACTGGATGTGCCGAGACTATGCATTGTTCTGTTGTTTGTTGAATAAGGGTCTGCTGTAGCCAGGCTATGTTCCAACTCACTACATAGCCAAGGGTGACCTTGAACTCCTGATCTTCCTGCTTCTGCCTCTCAAGTGCTGGGACCACAGGCATGAGCGACCCCAATTCTACAGTGCCGGGAGGAATCCAAGGCTCTGTGCATGCGTTTTTATCTGCCTACTGGGCTACATCCCCCCCCCCCCCCACCTTCTAAGGCTGCCTCTGAGTGCACCTCCTACCAGGGGTCCCGGCCTAAGCCCAGCAGACAGACAAATGGCAGGATGAATATGCGAACGAACCTGGAAACGGCTTTTGCTCATCTATGAAGGGTGGGCGTGTCATCTGTGCTCCAGGCAGACTGTGGCCTGCCTGATGACAGGAAGCCAAGCTCCAGGAGACACCGCTGCACACTCACAAGGTATATGGGAAAGAAGCCAGGGAAATTACTGTCTAGCTTTCCAGGCGGGGGGGGGGGGGGGGGGGGAGGGCGTGTTTTGTGATGACTTTGGGGTTGTGAGGCCAGTGGAGGAGGAGACCACGTCCACTGGAAAGACAGTATATTACAGTGCCCAGGAGGAGGGGTGCATCACAGCCATGGAGGGCAGGGATATGAAAGGGGGTATGAGCCCTGGTCAGGAAGCAGAGGGGAAAGGTAAGAGTAGGCAGAGCCTTGGCTCTTGTTTCCAAGGAGAGGAAAGGTAAGGCAGGTCGAGGAGACAAAGACTGGCTTCTGTGGATGTCTGTCTGTCTGTCTGTCTGTCTGTCCGTCCCTGCTCTCTGGAGACTGGAGCTCCATGGAGTAGGTGTACAGAGCCAGGGCTCCAATTGGCTACTGTGTATATAGAAGGGCAGGCTTCTGTCAATCCCCGCTGAGAGCTGGGAACTCTTGGAGGTGGGTAGAGTCCTTCCCTAGTCAGAGAGGCCCATATGCAAGACCATCAAAAGGGTGAGGCCTGGCTCCATCCCCTGCATCACAGAAAAATAACAAAAGATCCAAAATTATCTTCAGTCTAAGCTGCAACACCCATTGGTCTCTCTTGTCTTTACCTTTAATTTCCAAGTATTTTCACCCCATGGCACATGGAGGTTCACTCCTGAGAATGCCAACGGGAGGGCAACTGACTTTGCCTGCAAGATGGGAGACTCTAGAGGAAGGATGTGAGGTCCCCGAGTCTGGGTTCTTCAGGGCCGTGCACCCACACACACGCAGCCCCGGCTGCTCTGCTTCTCTCAGGGCCTCACACACGCAGCCCCGGGTGCTATGCTTCCCTGGGTGTTTCTCAGCCAGGAGGAAGCTGATTTACTTTCTCTAAATGTCACCATCTGCTCACCCTGAAAATCAAGGTCAGGGCTGCCTCTTGTTGGTGGAGTTCTCAGTTCCTCCTCACTGAACTGGGCCACAGAGCATCCTGTCTGAGTGTGTGAGATGAGGGCCTACGGTCACTTCCTCCCATCCAGCCTGAGGAGGAGCACTTTCTCTGCTGATCAAGTCTACATTCTAAAAGGGCTCCACCCTGTGCTAGCTAGTGCCCAAATGATCTATCTGTCTGTCTGTCTGTCTGTCTGTCTACCTACCTACCTATCTCTCATCTATGTATCTATCATCTATTTATTAGTGTACACAACGAAATACTGGACAACAGGCATGCATCTGGGGAGCATATACTTGTCTGTATTATTCTGAGGCTTCTGAGAGTTTCCTCAAAGGCCCATGATGGACCGCCCCATCACAGAGATTGCTTCCGCAGGCCTCTCTCATGGTACCAAGCAGGAAGAAGAGCACTTTGCTCCAGACCATGGGAGTGGCAACTCTGAATTGGCATGACTCCCAGCTAACCGGAAGTTCCTGGGAAGAAGTGTGGATTCACGGTCTCTAAAGAGCCTGCCTTTGCGTTGTGACCTTCTAGATGGGCTGCCATGTGCCGAGTGGGGGCGTCACAGCCCTATGGACCAAGAGACCAAGGTTTGCTGCATGTGGTGGCAAGCGTCTGTGATCTGAGTCCATCTGAGACAGGAAGGAACTGGATAATGAGACTCTATGCAAAAACAAGGGGTGAAAAGGCCAAGGCTGTCCCGGTGGGCTTTGGCCCCTAGCGGCAGCCGCGTGCTATCTGCCTTTGCTTCGTGACTGCTGGATAAGACCCTAAAATGTACGCTGGGCTGTTGGGCCACTCACCCCTCCCAACCTCGAGGCTAGGAATGGGTGGGCACCTACTTCCTGCAGAAAGTGTCTCCACCCCACTGAAGACTGCATCTACGTGCCGAGGAGAGATTCCCCCCTGCTCTGTATCCCGACTCCTGGACAGTCCAGCCACCTTTTCTTTTGGGACTGTATAAGCCCTGGCCATCTCTTTAGGGACCTATGTCTTTGTGAGTAACCTGGGTCTGCATTCTAAAGCATGATGTCTGATGTTTGTACTGAGAGTAAACTAATTTCTTATTTCATAATCGTTATTTGCTTTTTCACATTGACAGAAAAGAACTAGATGTTATATGATTTCCAGGAAGGCTGGCTTATGCTCAGCCTTGTTAAGCGTTTTCTTTCACTTAGGAAATCAACTGTCGTTGGTTTGTGTTATCTCTTCCTGTTCATAGCGGGGCCTTCAAGCACCCCGGGCCCCAGCTCACCAAAGCTCCCCTGTGAACTCATCTGGGGCCATTCACCTGCTTCCTGCTATAGCAGGACTCCCAGCTCTGGGCCTGAGCCAGAGCCCATCACCTCAGTACTTAGTCTGATGGCTACAGTCCCCATTCCCCCTGGGAAGCCGCCTCCAAGCTGAGCCATCTGTGACTGGATCCTTAGGGAGGCAATGCTCCCCTGTGGCTAGGACAACACCCAACCCTTGCCTAAGAAGTTTAGAGAAAAGCAGCAGTGCCCACAGAGGCTTGGGGCCAAGGATACAGGGTGGTGTGAGAGCTCAGTCGTGCCTCTGAGAACACTCAGTGTTGACTTGTTCTTTAGAATGTTCGGGAACTCACATGTTTTCTCTCTCTCCTCAGTTCCTGGAGCAGAGGGATGGGTTCTGCTCGCTTCCTGCAGGACCTGAGCTTTTGCGTTTTTCCAAGACACAGGCATCTTGGATGCATGGCTCTCTGTTGGCCAGGCTTATCTCACAGATTGTGGTGACAGGATCAGGGACGGACTGCGGCCCTGAACTCATGCCTTTTCCTAAATCATCTCCCCCACCCCGTTCCTCCACTGCCCCCCAACCCACCTCAGTGCTGTAAGTGCCTTGCAGTGTTTCTGGGCACCTGGGATGGGAGCAGGAAAGGGAAAGGTCAATTGGGCATTGTCTCCTTCCTCTCCGTTCCTTGGCCTCGCAGCCATCACTGTCCTGAGCTGCTATGCCTGAACCGCCTGAGGGAAGGCACCTCAGCTCCTCTGCTCCTTGCCGCTGACTAGCGACTTGGCTGGAGTTGGCTGTCCCAGCAGCCTCCGTCTGCAGGGAAATGGCCGGTGGCACGCTTCCAGACTCAGGCCAGAGTGAGGGGGACAGGAGCTGGGCCTCGTGCCTCTGGGCTCATAGCCTAAGCTGCCAGTGGCTGACTCCTGGTCCCAGACACCACTCCGTTGGCCGCCGGAGTGTTACTGTCCTCCCAGGAGACGGGGCTCATCCTAACAGAACGGTTCACTATGTCCGGAGTCTTCTATGTGGCACAGAAGGAATGGACACCAGGCCTGGGCAGAGAGCAGGCTCGCAGAGGCACGCAGCAGAAGGAAGGGTAGAAGCTCAGCTCAGCCCTCTCCCCGCTGTAGGTTTAGCCACGGTTCCTACAGTCAGTACTGAAGCGCTCTTCTCCAGACCCTCAGGGCTTCCCTCTCACTGGTACAGTCCTGTCCTCACCCATTAAGATGGTGTTAAGTGCTCAACTATGCTTCCTTCTGACCCCCGCTACACCGGCCTGCAGGTGGTCCCAGGGACACCGAGTCTTACTTCACCACTGGCCTGGATCTTTCCACCTGGCGCAAGGTTCTGACCACAGGCTGCCTCCCCCTTATGGTGATGCCCAGGGTGCCTATCCTTCACCCTCTCTCTAGATGTCACGGCTACCCTCCCTATCCTACAGCAAAATCCCATCCATCTGTCAAAACAAGTCAGTCACAAAGGGACGCGTGCCGCACGGTTCCACTTTTGTGTGTGGTGAGGGAGGCCAGGGGCCGAGGTTGGCTGTCTTCTTCTCTCTGAACCTGGAGCTCATGGATTTGGCTAGATTCCACACCTAGGATCTGCCTGTCCTCTGCCCTGCCACACCCAGGGTTGGGGGGTTACAGATGTGCAGCGCCCCTGGCTTTTACACGGGAGCTGGGGATCTGAACACAGGACTTCATGCTTGACTGCAGGCACTGTATCTGCTGATCAGCCTTTCCCATGATTCCACTGCCATGAGGAGTTGAGAGATGTCTAATTAAAAGAGACAGGAAGTGGAGTGAGGGTGGCCAGGGACTGCAGTGTGGGATGAGGAGTTTAATGGGTGCAGAACTCTGGTGGATCATGAGAAGCCCCACGATGGACAAGGGGGCTGCTGCAGAGCAGTGTGAGCACCCTCTGTGCGTCCGAGTCACAGGCTGCTGTGTGGTGGAGACAGCAAATGCTGTGTTATGTATATTCTGCCATCACTGGTTGTCTACTCTCATGGGGCTCTAAGCCCTACACAGGACTGACTGGCTTGCTTCTGCATCCTCAGAGCTGCAAGGGGTCCGGCAGAGTGGATCCAGCGGACCTGGCAGGATATGGGGACTGGCTGGGCCTGGAAGTGGGTACCACTGTGCATTCTCCTGTGTACAATGTACTGAAAACTCCCACTTTGAAAAGTTAAAAACTGCGTTGGGGTACTTACATAAAATTTACTTCAGGACACTAGAAGACAGGGCCGGCAGGTGGCCAGGGTCGGGGTGAGGGACTAGAAAGGCCGAGTGAGGCCCGTGGTGGGAGAGTGTGTCGTGGAGAAAAGGACAGAACATCAGGCCTTGCTTCTCAGCCCTGGCCTCTGAGGCACAGCTTTTGACGTTCTTCTAGGGCCACATGCAGTCAAGGTCTGTGGCATGTGAGTGGGACCAGACAGCTGTGCCAGCAGGGCTTGCCGATGTAGAGGAGAGCACCTGACAGGGAAGGGACCGGTGCTGCTCACCAAGCCATGGCACGACCCTGCTGAGCTGGGCTGGGGCGGAGCCATGGGTAGTCACAGGCTGGGTCTCAGGCCCATCAGGTTTTACTTAATTCTGCCCATCACAGCAGGGGGGTGGAAACAGGGATGTGTCACTTGTCCCTTATCTGATTAGTACTGCGCTGTCCTGATCTCCCTATACATTACTGCTGTTATCAGCACAGGCTCTTTGTTGACATATTGGGAGCTCTCTCTACTGAAGAGACTTTCTGTCGGGCATGCATAGCACGGAACTCCATGGGAAAGTCTTGCCTTTGTGCAGCTGTGGCACAGTCCATGTGAAGTTTCATGGTGGGCCCAGCACCTTGTGACTCAGAACTGTCCAAAAGGATTCCATGACTGGCCCAGCTGGTCAGCTTTCCAGTGATAGCCTCGTACTTCCTGATGAGAGACCACCCACTGCTCAACGTCATCACCTCAGTGACAGTGGGCAGACCTGAGCCCCCTGCTCATCCTATTCAGTTGTTCCGGGAAGCCACGCGGCTCTCAGGACAGCTGTGTGGAGGCGTGTGGCTGTGCACGTGTGCATAGATGCACATGTGAGTGTGGACGATGTCTGTAAGTTCATGGGCCTATGGATTTGCATACATGTGTATGTGTGCATGTTCATGTGTGTGAGACAAAAGCATGCCACTTGGCTGAAGAATAAGAAAGACATTGGATGAAATGAAGTGGATCTTGTCCCTACAGGGAGTAGCTCTGCATGTTGGGATTAGAGGGACAACAGTCTCTGTAGAACATGTGTCCTGGGTACTTTTATGTCAACTGGACACAAGCTAAAGTCATCGGAGATGGGGGAAACTCCATTAAGAAAATGCCTTCATTAGATCGGACTGTAGGGTTGGGCAGTGAAGGTGCACACCTCTGACTCCAGCAATTGGGAGGCAAAAGCAGGTGGATCTCTATGAGTTGGAGACCAGCCTGGTCTACAGAGTGAGTTGCAGGACAAGCTACACAGAGAAACCCTGCCTCAACAAACAAACAAAACAAAACGCCAGGCTGTAGACAAGCATTAGTGATTGTCTGGGGAAGGGCCAGCTCATTGCGGGCTGTTCCAGCCCTGGGCTGATGGTCAGGGGTTCAATAAGAGAACAGGCTGAGCAAGCCATGGGGCGCAAGGCAGTAAGCAGCATCCTCCCCAGCCTCTGTTTCAGCTCCTGCCTCCAGGTTCCTGCCCTGGATGAACAGCTATATGACGTGTAAGCCAAATAAACCCTTTCCTTCCCAACTTGCTTTTTGGTCATTCTGTTTCATCACAGCAATAGAGACCCTGCCTAAGACAGCAGTCCAGCAGCAGAGGCAGGTGCTTTCTCTGGGGACCCAGGGAATAGGCAACAGGCAGGCACCTCCAACTCCCACGGAAGAAAAGGCATGTGTGGAATTCCCCATGGAGGAAAGGACACAGAGCCAAGCCCCAAAGTGGTACTTCCTAGACAGCCAGAGCAACCTCCTTGGAAAGGGGTGTCTGAGGCTATCATTTTTTCACCAGAGAAGGGGCAGGGCTGAAGACCACAGTTTGAACTGTGGGGGGACATGTTTCCCCAGAGACCAGGAAGTCCTGGGTGGAGACCTGGATGGTCTTGTGGAATGGGCTGAGTTAGCCAAGCTGAGTGAGGAGGAAGCTTCCTCTATAGTTCATGGTTTTTTCCTTTCACTCGGTGGGTCCAGGCCTGGCATGGTGGAGCAGCTACCCAGCCCTTAGTTCAGTCTGATGCTAACTAAAGGAAAAACCTAGAGTCCAGAGCCCTGGCACCTGACCCTACGTCAGCCAGAGCAGATGGGCAGCACTGAGCTGCACTGGGCCCCACGCTCCGAGAGCCCCTGCGTCCCCGACCCGAGGGGAGAGCTGGCCTTTGCATGAAAGCTCTTAGGATACTTGGTGGAGATGAAAGTATTATTTCTGATCTCAGCAGCTTAGAAGATGGGATGACAGCCAGCTCTCACACACCAGGGCAGAAACCACTGTCTGCCACACACCAGGCGTTTAATAACAGGTCTGCTTGCCTGTCCCCATTAGCAAAACTAGACTTTTAGTTCAATAATAGGGTCAGATTTAATTCTGTAGTAAATGAGTATTTACTTGTTATCTAAAATGAGTCTTGTTTTTAGACGAATCACTGACTGTCTTCTCTCCTCCTCCTGCAGCTGTGTCAAACACCCAATCCCTCCGTAGATTCTCCCTAGCACTAAATGGGAGTCTATTCTTTGGTTCATTTTCCAGATTATTTTTCTTTCATGAGCCTGGAAACTCCTTGACTCCAGGGGTCCCCATCATCTCCATGGTGGCCCTCCTCAGGAGCCCCCATCATCTCCACAGTGACTTTCCTCAGGAGCCCCCGTCTCCATGGTGGCCCGCCTCAGAACACTAAGCTCTCCAGAGCATTGTTGCATCAGAAGAAGCAAGAGGAACTATTAGCCTGTGACAAACTCCTACCACTTGAAATGTCACATTCTACTTTTTTTTTTTCCCCCTGAGACAGGGTCTCATGTAGCCCAGGCTGGCCTTGAACTTGATATGCGACCAAAGATGACACTGAACTTTTGATCCTCCTACCTTCAGTTGCCAAGTGCTGGGATTACAGTTGTGTGTCACCATGCCCAGTTTTACTCAGTGCTGGGGATTGAACCCATGGATTCATACAGGCCAGGCAAGCACTCTATCAATTGAGTCGAACTTCCAGCCCCAGCCTCAGATTCTTAAAACATGACAGCTGACACCCAGGGTTGAGTGGTCACACATCATCCGGGTCCCTCTGAAGTACGGAAACCTGAACTCCACCTATGTCACTCCATATGGACCGAACATACCACCAGCCTTGCGCAGCAGCAGGTCCCTGAACCGAACCCCAGCTATGTGGCCAACTCTCCCAGCTATGCTGATCTCAGCCTCCTGACAATGGATCCCAAAAGCAGTTTCTCCCCAAGGGACACAAAAACAGGCAGAGGTATCCCCCCCTCCCCCACTCACCTCCCCCTTACCCCTCCCCACAACTATCCCTCAATCCTTCAGATCTCTTGCCAGAGACCAAGGAGGTGGAGTCCCTCTCTCTTAACAGATGGGTTTCTGTCCACACACATTTCATTTGCAACAACACAGGCTCACAGTTTCGACTCATCCTCACTTTTCTTTAAGCCACTGTTTTTTCCTAAACCACTAACAGTCCCTATTGATCCCTAAAGCACACGGAGCCTGGTGGGCTGGAGAAAGAAAATAGCTTTAGGAAGAGTGACGATGCTGGCCGGGCAGTTCCTAGGAGCAGCACAGCCTTTAGTTAGTAGTCACCCTCTCACCTTAGTCATTGCCTCATGGGTATGCCCGGAGCAAGGAGCAGCAGCTGACCATAGTCACACATGTGTACATAGGCACATGCGTATGCATGCACACGCATGTACACATGAATCATAGGATTAGTAGAGACATAGAAAGGACAGGATCCTACCAAAGAGGCCATGGGGCTCCGACTGGCGCCGCTGTGTGCTTCGGTTTTGGTCCTTGGGTTTCTTGCTGCCCCTCAGACTTCCAAAGCGCTTCATGAGTCACTGCGGCCACAGAAGCGGTAACAGGTGAGCATAGCAGGACGTGAAGAACCCGCCTGAGCCTCAGCTGGGGAAGGGGCTCACCAGAAGGGGAGCATCAGCTGGCAGGTGCGGGATACCTGGGAGCCACAGCTTACCGCTGTGAGAGGCAGTCAAGCTCAGACACAGCCTGTGGGCCAGCCGAGTGTCCTCACCAGAGTCTCTGGGGTTAGTATAAGATGAGGGTTGCACCTCAGGACCAGCCTTGCAGCCACAGGTAATCACTGCAGTTTCCACTCAGGTCCCTCAGACTCCCAAGAAGAGCCGTCCTGACAGGCAGCACCTCTCCTCTCCCGGCAGTGTCAGTCTTGCCTGTCCTTAAGTAGGCAAGAAGCCACCGCAGGCATGAACAGAACGTTGCAGGGGATCTGTTTGTGTAGTTAAGGTCACCGGCTCACTGACAAGCTCCGGGTTATTTATTCTCTTTAAACTTAAAGCAGGAGGGGAGCCCAAGTCGGCAGAGCCGGCACTAGCCTGCTAGTCATGTGCAGATCTGCGTGATGTCTCTTTAAGAAGACTGTAAAAGGAAACCACCCTGTACAGACAATTCTTGGCACCAATTGGCCAGAGCGCATTCCCATTATGACATGACATCACACAACTATTTTGATGCATGTGCTTGTGGGTTCTGAGAGCTAGAAGGCTCCAGAGGCTGTCCCGAGGAGAGGCCCCGAGAGCTAGACGCTGCTGAAGCCTTCTCCGGCCCTCGCTCCGCTAGGGAACACAGAGAGATCTCCTTCAAGGAGACACAGGGCTGCCCTAGGACTCAGCAGAAGGCCTCAGACAAGCAGGGAGCCCGACTCAGCCAAGAATTCACAGCAGAACTCAGAATTTGGAGGGGATCTCACTCAACTCCTCCTATTGCAGATGTGGAGATTGAGGTTCAGGATGGGGCTGTGACTCACCCAAGCTCCTGAAGGCATGACGCCTTTAGTTCATACGTGTGTTGTAAGTAAGAAAGAGGGTCAAATGCCAGAGAGGGGAACAAACATGTTTTGTTTTTTTCTGATAGCTTTTACTGTGGAAAAGTTACTTGCTCTGTCACTAGGTAGCCTTGTGGTCCTGAGGAAGTCCCTTCTCATCTGTGGGACCCAGTTTTTTACCTTCGTTAGCCAGGATGAGACCAGGCTGACAGGACTTCAACTCTTAACAGTCTGGGGTAGAGAGACGGCTCAGTGGTTCAGAGCACGCACTTTGTACTGTTCTGTCAGAGATTCTGAGTTCAGTTCCCGGCACATGCCATGGCAGGTGGATTACAGCCACCGATTAACCTTCCAGCTCCAGGGGAATCAGATGCCCACTTCTGGCCTTCATAGGTGCTTGCACTCACAGGCACAAACCCACACTCAGGCACATGTAAATATAATTAAAAAACAAAACAAACAAAGAAACAAAAAACAAGTTCCAGTAATGTGAACTAATGGCAGTGCTATCTGTGTGGCTTCTCCCCCAATTAATCAGTTACCTGAGGGTTTAGCTAACTGGCCCCCTGCGGAAGATGATTAGCTTGGGTCTTCTCAGCTCCCTGTTTAGATGGTCTCACCTTCAAAAAACTGTGCGGAGAGTATAGAGGGGGACAGGGGTGGGGGGCACCCAACCTGCGAGGAGGACCTACAGCCACAGAAGCCATGGCACGTTCAAATCACTCTCTCTGGCAGAGGTCAGCTCACTGTGCAGCCCCGTGAGGAAACGATGGATCCCTAACCAGAGCAACAGGCTGTAGAAGAAGCTTGAGGGAGCTTGTTAAGAGGGCCTCTTCCGAGATGAGGGAGGCCCAGGATGCCACATAGGAGGGGTGTTAAGGTTTGAATGTGGGCAGTCCCTCACAGGCTCCTGACTGAGGTCCCTCACTCAGTCTCTGGCCAGCAGAAGTGTTGGGGGAAGGCTACAGGACCTTTGAGTTTTGGAGTCTAGCTGGTGGAGTAAGTGGCTGGGGCCGAGCCTTTGTTCTGGTTCTGACCTGCTTTGTGGCTGCCCCATGTCATGTGGGCAAAGTGCTGCCTCACATCCCCACTGGATGCTTTCCCCACCACGGTGAACTGAAATCCCTTAGAAACTAGGGGCCCAAATAAAGACTTCCTCCCCACAGTAGCCTGTCAGGTGTTTAGTCACAGCCAGTAGAAGAGCCTCTCTCACCAGCTAGCCCTGACTATAGGAACATTAGTGTTGCACTGGATGCTGAGGCTGGTGAATCACTGTAAGGCCTGAGCCAGTCCTAGGACACTGCGGGGGTTGTCCCCACTTTCCCACATGAGCCCCTTGTTCCAGTCATGATTGGCTGGTTTCCATTCTTGAGGTATGCTTTAGATTTTTCAAAGCTGCAGGCATGGCTGGTTCAGTACTTTGCTATAAGAAGGCAGTCTCTCAATGGCTAGGTGTCAGTATACTAGCGGGGTGTCTCCTTGGTCACAGGATAGTGACCTAAACTCGCTGTGATTAAATCTGCAAAGAATGAAGTGGGGGAGATTCTGGAATTTCACATTTAGGTTCTTAAATTTTTTAATAAACTCTGCTTAAAACAAAGTTAAACTTTTCTCAGTTTAAAAATAGTGACCCAGACATGGTGGTATAAACCTTTAACTCAGACAGGAGGATCATGAGTTCCTGGCCAGCCCTCCAAACAAAAATGCAAAAAAGAGACAAATAATAACCTAGTAAAGAAAATAAGTAGCAAATGCAAAGATCTGTCTGGCAGAACCGCTGAACAACATGAGGAGGAGCCATGCTTGAATAAAAGATTATGTGAAAAACGTTGAAATATTTTTTAACGTGTGTGTGCATGCATGCACAAGAGGGCAAGTGTGTGTGTGTGTGTGTGTGTAGGCAAGAGGTTGATGTTGGCTGCCTTCCTCTAGTTTTTAAGACAGAGTCTCTCACTGAACCTGGAGTAGGGAATTTGCTAGAGTAGGGGACCGCCAGTGAGCCCCCAGGATCCCTCTATTCCTCCTCAGTATGAGGACTCTGGGTCCAGCTTTTGATGTGGGTTCTGGGGATCCAAACTGAAGTCCTTGTGCCTGTGGGATGGCACTTCCCTGACTGAGCCATCTCCCCAGCCAACAACGTAAATCCTCTCACACTAGAAAATAAGCAGAGTATGTGGAAAGTAAGGTCTCAGGGCTTAGTGACTAAGCAGATGAGTGTCAGTTCATAAGGAAAATAAACAGCCGATGAAGGCAGACATGACGGATACTCAACAAGTGGTCATTAAACTGGGGGAATGATCTGGGCAGCTGCTGATTGAGGGGATTTGGGTGCTGTAAACCACTCAAAGACACCCCTGTTCTCCAAGAACGGTATTTTCATTATCAAAAGAATAACTACCATTTACCAAGTCTCTGGCAAGCCAGACAAGGTGCTGGGCAATGTAACAGTTGTCATTTCTTTGCGTCCCTGTGAAGACTGAAGGGCAGGCATCAATAGTGTGCCACTGCTGAGAGAGAGAGGAACAGCTTGGTAGGGTTACACGGCTGACAAACTGGGGCAGGGAGCACAGACTTGAACCTCCACTCCCAACCATCCCGCCTGCATGCACACGAAACAACATCAGGGCCCAAGGTCAAAGCCCTCTCTGGCTCCTCCAGGCCTTGTCTCAGTGAGTTTCTTGGAAGACAGAGAACAGGCAAGAGTTTACATTCTTCATGTTCACCTTTGACCTTCAGGCTGTAAAGTTTAAAGGCAAAAGAGTCAGCCCTGAGAGCTTTGATTTGCACCCATGTGGACCTTACAGGCCTGAACATCCCCATGGGAGGGTTACCGACCTGCTTGCAGGTGAACCCTGTGTCTGAAGTGCCAAGAAGTGCTCACAACTTTGCTCTGAATTTACCCCACAAGGGCATTTGGGGTCTTTGTTGGGGATTCTAAGAATGTGACCAATTAGGTGAGGGGGATAAAAAGAATTCCATGTCCTTCTGGGTCACTGGCTGCTCCCGAGGGAGGGGCGTGGGGAGACGAGGAGGACTCGGCTCGGTTCAGCCGCAGGTGTTTCTGCCTGGCATGGATGTCTACAAGAATGCAGTTGGGGGAGAGGAAAGCTTTGAAAAGAAAGATGGAAGAGCTCCAGGATGACACTGTACTTTAAAGTGGCTCCGGGTCTTTACAGCTCATGCCTTAAAAAGCAGAGTCCTGAATGCCACAAACCGGGAACAAGAGCGAGGCTGGGGACAGCAGATGTTCTCACAGGACAGCATTCTCATGCCACTCCTATAAGATGTGGAGAGACGTGTAAAGCGAGGTGATTTACATCATATTTCTTTTTTCTCCTTTTCGTGTGTGTGTGTGTGTGTGTGTGTGTGTGCATGTATGTTAGTATATTTTGCATACTTGTGGGTGCATGTGTGTCAAGGCATGTGCTTGTGTGTATAGATGTAAAAACCTCAGGGTGGTGTTGGCAAGCATACTCAATAGCATTCCCACCTCCTACACTGAGGCTGATCGCTCAGTCACACCTGGGGCTCATCGATAGGGCTCTATGGCCAGCTTGCTGAGGGGCCCCGCCTCTGCCTTCTGGGGCTAGAGTTCCAGGTGGCCCCCACCACCCATCATTTACATGGGCTTTGGGGATCCCAACCCCAGTCTTCATGCTAGCACACCAAGTCCTTAACCACGGGGTCACCTTCCCAGCCCATGGCTGTAGGGGTTGTTTTATTTTTGGTTTCTTCGGAACAGAGTTTTTCTTGTAACCCTGGCTGTCCTGGACTTGCTTTGTAGACCCGGATGGCCTTGAACTCACAGAGATGGCCTGCCTCTGCCTCCCGCATGCTGGAATTAAAAGCGTGCACTATCATGCCTGGCCAAACTATCTTTTTTCTTTTTTTCTTTTTGTTTTTCAAGACAGGGTTTCTCTGTCCTGGACTCCCTTTGTAGTCCAGACTGGTCTTGAACTCACAGAGATCCACCTGCCTCCCTGAGTGCTAGGATTAAAGGCATGCACCACCTCACCTGGCTAAATTAACACATTTTAAATTAAAATAGAATTACAGCACTGTCCTCCCTCCCTTTTCTCCCAGGCATCCTCCCCTTCAACCCTTCCCTTGCCCCCCTCCTCTCAAGTTGATAGTCTCTTTATTGTTCCTACACATAATGTATATACACAAACAGGTAAATCCAACCTGCTGGGTCTTGGTTTCAGGTCTGGCCACTTTGTACTGTCCCTGAGAGAGGCTAATTCTCCTCCTCCCAGTGTCATTAGTGGCGTGAAGTTCTTTGCCTAGGAGTGGGACCCCATGAAAATGCCTACCTTCCTCGTTAGCACGCCTTTTGGTATGGCCACTGTTCCTGTTTTGTTTATGCAACATTTCTAGGAGACTGCTTCACAGCAGACTTCCTCAATTTCTGGTTCTTACAATTTTCCGCCCCCTCCTCCTGAGCCCCACATCGTACTCCATAGACACTTGCTAGCAATGCTCGTTGCTACCTAGTCACAATAGCCAGGAAATGAAACGTCTTTCAACCGATGACTGGATAATGGAAAGCTGGTACACGTACACAATAGAATACTATTCGGCCATAAGGGAAAACGAAACATGATATTTACAGGTAAATGGATGGACCTAGAAAATGCATGCACGCACGCACACACACACACACACACACACACACACACACACACGCATGCACTCGTGCACATGAGCACACAGTTCTTAGCTCCAAATTTTCAGTATAAATGTAGCTCTCACCTCATTAAAGAAATTTCTCTTTATAAGAATAGAGACCATGCCAGAAGAGCATCAGAACCAGCACTACTGGAGGAGACCTGGCCGGTGGCTCAGCAGCAGTGAAGTGACCCAGGGAAGCAGGCAGAGTGTCCTGGGAATAGCATGGCCTGTCCCTGGGGAATGCATAGGCTGACTGTCTTGGAGCTCAGGGAAGGACTGTGACAGCTCTGTGACCTTTGCAGTCACGCACTGCACTGCAGTGGGCCACAGGATATTCACAGGCTTAGTTCTTAACCCCAATGTGCAGATCTTATAGGTGGGGTGGATGCCACCAGGTCTACTGCAGCAAAAACAGTTAAAAGCCAGGCTCTTCAATAGATGGGAGTGCTGAGGCAGGAGAGGTCATAGTCGCTATAGACAGGCAGAAGTGGGGGTGCTCAGCATTGCATATCAGTGTATTTAGGAGGAGTGCTCTCATGCTGGGGGACAGCACATACTGCAGACCACACCTCTGTATTGTGGGCAGTGAGCCACTGTTACAGTGCTGAGAGCCGTCTGGTGACCCTGTAACCTGTTTCACCCTTGGAGGGTCCCCGAAGGTGACTGACTCTGCTCCCACACATTGGAGGCTTGCTAAGAATTAGAGACACCTGCTGTCCAGTAAGCTGGGTGTGCCTTAGCCTACCCAGCCAGAGTCTACCCACAACTGGGTCAATTGTTCTTGGGGTCGCTATGGATACCAGAGTGGCTATCCCATTCCACTTATATCCTAAAAAACATCATCCACACGTGACTGTGTAGATGCCACTCTGAGAGCTTTAGCCTCATCAGGCCACGTGGTTAGGGACAGTTTCTTCCTCTTACTACTGGAAGTCCGTGGAATGCCCAGAGACGGTCCTTGGATTAAAATTATATTTCAGAAAAGTCCTGAAACCTTCAGCACCACTGAAGCAACTACTCCAGACACCGTGACAGATTTCACTAACACTGTCATAGGGACGTGGAGAGGAGAGCAGCAGCTTAGACTTGGGGTGCATCATCTCATATGACCACATAGCCCACTCATGAGAAGGGCATCTCTTGTGTTAGAGCTGCTGAGGCCTGGGGACCACATGCCCCACTACCCAGAGGTCACAATGCACATGTCCTGTGTGGACAGACTTCCCCAAAGCACTTTCCTGTGTTTTCACCATAGGAGGACGAGGTCAGCTGCTACTGTTGAATTAGGGATATCCAGGGACACAGGTTCATCAGAGCTTCCAGGACTCTGAAGTGGCCTAGGAGAGAGAGGGAATCCTTGATCTGCTCCACAGTCCAGGTGAAGTTAGGAGCCAGCAGCTGTTTCTCTGTGGCAAGGACGTAGGAAAAGCAACTGAGGACACACCAACAAAAATCCCACTCTCAACCCTTCAAGGGGTGTGACCCTCACAGGGTCTGAAAAGCACCCAGGTTTCTGAGAGTCTGCTGCCAATCAAAACCTTGGGGTGTGAGGTACAGCTTCCCTTGGAGCAGGGAGCAGTGTGTACACGGGCCAGAGCACTCCTGCAGCTTGCAAAATAGTGTGTCATATTTCACGGAGAGTTCTAAAGGTCGAGTTGCGCGCTTGGTTCTTAGTGAGCTTGCCCTTGGGGGGGGCCTCCCCTACTCCTTCGTTAGGGGCTGTGTTTGAGTCACACCTCTGATGCATGGCCGGCCCCACCTGACTCAAGCCACCATGTGGCTGCGAGTCACCCCAGAACACTCAGGGTCACACCTAGCCTCGTGGCGCCTAGGGGAACTGGAGTTGGGAGAATGTGAGTGACAAGAGAGTGTTTATTTTGGCAAAGATCAAGCACCTCGGTTCACCCGGCTCAGCTCACGCCAATGACATCTAAGCCCACTGAGATTTGATAGTGGCCACAGAGGATCTGACTGTTAAAAGCACAGAGAAATGCTGAGGGCTTGCTGTGCAAGCATGAGAGCCTGGGCTAGGATCCCCAGAGGCCACACACAAAGCCAGAGGTGGTTGTGCATGCCTGTACTCACAGCACGGAAGAGAGCAGAGACAGGAGGATTGCTGGGACTTGGGACTTTCTGGTTACCAGTGTAGCTGAACCCACACTGAGCCCCAGCCTAGTTCATTGAGATATTCTGTCTCAAGGGAATAAAGCAGACAGACGTACAGGAAGACAGCTGATACTGACCTCTGCACATATTCCTGTGGGGCGTATAGAGAAGTGAAAACCTACAGCAAGAATTATTTCCAACTAAAATGTGTAAAACCTGAAGCTCTCTGAGAGTCTTGAAGGGGCATCATGTGCCCATGCAAGGCTCTCAGGGTCCTTTTTCAGTCCTTTCTTGGGGTCCTTGTATTCTCGAGTTGGCAGGTACCCACTTATCAAGATCTCTGTAAAAGCATATCAGGCCCAAGGCTCCAAAGGTCCCAAAGACAAGAGGGAAGGACAGAGATCAGCTGTGTTTGGCCCAGAGGACAGATCCTGGGTGTAGAGGGCCCTGGAGCAGTGTATCTAGGGGCCAGACAGCATACATTCTGATTAAAGCAACAACATACAATAGGAATGCACCCCAGCTGTGGATGAGTGAATAAGGTTTATAAGTTCCCAGGCTAGGCCAAAAGCCAGCATCTGGCTGGCCCAAGCTCACCTTCCAGGCACCTGGGCAGGGATGCTGCTTTCTGGGACCCCAACTACTTCTGCACATATTCATCTAGAAATTTAACATGAGGTCTACACTGACGTCTGCTTTGACTGGTTTCTTCTCAAAGTGAAATAAGTGATAAAAAGAGACTGACAGGAAGGTTCAGGTCAGGTGTAACCCCTGAGAGAAACCTGAGTCCAGTACAGGCCTGCAATCTTGAGGGACTTACATGGTTTTTCAACCACTTTTCCTATAACACAGCAGGCTCAGCCCATTCAGAGGTCAGAAACATCCCATAAGTTGATGCCGATGGCAGCTGCTGTTCCCACTGCCTGTGCCCTCATCTTTGCTGGTGTCCCCTGCCCCTCCATCTCTACTTTAGTGTCATATTCTGAGACTAGCTGTAGTCACTGGTACCTGTCTCTTACTCCTCTCCCCTTCCTTCATCCCAGCCACTTTGAATGCCTACCTGGAGCAAGCAAGGGGCAACACATTAAGGGAGCTCTGGTCACTGTCAAAACCAAACTTCTTGTGCGTCAAAGGATTTCACCAAGAAAGCAGTGATGATGCTGAGGAGATAATATTTGTAAGACATCTGCAAAGTGTTCACCATTCAGAATTCCTACAGACTAGTAAGAAAAGACAGAACAGGCAGGAGGGGCTGGAGGTGGCTCAGAGGTAAAGAGCGCTAGCTGCTCTTTCAGGAGACCTGGCTTCAGCTGCCAGCACACTCTCATCAGGTGGCTCACAACTGTCCATAACTCTGGCCTTTGCAGGCACTTGCATGCATGTGGTGCAAATAACCTGTGCGTCCCTCCCCTCAATGAATCTTGAATCTTTTTTTAAAAAGGGAAAGAAGCTTCATCAGATATTTCCCCCAAAGAAGAGCAACAGGGTCACACACATGCTTGAGAAGCTAGCTGTTCATGGGAACCACGAATCCGAACCACAAATGTGAAGAATTTCTACTGACAAAGAGAATGGGGAAAACAGAATCTTAATACGTTGCTCCTGGTAATTTAAAATGCCACATCTCTCATGGAAACAGTTCAGACATTGCTCAGTAAGTTAAACGTGGGATTTCTGTATGTCCTGCTTGGAGCTATCTACCCAAAAGAACTGAAGACAGATATTAAAACAGCCTGCACACAAATGTTCACAGCAGTGCTACTCACAACATCCAAAAGGGGGAAACAACCTGATCATCCATCAATAGATGAGTGGGTAAACCAAATGTGGTATATCTATGCAACGGAATATTATTCAACCATGAAAAGCATGATGCCATGGTAAATGGTACAATGTACAATTTCCCAACAAAATGTGGAGAGAGAGGAGCCAGTCACATTAACTCCATAAACTCCAGAATAAGCAAAGCCACAGAGACAAAATGTAGATTGATCTCGCCAGGTCCTGGGGATGGGAAGGGAGGGGAACAGGGATGAGGTTCTGTTTGGAGTGACAGTCTGGATTCTAATGTTCTCTAGGGGTTGGTGTGCTGCTGGCTTGGTGCCCCGTGTGAGAAAGCCAGCACTTCTTTGCCTCCACGGCCACATGCACAGTACGTCCTCTCTGGATAATGCCTGGGCCTTCCTCAACAAGCTCAACAATCCCTATGTAAGTCACCACAGGCCTGAAGCAGCCACGGACAGGCTCCTCTGCAACAATTAACCAAAAGAAGCCTTTTCTCCTTAGATACCCACATCAGGTGCTTTGTCACAGAGACAGCTGACATGCTGATGAAATAGCCTCAGACCAGAGAGGTCACTGTATAATGTTGGGAATGCGCTTAATGTACTGTATGTTTCAAAACTGCACAGGCACAGTGTCATACAATATGTGCATTTAACCACAAAAATAAATCAAACCCACAAAGTCTGAGTGAAAATAACTACAGGCTCTTCTATACTTGTATTTCTTTTTTTTTTTTCCTGTGTTTGTTTTGAGACAAGGTTTCTCTGTGGCTGTCCTGATACTTGCTCTGTAGACCAGGCTGCTCTTGAACTCACGGAGATCTGTGTGCCTCTGCTTCCAGGGTGCTAGGATTAAAGGCATGCACTACCATGCCCAGCTAGTATCTGTATTCCTAATAGTGGTAAGTATGCTTGTGCTACTGCAGGGAAGCCCTCACATATTCTGATATGATCGCTTTGGCTACCTTATTTCAATGGTACATTTTTCTTTTTTTCTTTTTAGATCTGTTTATTATGTATACAGTGCTCTGCCTGCATGTCCGCCTACAGGCCAGAAGAGGGCATCAGATCACATTATAGATGGTTGTGAGCCACCATGTGGTTGCTAGGACTTGAATCAGGACTTCTGGAAGAGCAGTCAGTGCTCTTAACCTCCGAGACATCTCTCCAGCTCAGTGGTATATTTTTCACAGCTATATAGTATTCTGCTGTGTAGCTGGGCTGTCTTTACTCAGTTACTCCCCCATTCACAAGGATTAGATTGTCTGCAATTGGTCTGTGACAGGCCCTAGAAGCAATGGAACCCCAGTGGCAGGGAGCATTCCCAAGGCCACTGTCTCCTTCCTTCCTTCCTCCCTTCCTCCCTCCCTCCCTTCCTTCTTTCCTTCCTTTGTTTCTTTCTTTCCACTTGCCTCTGCCTCCCAAGCGCTGGGATTAAAGATGTGCGTCACCATGCCCAGCTCCCAGCATTTTATTTCTAAGTGCTGTTTGCCACTATCAGTAATGAAATGGTGGACACTTTTGTGCCACTCAACAGTAATGAGATGGTAAAAACATTACCTGGAGAAGGGGCCCACTCCAGAGCTGGCATGGGAAAATGTACTGTAAGCCAGAAAGCCAGGCAGTGATTATAACAATGTAGAGACCGTCAAAAGACCCAGGCCTACTTGAGGCTCAGACAATGTGAGCGTCAGAATATGGCAATGGAAAAATTTAACTCATTAACTAAAAAACAAATCCACGAGTCCAGACGCGCACACACACACACACACACACACACACACACACACACACACACTCATACATATGTACACATACATCTACAGGCACACATGTAAACACAAACACATATACATATGCATGCATGTGCATATACACATATACCCACATGTTTGTATATACATGGGCACACCATACAAATGTACACATGACACACACATCCATCCATGCATACATATTATATATCATGTTATATATATATATATGCACACATATATTCATATGCATATGCACACATACATGCATGCACATATACATATACAGTAATGGTGGTAGACCTTTTCCTGAAAAAGACTCCCCTTCCAAGCAGCTAATACAGAATTAAGTGACGAATTAGGACATGACTCTTTGGCGCCCATCACAGCCATAATTCAGGCAAGATTCATTGATTGCTGCTAAAAGTAGCAAGGGAAAGTTAGATAGGAAAGAGGCTGTTTACACACTATTCTTTTTTTTTTTAAATTTTTTTTCTCCTTTATTAATTTATTCTTGTTACATCTCAATGGTTATCCCATCCCTTGTATCCTCCCATTCTTCCCTCCCTCCCAATTTTTACACACTATTCTAAGTACCCCGCCCTAGAGCACTGCGGATCAGGAAGGGAAATGAACACTTTATTAAAGTGGAAAGCCTCCCTGTGCGGAGAGGCCCCGGCTCATCACCAGGGCTCCTATCTCCAGGAAGGTGCTGGAACAGTCACAGGCTCCTGCTGTGAGGCCTGGGCACAAGGAAGCAAGGCCTGTGGCTTGCCTGCCAACAGCTAACATGAGGAAGTGCTGGGCACACCCAGAGTGAGGGCAGCCACACAATAGCTGGCCCCTGGCCTGTACCCGCTGGGCAAATGCTGAGGTCATGGGAGATGAGAGACAGGCAGAAGAGCTGTGGGCAGCCGGGGCTTAGAAGACACAGGGTCGCAGACTAGGTCGTGTCTGGGCTACTTCCAAGAAAGATGTCATTAAGATACTTTGCTGAATGCAAACAAAGCCTGAAGTGCAGAAACCAACTTTGTTGACTTTAGTCTCCTGGACCTGAACGTCCCACTGTGGAGGGACCACCTTGTTTTCATAAAGCCCTCATGGGTTAGGGGCAGTGGTTCTCAACCACTAGGTCAAGACCCATTTGGAGGCTGTATATCAGATATCCTGTACATCAGATATTTGCCTTACAGCTCATAACAGTAGCAAGCTTATAGTTGGGGGTCACCACACATGAGGCTTTGCATTAGAGGCTCACAGCATGGGGGAGGGTGAGGACCACTGGGTTATAGATGTTGTGTCTGTAGTTTACTCTCAGTTGCTCTGAGTCTATACAGACAGGCACTCCAGGGCCAGACGGTGGGGTGAGGGGAGACGGACAGACAGACAATGCCGGAGCTAAGCAAACTTGGAGGGATGTCAGCTTTGGGAATTGGGGGAAGACCACAAGAGATCTCTTTGGACTGTTTAAAATGTTTTCATGTGTGTGAGGTGGGTGTGTGCACATGGGTGAGTTTGTGTGTGGGCTGCACCTGCATTCAGTTGCATGTATACCTGTGTGTGCATGTATGCAGAGGCCAGAAAGGGACTCAGGAGTCTTCCTCTACCACTCTCCACTCTATTATTATTATTATTATTATTATTATTATTATTATTATCATCATCATCATCATCATCATCATCATCATCATCATCATCAAGTTTGAAATTGTCAAAATGGGATGTTACTTCAAAAAAGGAACAGGAAGAGGCTAGGGACACAGCTCGTTAGAGCGTTCATCTATCTTCCATGAAGCCCCGGCCTCAACCCTTAGCACCACATACAGCGCCATCTAGAATCCAGCGCTGGGGAGATGGAGGTAAGAAGATCATTGGTCCAAGGCCATCCTCAGCCACGAAGTGAGTTGGAGGGCTATGGAAGAACCTTGCCTCAAAATGGGGAGGGCTTGAGCAACAGGGTGAGGACAGAGATGCCGTGCTTACTAGCAGCATCGTTTATTGTCCCCAGGGCAGCAGGAGTGTCTCTCAGGTAGGCCGCATAGTACTGGGAGACTCTTATGATTCATTTCTGCCACCCACAGCCTAGTTTGGGCTGGCTCCTTCCAGGGGACAGGTGCATAGTGGCCACCAGAGGGCGCCCTCCTAGACCTGCTCTAGGTGCCAGGCCACATAGCTGTGCCATGTGATGGCTGCACTTTTCAGGAAAGCAGGATGCCGCACATACTTTTCCTTTCTTTGTGGACAGGCCCGATGAGTCACATTTTTTTCAGAGGGCTGCAGAGCTGCCAGCTGCCGGTATCTGGAAAGCTCCAGCTGTAGCCAGTGAGCACAGGTCCCAGTAAGGTTGGCTGGCCAAGGCTGGGGGAGCTGTGGCCTCTAAGGATGGAGCGGTTCCTGGGGAACAGGCCAGCCCGGAGTAAATCTTGTTTTGTTGGACACTGAGCAAAACTCAAGCTAAGTCTGGATCCTGGCATCTTGAGGACACACTAAGACTGTTGGTCCCAGGCCCTGTAAACAGCGTGTGTGTATGTGTTTCCTGTTTACATGTCCCCCGTGTGTCAGCCTGCACACCTGCCCTTTTCCAGGTGGCACCTACAGCCTCCTCTCCTCACCCATGCAACCCCCACCTGTCTTTAAGGCCCCAGTCTGTCCTACTGCCCTTTCTTCCTGGGGCCACCCTGGCACTGGGCTATTGGAACAAAGAATTGAAGAGGATGCTTGGAGGATCTTTCTAGAAGCTAGGTGGAGCTCCATGTCATGAGGGCTGCAGGAGGAGAGGCCTGGCTCCCAGCTGGGTGTGGCAGGCCATGCCCTGTTCACGGCACCCTGGCTTCTTGGAAGAGCACCACATTCCTCCCAAAGATGTCTCCATCAGGGGAAGAGGCATGCTGGGGTCCCCTCCCTGTCACCCTTCCCCCCGCCCCCCACACACACTAGGAGCTTCCTTGTCACAAGTTCTTTCTCTGGCAATACTTCAGGAAGGTGAGAGATGACCATTCTGTATGCCCAGTGTGAGAACCAATGCCCAGGCACCACAGAGTCCTCTGAAAGCTAACTGCAAAAGACGTGTCATCAGAGACCCACAGTGATGCCCCTGCTGCACACCAAACACGTGACTACAGACAAAGAATGAAGCACGCTAGGTGGACATGAGACTCCTGTCAGCGAAGGCGCTAACACTCTCTGTTACCAATCTGCCTGCCACTACTGTACTAAAAGCGCTGGAAGTAACCTGGAAGATCTGTCACCAAGATCCAGGTTCTGTGACATGGCCCCATAGCCACTCAGTGTCCCCTACATACCATGCACATGTGCCCTCTCATCTGCTCCTTGCTCTTCTCTTTCCCAACGGCCACAGTCCCTGCAGAGATGCCTGGGCTCCTTTGCAGTGGGACCTTTAAAGGTCAGGCCTTGGGAAGTGTGTCTGGTACAGCCCCTGTGGCTTTTTCATTCCTCTTGGGCAGGCCACTGCTCAGGTTCCATCCTCCTTAAGTACGCTTTGACTGTTTTATATCGTCCCTCTTTTTAATCTCTCCCACCCGGGGAGGGAGGCCTTTGTTCCTAATCTCTAGGTCACCTCCCAAGGTCCTGTAGGTTTGTCAGCTTCCCTTCACCTCGCAGCCACATGACTAACCATCTAAGCCAGGCCTAAGCTCGTCTGTTTTCAGTACACAGAAGTTCCCATTTCCTGCAGGACCCTGTCTGACAGGGGGTGTGAAAGGTGTCCTTAGGAGAAGGTGCCAGAGGGTCAGCAAAGGGGTCTTCGGGGGGCGAGGGGGGGGGGGAACCAGCTAACTATGCTTCTAGACATCAGGGCTGGAGGACCGAACTTACTCCAGCTTAGACCCAGCCCTTCTGTCCCTGCTCTGGACTTGGGCACAATGGCCTGTTGATCCACACGGGCTGCCCCACTGCCCGGTGTTTGTTCTGCAGGGCAAGCTGGGGCAGGGCCCCTCAGCCTCGGGGAAGCCCCTGGCATGTAAATTGTAGACTTGGAGACTCCAAATTGAGGCCTAGAGAGCTGGAGTTCATTCTTCCCCACACAGCACAAAACCTGCAGCGTTTTATGGGAAAACAGACTTTTATTTGAAAAATAAACTCCCAGTTGCTGGGCTATAAAGGAAGGGCTGTCTGGGATCCAAGGTCTCAGCGGTGTGAAAGAGCCCCAAGTCTTACAAGTTAAATAAACTCTGCAAGCTCATTCAAATTTCAAAGGCCTTCATGGCACAGACTGGGATAAAGAGCCACACTCAGAACAAGGGGCTAATGCGTAGTCACCGGCTCAGGACGATAGGAACCCCAGTCTTCCTGGTGGAACTGGGACACTCTAACCATAAACAGAAAAAAATCTCCTTTGGAGGTTCGGAGTCCACATGACCTTGGTCAAGACTGAGCTAGTCTTGGAAATCTGAGCTTAAAAAGATACCTTCTCCATCTCTGGCCAGAATGCATGGCGTCAATCCCTCCGCCCTAGCCAGACTCGCCCCGCAGGCATTCCACACTCAGCTCAGCTTCTCTGACCATCTAGGGTGGTATTTTCCAGACTGCAATCACTCCCTCCATCCAGGTCATAAAATCAGCTCCGTGTATCTGATAAAGCATGCTAAAATAATAGAGACACAGAAGACAATCCAGGCGGAATCCTGTGTCGTGAGAAGGGCACTATGCACAAATGACAACATCAAATGGTGTGCGTGTCTGTGTGTGTCTGTGTGTGTGTGTATGTGTGTGTGTAAAGAGAGAGAGAGAGAGAGAGAGAGAGAGAGAGAGAGAGAGAGAGAGAGAGAGAGAGAAACACACAGGTGTGTGGCTGTGTTTTTGGAAGCCAACATCTCAGCTGTCCTTCAGGTACCGTCCACTTTGCTTTTTGAGACAGTCTCTGACTGAACCTGGATCTCACTAATTAGGTTAGGCTGGCTGGCCAGGGGGCCCTAGGAGTCCTCCTGTCTCGCCTTCCCAGCACTGGACTTGCCCCCTTACTCACCTAGCCTTTTTACATTGTTTCTAAGGCTTGAACTCAGGGTCTCATGCGCTCACCACTGGGCCACCTCCCGCCCACCCTCCCATGTGTCTCTTACTGCAGCCAGCAGTCAGGAGAAGTTTGTGTGCTGCAGGGAGGCTGGCGCCTTCATTTGCATGCGCAGGGCTCTGATTTTCTACTGTAACAGTTCGGCTGACATGCTGGGGCTGCTTGAGCCAAGCATAGTCAGGCAAAGATTTCTAGATGAATCAGGCCTGAAAAGATGTCTCCAGGGACGTGGGAGCCCATTGGGTTGATCGGGTCCGATCAGTGCTTCTCACATGGTCCTGGGTCCTCACTCCCATCTCTACCCTGACCGCTCTGAGCAGTAGCCGCTCAAACTCCTGCAAAGGGCAGGCCATCCCTCTGCAGCACCGATGGCTTCCTTAATCAGTCTTTAAAAGAGCCCTGGGCTCCTCCGCGACGCCCCACCTCTTCTGGCATCACCTGCAGCAAGCTGTCGTCATCCTCAGGTCTGGCCACACTGGCCTGCTCTCCGAGGACTCAAAGGACAGGAAGAAATGTACCGCATGCCCATGCCAGGCATCTCAGCTTCACGTTGTCTGAGCTCTCCCTGCCTCCATTCCCTCCCGGACCAAACGTCTTCCCATCAGAGAGGCTGCCGCTGACTTGACTTTCCTACATGTAGCAGCACCCTGCATCCCTCTTGATTTTTTTTCCACCCGACACAGCATGCTGATGATGGCTAGGGAACATAGGCCCCCAGGAGGGCAGGGAGAAGCGTGTTTGCTGTGGCCTTCCCAGTGCCTAGCACTTAGTAGGGCCTTGTGAGGCGTGAGCTGAATATCAGAAGGGTGCGTCTTCTTCGTAGCCTCCTCATTATACCGGGACAAGACACAGGGAAAGGAAGCAGGGCTGGTTTTTGCTTCTTTCCTCTGTACTGGAAGGACCACAGCGGCTCCTGCCAGGGCTCAGCACGTGAGGCTGTAGCACCCCCTGGTGGCCACAACACCACAGAGCCAGGAAAACCTAAGTGAAGACTCACAGGGCTTGAAGGCAGCGGGCCAGGCCCTGGACGATGGGACCCCAACCTTGGTCCCATACTACACCTCCCACACAGTGCGAGTGGGAGCAGAATTAAGAAGCAGTTCAGAAGACAAAGGTGTAAAGGAGACCAATACGAAGGGCATTTCTCCTCGAGCGTGGGAGGGACTCAGATGGTGTGGTGGCTGACCCAAGTGACTAAACGTAGCATAAGACATCTCACAGAGGCTCTCAGTGCATTTCAGAGGACGTGAAAACCTACTGAAGACGAGCTTTTTAGGACTGGGTAGACAACCAACTTGGTGAAGTGCTTGCTGTGCACATATGAGAACCTCAGTTTGATATACACAACATGCTTAAAAAAACCCTCATCTGTGGTGGCGTGCACTGCCATCTCAGCACAGGCGGGAGGAGACAGGTTAGCCCACTTATGAGCTCCAGGCCAATGGAGAGGCCCATCTCAAAAAAAAAGATGGTCAGCAACTGAAAAATGACACCTGAGGTTGACCTCTGGCCTCCACAAGTACGTACACACACAGACACACACAGAGAAACATACGTAGGTCACACACTCATGTCACTCACACACACACCACACCCCTCCACATACAGGCATAATGCATATATACGCAGACACACATATACACACACATCACACAGACACACATGTCACATAACACCACACACAGATATTCATGTATACATAGACACACACATATACACACGTCACAGAGATACATACACATGCACACACACATGTTAATGCTTATTTTGTTTTGTTTCAGTTTGGTTTGGTTTTTGGTTTTTCGAGACAGGGTTTCTCTGTGTAGCCTTGGCTGCCCTGGACTCTCTTTGTAGACCAGGTTGTCCTAGAATTCACAGCAAGCCGCCTGTCTCTGCCTCCTGGGAGCTGGGATTACAGGCATGCACCACGGTGCCTAGCACATGTGAAGTTTTAAAAAGATAAAGTTAGGTGGGATGGGAGGTACAGAAGCTAGAAGTGACTTATGACAAGACTTTGGCCTAATGTCTTCCCCGCCAGAAGTCAGCTTGAGGAGTTTGCCTGGCTAGTCCGTCCACTAAGGGAGACTTTGCCCAGCTGGCAACTGATGCGCTTCCTAAGGTGTTCATGGACTGTCTTTAGCATGTCCCAAGCCTCCTGACCTCTGACTGGCTGCTTCTCGGGCCCCAGGCAGTGTCCTTGTCAGAGAGAGTCAGCCCCCACCTCATGACCTGTCTGTCACACTGCTTTGTTTTCCTCTGATGGGGACTTAAAGTTTGTGCTCCTATGCTTCAGTCCACCTGGGGCAAGAGAGGAGACTGCATCCTAATGCTTCATGGTGTGAATACAGAAACACATAACGTCAAGGGGTCTAAGCAGTCAGGAAGCTTTTTATAAAAATAATGGCATCAGCAGGCAGGCTAGCTTTGTGACAGAGACCAGGAGGATCACGCCCACTTTCTGCTCAGCCTACGTTCTATGTTGGTCTCTGTCCCTCACTCTGGAAACCATGTCTACCACTGAGTGGTGGGACCAGGATGCCCTCAAGCCTTCGCTGGGAGGAGGCATCATCTACTCCTTGAACGGCAGCCAGCTTCTGCCTTCACTGTGAAGCAGGTTCTTGGCGCGTGGAAGAGACACTGCAACTGGATAAGGCCAGCTCTGCCCAGTGCCACCTTGGTGCCTTAATAAAGCCAAGAAAAGAGGTAGAGAGAGTACAACTGTCCACCAGAGTCTGTCACCACCTGTGCTAAGGGACACCCCGCACACACTGGTAGAAGTGATGGACTTTGGGTAAGAAACAGCCTAGGATGTGTGTTGAGAAGGCAAGAGGAGTGTTTTTCTGCGGCCAGTGGCCCAGCGGCTGTGGTGTGTCATGCAAGAAGCAGGCTTAGCGGCTTGACAGTAGCGATGTGTCTGCACTACAGTGCGGCACACTCAGGAAAGGCTGCGCACAGGGAAGGCCATGTGCAGCCCTTCAGGGCCCCATAAAGGAGACACTACCAAGGACACAGAGTTACTTAAATCAGGTCAGCAGTTTGAAGGCCAGGACAAGCAGTTCACTGATTCCCAAGAGCAAATTCCATGGGCTGTGGGAGAGAGGCCGACTTTGCTGGGCACATGCTTATCTGGGGCCAATTAGTTTACACGCACCAACAGCCACCACCAAGCTTTGTTCGATGGGTTAATCTTTTGTCAACTTGACTGGGCTTAGCAATACGTAGGAGATAAAGTGGCACACCCTGGGTATCTGTGAACTGGTTTCCAGAGAGGATTAACTGGGGACGGGGGTGGGGGGGGGGTGGGGGGGGGTGGGGTGGGGGGTGGGGTGGGGTGGGGTGGGGTGGGAGTGGCAGTGGGAGGTACTGTCCCATGTGATAAGTCTCTGGCAAAAGTAATGGATGTACTTTGTGACCGGAAGCAAGTCGGTTGCCTTTTGTGCCGCGTGCCAACAGCCACCTTGCGGGGCTAATGAGGCTTAGAATGAGCTGCGAGCCTGCTGGGAGCCTGGGCTACTGGGAGATGCGAGAACATGGTTGCAGTGTTAAGGCCTGTCCCCTGTGCGTACAAAACAGGCAATTCTCTAAACAGCCCTGTGGCTGGCTGACTCCCGGAAGACTAGTGGCCTAGTTAGGCCTGTGAGGTCAAACAAGATATATCCCCCAAATTAACAGTATATAAACCAACAAAACATTCATACTTACAAACCAATGAAAAGTGTCTTCTTACTCAGTTGCTACCTGTTTGCCTCTTTTGTGCCCTGTGGGAAGCAAGCTCCACGACTCAGTGCTCAGTATCCAACCCCACCTGCTCTCTCATACCCCTGTCTCTCCCTGGCCCGCCTCCTGCCTGACAGGCGCTCCAGGCTCCAGGCCTCCACTCCAAGCTTCTTCTTTCCCTGTCTGTGAAGAGGGGGCCCACTCTTGAGCCTGAGGGCAGCGTTCCTCCTCCTCCTCAGCCTTCACAGAAAGTGAGGGAAACCCACACTGACTAATTCATGGGGTCCAGGGGCCTGGCAAGTACAGCCCTTTACTGCGCATAGTCACCACTTACAGACCCAGAGTGGCCTAGAGGAAGAACTGAAAACTGAGAGGCCTACAACAATGGAAACTCGTTCCCAGAGGCTAGAGGTCCTGGCATCCAAGAGTGGCCAGGGCATGCTTTCAGGGGATCCCACAGAGCAGCGCTCCCTTGTCCTCAGACCGCCATTGCGGCCATCACTGTGTTCACAGGCTCACAGCGGTGTCGTCCAAGTCCTGCCCCTGCACCTCAGGGCCTATCAGCCACACTGGACCAGGGGCCACCTTAGTGATGTCATCAGAACTGATGACATCGCAGTAATCCTATTTCCAAATAAGGCTGCATTCTGAGGCGCTGAGGGTTGGGATGCCAATAGATTACTTAGTGTTGGGAGCGGCACAAGTCAACTCTTAACAGTTGTTGTAATGATTAAATCAAATTGTATATCCAAACCCTTCCTCCTGGTAGGGCCTGAAGTGAACTTGGTTTGCCTAGGTCCCCACTGGCATTAGCCTTCTGACTTGATTTTTTGTCCTTTCCCTTGCAGTCCTGCACTATGTGGCTGCACGAGGTGATTCCTAATGGTGGTGGGGGACTCCGCTCACAGGACGGTACAGTCCTGCCAGGAGCCATTAAGCAGAAATTTCAGACCCACTTTCATCTCCTTTTTTGGCAGTACTGTGTTAAGTAGGAACACAACAGACCACCAAGAAAAGCAAGTGGCCCACACCAGCAGGTGATGCTGCTACTTAAGCTGGCCAGTAAGAGGGGAGGGCAGCGGGGGTAGAGGTTCGGCATCTGCCCTGCCAGCTTCACTTACAGTAATGGAAAGCACTTAGAAATTCTGCTGCTTCCTAGCAGTGGTGCATGGAGGTATGGGCGGGCTAGAGGAAGAAATGTCCGGAAGAAAGGACTTTCAGGGACAACAATGGTGGCTGGGAGCTCAGGACAGTGAAGGGCTGGGCATTGAGGCCAAAGCAAAAGTCACTCAGCAATCTGCACACGGGCACACGAGACACCTCTGTCTTACTTAAAAGGGACCGAAGGAGCTGGGGAAAATAGCCCAGTCAGCTTCCCACGCAGGCATGAGGACCTGAGCTCAAAGAAAGAAAAAAAGGCGGGCACAGTGGCTGGAATTCCAGCCGGGGAGACAGACAGGGGGATCCCTGAGACGCTTGCTGGCCAGCCAGCCTGGCCAAACTGGTCAGTTCCAGGATCAGTGAGAGACCCAGCCCCTCAGACACACCATACACCACACACACACACACACACACACACACACACACACACACACACACACACACACACACACACTGGGAGAGTGACTGAAGAAGATACTGGCCCACACACGCATACCCACTCACACACCCTCATGCACATGCATGCACACATGCAGTGTGTGGTCTGTGGGCCACACTGGAAAGGCAGCCTCAGGCAACCTGCTGCTTCCTGGCGCAATAATGGCCCCGACAGGGTGTCAAAGGATTCCAAGCTTCCAGTCAGCTGAGGCCGGCTTCTACCTAGAAAGCACCCTCCTGTTTGTTTGTCAGACCTGGCTAGAGAGCCTGCATTTCTCCAAACTGACACAAGAGCTCTGTGTGAAGGGCAGGGCACGTGGAAAAGGAAGCTCATGACCCGGAAGAGGAGGGTCCGAGGCTGAACACTTGGAGACCACCTGGCTGGGCTGATGGTGGATGGGGCTGATCCCTGACCTGTGCTCACCCCGGCTGCCACACAGAGTGGACCCCTGGGCCCTCCCAGACTCTTGTGCTGGGTTTACTTTCAGGAGAAGGATGGGTTCCTGGAGAAGACCCTCAGGTAAGGTGCGGTTCTGCTCTGTTAGCTGAGCCCCTCAGCCTTGCAGAAGAGTGGGAAGACCCTTCCCCAGGAGTCTTGAGATGACACTGTGGAAGGCCTGAGCCACTGACTTTCTCTTTCAGTCAGGACACAAAAAATTCAAAAACATTGTGTTTGTGGACCTGGTTGTCTGTTGTCTTTCATTTAAGAAGTGTGTGTGTGTGTGTGTGTGTGTGTGTGTGTGTGTGTGTGTGTGTGTGTATGTGCCTGTTAGAGAGCCTGTGCCCTGAGAACCTTGACTCCTCCCTGCCAGGTTCCTCCCACCAACCCTGGGCTTTTGGCTTGTGTTTCTCACCCAATTCTAGCCCAGCCCCACTGAAAGCCCCGCCTCCACCCAAACTTGGAGTTCTTTCTACTCCATTCAGAGCCCCTGTCTCTGAGGCCATCAAAGCCCCACGGAGGGGCTGTCCTCCTCAGTGGCCTCTTAGATAGGCTATGCTGAGGCTGGGGAACCAGCTTTCCCAGACATGGGAACACATGCCTGTAACCTGAGCACCCAGGAGGTTGACGCACCCTGAGCTGCTATGACATAGTGAGACCCTGTTCAAAAGCCAAAACAGACCCGAAAACAAGTAACAGCAACAAAAAGGAAAAACAAAGAAAAGACCAGCCCGGGTAGGAGGAGTGAAGACAGACCTGAGCTATGCAAAGGAGACAAAACAAAGGTCAAAGAAGGTCGGAAACCCCAGGCATGGCTGGTGCTGTGGCTGTGGCTGGCACACAGGTGGATAGATTGGGTACCGGAGTTTGTGTCCTTCTCAGAACCTCAGATGTGGTCTTGTTTGGAGATAAAGTCACTGCAGATGTAATTATGTGGGGGTGGGATTATGTTAGAGTACAGCAGGCCCCTCATCTCACATGACTGGTGTGGTGGAAAGCACTTTAAGGACTGGGCTATTTTCCTCAGCTCTGGCCACAGCCGCGGCCACAGGGAGAGGGACCACATGGAGTGTGTGAGCTACAGCTGTGGTGTCCTGACACAATACAGGGCACAGACAGTATAAAGGTGGGCTCACGGCTCCACAGGTTTCAGTCAGTTGTGGTGGGGAAGGCCCATGGTGAGGTTCATGGAGCAGCAGCAGGCAGCAGAGGCTCCTCATATGAGCCCAGAAGAGCGTTGAGTACCAGGCGTGGGCTATCACCATAAAAGGCCTGGCCTTAGAGACCTACTTCTCCCAACTGAACCCGAAGGTCCTACGGCCTCCCCAAGTGGCACCTTCAGCAGGGAAGCAAACGCTCAGATCATGAACCTGTATGGACATTTCAGATCAAACCATTACAGAGATTTGAGTTGCAGGGCCTCAGAAGCTGACCGCAGGCCTGGGACAGATCATCCCCATACAGAGATGGAGTAAACAGGCCTCTGCCAGCACTTTGATGCCAGCCTTAGGTAGCGAGGACCCTCTCCTGCTCCTGAAGCCTGTGTCCGCCCCCATCTGTGCATCGCCTAGCCTTAGCCAGCCATCCCCGAGCGACTGGGACAGCCTCACTTTGCTACTCAGATAGAGCATAAAGGGATCAAGGACACAAGCTAAGGACACAATTTGAATTCCTGGGTGGAATAAAACAAGCAAACAAGCAAACCATCCATACATTCTTGCTGTCACGTCCCCCGGGAGCCTGCAGAATCCCTTCTCTGAGTCCCTGGCTGAACTGAAGTCTTGCTAAGATGCAGATACCGCAAATCTCCCACTAATTTCTTTTCCGTGTTTAAAAAGCTAGAAGGGAAGCTAGGGCGATGGCCCCTGCCTATAGTCACAGCACGAGGAGGGCAGAGGAAGGAGGATTGTGGATTCGAGGCTACCCTGGGCTACACAGCTATTTGGAGGCCAACCTGGGCAGCATAGGAAGACTTTGTGTCAAAAACAGAACAAAACCGCAGCAGGGGGACAGCATAAGAACAGAGACTCAAACCAGCTTCAGAAATAAGGCACGGCACACCCCCAAGGTTCTTTTGTACAAATGTGGGTCAAAGACAACTAGTAGGCAGTGCAGACAGGAAAACTGGGCCGCTATATGATTACTGTCCACTCTGGACAAAAGTGGGACAGCTATTCTTGGTAAAGAGACCAGACAGGAACGCCCTCTCAGGACTCTGGGTAACGAGCGATGCCCTCCTGACATCCCTGCAATGGACACAGTGGAGGACAGGCCCTGAGGGCCATGGAGTGAGTTCTGAGGCAGTGAGGGGCAATATGTTGTCTGGGTACTTTAATCCAGGAGTAGGTGTTCAAGCCTAGGGAAAGTGGATCCGCTGTCTACCCTTCAGGCCAGCCTCACGCCAGGCCAACTGAACCTGCAGCTGGAGGGGCCGGGCAATGTGCTGCTGTGAGCTCCGGCTCCAGGCCTGCAACTGGTACCTGGTGGGTGTGAGGAAAGGCCCGGAGCTGGCATGGTGGTTCAAGGGCAACAACAGGAGCGACTGCCCTGGAGAAGGGCTTGATCTGTGAAGTCTCCCCTCATCCCAGGAGCTTCCCCCAAGAGGCCAAGTGCCTCTCACGCAACCTGATCAATTTTTATCTTTGTGAAGCTCAAGGATACTCCATAACTCTTCCTTCCTAGGCCCAATCCATGGCTGCCTAGGAAGATGGGGAAAAGGAATCTTCATAAGCTCTCCTGGCCTTCTAGAAGATTAAGATGGCAGAGGCAGCATGAACTCTGCCCGGGGAGCTAGAAAAGGGCTGTGTGATCAGTGTCTGTGATCCCATCCAAGGGAAGGGAGCTGCAGTGCTCAGCTTTGGACACACACTGTAGAGGTCATGTGGCCCCGCCTCATGCTGCTGTCAGATGTCAGCTTTGCTGACTCAGCTCAGTCCAGGCAGCAGACCCTGAGCTAAGGAGGCAGCAGCATTTGGTTTCTGGAAGGTAAAGGAGCCAAGCAGCACAGATGTCCCTGGAGTGTGGACTTCACCCATAGCAAGGCTTCTCAGAGTCAGCCTCTTTCCCTGTGCCGCAGGGCCTAGATAGCTCGGGAGTGGTTGCCTGAGGGTGAGGTTCTGCACCCCTCAGTCTGCAACCCGAACTTCCCATCTGTGAAGTTTGATGGTGGCCCACTCTGCCATTCTGTGCATCTGCCTTGCCGGGGACCCTAAGGAAGGCTGTGAGGAGGGCTCCAGGGAGCGGAGACCCTCACGGCAGTATTTGGCATGGGGTAAGACCCGGTTCTTCATAACAGCAACCTTCCGGTCAGGTAAGTTGGCCCAGGTTGGATCATGCACTCCTGTGCTCATTGCAACAGCTCCTGCACCAACTGTGTACACTCCTGCCCTGAGTGCACACCCTCATGCTCCAACTGTGTACACTCCTACACTAAGTGCACACTCTCATGTACCAACTATGTACACTCCTGCCCTGAGTGCACACTCTCATGCACCAAGTTCACACAGTCCTTCCCTGAGTGCACATCCCTTATGCACCAAGTTCGTATAGCCCTGCCCTGAGTGCACACACATCACGTGCATGACTTGTGCTGACTCCCCCTGGGTCTCCCAGGTCTGCCCTAACCCACCACACAGTCAGGAAGCCTCTCATGTGGCTCTTTCACCTGTCCTTCTCCTAGCCCCGCCACAACAAACATCCTGATGCTGGCCTTGACCCTGAGCACTAGCTTTAGCTATCCTGACCTCTCTCCCCTGCTCCCCGACAACACCTAGCACTGAGCTCATTTTAAGACACCCATTTATCTTTTAAGCCAGGCCTAGTGAGACAGACCTGTACTCGCAGCTACGCAGCAGGCTGAGGCAGGAGGACTGCAGGCTGAAAGACTGTCTGGGCTACACAGTGGGTTCAAGGCCAGCTTTGAGGGCCTGTGTCAAAATGAAAATGTAAAACAGGGTACAGGGATGCAGCTCAGCGGGAGACACTTGCTGAAATGCACATGCATGGACATCGGCTCTGGGACGGCATTTCAGGACACTGTGTCTCAGCCTCCCAGCTCTATCGCTGAAGTCCAATTGTAAGCGACCCAGGCACGAGGCCACTCAGCTGAGGTCTGGTCTGCTGGTCCTCCATTTTGAGGGGCCGCACAGCAAAGCACAGCTGGCCCTCTTCATCTGTACATGCAACCAACCTCAGGCCAAAGCTCTCTTTTTTAATTGCCTCTATAGAGATTATGTGCAGGCTCTGTGCGTGCGTGTGCGTGTGTGCGCGTGTGTGTGTGTGTGTGTGTGTGCGCGCGCGTGTGTGCGTGCGTGTGTGTCTGTGGGATGGTGCCAGTGAGGCTGGAGGGCAGCTCTGTGGAGTAGGTTCCCTCTTCCCACCTTAATGTGGGTTCTGGGAATGGAGCTCGGCAAGTGCTGTCTTCTGCTGCTGAGCCACAGCCCCAGCTCTTTCCCTAGACTACAGCATAATGTATTTACAGATGTAAATCATTCACATAGCATGCGCATTATGCTAGGTTTTATGAATAATCCAGAGATGATTTTAAGGATGTGGAAGGCTTAGGAGTTAAGAGCACTGGCTATCCTTCCAGAGGACCCAGGTTCAATTCCCAGCACCCACATGGCAGTTGGCAGCTGTAACTCCAGTCCTAGGAGGACCTTCTGGCTTCCTCAGGCAAAACATCTATACAAAGAAAGATTACAAATGGTTTTAAAAAGTGTATGAAAGGATTATATAGGCTTATGCAAATGCTGCATTATTTTTCTATAAGGGACTTGGACAACCTCAGGCTTTGGTCTCCACAGTGGATCCTGGAACCAGTACTTTGTCAAATAGTGAGGGACAACTGTGTCTGGGAGTCTCGGGGTGTGGTCCAGCAGTTGGAGGACACTCTCTAGAACATTTCAACAGCAGTGCTGGAACATTCTGCTCCTGACAGGACTTTGATGATGCACAGCTGCTTTCCTCAAGGAGCTCTGTCCTACCAGCAACGCCTCAGTCACAGCACGGTATTATAGTTACAGGCTCATGGGGAGCAGAAGAGCTAGCATCCTTGGGAAATGGCTTTTGGGCCACTAGGCACACTATCCCACAGACCACTTGTAAACACGACACAGTAAAGAAATAATACCTCACAACGCAGGAAGGCTGAAGCGTGTCCACAGCTGGCCTTGCAAGGTAAGAAATGAAAATGCTGCCCTTACAGTCGCAAGCTCCTTTCCACCTTCCATGTAAACATTCTCAAAACAAAAACAAAAACAGAAACACCAACAAAACAAAACCCGGGGGAAAGATATAGGCAGGGAGGGAGCAAGCTCCCTGGGGTAATCTGAATACGAAATGGCCCCTTCAAGCTCCTGTTTGAACACGTGACCCCCAGCTGTGGGGCTTTCTGGGCAAGCTGTAGACTCTTTAAGAGCTGAAGCCTCCCTGGGGAAGTTAGTCACTGGAGGTACTTGGGGGTGGGGAGCCTTTTTTTTTTTTTTTTTTAAAGCCTGGCCCTACTCGCTGTTTAGTGTCTGCTTCCTGAGTGCACATGCAATGTGATCAGGCAGCCCCTGCTCCTGCTAGCGTGTCTTCCTCATCATGATGGTGTGTCTCTACAGAGCTGACAGCCAAATAAGCCCTTTCTCCCTGGAGTTGCTTTTGCCAGCATTGGGAAAGAAACTGAGACATACCCTACTTTACACTCGGCCTGTCTTACTATGATCTTCAGACGACAAAAAACTTGAGTCAAGAGGGTGGTCTTCCTCCAACACACATGTTCCCTTCATGTTTCTCCAGCTGATCTATCCTGCCCTGTGTTCCAGGTGCCCAGAGCCCCAGAGAGAAAAACTCGGATCCTCCCAGTCCCCACATCCCAGACCCTAGGGACAGAGCCACAATAGGCAGCCTACTGGCCTTGGGTACAGGCCTGCCCTGGAAGTAATCAGACTGTGAACCTCAGGGTTCCTAGTTCACACCACTGAGTTCACACCACAGGCAGGCACAGCGCACCGGAGGGCTAGCACAGGTGGTAGGCAGCGGGTGGAGCTGGATGTCACTGCGCATGAGGGTATGGCTCAGCACAAGCCATCGGCAGCTCTGTGGCTCTGGTGCCCCTTGGCTGAGTGGCCTTGGGTATGTCCCTCGCAGCCCAGCACCCACCTGGAACCATAGCGTCAATGTCTTACTTTTTCTGGACCGCGAGAAGAACCTGATGCCCCCAGGAGAGGTAGATGGGTTGGAGTTGGGTGAAGACTCTTTGGACGAGGAGCGGAAGATCCCACTGAAGCTCACGCGGCGCGGCGAGCGTGGAGGGGACTCCTGGTAGGAGAACGGGAACACAGTTTTGGGAGAGCCAGGGCTTGTCTTGGGCCTCACAGGAGCAGACACAGGGCTGGAGGGTCGGGGCTGGGGGCCCCTGGAGAAGAGTCCTCGGGAGGGGCTGCCTGAGCTAAAGGGACTGTCCACCTGCAGAAAGACAGACGACATGGTGAGGCCGCAGTGCTGCATGCACACTCAACTGTCTACAGTAGACCTGCCACTCTCACGGTCACCAAGCAGGCAGAGAAGCAACCCTGAGCTCTTCCACAGAGGTGACAGTGGAAAGGTCTGGATGTCAGCCATGGATGACCAGCACTGTCCTGGAGTCCCGGCCACCCCAGCAGAGTCCTGGCTGGGGTTGGGATGGGACAGGACACATGAAGGTGAAGAGAGGGGCCTAGCCCTACTCCTGCCCTTCCTGACTGCCCCTTCCACACGCATGGACTGTTCCTGTACTGGCTTTCACTCCTGAAGCCTCTCACTTGTCCTTTTCCAGGGCTGATGACATGACTGTGGTTCTTTGCAGCCCAGCCCCAGGAGAAAAAGCATGAGTCTCCATGATCCAGAATTGTGTGCTAGACCTTGGGCTCATGCGTGAGGACGCTGGTGTGAGGAGGTGACAGGTTTTACTCCAAGTTACTGTGGTATGTGAGTGGCTGAGGTCACTGGCAGAAGTCAGGGAAAGTTCTAGCAAGGCCCCAGATTTCACTGATGACTTGAAACCATAGCTGCAGTTTGGAAGATTATCAGGTCGCATAGCTTTAAGCTATGGCTGCAGCTCACAGCCACTCAGTATCTGCTGTGTGGGCTGTACTCGGGAGCTCGCTTCCTGCAGTCTGGCGTTGGCCTCAGCCCTGTCCCTTACTGTGCGAGCATGCTCCTTTGTCTTACTGCCTGCTTCCTTCTCTGTGACACAAGGACAGTCATATCCTCAGTGTTCACACGGTGACACCAGCACAGGGAATGATTTGCAGCAATGACATGATGTGTGGTAATCTGCTGTGGTCCTACTACTTGGTTCACTTATGACACTGGGACCTGGGGAGCCTAAGGGGACCCCAAGTCAGCAACAGGGAAGAAATTAACTGTCATAGCATCATGGGGACAAGCATCAAAACCTGGAAATGCTATATGCTGAAAATGCTAAGAAAATGAGTCCTCTGTCCCACAGTGAATATGTGAACCTGCCAGAAGAGGGTGCCCCTGAGCTCTCAAAGATGCTTGAGATTGGACATCTTGTGGGGATACCGCTTCAGTGGCCACCAATTTCCAGAGGGCACCATTCCTCTGTGATTCCCCACCTGCCCCTAAGGAACTGGTGGTGTCACATGGAGGCCCTGGACCTTCTTGGTATCAGATTCTTCCTGAATGGCTTCTAAGAACGGCAGAGAATGGGATGTGGCCAGGATCTTCTAACCGAGCCACTTCCTCAGAAAGTCCAAATCAACTCCGCTCCTGCTTATTACGAAGATCAGTTAGAGTCCTTAACTCTTCAATTTGGCCACCATCTCATTTTACCTACGGGACTCAGGATGACTTCTGAGAATACTTTTTAAGGCCAGGGGCTCTTCGGGTAGTAGGTGGGTTGTCATGGGGTAAGGAATGGGGAGGCAAGAGACCCTCACCTGCACTGGAGACCACACACACTGGAAACAGAGGAATGAGCGAGGATTTGGACAAAGATCTGAGCTTGAGTCCTGCACTATCAGTGTGGATGGAGGAGTGACCTGGGCCCTCTGCATCTGACCTCTCCTGGCAGACCGGGGATGCCAGACTGCTTCGTGGGCTGCAGAGCTGGCAGCTGTGTCAGACATATGTGTAGCATGGTTCCTCATGCACAAGATGCCCTTCATACATGTTTGGCCAGCAGCAGCATTGTGCATTAAAGGGTTCTGGATAGAGAAGAGACTTGTCAGCAAGTCAGGGAGGGGGCCAAGGCTGAGTCTCAGGAATGGCTTAGTTATGAGAGCAGCACTGTACGGGGACCTGCTCCCTGACTGCGGGGACCATGGTGGCTCCAGAGCCAGGCATGCACTGACCGTCAGGTGTGTGGGAGGTCCACCCACCACTCTTCACCACTGGATGCCACCAAATCTGACGGCAGAGGTGCTGGCTGAGGCCAGAGTGGACACCATAAAGCCGATTAGTGTTCTGACCTTGTGGCCTGCAGCTCTAATCCTGGCACCGCACACCTCTTGTAGCATTACACAAATGTTCAGGGGCCTGGCAGAGAGGCCAGAGAGGGAGCTGCCTTTGGCGTCCCTGAAGACTGGCCCACAGCACTCCTCCTGCTGTGCTGTGTAGCTTGCCTTGCACATGAACTTGGCCTGATGAGGAGGTGCTGTACCAGGCAAATGCCAGCGCTCGGCTCTGAGAGAAGACAAAGGTCGACAGGGGAGCAGTGGGTCCCCAGGAGAGCAGAGAGCAAACATGAAGCAGATGAAGGGGTGCCCAGGACAACAAAACCACCTGTCTCGGGGACCCCAGATCAGAGAAGGCCCTGAAGTCTGCTGATGGGCAGGGGGGAGGAGGCATTCTGGAGTGGGATTAAAGAAGGAGCTGTGGCTTAGATACAGAGAGAGCACTCATGGTCCACAGGAACCCATAGGAGGAGTCGGGCTGAATTCCATAGAGGACTTGAATCTTTTTTGGCGGGCAAGGGAGCCCCCAAGAGCTCACCGACAGAATCCATTCTATATTCAGCATTGCAGGCCCCAGGAGTTATACTCAGCTTTCATGCCAGAGAAGGGGCTGCAGAAAATAGACCTACTCTCCTCCCTAAAAAGCGCCCAAAGAAGAGAAGATGCTGGCCGCTGCCTGGACTCTCCTACAGAGACCTGTCCCTGTGATCACACCCTTCCCTGCCTACTTCCTGGACTGGGCTGGCAGGGAACAGCAGACTGTGGGCGCCTCTAGAGCCACCAGGGATGGCAAGGCCGAGGCTATTAGGCTAGCTGAAGCAAACTGATACTCTGATTAACAGAACTGGATGACTCTCTGATTATGGGCGAGCCTTCGTGTATGTGCCCGGCTTCACGGGCACTAATGGACATTCCCAGACAGGGCAAACTCCATGCTTGCCAGGGATCCACCAGGCAGGAAGCTGGGACAAGGGCCTTGCCTTCCCACCAGATGGAAGAGGAGGAGGAGGAGCTCAGTGTGGGCCTGCATGGCCGACCATGAGAGTTTGGCCAGACAGGGTATCCACGCTCTTGAAGATGGAGGCAAAGGCAGAGGACAGAGGTGAAAGGGGTCAGGAAGGCAGCTGGGGAAAGCAGGAGTGGTGGGGGGTAGGGGGTGGGGATTTAAGGGCCAGCCTTGGAATCCAAGGCTGGAAGAGCTGAAAGGGGGGGCAGCAGCAGTAAGTTCCCAGGACTCCCTGTACACTGATCTCAGAGGTGAGGCCCTGCAGTGGATAGAAACCAGGCCATGTCTACAGCCTGGTGCAGGAGAGCACTCCCTGTGAGCAATGCATGTGCGCTCTTCTCTGTGGCCTCTCGTGCCCTGCCTGTGCTGACTGCCCTTGTAATACCTGCTGCGCTACAGGCGCCTTCTGCTCCTGTTCCTTAGGGATGGCATCTAATCCCCAATCCTTTTGGCAAGCACTGTTCCTGGCCCTGGTTGGTCAGTGGGAAGACGTGTTCAAAGACAGGCTGTCTTGTCTACAGATGCTTGTAGACCGCTAGGGGTGAGAGGGCTGCCTAGCAGCGATCGCAGGATCAGTGCATGGAGAGGAAACCCAATCATTTGTTGGACATTTGCTGGGCCATCCCATGGCCTCCTCTGGCTGACTAGTCACTGCAGTGTGTCAGACTGTCCCAGAGGTGGCAGTCAACAGGGATTCTCCTTGGCTAGTTCTGACTCAGTAGCTGAGAGTCTACAGTCAGCTGGCCAGAGTGCCACACAGAGACATGCTACCATGACAAAGAACTGCTACCTCTTAAGGACAGGGGGCATGGGAGTGTGTAGAAAGGAGATACAGGAGCCCCATGTTCCTATATATGATGTGCCCAGACAGCACCTTGGGCAGTCATGAGCACTGGCATGGGCTGTGTCTTCCCTGCTTAGCAGTCCCGAGCCTGAGATTCGGGGTACTAAGGAGCAGTGGGGCACACACTGGACGAGCACTAAACAATCTGGACTCGGGTCCAGCTCAGCTGCAAAGCAGTCAGGATTGAGGCAGTGGCTTTTTAATCATCATGATGAAGTTTCTGCAGCGAAAAACAATGTGCGAAAGTATGGCATGGGAGCCCAGGATCTGTGGACCAGCCTAGGAGCAGGAGTAATGGGGAAGAACGTTTCCCATCAGCCTTGTGGGACAGACGACCGGGCCAGGTTACATTCAAGCTGATCCCAAGAACCGTAAGAAGTAAGATCCTGCCTCGAACACTGAGTTCTCGGCTCCAGCTTCTCAGTCATCCACATTTGCACAAGTGACAGTGACTGGTGGCCCTCACAAGCAGTGCCTCCTTCACTCAATGTGTCACCATGTCCACTGCCCTGTCTCCTTCTGGTTTACCTAGTCCCTTATCAATGTCCTCCTGCCACGAACACCCAGTCGCTCCTCACTCACCGTGAGCCTCTGTCACCACATCCTCAGAAAGGGCTGAGGTTCCCTCAGACAGTTCCATTTTGAACAAGATCAATGTTGTGAGGAGCTGACTAGGGGCAGAGGCATGTCTTTCTGGGGCAAACTGGAAACTGTTCTAGATGCCCATCACCTCACTGTCCCCTGAAAAGGCCTCCTTGACTGTGCCCACACTAGAGCTTCCTGGGAGCTGAGAGACAGCAGGCTGCAGGTAGCCCCAGGCCTAGGAGGAGGTGCTCACTGGGTTGCAGCCCCTGGCTCAGCATCCCTTCCCATCACGTAAAACTGCTCAGGAGAGGCCCTACCTCTAAGCTGCACAGCCACTGTTCACGCTACTACCCCCTCCCCCCCCCCCCCCCAGGCACGTAGGGCGGGTTAGGCTAATTCTGAGCAAATATTGGAGGAAGGCAAGAATGCCTCCATGGCCTTTCCCTCTCAGCCGACTTCCAGTGTTCACCATACTCTAGATTTCTGGGGCCAGCAGGAAAAACCCTGACTCCCTTGGAGCACCTTTGCCTCAGCCTCAGTTCCTCTTGGGGTTTCCGTGCAGGAAAGGTGACATGGAAGTAACAGGGCAGCAGACCAGAGGACTTGACCTGGCTACACTACAGGCTCTGAGCTTGATGGCGCCTGCCAGACCAGGCCCCAGGCCATTTTCTGACAGTCTTTCTGGCTGGGTCACAATTGCTGCTAATAAGGTTGTTTGGGTAGGGCAGGGTGGGGCAGGGGACTGCCTGCCAAGTGAGACTCATTGGCCTAAACCAATTCGTTGATTTGATTGTATGTGATTCAAATGCTCAGAGAATCCATTTTTTGCAGGATGGGTACTCCTGCCCTAACCCAGGCTGGAGACCACCCAGCAGCTACTCAGGGATGTGGCAGCCCCTCCCCAACCTGCAGGCTGCCCTGAAACCCTCTCTTTGATGGTCACTGTGACCTCTCACCTGCCACTGCCAACACCTCACCCCTCACTCCTTGCCTGGCTCTGTATTGCTAATAGCCTTGGCTACGGCATCATTTCTTAAAGGGAGGTCTTACCTTCCGAGCAGAATGCTTCTCTGAACTCTCCACATCTCCATCCAGGAGTGGCATGGCAAAGGAGCTCAGGTCCTGGGAGGAAGAGAGAGCACAAAGTCAAGGCTGTGGGCCCTTGAGGGCAGGAGTGCACGCTCTGGGAGGGTACCACCTCCCTTTCTACGAGTCCTCCGAGATCTACGCAGTAGGGAGACACAGTTGTTAGGATCCTGGTAGAAGTGGGTCCCTCCCTTTGGCTATCAGACTACTGAAACGATGGAACGGAGAAACTGGTACTTCTTCAGGAAGCTCAGCTTCCTGAGGAAAAGGCCTTGTGCCAGCCCGGCCTCCAGTAAAGAGATCTCGCATCTCTCTGACAAGCTGTCGGACTGCCTTGCAAAGCACACTGGAGCTGAGGTGATGATGGGTTAATAAAGGGTGGGCTACACCTCAGCCAGGACGGTGCAAACCCAACTCAGAAGATGGCCTGGGGGACAAGGGAGGTCACTGGCCTCTGCTTCTCTTCACAACATGGCCACACTGGGTGGGTATTTTTCTGCTTTCACCATTGCTTGTCTGTTCACCTGGTGTGCTGAAGGAGGTCTGAGCCTGGGTTAGGGGTGCTGAGCCGCCAGCCCCAACAGTTCCAGGAGTATAGGAGATGCTTGTCCAGGTCTCCATCCCTTTCCAGACCATCACGTCAAACACCCAGCAGCAGCTGCTCCCACCCCCAGCAAACTAGAAGGAAGGCAAGGCCAAAGACCAAGGGGACAAAAAGAAGACCACGCTGAAGGTCATCTGGAGTGGCTGATGATGGACATGAACCAGCAGGCCCTTTGAAGACGCCCAAGGACGTGTGTCTTCTGGAAAGAGGACCACATTGTGCGGATGCTGTTAGAGCCATCGCTGAACATCACGACAGCGGTGGAGATGAGTGGGATGGGGTTATGATGGTTTCTTTTCCTATTGCTGTGGTCAAGTGCTCACACTAAAGCCACTTCAGTGAGAACGGGCTTCTTTTGGCTCACACTTTGGGTCCAGTCCATCAGGAAAGCTTAAAGCAGCTGGTCACACACATCCACCAGGACAGAGGGTCCTAAGAAGCAAGTTTGTGCTCAACTTGCTTTCTTCATTTTATGCACAGTTCAGAACACCCACCCATGGAATGGTCTGCACATAGTTAAGATGGGTCCTTGATTAATCTAATCAAGAGCTGATCAAGTTGACAGCCAACACGGTCATAGGAGTCTACAGCAGAATGGAGAGCGGTGGGTAGCTCATCACTGAGTCAGATATAAAGCAGATGCATCATGCTGACTCTCCAGCTCTTCCTGTGCCCTGCATCTGGCCTTGGAAAATGGCTGCACACCAGATGTGACCACCCTCAAGTCTATACAAATTGCCAGCCTTAAAAAATAATTGGAGTAAAATATATACAATAAAAACTACCATCTGGTCTTCCCTCTCTCTCTCTCTCTCTCTCTCTCTCTCTCTCTCTCTCTCTCTCTCTCTCTCTCTCTGTGTGTGTGGGGGGGGTGCTGGAATAAACCCAGGGTTCTGTGTATACTAGGCAATCACTGCACTACTAAGCGCCCTCAAATCCTTCACTAATCACATTAAATATATAATTCAGTGGTTATTAACTTACTTGTATCATTTTACATCCATCACTGTAACTGTCATGACTGTGCTATGTCAGAAATAGGTAGACACAATCATGCTTTCCTACAAAGTCTGCATTTATTGAATAACAACTAATTTACTAGTTACATCAGTTTCCTTGGCTAGAATGTGTCATGTAGTCCTCATTTTCCTCCATAGCTGGCTGAGGCAAACATGGGTTCTCTCATTCCAATCCTACCTGCTAATACTGGCTTTCTGCTCACACAGAAAGTATATCTGTGTGTGCATTTATACGCAGGTAACATAATGACTATGAAGGGTTCGGAAAGCTTCTGCCTTTGTGGACACAGAGGGAGGCAGTGAAAGACACTAGCTCAGATTTGATGCAGTTCCGGTCAAGCCAGAGTCAGAGCTGAGTCAAGCTGCAGAAGCAAGGTGTGAGGTGCTGGGCGTAGGGACTACAGAGGCAAAGGGCAGAACTAGTTCCAGACAGACAAATGGGCAGGCTGGTGGACAGTGATGTGAACAGGCTTCATCAAAGCTAAAGGCCTGGGAGATTTAGGAGGTACAGCCCTGCTGGGGGAGCATGCCCTGGGGATGGCTTCCAGAGTTTAAGGCCCTCGCCATTTCCAGTTACTCTCTACTTCATGTTTGTGGTTCAAGTGTGAGCTCTGTTTCCTGCTCTTGCAGCCATGCTGGCTCCTTGCATCATGCCTCCCTGCCATGACATACTCCTGTTCCTCTGCAACAATGAGCCCAAATAAACTCTTGCTTCTTTACGTTGCTTTGTTCATGGTGTCTTATCACAGCAATAGAAAAATCATTTGTGCACTTGTGTGCGCACACACACACATGCATGGGCACATGCACACATGTTCACATGCACACACATGCACCTCACTTCATCAGATGACAAGTTAGTGGGACCATGTCCCTCTTCGGGGCTGGGTGAAGTGGTTACACCCTTCCTTCAGTCTGGTGTGTTGGATAAGTTCTTACGCCTGGTTTCCTGATAGTGTTTTAATATTCTCATGTGCTAATGTGGACTCAATTTACTTTAATAAACTGATAGAGTGCTATCTTTTTACTTTTAGGAATTTGTCATTTATCAGTCTGTGCTGTGGGTGGTACTGGACAGATGGTGTGGTTTACATGCCCACTAAATTGCAGAGTCATTTTCCACCCTCAAAATGAAGTCAAAAGCAGCTTGTGAAATGGAGTCTCTCTGGGCGAGGCACTGCCTGAAAACCATAGGTCTACACAATATGGCGTAACCGAGGGCAGGGAACACACTGATCAAAACAATAGATACTTCCAGAAATTTTCATCTCTCTAAGAAGAAGCTTTGTAATCATCAACACCAAATCATCATTCCTCCCTCCCGAACCTGGCAACATCCTCTAGCTTATCTATGAAGCTGAGAACTCTGGGATCCGCAGAAGAGCAAACAGACATTGCCTGTTGCTGGCTTATTTCAGTTAGCACAGTCCTCAAGGGTCAGGGGTCAGGGGTCAGACTCTGAGATATACACATCAGGTGCATTGGAGTCTCTTTACTCTTTAAAGCTGAATGCTTTTCATGGTACAGCAGACCACATTTTGCTTGTTTTGTCTATAAGGTGATGGGCACTGTGGACGCCCCCAGCCATTGGCTCACTCCCCATCCACAAATTGAAATCCTGACCCCCCAAGACTTTAGAAAGGAGCTGTGCTTGGAGGTGGTCTCTTTATATAGATGCAATTAAGTTGATGCAAGATCATTAGCATGAGTGCTAATCCAACAGGACAGGTAGACAAGAAGAGGAGGAGGAAGAGGAAGAGATGACATCAGTACACGGACATACACAGGTAGACAATCATGTGAAGACACAGGCAGAAGGTTCCAGCTATGAACTAGTGGGGGTGGGGGGTTCTGTCTACACCTTGACCATAGGCATTTGGCCTCCACGTCTGTGAGTAAACAAATTACACTTTGTTCTGACAGCCTAGTAAACTCAGAGAAACAGGCCTAAGAATATTCTGCATGGCTTTGTCTTTGATTCTGTCTTGGTGTATAGGCAGAAGCAGGCAAATTGCTGTAAGTTAAAGGCCAGCCTGGTCTACAAAGCGAGTCTGAGCAGCCAAGACTACAGAGAGAAACCCTGTCTCGAAAAACCAAGGGGGTGCGGGGCAGTGGCTCTATGCTGTTATAGCACACCAGTGTACTGTCTGCTACAGTGGTGGTGTCACTGTACTCTCCCATTATCAGTGCACAAATTTCAACTCCCCTACATCTCCTTCTTCCATGTATATATGTATGTATGTATGTACGTACGTACGTACGTATGTGTCATCTATCTGTCTGTCTGTTGATCTGTTGCAGAAAAAAAAAAACAGAAGTTGCTGAGATCCTGACACAGCCTGCATCAGATCTATCTATCTATCTATCTATCTATCTATCTATCTATCATCTGTCAATTTGTTTATCTATCATCTGTCGATCTGTTTATCTATCTATCTATGTATCTATCTATCATCTGTCTGTTGATCTATCTATCTATCTATCTATCATCTGTCAATTTGTTTATCTATCTATCATCTGTCGATCTGTTGATCTATCTATCTATGTATCTATCTATCATCTGTCTGTTGATCTATCTATGTATCTATCTATCATCTGTCTTTTGATCGATCTATCTATCTATCTATCTATCTATCTATCTACCTACCTACCTACCAGCTCACAGTACTGGGGACTGAATCTTGTACATGTCAGGCAAGTACTCTATCCCGAGTTCTGTCCCACCATTCTAACCACCCTTTTAACCTTCTATTTTCTTGTTCATAGCATCATCCCACTAGGAGTGATGTGGTATTTCTCTGTGCTACTCATTAGCATTTCCTGGAGCCTCGCAGCTTTCACCTGCTTCTGGGTCATTTGCTAGTCGCTGGGAAGAGGTCAGTTAAGGTCTTCTGACCATGATTACAACCAGGTTATCTGTTGCTGGCCTGTAGGAATTCTTCATATATGCGGGCCCTTAATCTTTTATCTGGCATATGAGTGCAGATACCTGCTTACTCTGTGTGCTTTGCCTGAGGATGCAGAGACATTGCTAATCTGATTTAGGCTGCTTTTTCCATTTTGTTCCTTCTCCTTACAGGGTTGCACCCAAGAAGTCACTGTCAAATCGAGAATCTTGAGGCTTTCTCCAGATACTGTTTTTACTAGAGCACATTTAGACTTCTGAGTAATCTTGAATTCTGTTTGTTGAAAATATGGCCCTCTCCTCATTGGAATGTCTTGGCACACTCGTCGAAAGTCAATTGCAGGCTGGAGAGGGCGCTCAGAGGGCAAAGGTGCATGCTGCAAAGCCTGATGGCTTTGGTTTGTTCCCTGGAACTGGTATAATAAAGAGCTCTGATTCCTGCAAATTACCCTCTGACCTCCACATGTGCTGTGCTGTGGCATGTGCGTGCGCATGTACGTACACACACACACACACACACAAAACACACACACACACACACACACACACACACACACACACAAATATAGTATTAAAAATGTAATTTGATCCTATCTTAGAGTTTCTGTTGCTGTGATGAAACACCATGCTCAAAAACAACTTGGGTATGGAAGGGCTTATTTCAGTTTATTGCTGTCACTGAGGAAGTGAGGGCAGGCACTCACACAGGGCTGGAATGCGGAGGCAGGAGGTGATGCAGAGGCCCCGGAGGGTGCTGCTCACTGGCTTGCTTCGCACAGCTTTCTCAGCCTGCTTTCTTAGAAAACCCATGACCACCAGCCTAGGGGTGGCACCCCCAACAATGGGCTGGGCCCCTCAGTAACAAATCACAACTAAGGAAATGCCCTACAGGCTTGCCTGCAGCCAGGCCTTTCTCAGCCGAGGTTCTCCCTCCTCTCAGATGACTCTAACTTACGTCAGGTTGGCATAAAACCAGCCAGCACAGGCCGTAAAAATTAGAGTTTATTTCTGGACTGTTTAGCTCCATCAGTTTATATGTTTGATTTTTGGTTGTTTTGTCTTGTTCTTTTATGCTAGGACCACACTATTTTTAAATATCCTCAACTTTGTAGCAACTTGGAAACCTGAAAGTGAAAGTCCTCTAACTTTGTCCTTTTTCACATTCTTTGCTGTGATTTTGGATTCACTGAGATTCTATGTTAACCTCAGCATTTTCCTATTTTTGCAAAAAAAAAAAAAAAAAGCAGGAGAAGTCGCTGAGATAGTGACACAGAGATCTGCAGCTGCTCTGGAACAGTCCATGAACATGGGATGCACCCCAGCTGCCCTCCTTCCTGTGCCTGGCTCAGCACCATCATGCGGTTCTCTGTGTAGCCCTCCCTCCCTTCCTCAAGTCATTCTCTCTTTTTTTTTTCTGCAGCTGGGCGCCAGGCCTGGACCTTCCCTCTTCCTGTCCTCCTGTGGGTGAACTAATTCTTCTAACCTTTCCACCTCCCCACGCCCGCCCATCCTCTCAGTCTCCACTTTTGGGAAAGCCACCTCTGAGGTTGCTGCGAGTGAGGCCCTGCCTGAGTGAGGGCACCAGGCCTCTGCCATGACACTGGCAACGGCTTTTAGGTTAGAAGCCCTGAATACCTAGAGAGCTGGCCTGTACCACCTTCTGTTGCTCTGGGTCTCAGCCCTGGCTGCACGGGGTGGGAGTGGGGATCAGGGGGGAGGGGGTTAGGGAGGTTGGGGGGTTGGGGGTGGGGGTGGGGGGAGGATCATTTGAAAGCTTGGGTCCCTCCACAGACATCATATGGACGGGAGTATAGTGCAGCGAAAGCATTGGGCAGTCTGTCTTGTGGGCTCCCCAGCTTCCTACTGTGTTTGTCTGAAACAGCCACGGGAAAGGAGATTTCACTGGGCCTTTCAGGCTCCCGCCCAGGCTGCACGGACCCACTACCTACATCTGACATGCTCAGAGTCCTCCCCCTTTTCCAAGCCACAGCCAGGGCAAACGGTTGTGATTTTCCCAAACTCAGCAACGTGCTGCATGCGCTCTGCCTGGAATGTTCTCAGTGCCACAGACTCTTCAAGCGAGGGTCACTCTTCCATAGCTTCCCATGCGCTCCCAGGGAGCTGACCAGAGCTTACGTCAACTACTTAGGGACAGTGCCACGCTCACCTCCGCAGCCCTTAGCACAAAGGCCTGGACCTGGCACTGCATAAATGGCCCAGGCCTGCTGCCGCCTTCCAGGGATGATGCCCTTTTCCATCCTCTGCTAGACTCTCGTTCTTCCTGCCTACCCCGCCCTCAAATGCTGGTTCATGCAGTGAACTCCTATGTATCCGCAAAGCCCCATTCAGACATCCCCCTTGGCCTGGTCCCACTCTGAGGTAGAGCTAACTTTTCCCTCATCTGTGTTCCCGAAGCTTTGGCTTAATTATGGGACACAGAGCTCTGGAGTAAAATCACCTGATGATATCTACAACCTTGAGTCTGTCAAGGGCAAGGGGAAAGCAATTCACCTTGTCATCGTCCGTGTCACCCTGCGGTAGGCAGTTGGTTCCTGAATGTGTTTGAATTAAGTCTTGACCAGCCACCCCCTTTCCCAGCAGCCAGTGTGTGTGTGTGTGTGTGTGTGTGTGTGTGTGTGTGTGTGTGTGTTGTGCGCGGTGCATGTGTTGGGGGAGGCACGCAGTGTGTGCAGAAGGCTAGGCAGCAACTAGGCCCATTGTAGCTGCAGGTCACTGGTAAGTGTGTGTGTGCGTGCCAACTCTCTTATTGTTGCTTTGAGTGAGCAACATTCGCCTCACGCTTCTAACATTTGCTCTACGGCTGTTGGAAAAAGCCTGTCTACAAACATTCTTTTGTTCCTTGAATGACCACCTCAAGAAGCGGAATGCGTTAGCACAGAGGCAAAGCTGCCTGGGGCTCTACAACAAGATGTTCTGCACAGAGCCTGGACCAGAATGCTCTCATCAAGTGTTGCTTGCAGTAGCATGAGCTCATGTAAGTGTCTGATCAAGCCAACCATGGCTCCTTGGTCAGCTTGGTCAAGCACCCCGCCAGGGCTGTTCCCTGGCACTGGCGACTGGCTTGGCTGGGAGATTCCCCTGCTCCACATTCCAGGACTCTAACCTCTCAGTGTTCATCAAGATACCTGTGCACCCTGGGGGACTTAGTGGGAAAAATCTTTCTCTGCATCTATGGAAACGAGCCTATCAGCTTGTAGAACAAAGAGACCCTGGCTCCTCTGCTCAGCCAACCTTGCAGACATCTAGGGGTCCCAGAGCTTACCCTGTGCACACAGTGTGAGTTCTAAGCCCTACCTGAGGCTTCCCTTGTTCCTGTTTTCTCTCTACTACTGACCCCACGCCTTCTGCTCACAGACGACTGTGAAGGGACCTTCCTAGAGTGCACAGAGACAGTGAGGTGGGAAGGGAGATGCTAGCCAGAGGCAGGAATGTCTTAGGCTGAGACCACTTGGTCTGCTGGTGACCACCTGGGTCTCTGGAGAAAATGAACTGTGAGGATTTGATGGCTAAAGTCACCTATTAGGAAACCCTTGAAGTGTAAACCAGCTTTAAAATCAGTTCACTGGACTCTCCAGCCTCCTCTGTCTTTGGAAATACAAGGCCAAGCCTACCACAGAAAACCCCTGAGGTTTTAAAGACAGTACCATCGTTAACCTGTATGTTGTAAAGGTGATTTATATTTGCACATACATACGTATGCAGATGCTCATGTACCTGTATACATACTTGTAGAGGTCAGAGGACAACTTCACATGTCATTCCTTAGATGTCTCCCACCTTGCTTTGAGACTGACCTTTCAGCGGACCAGAGTTCATCAAGTAGGCCACGCTTGCCAGCCAGAGAGCCCCAGAGAGACATGCACGTCTCTCTGCCTTGCAGCACTGAGGCTATACATCGCTTTTCATAATGCTTACATATGTCATCAAATATCAACCCTACTGACTAGAGTTAATGGTATTCAAGGTTATGCTAATGCATGCTACTGAAGGAGTAAAGTAATCAATAATATATCCCAGCTACAAATCCTGTGACCTACAACGATTGCTGCCTGAAAGATATACTGTTGCAATAGTGGCACAGATGTTACGTTGATAACCAACAACGTGTAGATTGGATTTAAAGGCCACTCCATGAGATGGAACCCATATCCAACACTGCTAAAGTGGCTAAGAATCTGAGACTCGATAGCTTATAGACTTCAGAGAAAACCTAATACTCTTATTCTGCTAAAGGAATATAGCAATGATATGACCCCTGATGGCATATTCCTATAATTCGGGGCCAGGGCCTGGGTCAGCCCTCATCAGAGAAGCTGCTTCTTGTAATAGGTGGGAATTAACACGGAGGCTCACAACTGGACAAAGTGTGGAGAGTAAGAGACTTTGCTCCACTCAGTCCTAAATGGTGCATCTTCATCAAAGCCCTCTCTCAAGGCTTAGAGATCTATGCAAAAAAAAAAAAAATAATTAAATTAATGAAAATAAATAATGAAAAACAAATTGCTTCTCATTGTAATGGCTGCTTCTTCTTCCTCTTCCTTCTCTTCTCCTCCTCTTCTCCTTTTCTTTTCTTTATTTTTAAAACATAGATTCCAAGGACCAGACTCAGGTCCCTGTGATTGTTTGGCAAATATTTTACCAACTGAGCCAATCACCCTAGTCTGAGTTTTTGTTGTTTCGTGCATATCAGGCTGTTCTCAAACTTACTGTGTACCCAAGACTAGCCTTGAACTACTGATCCTCCCCCCTCCTTACTCTATCCCCCAAATTCTAGGACACAGGTATGTACCTGTATGCTCCCAGCTGCATGCTAAATCTCTCAGCTGCTCCTCAGTAGGTCCTTATAGCAACAACACAAGTAGGAACGGCCAGTGGCATCATCCCTATCTACAGATGAAGATGCTGAAGGAGAGAGAGGCTTGATCCATCTGCCCAACAGTAGACTACAGGACAGCGGCACGCAGGTCCTACAGCACCGTTCCACCTGCTCACAGCTCAGAGACCTTTATGACAGGCTTATCCATCTCCTTGGGTGAGCGTCACAGAAACAGAGGTCAACAAAGCATCAGAGGCTTTGAGGACATGGAGCTAGCTCTTCCCCTCATGGCCAAGCATCCTGGACATCTTACCCTCAGAAGAGAGGGCACAAAGGATTTGTGCAACTCAGAAAGTCACTTCCAAATAAGGTATAAAACAGACTTTCTTTTAAGCTTTTCCTTGTAACTAAAAGTAACAGAATCTGTTGCAAAGTACAGAAAGATACAAACACACCACCCGGAGCCAAAGCGAACGCTTCACACTTCAGTGCTGTTTTGTATAGTTTTCCACCTGGATACCCTTACTCAGCCTCTCACTTACCTCTTGTCTTAGCATTTCCCCATAAGATAAACTGACTTGCGAATGCCCATAAGCAACTGGTTCACAGATTCTTAAAGGCTGGGATGTGTTTCTCTCCTGGTTTAGCCCTGGCCATAGATGCTAAGGAAGGGACACAATCTGGCCAGGGTGCCTGGTGTTTTCAGTCTTTACAGAACTGCAGTGTTGTTGCAGCTGGAACACCCCAGAAGGAGGGCTGACAAAACTGCAGATACAGGACCAACAGAACAGCTGCCAGGGTCCCCTACCTCTGAAGGACACTGGGTCTTAGATGTCAGGGTCAATGGCAGAACACTGGTTTGAGTCCTGCAGGGTTAGGAATACATCTGAGATGGTTTTCATCCTCCACCCTGTTGAGCAGACCTAAGGACCCAGAGCACCCCCTGGAGCTACCCTGGGCTGTGAGCCAAGATCCTTCCCAGGCTCAGGGGCAAAAAGGTGACACTCTTCCCCCTTGTTTATCCTTGGGGACCTTGGGCATGTGGGCACTGCGGTTTTCCCTTCTATCTGTCAAATCAGAGGACGTCAGAAGGTAATTTCAGGGTACATGATCTGTTTTCAACTGGACAACGAGACGGTTCAGGAGTTTAAAGGAGCCCTGGAGGATGCAGAACAGAGGGTATCTGAATCACAGAACTTGTTTCCGATCCCAGGCTGCCAAAGAAGGCGCACCTCTATACTTGGACAGCTGGCCCACCCCAGCACATGGTGAAGGAGTGGCCTCCAGGGGTTCCCCATTAAGGAAGTATTAGGACAGTTCCCCTCCTGGCTTCCCATCTCTCTATGCCTTTTGATCCACATCCTAAATACAAACCCTTCTTTTCTTAATTGACTTAAGGCCCTTGATCCTAAGGACCTGGACGTCAGTGCAAAGCCAGCACAGCACCAGGGGTATGTGCTGTGGCCCTTACTGCAGCCTTTCCTGTTTCTGGCCACCTTACCCAGAGTCATGGAGATGCTGGGTGGCTCTCACATCTCCAACTGCATCTGAATCTAAGACGTCATTATGGCTTGAGTCTGCCTCTACTGGCCATGGCCCTAGCAAGTCCTGCAGGTGGGAGGTGGCTGTACTTGGGCCAGTCCTGTGCAACCCCTGAAAACCACCAAATGGGTGGTTCTCAGTACTGATGGGTGGTGGGTGAAGGCCAGAGCCATGGTCAATCAGAGTCTTTGAGAAACTCTGTTATATAACTGCTCTCAGAAGAACAAGGAACAAATATGGAGTCAGCAGTACTGGTAACAGAGGGACAGTAGCCACATGACAACCCTCAGAGAATTTCTAGGGTGATGGATGAGGACCCCACCCAGACTGCAGTCCAAGAGATTTCCTGGTGTCAAACCCATACTTCCAACCCCTACACACTCACACACACCCTGTGGATACCCACCTCCCTCACCTAGGCCTGACTGATACCTAGATGGACGTAAGGACGGCTGTTGCCCTGGTGTCTCCAATCCCTTACCAGCCTGTTCTGACAGTGGCTTCTCTAACACGCTAGCAGGATCAAAGAACACATTTCTTTTGTTTCTTTGAGAAAGACTCTTGCTATACAGCCCAGACTGACCCTCCTGCGTGCTAGGAGTACAGATATGTGTCACCATATTTGGTTGTCTGTCAGTCTGTCTGCCCATGGCCCCCACTCCCTTTCTTATATTAGTTACTCTTCTTGGCACTTCACCAAACACTTCACAGACAGTGGGGACACTGTCCATGCTGGTGGGGAAGCCGTGGGGTTAGGGGCTTGAGGCAGCAGCCGCATATTCCGGATCAGAAAGCAGGAGAGATGGAGACCTGCTTTCAGCTCAGTTTCCCCTTTTTATTCAGTCCAGGAACCCAGTCCATGGAATGGTGCTGACCACAGTTGGGGGGCGTCTTCCTACCCTGGTTAACCCAGTCTACAAGCTGCCACCTAGATGCGCCTAGAGGTTTGTCTTCGAGATCTTGTAAAGTAGACAATCACTGTTAGTAGTCACAATTCGGAAGATGAGCGGCTGTGAGACCTCAAGCCACACCCCTTCCCTCATGGCCCCTCCCTCATGACCCCTCCCTCATGGCTCTTCCCTCATGGTCCCTCACCCATCTTCTGCCAACACTTCACACACAGGGCACCATTTTACTTCTCAAGGGGCTCAGTCTCCCCGTCTTCAAACCCTCTACACAAGGTGGTAGCTGTGACAATAACAGGCTGTGGCAAAGGCACTGTGCATCCTTTGTAGTCCTAGCGACCAACAACTCAGCCTGGCCTGATGGCCAAGGCTGTGGAGAGGGCAGAGGACACTACTCAGGTCAAACAGGTTGTGGAAGCCAGCATGGTCTCTCCTTTCCAGCCCAGCCTGCAGGCTGCTGCCTCTCTCTGACAGGAAAGTTGGTTTTCTCCAAGCAGAAGGCAGGGTAATGATCGGCTCGGCCATTCTAATGAGGCTGGACAGAGCTTGCAGCTACTTCTGACGTCGCCTGCACCCAGCTTGAGGTGCACAGAAGCGCAGAAGGAGCTACTGGTTTCCCCACATTACATCTGAGGACACTGTCCAGGAGTACGTGTGTCTTCTCTGTCCTGCTCTGGACTAATCGTACTGTGGGATGCCCACATTCCCTCCACGTTTCCAGGCCACCTCTCAGGCATCGCCTGACTCAGGCCCCAAATCAGCCTCTTGCTATCAGCATCTCCAGTCACAGCTGAGTCCAGCTTTTATTAACTACTGAAGACTGGGGACTCGAGTCGGCCTAGCGTCTTGTCTCCTTCCAGCTTTGCTGAGACCCTCCTTGGAGATGAGAGTAGGGCCTGGGATGGACTGGCTGGAAGCCACGGGGGTCTGAGTCACTCTCCATAGAGGAGGAGTCCCAGCATGTATGGATGTGACAGCTAAGCTTTGCGACCCATACAGTCATCTCCTTCCACCCCATCCCCCACCCCTGACATCTTTTACGGTTCCCTACAGATGGTACCGCCTGGTTATAGGTTGCTTCCTCCACCCAAAACACTCTTCACAGGGGCCACTGTAGACCCTCGTCAGAAAAAGGGAAGAAGTGGGTGTCATGGAACATGGAGCTGGGTCACAGCTAATTGGTATGTCGACCTGGGAAGCCCAAGTGCACTGACTCTCTTAGGCATGTTGGGAGCATGCCCTGCAGATGCTGCTAACACCAGCAGTGGGCTACCAGGAGAACAGTGGGTGGACCACTTCCAATAAACTGAAGAGTGCAAACAGAGGCTTCCAGAAGAAGGAAAAATTTTGCTTCAGGACCACAGCATCCTTTTATGAGTTTCTTTCATGCTCACTCTGCTCTGTGGATTTGGGATGGCCCCAGCCCAACAGGCTCACATTGAACCCTTTGAATAAAAGCTTATATCTATTATAAGAATTTACATATAGTATATAATCAACATATTACTATATGATTAGTAGTGCTTAACATATGTATAAAATATATTTAAAAATAAAAGGTCATTGATACACACCTATCTCTCTCCATATGTCTCTGCCTATCCACTTGTCCTTCTATCCATCTCCTTTTGGAGGCCGAGCCTCTGCAGCACCAAGTCCCTATCCCCGAGCTGGGGGAACACAGCAGAGATCTAGCACAATAAGGTGCAGCATTGGAAGGTTAGGCTGCTGTGCTGGGAGGATCCCGCAGCTGGCAAGTAGGGACTATATCTGCAGAGCCATCCCTTTCCTGAGAACTAGTGTAACGTGCAAAGAACACGGGTGCGGAGGAGACAACGGTACACTGTGAGGATGCCTGTCCTGGGAGTATTCATACAAGCCGGAGACAGTCAGTGAACTACTACACACAGTTACTGTGTGGAAAAGAGAAACTCCCAGATACCCCTCTGTGCCCAACCCATAAAATGACATGATTATTCTTTCCTCCTAGCTGGGTAGAAGCCATGTCAGTTTCACGCTGCCCCTCAGTGCATGGGGATGTAACTGAGCACACCCTTCACCATCCACACCACATCAGTCAGCAGGCAACAGGGCTTACCACTTCCTCCTCACCTCAGGCTCTCTTTCTGGACACAGGGAGTGCATGCAAGGACCCTGCTTTTCCCTTTGACAAATGGGCACTTTGACCACGCTAATGAGTTCATGTAAGAGGAGGAAGAGACAACAGACAACTGCTCACATCACCATGCTAAGAGAAGTGTGTTCTAATGGGCGTCTTGGCTTGCTCAGGCTTTCTACAACAATTACAGGCAGGCAAGCTAATGGCAAGTTGCTCCTTAATTGCCAGGGCTCTTTTCAGCTCTGACACCCCGTGATTTTACTAAGGTCAGTGTTGAAGGCCAGTGCTGGGACTCTTGGAGGGGTTCGTTCAATTTTAAAAAGTCAACTGCCAGCCAAGCCTGTGCCCATCTCAGAGCCCATCTTTGTGGGCACCGTAAGCACTTTGCCAGAACCTGCCACTGCGTGCTCAAGTCTGCAGGCTCTCCCTCACTTTAAAAGAAAATCCCAATGACAGACACAAGATGCTGCTGCTAGGCCTGTCCTTGGTGCACAAACCCAGAGGGGCTGAGACAGACTGAGGCTCCCCGAACCTTCTTTTCCATTTGCCCTGCCCCATGCTCCCCACAAGTTAAACTCAGCTCATTCTGAAGCATGAACCAGAATAAAATCGGGCCTGAGACAATTTTAAAGAAGTGCCATGTGGCTCTAAGGCACCCATGTCTATACATCGGAGGACACTGTGCAGAAGAGGACACATCTCAACAGGGGCTCGGGGACCCCTCTCACCTCTTCCTACCACCTGAGTGACGTGGGGCTCTGGGTCATGGCCTCAGAGCTCAGCTCCAGTTTGTTTCTAACTCTGCCCCTCAGAACCTGAGTCCTGCATGCTCAGTCTGGACAGTCTTGTCAAATACTCCTCAAGCCCAGGGACATTTCCCACCCAGGCTGGCTTCGAACTCACAGAGACCCACCTGCCTCTGCCTCCCTGAGTCCTGGGATTGCAGGTGTGCGCCCGACTTTACCTCCCACCCTTCTTGTTTCACCCTCTAGGCCAGGCACACAATACATTACAGAGTTCCCAGGAAAAAGAAAATACTAAGTCAAGGAGAGGGGAGCATGCCTCTGTGAGCCAGAAGACACACTTCCTTTCTTTGCTGTCTCCCTTTCACCCGGGGTGGGGGGTGGGAGGTGGGTCCAGAGCAGTTGGCTGACTTTGCAGACTGACGATCCCAACCTGTCAGTGGACCATGAAATTGATTTAGCAGGCAGTACAGTCACCACACTGAATTTGGACAAATCTCAGGCTGGAGAGATTGCTTGGTTGGCTAAGTACTGTGCAAGCCGGAGAACCCAAGTCCGGATCCCTAGAGCCCATGTAAAAGCTTTGCATAGTAGCTCACACCCCTAACTCCAGCAGTGGGGAAGCAGGGAAAAGTGGGTGCCTGCAGCTCCTTGGCAGTCAGTCTAGCCAGGTCGATAAGCTCCAGGTTAAATGAGGACCGTGTCTCATAAAGTTAGGTGGTTGAGGGAGACACTGACATCAACCTCTAGCTTCCACAGAAGAGCATACATGTACATATGTATCTATATATACACATGGGTACCTACATGAGCATGTTACATATATCACAGAAAGACAGAGAGGGGGAGGGGAGAGGAGGGGGGGAGGACAACACACCTCTCGGTTCTATGGGGCCTGCATCTTGATTAGTCATATAAACACAGAGCATCAGACATCCTCCTTCTCCCTCCACCCCTACTCTTACTTCTCCCAGGAGGGTCTCAGCAACATGCTAGGCTGCCTGAGGGAGGCTTCAGTGGTCAGCAGAAGCTGGGCCCAGCCCTGGCTATAAGCAGCTGTTAGCAAGAGGCTGCCTTGGGGCGTGACTGAGGGGCTATTTGAGAAGTGGCCTGGAACCATGGAGGGGACGTGGGTGGTCCTCGGGAGTCTCTGGAGCCGTTCTTATTCAAACCACCTCTGCTGCTCTGACCTTCAGTTGTGTACTTACAGTCTCTGAACTAAAACATGTCCTCCTGGAGGGAAGTTCCTTAACTTCCTCAGAAAAGTAAATGAAATTTACAAGGCTCAGGAAGTAAACAGAACTTACACATCTCAGGAAGTTCATGAAATAAGATTCACAAGGTCAGTAAAAGCTCTTGCTGCCAAGACTGAAAGCCTGAATTTGATCTTAAGTTATGGTAGGAAAGAGCCTGCACGCTGGCTGTGCTCTAACCTCCAAGCGTGGTATACACATGGACACCCCCTACACACACACACACACACACACACACACACACCCAAAATTCAATTAAAAAAAAGATTCACATGGCTCCTCTAGGACACATACACACACACACACACACACACACACACACACACACACACACACACACCAAAATTCAATAAAATAAAATAAAAAAGATTCACATGGCTCCTCTAGGATCTGGGCCCCAGGGGTGTAGCTTTCCTGAGCCAATGCTTATGTTGAGTGGGCTTTTCAGGGGTGCAGCTACCTTGGGGCTGCCCATACCCCCTCAAGTAGCCCCAAAGAACTTACTGGATCACTAGCTGTACTTGAGTGCAAGTGTTACTCTGCCTGTTGGTGCCCTGTCTGGGGGTTGCCTAGGTGTTTCCTCACGTCGCCTCAGGAAAAGTCAGTGTCCACCACTTAGTTCTTACCAGTCACAGCACCCCTAGGTCACTTCCCAAGAGGGGCCTACCTCTGTCTGTCACCTCTGTGCCAACCTCACTTGAGCTAGATGTCCCCCACCCCCACCCCGAGTCAGTACCTGTTGTTTAAAGAGCCTCTGCCCCTGCCCACCACCACGTCAGACAGAAGACGCTCACTTCCTGGCTCCATCCTGAGTTCTCCACCTCTGCTTACATAACTTCGGGGAGGGGTCTTATGCAACCTTGTAAGTCAGGAGCTCACTGAGACTTCGAGTTTGTTTATTTCCCTCAGGAGGGTGTTCAGGCCCCCCTGTCCCAGGCCGCCCTGCCCTCAGCTCCAGGAAAGCAGCTCACACTTAGAATAGGGCCCAGAACTTTGGCAGGTACACCCTGACACAAACAGCCCTGGGGACAGAGTGGCAGATGCCAATCAGAGATGGCAGCCACCAGAGCTGGGCACAGTGAAGAAGGGACACTCAGGTCCAGCATCAGGTGTAGGGGCAGTGGGTTTGTTCCATATACTACCACACACAGAACACGTGCACCTGCATGAGCCCACCGGGAACCTGTGGGATGTAGGTGATAATGTGCCTGGAAAGGCTCAGCGCTGGCAGCAAGGGTAGCCCGCGAAGGGAAGGTGCTAGTAACAGAAGGAATAGAAAAACAACACGGGGGACTCTACACTTTCTGACCTAGTGTTCTATAAAGCTAAAACTGCACCCCCAATTCTTAAATTTTCAAATAATGTTGAAAACGAATTAAACATCTACAGGTGCCCTGCCAGTCAGTCACCTGGTGGGCCTAGGCAGCTCATCGTCCTTCACTACTGCAAAAGACAGCAGAAAGATCATGACCTAGGCAGCAGCCTGCCCAGAGCACCTCAGAGGGCTCTGAGATCACCACTTTATATGGAGACAGAAGGCTGAAGGCCAGTCCACAGCCTGGTCCCTTGCAGAAGGCAGAGGAACAGAGTAGGTGCCTTCTTCTAAGGTCAGCAGGTCGTGGGTTTTTTTTGTAAGACAGCCTTGGACACACAGGCTAAACAAGGCGAGTGAAACTTGCAGGCTGGCCTGACGGAGAAGGGCACTGAGAAGCCTGCCTCACTTCCCAGGCTCCGGCCTTGCTCCACGGGAAGGGCAACACCAGGTGGTGTCCTGAGAAGCCCTTTCGCATATGGGGTGGGACACAAATCTGAGGCCCTGCTATGCAGTTGGGCTAATGGTGGGGACTCACTGGGGCAGCGTGATGCGAAATGCTGGCTTCCTGGTAGGAGACACATGGCTGCTGATGAATCTAAACAAGGAAATCGCTAGGTTTTGTTTTTTTGTTTCTTCTACCAACAAACCCATTCCATGCTGGAGGGGCTTGTTATATAAAGCAGGGAGGGAGGAAAATGCTGGGGTGTGCAGCCAAAGTCACTAGACAAGATCAGCTGTGGCTCCGGCGGGGAGTCAGGTACAAACAACAGGGGCTCGTTTGTGGCTTTGCTTTTCAGAAGCCTGCTTCTCACATCCCATGTCATCTCTTGGAACTGAGTTTGGATCCTTCTGGAAGGAGGACCTGGTTTTTGCAATGTCCTCATCCTCCCCTTCCTCCTGGGCAGGACCCAGTCCCCTAGGAACTAAGAAGAAATCTCTCTGAGTGTCTCTTCAGCAGCTAATCTGCTCCCCAACAGGCCTGGCATCTTCCAACTGAAGTCTCGCAGAGGACTCCATCAGGTACTGCATGTGGTGGCCTTAGCACCAGGAGACTCTGTATAGGATGTCCCCCGCAGGGTCAGGAAGAAAGCAATTCAAAGGCCTCAAAAGCCCCTGAAATATACAAGACTCTTCCTTCCAAGGACCACTGAGGAGACAACTGCCCGCAGAGAGCTCCAGGACTCCAGCGTTCATGACCAGCACCTGTACTGGGGAGGGCTTTGGTGAGGCAACTGTCTTTTGAGTCACTTCTGTTCCTGCAAGTAACCCCTTACTTTTACTCCTGTAAGGAACACAAAGGAACACCTTGCTCACAAAATTGCACTTGGGGGTATCTGGACTTTGGTCTGTCATTAGTTCCCTCCCTGTCTGGGGTGAATAAACATTTATTCATTTCTCTCTGAGACTAGTGTCACACAACACCTCCAAATGTTCATATATTGAAATGATAGGGCTGGAGAGATGGCTCAGAGGTTAAGAGCACTGACTGCTCTTCCAGAGGACCTGAGTTCAATTCCCAGCAACCACCTGGTGGCTCACAACCTTCTATAATGAGATTTTCTGCACAGCACTGTATACATAATAAACAAATAAATATTTTTTTAAAAAAGAAAAGAAAATATGATCCCCTAGTCATATGTTAATACTAGTAAGAAGCAGGGTCTTTGGGAGGTGATTAGAACTATATAAGCTCCTCTAATGGATGACATCAGTGGCTTTTTAAGAAGAGGAAGTGACCTCAGCCAGCATACTGGCCCTGTCTCATCATGAGACACTCTACCAGTTTGTGACGAAGCCAGGAGATCATCCCCCAGATGCTGACCCCATGTCTCCAAGGCTATGTGTGAAATAAACATTCATTGACTATAAATGACCCAGCCTCGGGCATTTGTTACAGACACAGACACAAAAAAAGGACCATATGGCCATGTCCTTTCACCCTTTATGACTACAATGTCTGGGGACACCTCTCTCCAACTGTGTAACATAAGGGCTTTGTGTCCTAGGACCTTGTGCCCAAAGTGAGTCAACCCTACCTTAATAAATAAGATGGAAGAGTGACAAAGGATTATTCCTGACATTAGCCTTGGGCCTCCACATGTATAAGTATCCCCACCATACACACGAGCCCACATGCATGCATGCATGCACACACACACACACACACACACACACACACACACACACACACACACACACGCGCGCGGGGGAGGGGGTGGAAAGGAAGTAAGATGACTTGACATCCAAGCTTCGGTGCCACGGAGCCTTGCAGCTTCCTGTGGATCTGGATCTGAGCCTCTCACCACTTGCACTGGGAGAACCCAGTAGTTGGGTCTGACCACCAAGCTACAATCTTATGAGGAAGCTCATGCTACCAACAAGAACAAGGCTGCACGGAGAGAGAGCTGCACAGCCGCCAGAGCATCAGATGTGAGAGGGAAGGAGCCTCTAAAATGTTGTGGGTGGCCTTAGCCATTCTCTGACAGGAAACGCGGTTCAGCTGAGCCAGGCTGCCTGAGCCCTGAGAGGTGGTTCCAAGCCAGGTGTGTGAGGGGAGGGGGCTGGGGGGCAACACATGCCCTGAATGCTAAGCACCCTCTCAAAGTTACTTTCGTTTCTGTTCCCTGGTTTAAAAATCTAGAACCATAGGCTTTCCTATCAGAAATGCAGCCGCACATGGGAGGAAGAGCTAACACAGAAAGTTCACTGTGCTGCGTGGGAATCACTTGAAAATGCCAGTCATTACTTTAAAATACGTGGTTGATTTTAGGGGCCAGAAGCTATTATTATGAGGCCTAGTGGAGGGGGGAGAGAAGGAGACAGACTCTTGTTTCTCAGGATTTGATTGGAGGAAAGAGGGGGGACTCAACCCACTCCTCACAAACACAGTGTGAGCACAGTGTGGGCAGGCAGAATGAGGGACATGCTGACCCCCTGGTGACCACATTAGGGACACAGAAAGTTCCAAGTTGGCTGAGAGACATTTTGGTGTGCTCTATAGTGAGTTCCAAAAACTGTTCAAAAAAGAAAGGGGAGGAGGCAGGCAGGAAGGCAGGCAAGGAAGGGAGGGGATGGAGGAGATAGGGAGGGAAGGAGCAGCCAGGGCGGGGGTGAGGGTGGGGTGGGCGATGATGTTCTCTGGTCTAGTGTGGCTGTTCTCTCTTTGAAGGGGTAGAGAGGAAACTTTCCCTGTGACCCCCTTAGGTGGCCAATAACCGCTAGTCTCTGCACTCAGCTAGGCTCTTAGCAACCCTCACCACACTGACCGGCTAAGATGCAACTGGAGGGCCAACCTCAGGAATGCCTACTTGAAACTGTTCATTAGCAGACCTTCCTGTGCGATCTTTCAAAACTGAGGATGATGGGAGGGAACAGAAGCCTCAGGGAAATCTGAAAATACATCTCAATAGCCAGCTGTGTTGGTCAAGCCTAGAATCCCCAACTAGAGAGGCAGAGGCAGGAGGATTGCTCACAAGTTCAGGGCTAGCCTGGTCTACACGATTAGTTCCAGGCCTGTCAGGGATGCACAGTGAGACCCTGCCTTACAACAACAGAAGCACACTGCAAGCCTGTGTAGTGGCTCACATCTGTACCCCGACACTCAGGAGACAGAGGCAGGTGGGTCAGGAAGGAGATCAAGGCCAGCCTGGGCTACATGAGACACCATCTTTAAAAAGTGGATTGCAGCTACAGATGCGCTCACTCGTTGGCCCATCCACTGCAGAACTGTACTTGGTCTGGTACCTAGGAGTATGTGGGATAGACACCCGACCAGCTGTCTGCAGAACGTGGGAAATGCCTACACTCTGCATCCTGGGATGCGGAGCCAACTTTTCCAGGCCACGGGGGTAGAATCTTTAGGAAGCTGCTGGGCTTTGGGTGATATCTATATTTTATCATCTCACAAGCTCCTCAGCTCAGCTGACCTCCCATGCCAGAGCTCCTGTCAGACCTTCCTCTCCTCCGCAGTGAGGGAAGTGCCTTCCATGTCCTGGAGCCTAGCTGTATCATCTAAAAGAGTGAGGTGTTAGGCGTCAAAGCCCAAGTTCTCCCAGAGGGTGGGTGCCCGGCAGTGTGAGATGTCACGAGTTCACATAAGGAAGGGCTGACACTGCCTGCAGCCAGACCCTCTTATTTGAGTCAAAGCAGTATTTCAGATGACTCAGAACTCATTAAGCGAATCCCTTTTCTGAGCTGGTAGCTACTGGATTATCCGGTCTCAGAAGATGAGCCTATAAGGTGAGGAGTGGGAAGAGATGAGTTTGCATGGGGTACAGATTACCAAAGAAGGACAGTACCGTAAGGCCACTGTGCCGGCCACCTGTCAATGCTGTCAGTTTCCCATCACTGGGAGGTGGGCCTTAGGGCGCGTCCCTGGGAAGACTATCCTGGTTGTGTTAATGGATGGAGGAAGCCCTCACTCACTCTTCGTTCCTTGGTTGGATCCTGGACTGCATACGCGGACGGAGAGGGCAGCTGAGCTACAGCAGGGATTCGTCTCGTGGATGGGATATGACCAGCTCCCTCAAGATCACACTGCCTTTACTTCCCTGACACAACAGACTGTACCCTTGGAATGTAGGCTGAAATAAGCCCCTTCTCCCTTGAGCTGCTTTTGTTGGGGGTATTTAATCACAGCTTCAGGAAAAGAAACCAAGGCAGCCACTTTTGAAAGCATGGTAGTAGAGGTGCCCAGACATGGAGAGACCTGGGAGTGGGGGAGCTTAAGGTATGGCTCCCTTGGTACCACCTCTCTGAAACCTGCCCCATTTCTCCCCAGGCAGGTAAGATGCACGGGGCATCCAAGGCCCCAGAAGACAGTGGCTATTTAAAAGCTTGAGAACTGTGGGTCCTGGATGGGTGTTTTGTGTTTATCTGCCTGAATTTAGGAGCATCCATTCCAGACTTTGTCCAAGTGAGTATTACTGAGACCCCAAAATATCTGAGGTGCCACAGACTGGTGCCTGATGCTTGGGTTTCCTTTACTGTCACGTGCTGTGCACATGAGGGTATGGGACAGACTTCTGCGACAGCACTCAGGTAAGGCGTGGCTGGCAGCCCCAGGACTCTGGATTAAGCGCGGGATGGAAGCGTTGGGCTGACCGAACACCACACCTCAGTTCTGCTTTTGTTACGACTGCACACTGACATGCTTCTCTCTCACCACAGTCGCAGCTGGAGAACGTGATTTTCGCGAAGCGGTTGGACTCAGGGACAAGGCAGAGCCTGGGCAGGAGGAGCTGGGGGTGTGAACATGTGAGAAAGGGAAGCTGGTCCTTAGGGCACATGAGGCTAGCCTGGGAGCCTGCCAGGTACACACTGCAGGACGTCTGTTTTATGGGACGCGTGTGACACAGGAGCCAGGCTGTGATGGGACATAGATTTGAGCTCTGATCCACCAGTGAAGTGCTGATGGCTTAAGGCACAGGAAGAAACAACAGTTCTCATAAAGCCTGAAGGGGCACCTGGGACTACTCAAAGGGTAGTCCCTGGGTAAGTCAAGGCTCTCCCAAGCGCCCTCCTCCCCTCCAGGTCCATCTTCCTCCCAGTGCTCGCCCTGCAGGATGTGTTGGAGACTGGTGAGCAGACTTCAAGCTCTGGAGCTGAGCAGATAAGTGTAGGATGACTCAGAGAGAGTGGGTGGTGACAGATGCCCACAGCCAGCTCTCATCGGGCCTGGCCAGGTCTCTGGAGCTGACATCTGACATTAAAGGACAAATCCCATCAGCCCTCAAGGACTCTGCTCCAGATGAACGATTCTGGCCATGAGCAGCCCCTTCTGGGGCACTCCACCTACAAATGGCACAGTCAGTGGCAGGGTCATGGAGAGGCCCCTCATGCTGTGTGACAGGAATCCAACAGCTCTCATTCCCACACCCATGTGTGTTTGGAAGGCATCTGTGCAGGCTGCCAGCTGTGGCCATTGGCTACTCCCCACCTTCTAAGCACAGGAAACCATCTGTTAAGCTGGGCAGAAATGGCTTTGGGTACCAGACACTCTGGAGAAGAGTGACAGAGGATGACACTTCACTTTTGCAGGAGCAGTAGTCACCCATCTGCTGTTTACCAGCGAAAATATTTCTAAGCGTGTCTTCTCCTTTCTAGAATGTACCAGAGCTTCCACCCCAGAGCCAACCGGGGAAGAACTTCCTCTGCCTGAAAGAGGAGATGAACCCCACATTACTTTTGGGGCCCTGGCCAGCTGAAGACACTGGCCACTCCTTGTAACAACATTTTGTTCAGTGTCCTTGATATCTATGTGTGGCTATCCCACACATAGAGTGCTGTGTGTCCACTTGGGCATCTCCAGGAAATCTGAGAATATTGTCGACTGACGTGTTTGCACCCCATTTTCATGTCTAGCCTACAAACGTGTTTGATATGTGACTTGACCAACATAGCTTGCAAATCACAGAAGAGCCTGCGGTAAGGCCAAACTGCCTGCTGGAAAAGCAAGAGGCACGGGCTTTCCTGAGCCTGGGCTTCATGCTCCTCAGCTCCTGACTCTAAGGTTGCTTCTCTCCCCAGAAAAGCAGTGAAATGACAATTTAGGAGCCCTCAACTTTCAGGAGTCCTTGACCAGAAACCAAAGGAAAGCCAAGTCTGGTGGTTCAGACTTGTAAAACCCCAGCTACTCAGGAAGTGGAGGCAGGAGGATCGTAACTTTAAAGCCAGCCTCGACAACCCAGTGAGACCTTGTCAAAAACAAACAAAATAGAACAAACCCCAAAACTGAAAAGGCTAGGGATTATTAGCTCAGGGCAAGAGAATTTGCATTCAAGCTGTAGGTTCAATCCCAACAAAAGGGAAGGGAAGAAGAGAGAGGAGGAGAGAAAAGTAGAAGAGAAGGCAGGTGGGGAGGGGAGAGGAGGGGAGGGGAAGGGAGGTGGGTGGGTGGGGAAGGGAGGGGAGGGGAGCTAGGCTAAGGGGGAGTAAGAAGCCCTGGCCCTCCACTGACCAGACCGCCCCACCTGGGCTGCTGGAATCCCCAGCAGGTGTTTGGTAAACAGCACTCAGACGTGGACGGCCATTCCTACCTCCTTTATCCTATTTACTGGACTCAGCTCAGCAGGCCCTCACTCACTGGCAACTACCCAGCTGAAGCCATGATGAGGCAGATGGCTGCCTCCCGTAAAAGCAGCCAGACAGTAAATGCCACCACACACCTCGCTGGCAAAGCATGTTCAAAACAAAACCCGAGGTTTGTTTTCCTCCGGTTTTTTCCCCCGTGTCCCCTGGGCTATAGCTTGGAGAAGTAGGAAAAGAGATGGAGAAGGGAGTCCACAATTCTAGAAAGATCATGATGCAACCATGACCTTCAGGAGAAGGTCATGGCCACAGAATGGCAGTGGGATACCTCAGGACCAAAGGGAGACAACCCCTTGCACTGGTCACTGTATGACAGGCAGGACAGGGGCAGGGGAATGGGACTTGGCTTTCACCAAGGACAGTGAGTCACGGCAGAGGCCGGAACAGCTAGAAAACTACAGAACCTCAAAGCTCTGTTCCCCTGGTTGCCTGCTGGGTAACCATAGTGGTAGAGCCCAGAGGCACTGTTGGAGACTGGCTGACTCACAGTAGTGCTTCAGAGGGTGTTTTGCTCGGCTCTGTGTGGCTCCAAGGATGCACAGCACAGTTACATACTCCCTTAGACAGCAGGGCCCAGTGCTTGTTAAGTGTGTACCACATGCTGGGAACCGGTTCTTGGTCAATTGATTGTAGGTTCCACACCAACTCTGAAGCAGACATGCATCTCTAAATGGACTTAGGAAAATGAAGTAATTTGTACATAGTCCTAGCTGCTTGATAGAATACAAGGTCCCAAGTCCCATGCCAAAAATTGTAAATGGGTCACCAGGGAAGAACACTAGGGCTAATGACTCAATTATGTTTGCCTGCTGGCTGGCTTGTGACAGTCTTACTATGAGGCACAGACTAACTCTACACAGCCTAGGCTGGCTGCCTCTTCAGTGCTCGGATTATAGCATGTATGATACCATGCCAATCTTCAACTGTTCTTCATCTTTAAAAAAATGTTATTTAGTGTATATGTATATGTGTCTACGTGTAGCATGTGCACAACATGTGTGCAGGTGCCTGCAGGGGCCAGAGGATGGTTGTATGATGGGGGTGCTGGGACCCGAGCCCAGGCCCAAACCAGCCCTCTCTCAGCCTGTGCCTCATGCAGCCCAGCCTGGCCTCAAACTCACTTTGTTTCCTAAAGATGGCTTTCTCCTCCAGTTCCACCTCCCAAGGGCTGGGACTGCAGGGACTTATAACACACCAAACTTCAACCATACTTTAAACTCAGATTTCTGTAATTAGAGCCCACAGACCCATGGAACTCCTTTGTGGTTCTTGGACCATAAGTCACAATTGTGACAAGGATATTTAGTGCAACTTGACACACGATGGGCTGGAAAGCACGCAGATTTCATGGCTTATGTGTCAACACTCTCCAGCACTGGCATCAAATTGTCAAGAACTGGGGATAAGCCTACCACACTATGTACAGCTTGCACAATCTCGGCAAATTGTACAAGTTCAGGGGCTTCAATTCCTATGTGCAAGACAAAGAAAACATCCCAGGGACAATTTGAGAATTAAAAGATTGAGTATACACACACACACACACACACACACACATACACACACAAAAAAAAAAAAAAAAAAAGAAAGAAAGAAAGAAAGAAAGAAAGAAAAAGAAAAGACAAGACCGGCCTGAAGCCGGTACCTAGCATGCAGTTGGTAAATGTGACATGCAACAGCAGATTGCTGTTTAAGAGATAATAAGGAGACAAATCGGGACAGGCATTAAGACCTCAGCCGGGAGTCATCAATTGAATCGACTGGAATGAACCAGCAGAACACAACTCAATACTCAATAACTCATAGAGGAAAACATGCAGTGGTGAAATAATGGGCTCCCGGGCTGAGCCTCAGATGGAAGGCTCTGCTAGAAGGAGGTGGGCAAGAGCGTCTCCGCAGCATCTTGTGAGAGGAGAGACTTGATGTATTAGAAGGGGCTGAGAAATCCAGGGCTTCTGTTAGTTATCCCCAGACTTAAGCAAAAACCCAAATCAAGGTGGCTCAGTGTGGCAAAGTTCTTGCTGATAAGCCTCGTGACCTGAGGTCAATCCCAGGAAACCATGTAGTAGAAGGAGAGAGCAGACTCCCCAGGATGTCCTCTGTCCTCTGAGCGCATGCCTGTACACACACACACACACACACACACACACACACACACACACACACGAATGTTACAACAATTCAAAGAACCCATATTAAGTCCCTGCATCTCCAGGAAACCCCGGCCAGACAGCACCATTGACGGATGAGTCAAGACCAAACATCTCGTTCTCTGAGTGCTTGGTGAATGGTCCACAGGGCGTAAGACTTCGCTTCACTCAAGTGCTGATTTTAGCACATCCTGAGGACAGGGTCCAGCGAGGGGCGAGTCATGGGAGCTGGCAATAAAGCCCCAGCCCAGGGATCTGGTCCACTAGCAGCCACCCTTAGCCGCTCTGTTCCCCACTCCCTCGTAGAAAGACTAGGTAGGGCCTCTGGACACTGGGGGCTTCTCTTGGGGTTCAGTCTTTTCATGACTTTACGAAAAACAAAAGAACCCTCCATATTCCAGATTCTCCATCAGTTCGCAGGGAATCTGACCTTCTAACCTCAATTTCCTCTTCTAGGAGTCTGCACCTGCCTCAAGGGTTGGAACCTCAAGGGTTCCAACTTCCAAATGGAACCCACCAAAGCCTCACCTTAGGTTATCTAGCCCTTGGATGTTTCCCATACACACTGGGGAAGCAGCCAGAAAGGTAAGGAACCCTTAGACCTACTGGGCCACACTGCCAGGCTTCTGTTGTGGGTCAGCAAAGCAGATGTCAGGAGCCAGGTAGAGTCATGGGTGTCAGAGTACCACTGCACCTGTCACCTGAAATCCCTGGGACATCCACTGGCTGACTGAACCCCTGCTTTAAAGCTCCCTGCATTACTTTTACTCTTCACATGGAACAACACCTGAAATTCTCCTCTGCGTGTGTTTGGGGACCGTGTGCACTTTGTGAGCCTCTGGCCTAAGCCTTGTGTGTCTATCTCCAGGTGTTGTGATGCTTGCTGGGTGCAGGCCCCTTCAGATGTCTACACTGAGCTGCAGGCTGGATGTGCTACCAGCTCACCATTCCTGAGTTATTTAGTGCCGCCTTTTCTCCCCAACCTTGGGCTGTGACTTAGAAACAACACTGAACCTCATGCCTTCCTGTGACACTCAACCACTCGCTCCCAGTTCCAGGGCATAAGGGGCAGGGAGTGGGCTCACAGAGCCTAGACTGAAGTTTTCTTTGGGCATAACTGGTTCATGATGTGGAAGGGACTCATAAGCAACAAACAAAAACCCAAACAAGACAGCAGTGGCTCAGGGCAGCGAGTGCTAGGCACCAGGGTCATTTTAGAGGAGGGTGGGTGGGGCAGGGCGCCTGCAGCTTCAGGCCAAGCCCTTGCCGGCCCCAGCCCAGCCAGCCCACCCTGCAGGCTCACTAGCAGCTAGGTCTCGGGCTGTCGCTGTTGTCTGTGCTCTGTTCTTGCTGCAGAATGAAGAGCTGCTCCCATCTCCCCTCTCCCCTTCTCTGCTCTCCCCGCACTTTCCCTTCTCTATATCCACTTCAGTTTAGTCAACATCTTCCTTAAGTCAGATAGGCAACAAGCAAGTCCCACCTTCCAGCAGGAGACTGGTCAACTCTCCAGTGTGTGTCTGTGGTCTAGACAGCCCCGGCAGACTACATGGGCCAGGCTCAAAGTCCCCCTGTAACCGTCCTTAGTCTTCTCTATTTGGGTCAAACTGAATGAATGACTCGGGAAAAGAAAAAGCAAAGCAGAGTGTCTGTTTCACAAAGAGATTTGGCTTGTGGGGGGTGGGGGGGTGGACCTTATGGCAGGGGAGGAAGGTGGGAGAAGACCCTCAAATCAGAACTTGTGGTAGACAGCCCCAGTCTTTGCTCTTCCCAGCCTGATAGGGAAAGGGGCCGTTTTTTGCAGAGGAACAGTGATGAACACGCCCCCGCACACATCCCACCTCCTGAGGTATTCTCTTTAAGTCACGGAGAAAAAGTTATGTAAGGAGCAGACATACAGCTCCGGTGGAGCGAAGGAGCATTTTGTTCAGCCTTGAGGTGTTTAATTGAATAAGAGCCTCTGGGAGAACAAAGCTCCAGCCTACATCAGTCTTGCAATCAGATGCATCGCAGAAGGAAACATGGGCACACGGAGGAACGTGCAACCCGCCATGCATTTAAGAAGCCAGCCAGGAAGGTGTGCTTACTCAGCCCCAGGGGTCCCAAGGTCTCCTCTTCTGGATGCTGTGAGACGCTGGCTGTGGGATGAGTAGTAGCGGCAACAAGCTGCTCTCAGGGCTCTGACTGAGCCTGCTTCCACCTTCTAAAGGCCAGCCAATCCAGGAAGGGGCTCCCTGACCCCTTCGGCTCAGGCGGTTTCTAAGGATCGGGAGCTCTCAGGGAGCTGCAGCTTCATGCCTGCAACAGATGGGGACTGGAGCTGGGTGTGTTCCCAGTCCCCAGAGCAGCGCAACAAGCAGCTGGCAGACAGCATGAGCTGGCCTGAGACAGCACAAGCGGGCGGGACAGTGCTGTTGGTTAGAGCTGGTTTGTTGCTTGAGATGATGGTAGAGCTCCGGTGGATACCCTCGCTGTCTGTCAGGACTGCAGGAGACTGTCATTAGCCCCTGTGTCGGAGGCTGCCTGCTGAGGAGGCAACTGTACTGCACAGGCAGCCAGCAGGAGGGAAGGCAGAGCGGAGCCACGGAAAGACAGGACTGGAGTGCAGCCACAGAGGTCTGGGGTTCCTTCTGCCAGCCCCCTATCTTGTCCCCACAGAACTTCAAGCAAGGCTAGCTAACTTTAAAGGAAAAGAGCCTGCAATCAGGCTAGATCAGGACCCCAGGGGAATCCCTGTCCTTGAAGGACAGAGCATGCAATTTCCCCTCTTGAAGAATGACGGCTCCAACCTCAAAGAAGCGCTGTTAGTGAAACCCTCAGTGACACCACATCCCCCAACTCCAGGCACACTATGCAAGCCCACGCCCCTGCAGGTGACATGAGCCCTGCAGGCTTCTAGCTCCTTGGTTGCTTCCTGGCTTCTGATGCACTGACACAAAGCCTTTGCTACTTGTCGGGTAGTGCGTTCCTAGAGACAGAAAATGACTCACTGCGACCTTCCCACCCTTTTACAAACCTGCCTGGAGCCCTTTCGCTCATCTCCTCTAACATACCCTGGGCCACCATGCCCTGCCCTGTCAGCCCAGAGCTTACCACAACTGTTTAAACCAGACACTCCTGAGCCTGTTTGCCCCCCTCAGAGGCACAGAAAAAGCCTGTGTCACCCCTTCCCCCAGCTACTCTGCCTCCTGATCAGGACTGGCACTTTCCTGAGTGGTCTGGCATGGTAGGCTCTACCCACTGCGTTCAGGGGCCTACGCGGACAACACATCTGTTCCTTTATAACAGGCACGCCTGTGTCTGTGAGCTCCAGCACACCTGGTTAGACCTTTCAAGAAACTCTCTATGCGGCCCAAGACAACCCTGGAAACTTAAGATCATGAGGGGTGTGTGTGTGTGTGTGTGTGTGTGTGTGTGTGTGTGTGTGTGTGTGTGTGTGTGTAAGGCAGAGGATTCCCTCGGATGTTATTCCTCAGGAGCCATTCTGTTAGGATTCTGCCCCAGTCTGCCTACCTGTGATGTCATTGCCTACTTCCCACTGGGCATGGTCCTACCCAAGATTATAAAAGAGCCTTCTGTGGCTCTCTCTTACTTTTCTTCTTCCTACCTCTCTCTCCCGATCTCTCTGTCTCTGTCTCTCTCTGGGTACCCTCCCCTTTCCTTCTCTCCCCATGCTCATTTAATAAACGTCTCCATCTAATATCTGTTGCCTGGCTTCTTATATTTTAATCATTAAATTGGTGCCATGACTCAGATACAAAATCCAGACAGCCACTCCACTGTCTTCTGTCCGCAACACATTCCTTTCTCTAAGTATGCTGCTTTCCCTCTGCTGCTCCACTCTCTCCTGCTGCTCAGCTCTCTTGCCACCTAAAACCTGGTGGGGCCCAGATGGTGCCATTGGCAGCGCATCCCACAGCTCTCCCTGGACCTGCACCCTGCGGGGTGGATCAGCTGGCTGCCACTGACTTGTTCTCAGAGTAACCTCGCTGCGGTCCAAACGCCCCGCCATTAACTCGCCATTGTTCCCAAGAGAGCATTTATTGTTGGTAAGCAAATGCCCACCACAGAGTATGAGCAGTTTTGGGTCACTCTATCTTGGGCCAGACTCTGGAGTCACTCCAGTCTCTTGGCAGGTCCTGCCTGCCGAGATACGTGGGTGACTTTGGGCTGACTGTGCTCCACCAGCTGCAGGAAAGCCTGAGGTTCAGGTTGCCCGTAGGTGGTTCCTTCAGCCACCACGGCTGGAGCCCCATGAGGTGCTGACCGAAGCAAAACCCGAGGCTCCCATGGTCGGGGACCCCAGTCTCGGGCACTGGGGATTTTGGGGGGCATGCCTCCAGGAATCCTACTCCGGGTTTGGTTCATTTTTGCCATGCTGGCAGGGGTAGGGGGAGCTGGGGAGCTGGGTCGGGGTTAGCAGGGAACACCGCCGCCTCGGCCCTTCCCCCAGATGTTAAAACATTGCACGGCCTGCTCACCGCAGCATGCTGTACTAATCATGCCCTTGCACTGGCAGCTACAGCAGCTGTACAGCCATACTGACATCATGGGAGCCTGATAACATTTTCAAGTCGGCCCGCTACTGGTTGCTTACAACAGGTGCCAGTTGCCATGTTGGTTTCAGGACAGACCTAGTTCCGCCACCGCCATCTTTAGTAGGAGCAATCACGTGACTAGCCGTCATCTTTGCTACGGACGACCATGTGGCTAGCCGCCATCTTTGCTTGAGCAGTACCATGGCTACACCCACTATCTTTACCAAGGTCTCCCAGCCCTGTCCAAATCCTTACTAAACTCCAAATACAGCTTTTGTGTTTTACAATGGTTACCTAATTTTGACTTTCACATTTTCAAGATTACGCTTTTATTCTGATTCAAAAAAGTTTTTATTTCTAACTTACGTCCTTACTAGTTCCTAGACAAATAAATAAATGCTGTTTCTCCTGTCACCAGCTACCCTGGATTCAACTACAGGTTTCCTAGCTAATGGGTTTGATATGGTTTTTAAAAATTATTCTATAATGTTCTGCTATATTAGCATTCATTTGTTTATAATGTTAAAACTTAAATCACTGCCTTAAAAATATATTTAGCCTTATTTTCTAAATGTGATGTATCAATCATACAGAAAACTATTCTGCTCTTTTACAGACTGTGCTATATATAGCTTCAAACTATAAACAGCGTTTGTCTATCTACATATTCTTAAGGTAGACTGCAGTCTTACTGCCATCTTAACTAAAAGGCTGAGGATGGTTCATAAACCCCCAAATAGGAACTGGTAAAAGTAGTTTTAAAATCTTTACAACACGAGAGAAGCCTTCCTGACAGGCACAGCTACAACAACAACAACAACAACAACAACAACAACAACAACAACAAAACTATGCTCCAGGCCTTAGCTGCTCCCCTGAGAAAATAGAAGTCTGCAATGCCCTCTCTCGCCAGGGTCCAGCCTGAGGCAGCTCCTCCAGGAACCTGTTTTAGATGTAGCCAAAAAGAGGACACTGGTCCCACAGATGCTTCAGCCAGAAAGGGACACTGATCCCATAGCCTTGCCTGGCAGCAGACTGGCCTGTAGATGTCAAAACGCTCACATGCAGGCTTGTCCTCTGTGTCCAGCCACTGGAGGCTCAACCAGCACAGAGCTATAGACACTTCCAGCCTTCAAGCTCCTTGACCTAGCAGAGTACAGATGGCTTCTAGATTCCGCAGCCTTGACAAACCCAGGGTAATGCTGCAGGTCTGTTTTCACCTCATACTTGGGCTACACAGTCACATGGCCAACTTCTATCATGGGAGACTTCAGACATCTTCCTCGCCCTCTGCATATGCAGGAGACCAAACTCTAACTGTCAGGTCTAGACACAGTCAACCTTGTTACCAGAGCTCCTTTTACCATCCTTTTAGCTGAAGGACAGTGACTGATGGCAACAATTTCACCTCTATAGAAGTTTAAGTTTAAAAAGAGAGCTTCTAAGAAAGTATTTAAGGGTCTAAAAAGAAGGTGTTTTATGAGTGTTGGACTGTCTAAGAAGGTGTTTTATGAATGCTAGAAGGTCTAAGAAAGTGTTTTAAGTTGGTAAATGCAAGTTGTGACGGTCAAAATGTCTAAAAGGATGTTGCTATGCTATTGTTGTATTAACTGTTCAGAGTGCTGACACTGATCAGTGGAGCTCGGATTTATTAGTCCCACTGTGGTAAAACATTCCACTATATGATCCTATCATAGCTCCAAGCTCAAGACTTTAAATTTCCTTGGGTTTATCTTTTTCTTTAAATGTTTTTCATCGTGCTTAAATTATATACCTCCAGTCTTCTAAACACGGGGAAGAAGCCTCTCTTTCATGGTGTGTACTGATGCTAAAGTGAGCTTCTGCCATCCCGCTTTACAGGAGGTTTCTGTCCTCCCCATGTAACTGTTTCACAGATGTCAGAAAAATTCCTTAAGGCTTCTGCCTTTTCTAAGCTCACCTAAAGGAATATTCATGCTTTTAACACAACGTTTTTTTCCAAGTCTCTGCTATGCTGTATGTCTGCTGCCTTTCCCTACAATGTGTGTGGCAAACAATGATGATGCTAACATGTCTAAAAGTTATCTCTTTTTGTAAACTTTAAAGGAGTCTTGTAAGCTACAGAAAAATCCATCTCTCAGGTCAAATAGAATCCAGATAAGTCCTGTCGATCAACAGGCTAAGTTTCTCACCTATCTCCTATCCCTGAGGGTGGGATTCCTCTGCCTTTCCCTGGTTTTGGGACTCCCCTAACTACCCTATTGCTGAGTCTTCCCTTCTGGTTGATGTAAATGCTTCTTGCCGTTCTGGCCAACCGACACCCAAACCCTTCCTCTAGGACCTTCTCCCTTGGGTGAGACCTCCCTCTACCAGCATGGTTCAGTCCTGCCCCCTCCTCCCCCCTCCACTGCCCCCCCCCCATCCATTTCCCCCACCTCCACCACCTGGTTCAAAACCTGTGTCTGCTCCATGGTTTTGGTCTCTGTCCAGCACTGAGGAGCTGCTAGAACAGTTGTACCAATGTCATCAAGTTAAACCTTGCTTAGGGACACTCTGACAGGTCACTGACTTCTACTCTCCCCTTGGGAACAGTCCATTAGCCACCTCTCAGCCTCTCAAGGTTCCTCTGGGATGCCTTATAGAAAAATTTAAATCCCTATTTCCACATTAAGGGCTGAAAAAATTATATACCTCTGCAACCAAAGGCCTAAACCTTTTCTCTGCTCTCCCAAAATTGTCAAACATAGTTTCTCTCCTTTCCTCTTCTTTGCTCTCCCAAGAGTTTCAAAGATACAGCTAAAGGGAATTTCATCCTAACCTATCCTATCTTCTTCCCACAGATATGTTCCAGTATTCTGCCAGACTTCCTACATCCAGGGCATCGCCAAAACAACTACCCACAGGTGCTCCAGCCTAACCTCACAGATCATGTCAGCTGGACCTGCATGGCCTTTCCCAGTCGCCGACGTTCTCAGACCCTAGACAGCAAATGCAACAGCCTGTTCTTCCAGAACCTGGCCAACATTTCAGCTTTTTAACCCACAGTCACCACAAAGTAGTTAACACAACTACTTCGCCCCTTATCCATTTACAGAAGGCTGAAACGGGGTGCTCCAGACCCAGGACAACCAGCTCCAGGTTCTCCCAGCACTTCTTGGTCCCTATCTGCTATAGGACATGGCTGACATAGCCTGCCCTCTACCCTGAATTTTCCTTCCCCTTCACCATATAATGTGGACATTTTGTTGCTCTTGCTTTTCTCTTTCTCTCTTTTTCCCTTACATGGAAGCCAAACGCTGTTTCCAACAAACCTGCATTTATATGTTTTATCTTACCTTATATAAAAAACAACCCAACATCCTCATTTTTTTTTAATTATAGGAAAAGGGAGTAATGTTAGGATTCTGCCCTAGTCTGCCTACCTGTGATGTCATTGCCCACCTCCCACTGGGCACAGCCCTACCCAAGATTATAAAAGGACAAACCCTCCTCGTGGCTCTCTCTTACCTTTTTTCTTCCTATCTCTCTCTCTCTCCCTTCCTCTGTCTCTGTCTCTCTCTGGGGTACCCTCCCCTTTCCTTCTCTCCCCATGCTCATTTAATAAATGTCTCCAACTAATATCTGTTGCCTGGCTTCTCATTTTTTAATCACTAAACTTTCACCTTGTGTTTTGGGAGTGTCTCTCATAAGACCCAGGGCTCAGAGATTGGGCCAGGCAGGTTACCAATGAGCTCCAGAAAGCCTCCTGTCTCCACCTCCCCCGCACTGAGATTACCAGTGTGTGCTACTATGTCCGGCTTCTAGAGTCTTGGGGTCAATCCCAGACTTTCAGGATTGTGTGGCAAGCACTTTACCAACAGATCTGGGCAGACCTGGGGCTTTCTTGAGGTGACTTTCAGCCTACGGAGGCAACAGGCAGCCACTATTCACAGGGTGGAGCATTCTGAGATCTAAGAATTCAAAGCTTAGGGTTAGGAAGGAACGTGGAGGAGCATGCACCCCTGAGGCACGCCTCTGGCTCCGGCTACCATAAGCTGCCAAGCTCCCCAAAAGTGGCACTTTTAGCCAAAAGGGGAGCGATGTGTCACATGATGTACCTCAAGCTCCTTTCCAGACCTGAACTGTGACATTCTGTGACCACAACCCAGGTCTGTGCCACGGCTCAGTCACTTCTCTGGGCCTTGGTCCCGGTTCTGCCTCTTAGAAAACTATCTGTGTGGGGATACTGGCTCTGAGCATCTCCTAGGGCTGCTGTTGGACAAAATGAGCATCAGCTTGAGATGTGCATGACTAGTCTAGAACCAGAGGGCAGCACCAGAATAAACACAGCGCAGCGAAAGCCACGGCATATACTGCTGAGCAAAGGGCTGACATCCTGAAACCAGCCCCCTGGGCATGATGCGAGTGGCCTACCAGAGATCCAGCCAATCTCAATATTTTCTCCTGCTGGTTCTCCAACCGCCCCTCTGGGTGAGCTGGACCTGCTTTATTTTCTTTGTGCTTTACTCCAAAGCATACAAACAAGCTGACTTAGGGGGAGCTAATTTGTTTTGCCTGGAAAAGCTAGAAATGCATGGGTACCACCAAGCGGATGTTGGCTTCACTTGGAGGCAGGTGCCTGAGCAAGACTCTTGGGGTGCAGGGGTTTTCTACAGCTCTGACTGCCAGTGATTTCACATCTTGGGTGAGGGCATCACTGAAGAGAGAGAGCGGCCTTGCAAGACAAGTGCTGTGCCCCGAAGCTTCCCAACCGGACATGCGTGTGGCCCACCTTCGCCCGCATGAAGTCTTGCTTCTGCAGCCTCCACTGAACGCGTACGTGCTTTGTTTTCCCCTGTGGGGTATGAGCTTGTCTGCCTTCTCCCCTCAGACGGCAGAGGTCAGTTCTCCTGAAAGGCAAATGCCACTAGACGGAAGGTCCCATCAGAGCCTGAACACCACCGCTGGCACCTCCCAGTCTCAGAAGGAACCACGATGGGAGCCTGACACAAACCCCAGCTCTTGTCCCTCACTTTTCCTGGTGTCACTCTCAGGACCCTTCCAGACCTCAACAGAGGGAAAGGCAAGAAAAAGCAGAGAAGCTTGCCAGCTCCAGGCTGCCCACGGCACACATTCTCTTTAGTAGGGATGCAGCCCATAGGAGCCTGGACTTCTCACCTCCTGGGCTCACCTGCCTGGTTGGCTGTCGCTAAGTCCTCACAATCTCTGCCTACAGGCAGGCCACGACCAGAGAAGGGCCCTCCTTTGGCATCTCAATACTGATACATAGTCCTTCCTGGATTTGATGTTTTCATTGCATTTGCAATTCAAGTTGCCTATGCCATCCCAGCCCATCTAGCAGGCAAAGAGGTTATTATGTTATTTTCTTCTGTCTCTGTCTGTCTGACTGTCTGTCTGTCTGCTGTCTCTCTCTCTCTCTCCCTCTCTCTCTCTCTCCCTCCCTCCCTCCCTCCCTCCCTCCCTCCCTCCCTCCCTCCCTCCCTCTCTCTCTCTCTCTCTCTCTCTCTCTCTCTCTCTCTCTCTCTGTGTGTGTACATATGCACGCACATGTTGACAGACACTGTTTTCCTTAGTCATTCTCCTCCTCGTTTTTTGAGGCAGGGCCCCTCACTGAAGCTGGAGCTCAAGGATTTAGCCAGAATCCAGCAAGCCACCTTGAGATCCTCTTGACTCCGCCTACCCAGCACATTACAACATCTACTGCCCCAGCCTCATCATTTTCTTCTTTTCTCTTTTTTAAATACTTTATTTATTTTAATTTTATGCACACTGGTGTTTAGCCTGCATGTGTATCTGTGTGAGGGTGTCCAATCTTGGAGTTATAGACAGTTGTGAACTTCCATGTGGGTGCTAGGATTTGAAACCAGTTCCTCTGAAAGAGAAGTAAGTGCTCTTAACCACTGAGCCATTTCTCCAGCCCCTTGTTTGTTTGTTTTCTTTAATACTGGTTCTGGAGATCAAACTCAGGTCACTATGCTTACGTAGTCAGCCCTTTGCTAACTGAGGCCATTTCCCTACCCACCTCTTTCAGACTCCCCCCCCCCCCCCCAAGAATAAGAAAACCAAGGTTCTGAGAGGTTGAGTTGCCATGGTCACTGTGATGGGTAGTCTTGGTTGTCAACTTGACATCCTGGGAAGAGGGAACCTCAACTGAAGAATTCCCTCCAACGGACTGGCCTATGAGCAAGTCTGTGAGGTACTTTCTTGATTGCTAATAGATGTGGGAGGGTCCAGCCCACTGTGCTATCCCTTGGCAAGTCAGCAAGTCGGCAAGTCGGTCAAGCTATGTAAGAAAGCTAGTTAGTTATGAGCTGGAGCAAGCCAGTAAGTAGCCTTCCTCCATGGCTTCTGCTTCAGCTCCCAGCATGAAGCTCCCTCAATGATGGACTGTAACCTGTGCGGCTGAAATAAGCACGCACGTGCGTGCGCACACAGACACACACAGACACACACAGACACACACAGACACACACACACACACACACACACACACACACACACACAGACACATACAGACTCACACACCCCGAGCTGCTTTTGTTGTATTTATCACAGCAAAGCAAATTAGAACAGTTACCAAGCAGAGACATTAATGTTGCCAGGATTCCATCACCAGCTGACCCTGCATCCTGCTACCACGCTGTTCTAAGAGCACCAGCCTTTTGTCTGCGTGCTTTTGCTTTTTTTTTTTTTTTTTTTTTTATGCTTTTGAGCTTCCCCCCACTGTGGTCCATGCTTACTATTTCTGTAATGAAAAACAGGGTTACAGAGCTTACAGAATAGATCTGTGGATAAAAAGTGCTTGTTCTGCAAGCGTGATGACCTGGGTTCCAGCCCTGGAGCCTGCATACAAGTAGGAGAAGACTGACTCAGTTGTTCAGTAACCTTCACATACGTGCTATGGCATGTGCACCCCCAACATCTATCCACATCACACACATACTGATAGTAAATAAAACAAATTTATAAAACCCAACTACAGGCAGAGTCTCTGAGGCACAGTAAACTGTCCAGGCGTTCTGAATAAGCAGGTATATTACGAAATCACATTAAAAGTTTGAGACGGTGACTTCAAAGACATAAAACACAGTAAATGTGGCCAGAAAGATCTCAAACCATGCACAATAATTCCTCAGCCATACCAGTGACACAGGCAGAGAGCCAGAGCACACCCATATAAATCTGTGCCTTCTACTCCTGCCCATGGATAACAGACCTGAGTGGGTTTCTTAGTGCCTTAGGACCTAGCATGGGCACTTGCCTGACCCCACACCATCGTTAGCCATGCACCTATAAGTTAAACACAGAGATGGCGCACGATGAACCTCTGTTCTCCCTCCTTAGTGTTGAGGTGCTCCTGCCTTACAGCCTGCAGTCTCAGGCCTGCAGGGTCTGTGAGGGGCAGGCCAGAGGCCAGGGCAGCAGAGTTAGTGAGATGCAGAAGCAAGATGGGTCTCCGTCCAGGCATCGTCCTTGTACTCAGCAACTCTGCATGCTCTGCAGACTGGTTAGTAGTTTCTGAAACAGTGACTGGACACTAACCCTCTGGAGAGGTCCACTGGACCCTGCAGGAAATCTTAGGACTCTGCTATGGATGGATGGCCACGCAGCTCAGGTAGGGCTAGAACCCATGCATAGCCTGGCTTGTCCCCACGCTGCTGCCCTTGAGCTCAGACACCACTGACTTGAGCCTTAACCTCAAAGGATCCTGCTGCAGAACTCTGCCATTAAAAACAACAACACAAACCTCTGGGCCACGAGTGTCTCTCTGTAGGAACACACTTAATACAGCCCTGGGTTCTCTGCGAAAACGAAACAAAACCAAAAGCAGAGCGCAGCATGGATCTGCCAGAGGGCGGCAAAACCTCCTCTGAACCCCAGAACAGGTTGAGCCTGACACCTAAAATCAGCACAGGAAGTTGAAAAATATTCTAAAGTCTCCTCTCTCTGTGTCAGACTGCTTTGTCCCTAGCTATCAGGCAGCTTGTGGCTGGCCCCTCTCCTGGGGACAGAAACTACCAATATTTACCACATAACCAGATGTTTGCCAGACCTCTGAGGCTTGCAGCTAGAGTGTGGACCAGCTTGATCCTTTCATTCAGAGCATGCTGTGTATGTCACAAGTTCACGTGCGGACCGTGGCGCTCGTTAGTGTCTGAGTGTGTCACCTGTGAAAGCATGGGCTCACCACCATCAAAGGAGCTCACAGACAATACACCCTTAGTCCCACAAGACCCCACAGCTAGCAGCTGTGGGCCAAGGTAAGGACCCTCTATGGCTGATGAGGAAGAGACTAGCCCCATCCACTTTGCAGGTGGCTGAACAAACCTGACTGTCCACAGACCAAGGATCAGAAGTCAGATGCGACATAGCGTGCTGCAGTGGAGCCCTTTGTAATAAGATGACACAGGGAGAAAGCAGTAAGACACAGACATAGACAGATAGACAGACAGACAGACAGACAGACAGACAGACACACACACACACACACACACACATACACACACACACACACACACGCACACACACACACACCTTGGTCCAGGCCTACCCTCCCTCTGCCCCGGTCCTGAAGACTGATACTCAGACCACACTGGGGACTCTGGCTTGCATCATTTTAGTTTAAGATTTCCACTCCTGTATAAGAAGCACACATTCCTTCAACTGTTCCATCATCCCTGACTGAATGTGACTGTCTCACACAAGCTCATCTGCCAATCCAGAGGAAAGCTCCTCGGACCTGAAGGTGGGAGCCATGTCTGGGGAGAGAAGTCTGCTCTCACACATAGGCACGAGGAAGATGGTTTCTTCCTGTTTCTGCCTGTTTCTTGGTTAAGACAGGCTGCCCTGCTCTGTCTCTCAGATCTCCTCCCAGACTCAAGCTGGTGCACAAGAGAAAGAGAAGACAGAGAGGATCCCACCAGGACTGTGAACTTCAGAAAGGGAGTCACGAAGACAAGGAATAAACAGGCTAGAATGGACAGCAGCCACCAGAGAAGTTTCCAGAAGGGAAAAGCTGCTTTTGAAGCAGTTCATAAATAAGGGCCTCCTGAAGGGCTTGAGGTGGAGGCGGGTGGAAGAGCCTTGCAGGGTTCTCAGTCTGTAGGGCTGTCCTCCTCTTTGTTCCTAGATAAACCACAGAGGTTCCAGCCGGCCCGAGGAGCTTGCAGCTCTCCTTTTCAGCTGCCAGCCAGGTCACCTACACCAATGGCTGATAGGTTGGTTCATCGTAGATACTCCGGGTCTGAAGGCTGACCTAAATCACACCCAAGCCTTGTGGCTGAGCAGGAGGCATAGGCTGCCCCTCAGCAGGCTCAGGCTTCAGCTTAACCCAAATCACAGAAATGCAGCAGGTGCCTAGTGGTTTTCTACCCTGTGTTGGGCACTGTGGGCTCATCTTCCCACATACACTGTGAAGGGTGAGAACTTCACCTGCCCTTCATAATGGGTTCTACCTTTCTGTGGGTTCAAACTATTCTACTCTTGTCATTTACCAGCACCATAACCGTGGGTCATCTAACCACTTAGGACTCACTTTTCTCCTCTGTACAAAGAGATTGATGGACACGCCTACTTCAGGCAAAGTAAGGGTTAAATCCACAGTGCTGGAGAAATAGATGGCTTGGAATTTAAGAGTATGTGCTGCTCTTGTAGAGGACTGGCCTGCCCACCCCCCAACATACACATAAACAAATATAAAAATAAAGTCTTTAAAAATGTATACATATACACACATACATTGATTTGCACAAATGCACACACATATGTCAAGTTTTACAAAGTAATGTGGTCCATTTTGGTGATGAGTGCACTGGATGTTAAACAGACCCTGTTTGGAGGTGTTGCCTATGGCAATTGAAAGTGGAGGAAACCACAGGGAGTCTAAACCATGGCAGAAAGTAAATCACAGAAAGTTCTGGTAACTCTGCTTTGGTCACATCTGGAGTAGGACACTCAAGTCCTCCCAGGCCTGGCCAGGTATCAGAGCCTGAACATGCACACCCAGGAAAATGAAATTCTCTAGGGTACGATGGTGTGGCCTCAGTGGGTGCAGGCAGAGCTTCAGTGGCTTTGCTGCTGCCTCAGTCTCCCCTCATCAGCTCACTGACCACAGCTGGTGAGCTCAGACTTTGCCAAGTCCTGTCCCACCCCGAGGACGCTTTGGAGCGAGGCATGGGATCAAAGTTCAGACATGCTCCTTTTATCAGCTGCATAGGGGAAGGGGCTCCCCAGGGCTATGTGGGAGTGGGTCAGGCTGGGAGGGGAGGGGAGGGGAGGGGCTATGTGGGAGTGGGTCAGGCTGGGAGGGGAGGGGAGGGGCTATGTGGGAGTGGGTCAGGCTGGGAGGGGAGGGGGGGGCTATGTGGGAATGGGTCAGGCTGGGAGGGGAGGGGAGGGGCTATGTGGGAGTGGGTCAGGTAGGGAGGGGCTGGGAGGGGCTATGTGGGAGTGGGTCAGGCTGGGAGGGGAGGGGAGGGGCTATGTGGGAGTGGGTCAGGTAGGGAGGGGCTGGGAGGGGCTATGTGGGAGTGGGTCAGGCTGGGAGGGGCTGGGAGGGGCTATGTGGGAGTGGGTCAGGCTGGGAGGGGAGGGGAGGGGCTATGTGGGAGTGGGTCAGGCTGGGAGGGGAGGGGAGGGGCTATGTGGGAGTGGGTCAGGCTGGGAGGGGCTGGGAGGGGCTATGTGGGAGTGGGTCAGGCTGGGAGGGGAGGGGAGGGGCTATGTGGGAGTGGGTCAGGCTGGGAGGGGAGGGGAGGGGCTATGTGGGAGTGGGTCAGGCTGGGAGGGGAGGGGAGGGGCTATGTGGGAGTGGGTCAGGCTGGGAGGGGAGGGGAGGGGCTATGTGGGAGTGGGTCAGGCTGGGAGGGGCTGGGAGGGGCTATGTGGGAGTGGGTCAGGCTGGGAGGGGAGGGGAGGGGCTATGTGGGAGTGGGTCAGGTAGGGAGGGGAGGGGGGCTATGTGGGAGTGGGTCAGGCTGGGAGGGGCTGGGAGGGGCTATGTGGGAGTGGGTCAGGCTGGGAGGGGCTGGGAGGGGCTATGTGGGAGTGGGTCAGGCTGGGAGGGGCTGGGAGGGGCTATGTGGGAGTGGGTCAGGCTGGGAGGGGCTGGGAGGGGCTATGTGGGAGTGGGTCAGGCTGGGAGGGGCTGGGAGGGGCTATGTGGGAGTGGGTCAGGCTGGGAGGGGAGGGGAGGGGCTATGTGGGAGTGGGTCAGGCTGGGAGGGGAGGGGAGGGGCTATGTGGGAGTGGGTCAGGCTGGGAGGGGCTGGGAGGGGCTATGTGGGAGTGGGTCAGGCTGGGAGGGGAGGGAGGGGCTATGTGGGAATGGGTCAGGCTGGGAGGGAAGGGAGGGGCTATGTGGGAATGGGTCAGGCTGGGAGGGGCTATGTGGGGATGGGTCAGGCTGGGAGGGGCTGGGAGGGGCTATGTGGGAATGGGTCAGGCTGGGAGGGGAGGGGGGGCTATGTGGGAGTGGGTCAGGCTGGGAGGGGCTATGTGGGGAGTGGGTCAGGCTGGGAGGGGCTGGGAGGGGCTATGTGGGGAGTGGGTCAGGCTGGGAGGGGCTGGGAGGGGCTATGTGGGAATGGGTCAGGCTGGGAGGGGGGGGGGGGGTAGGTCCACACTGAGTAGGCTCTGCACCACGATCCAGTGGCCCTATGCACCTAGCCCTGAGGCTTCCACCTGCACCCCTACAAATCAGTCATGGTTTTGCCTTTTTGCAAATCGTTCTGGGAGGGAAGGGGACACCATGAATCCATAATGGAAAATGTTTGGCCCTGATTCAAAGAGCGAACAGGCAGACTGGCCTTCTAGCAATCTCTCGGGCTCAGGGAGGCAGTGTTCCCAAATATCTGGTCCTGCCAGCAGCTGGCTCTCAGCCTGTCACTCAGGAAACCTAGCTTCTGCTGTCGAAATGGCCCCTGGCCACAGCTCGTCAGAAACGGGCAAAGTGACTGGGGCTCAGGGCCACGTTCCTCCCAGCCAGGCGTGACCCTTTTGCAGTTACCCAGGGGCAAAAGCAGGAAGCTGGGAAGAGCAGGAAAACCTGTAGTGTTTTTTTTTTTTTTTAAAGCTAAGAGATTCCATAGTGATCCTTTGTTTCCAAACACTGAAAAAACATTAAACATAGGCTGAGATTTTTAAACCAGGTTAGCCATTTTATGAAAAAGCTTCTCCCCCTGGTGCTATGGGTTGGTTGCATGACATCCCCCAAGAATATATCAAAATTGGAAGTCCATAATACAGAAGTCAACATTATTTACAAATAGAGACTGTAGAACACACCCACTTATAGGCACTTACCTGGTGCCTGGCACCACAGTAAATCTCTCTCTCTCTCCCCAGAAAGCTGGGACAAAAATGTGGCTGGTAAGTGGTGAGAGCCACACCCTGGGCCCTGCCAGTTTCTATGGCAGGCCGTCAGTGCACATTTCACCTGCAGAGGTGGCAGTGGTGGGGGTGGGGGTGGGAGGTATTGGGATGTGTGTGCAGAGGTGGAGAAACTGGCTGCCTCAGGCTGTTTCTAGAACCCTTCTTAGCCTGGTCCTCAGATCCCGCCCAAGGGCTAAGGCCAGAGATGAGAGCCCAGGGCAGATGGAGCTGACCCTTAGAGGTGCAACCGTGCAACCAAAAGTGAGCATGTCCAAAACCTTGGTCTCACTTGTGACAACTTACTAAGTCAGAACTTCTGGGGCTCAAACAGGAGTTCTGCCTACTTTCCACAGTCCTGCTGATTCAGCTCAGCCACCTCACTTGCAACGAGAAGCAGAGAAGAGTCGGAAGGAAAGAGGGAGTCAGAAGTCTGTGCTCTCCTTTAAGAAGGAATGGGACTCGGGTGGCCTGCGCTCAGGATGTCTATAACATTCCATGGCTGGGAGCTTCGTGGTTGGCTCCGGTCAAGGATCCCAGTTCAGGCTGCATTTGTTTTCCTTGTGTCTCCACTGTCTGTCATCCCGATCCCCAACATTTCTTGACTGCTCAAAATAAGATCTTCAGCTAGTCCAGAATGGCTTCTGTTTCTCCATTTAGTCAAGGATGACCTTGAACTCCTGGTCCTCTGGCCTCTTCCTCAAGCAGCTTGAGGATGGTGTGTGCCACTGGTTTATTCAGTGCAGGGACAGAACCTTGTGCATGACGGGCAAGCGCTCTGCTAACTGAGCCGCATCTCCAGCTACTGACATCCCAGTTCTGAGGAGACACCTGTGACTGGTTCATAGTACCTGGGTTCCCACATTGCTTGAGAATGACACTGAAGATAATGTATGAGGTCCTCAGATGGGCTGATGGGAAGGGCAGAGGATTTATACCCAGTGGCCACAATGGGCCATGATCACTTCCCTGTGGCCCAGAAGCAATATGTGCTGCTTCCCAGCAGAGCTCTGAAAACTGTCGTGGGACTGGAGAGACGGCCCAGTGTTTAAGGCCACTGGCTGCTTTTCCAAAGGACCTAGGTTTGACTCCCAGCACCCACATGGTGGCCCACAACTGTCTATAACTCCAGTTCCAGGGAACTCTATGCTCCCTCCTGGCTGGCCTCCTTAGCTTCAAGTGGGACACACACACACACACACACACACACACACACACACACACACACACTCAGGCAAAACACTCATGTTTGTGAAATAAAATTAAAATAAAAAAATTTTTTTTCAAAAAGCATGTCATGTACTTGATACCTTTTTCTTGTCTCTGTCACAGCACAGATCCGAGGAGAGCCTGCCCCTACAGTCTAGGGTACCCAAAGTAAACAGGACCTGACGCAGGGCCCTTACTACAAGAGAGAAGCTTGTGGCCCGGGGCCTATAAATCCAGCGCTTAGGAGGCAGAAGCAAGAGGATCAAGAATTCGAGGTTATCATTGGCTAGATCAAATTCAGTGCTAGCCTGGGCTATCGAGGCCCTGACTGTCACAAGCAGCCCAAGTCTGTCCATTGCTTCCCGCTGAGCATTTAGGGTCTTTTGTTTCTGCAGGGACCGCAGCTCATACTATTTCTCCTACCTATCTTTCTTTGAGTCCTTATGAACTTGAGGTAACCTGCTATGGGGGAGAGCCAAGTACCAGGGTTACTGGACCGGATGCTGCTTGTATCCTCAGTGATACCTTCTTTAGTTAGTGAATTCTTGTTTTTTGTTTTGGAGCCATGGCCCTGCTGTATAACTGCTACTCATCTGGAATCCAGTGGTCCTCCCCTCTCACTCTCTCTGGTGCTGCAATCACAGGTGTGCCACCACACCTGGCTGGCTACCCAACTACTAAATACCTTAACAACAATGTGACAAAGGCGACCTTTTCATAAACACACATAACCCTTCACTCCTGGAGCCACACGGCTGCCATGTGCTTCCTCTCAGCTGGATCTAACTCAAAGTACATTAGGGCTAGTGCTTGTGCATCGGGCCTTCTGGCCAGCAAGGGCTTTGCCTCAGCAGGAGGAACACAGATCTCACAGAGGGCCACATTTTAGAGAGACAGGAAGCTCTCTGTCTGTCCCACAGCTTGCCACCACCCTTGGTTGCCTTCCCACTTGAGGCTGGGTGTTTGTTCAGTGTGTCCTTTCCATTGGAACAAACGGAGGTAAGGGCCTCTCCAACATCACAGCTGAGGTGTGTCAGGCTCTTGTCAGCAGCAGCAAGGCCATACTTCCTTCCTGCTCTAATTGCTTCCAAACAACACAGCAAGCGGGCAAACAGCAGCTCCTGGCCAGCGCTCAGCACGGCCTAACACAAAAGGCCCCACATCCCAGGAAACCCTACATCCTTGATCAAGAGCTCAGAATCTGGCAGGAAGAGGATCCAAGCGGTCTAGCCCCTAGTCAACCCTCGTCTTCACGTGGCATCTCTCTCTCTCTCTCTCTCTCTCTCTCTCTCTCTCTCTCTCTCTCTCTCTCTCTCGTGTGTGTGTGTGTGTGTGTGTGTGTGTGTGTTTTACACTCTTGAGACAAGGTCTTTCACAGAAACTGGGACCTCTGCAAAACCCTAAAATCCTCTTGTTTCCACCCTCCACAACACTGGGGTTAATGCATGTCCATGCCCAACTTTAAAATTTTTTATTTTATGTGCATGGGTGTTCTGCCTACAAGTTTTATATGTGTGTACCACTTTCGTGCCTGGTGCCTACAGAGACCAGAAGAGGGCATCAGATCCCCTAGAACTGGAGCTGCAGACTGTTGTGAACCACTATGTGGGTGCTGGGAGTTGAACCTGGGTCCTCTGGAAGAGCAGCCACTGCTCTAACTGGAAAGCCATCTTTGCAGCCCCTTGACTGAGTTAAGTAGGTGCTGGGATCCCAACTCAGGTCCACAAGCTTGCAAAGCAAGCGTTTTGTGATAGTCTAATCAGGATTGGCCCCCATAGATGTGTGTGTGTGTGTGTGTGTGTGTGTGTGTGTGTGTGTGTGTGTGTGTTTTAATCTGTAATCATAGATTCTTAGAAGGTCTCTAACAAATCAGACTTCGCTCGCTCCCTCCCTCCCTCCCTCCCTCCCTCCTTCCCTCCCTCCTACCCTGTAGCCCAGGCTGGCCTTGAACTCACTAAGTAGCCGAGGATCTTCTCATACCTTCCAGTGCTGGGACTACAAGCATGTGCCACCATGTCTGGGTTATACCACGCTGGCAATAGAACCAAGAATTTTGTGCATGCAGGGGGAGTACTCTACCATGTAAGCGACAGGCCCAGCCCCTCCTTCCTGCCCACACCATCATCCCCATCTCTGTCCACAGCTGGCCACAAGCACCAAAATTGGGTCTGTGATGTGTGAGCACAGTGCTTCATGTATCTGCCCACTCCGAGGTCACGCTGCCCCAGCTGCAGGACAGGAACCCAAAATAGGTTTATTTCCAGCCCCTTCTACATCAGCAGCAGCACAGCTGCTTATAATTTGAGAGCTCCTTGGCATAGGAGGAGCATGGCTTCCAAGAAGGAACAGTGCACCCTCCTCCAGTCCAGACCAGGTACTGGTTAAAGAAAGGCCATTGCACAGCCACACTCATGGCTAGTGGTTCTGAATCCTACTGCAGAGACCATCCCCATGTTTTCTGGTTTGGGTTAGGACACCTGGTCTTGCCAGGCGCCCTGGGCAGCATGGTTCTCATAGGCTAGGAGCAGCTGCCAGGTGTTGCTGCGGATACTGTGAGGCAGGACAGCCAGGCCTGCTCCATGATGAAAATAGAACTTGTCCCATGAAGGGCGGCCTTGTCACTTCCAGGTTAGGTACAACCATGAAGGGAGACATCCCAGGATGGGGCTCTGCCAAACAGAAGCCACAGGCATGTCCCCAAGGACCAGTGTACTCAGGCTGAAATACCTACAAACAGGTCTAATTTTGGAAACACACAGGACCCAAGACATGCCACACTGGCTAACTCACCCAGAACTCTCTGGTTGGTAGGTGTGCATGCACCAGTGTGTTTGTGTGTGTGATCACCTGACTAACTATAGAAGCCAGAGGTTGATGTCAGCACTTTTCTCAATCACTCTCCATGATATTTGTGTGTGGTACATGTATGTGAGTGTGCAAGTATAGCACAAATGTGAGCCACTGTGCCACCCCTAAGCAACCTCTGGCCTCCTGTGTGGACGAAGCTCCAGGTAGGTGCAGAAGGGAGCATGGGCATGGGGTCCTCTAGCATGTTCAGGCCAGACCTTTTGGACTGGAGCTCAATGTGGGGTTCAGGACCTAGTCTTGGGGATTCTCCACCCTTTCTACTGGCCGGCTTTCTGTTAGCCTACACCCAGTCTTAGGCGGTCTCTGTGTCTTGAGTCCCCCCATAAATTGTCACCTTAGTATATTGGCCTGAGAGTCTGTCTCTCAGAATCCTAGTTTTAGAAGCTTGATACCCCGAAGGGATCTTGTGCTCCTAATATCTGGAGTTAGGGCCTTTGAAGGGCGTCCTAGTTAGGGGTATTATGGCTGTGATGAAACACCATGACCAAGGCCACTTAAGGAGGGAAGCGTTTGCTTTGGGCTTATGCTTCCAGATCACTGTTCATTACTGAAGCAAGTCGGGACAGGAACCCAAACTGGGCAGGAACCTGAAGACAGGAGCTGATGTCGAGCCCACGGAGGATGCTGCTCACTGGCTTGTTCAGCCTGCTTCCTTATAGAACCCAGGCCCACCAGCCCAGGGATGGCCCCACCCACCATGGGCTGGGCCCTTTCCATTCAATTGCTAACTTTAAAATGCCCCACAGGCTTATCTTCAGCCTTATCTTCTGGGGGGGCATTTTCTCAACCCAGGTTCCTTCCCTGAGAGGACTTGACCTTCTGTCATATTGACATAAAGCTGCCAGGACAAAGGGGATTATGAAGAGAAGGCTGTGCCCAGTGAATTAACTAATCTACTCAGTGGATGAATGAGCTGCAGTGGGCAGAAGTGGGTGTGGCTCTTTGGAGTGTTTTGGCAGACACCCTGTCCTCTGGGCATGGTGGTAAGCCCACTAGCAAGAAGGCCACTCCTGGATGCAGCTGCCCAACTCCCAAGGCCATAAAAAAGTTTCTTTTCTTTATAGTCATTGATAATTTTGTAATTAATAAGTAATCAATCTTAGCCATTCAATTATAACAACAGAACATGGGCTTAAGATGGTAGGAAACAAGCTGATAGCTTAACTGAAGAGTATGTGATTTAAAAAAACATATGGATTATCTGAGTAGTAGCAGCTGATGGCTGCTCACTGCCATCGCCATATTCCAATGAGGCACACATAGCTGAGATCCACTAAAGCGCTCTCTAGCTCACTTCCCATTTCTACCTGAGCCTCCTGTAGTCCGGCCAGCTGCCTGCCTGCCTGCTAAGTTAATGCCCATTCAATTTCAGCATCTAAGTTAAATTCATCTACAGTCTTCACCTCACAATTGCCTGTTTCACTTAGTACTGCGGCAAGTCCACCTAGCACTCTAAAGAGGTACAGGGGAGGAAGGGGAGCTGGGGAGTTAACACCAAAGGGTTATTGGCTTACAACCACAGGCAGCTTTGCAAAAATGTCCCACACAGAGACCACTCAGCCCAATGGCCAGCATTTTTCTGGGGGTTCTGTTTAAATTCAACCTCATGTGCCTTTGGCTATGAAACACTTCTGCGCCTGATGGCTGAGGCAAAAGGACTGCAGGTTTAAGACTAGCCTGGGCTCCAGACAACCATGAAAAACCCAAGACTACATGGAGCCCCCACCCAACCTAGCTCTCCTTGTTGACAGACAGCATAACAGATCGATACGGGGGGGGGGGGGGGGGAGGGTACAGCACAGCACAGGCGGGGGGGGGGGGGGGGAGGTTCACAGAGGGATTGGGGCAGAGTGAGTCAGACCCACGGCATGAGTCTACCCTGATTCACCACAATGAAAGAGAATTGGCTGTGCTGGGCATTTTACATTAAGAGAAAGTTTAGTTTCTTAAGATAATATCACAAATATTTTGAGATGACCTTTAATTTTATGGGGATAATTCAGAGGAGAAGGAGGAGAAAAAAGGGAAAGTACACAGAATAACCGTGGGAGAAAGAAAGTGGACAGAGAGGCTCGGAGACATGGAGAGGGAACATGTGGTGGGGACCAGCTGGGGACACACAGGCTGCATGGAGGGACAGGTAGCAGAGAATGGGTGTTCTCCTCTAGTCTCCTCTCACTTATGGCGGTCCCTCTGTGTCTAGAGGTAGTGACAGCACACTCTGTGGCTACAGGGGAGACTACACGGAGTCCTGGAGTCCCCAGGACCCTGCCAGGTGTAGTCCTTCCGCTCCCCTCCATCTCCTCAGCTACTCCTGGCTGAGCAGCCTTAGCCTGCCCCCTCGCCTCAGCTTTCCTGGGTGTGCCTGTCGACTTACAGGCCACAGAGCACGGAGAAGAGCAAGGCTCTAGACGCACACACCGGTTGTTTCTAATCTAGACGGGAATACGCCACGCCTTTGCTGCCCCCAAATCCAAGCGTACTGGCTTCAAGTCTACGTCAAGAAGATACTGTGTTGAGAATTAGAACATAGGTGATATCTGGGTTGTAAGCCAATAACAGACATCAAGCAGAAGACAGGAGGGAGGTCCAAAGGGTGAAGACATCAAGTGAAGATGGAGAGCAAGGCAGGTGGCATCTGTCAAGCACCCCAGGAGCCACCCATGGTCCCTGTCACCCATCCTTGTCGGATCTCTTCGAGCCTCAGTTTCTCCACCTAGGCTCTATGACTGTCCATGAACCTGTGGTTTCTCTCTTCTTACTTGGCAAACACATATTTGGTGCCAAATGCGAGCCATCCAGTTTGCCGCTGACACACTGTTCACATACTCTGTGGTAATCACGGTTGGAAGTCTGTTGCTGTTTCCCTGAAAGGAGTTGGTCCCTCAGCAAGGCCTAAAGAAATGCTACCTCTAGCCTTGTGATCCATCGCAAGAAGTCTCTGAGCATCTGACTCTTATTTGGGATCCAGAACTCTGGCCTGCACCATTTGTGACCTCTAGTGCCAAGACCAAGCTCACCTGCAACGTCACTGACCCACTAGAGAGAAGTCTTCACAGGGCCTGAGAGGGACCTGGCTAGACAGGTCAACATAGCAAGAGCCTCCCTTCCCTGCTGATACCATCTGACCAGGAAGCCAGAGCAGAGGAAACTGAGCTTGACAGCTCTAGGCGGCAGGGCTGTACCTACATCCCCAGGTTTCTGAGAGAACCAAGTAGGGTTCAACAGGAAGACCTGACTTCTTCCTGACAGGCATGTGGAGGCTTGAGCAGCTGGCTGGAACACCGACTGCAGAGACCTGAACCTGAGCCTGTGTGCCAGGCCTTGCAAGCATTACATTTGTAATTAGAGGTAAGCGTCAAGATGACACCATTTAGATCACCTGCTAGTAGAGGCAGAGTCACCTCTCAGCCGCTGAGAGACATGGGAGGGCAACAGCTGCTACGGTAGCCGGTAGCCGTCTTAGTCACCGTTCTATTGCTGCGAAGAGACACCACGACCAAGGTAATTCTTATAAAAGAAAGCATCTCATTGGGGGCTGGCTTACAGTTTCTGACATTTAGTCCATTATCATCAGGTGGGAAGCATGGCAGCATGCAGGCAGCATGGTGCTGGAGGGGGAGCTGGAAGTTCTATATCCTGATCCACAGACAGAGAGACACAGGGCCTGGCAGGGGCTTTTGAAACCTCAAAGCCTCCACCCACCACCACCTCCTCCCCCCAACCCCAGTGACATTCTTCCTCCAACAAGGTCACGCTTTCTAATCCTTTCAAATAGTCTCAATCCCTGGTGACTATGGGGACCATTCTCATTCAAGTCACCACAGTAGCTGATTAGCAGCAGCCCTTAGGGATGATGGGTTCAGAGGGAAGATGAGCGCTGGGAACACAGAACCCTGCTACCAGCCCTGCTGAGTTACCTCTGTGGAGTGCCCAGGGGGGTGATGGGAAGTGTGGATGGTGATGATGAGTAATGATGGCAGGTGATGGTGGGCAGTGATGGCGATGGTGGGCAGTGATGGCAATGGTGGACAGTAATGGTGGACAGTGATGGTGATGGTGGGCAGTGATGGCGATGGTGGGCAGTGATGGCGATGGTGGACACTGATGGCGATGGTGGGCAGTGATGGCGATGGTGGGCAGTGATGGCGATGGTGGGCAGTGATGGCGATGGTGGACAGTGATAGTGATGGTGGGCAGTGATGGCGATGGTGGGCAGTGATGGCGATGGTGGGCAGTGATGGTGAGCAGTGATGGCGATGGTGGGCAGTGATGGCGATGGTGGGCAGTGATGGCGATGGTGGGCAGTGATGGCAATGGTGGGCAGTGATGGCGATGGTGGGCAGTGATGGCAATGGTGGGCAGTGATGGTGATGGTGGGCAGTGATGGCGATGGTGGGCAGTGATGGCAATGGTGGACAGTGATGGCGATGGTGGGTAGTGATGGTGGGCAGTGATGGTGGACAGTGATGGCGATGGTGGGCAGTGATGGCAATGGTGGACAGTGATGGCGATGGTGGGTAGTGATGGTGGGCAGTGATGGTGGACAGTGATGGCGATGGTGGGCAGTGATGGTGATGGTGGGCAGTGATGGCGATGGTGGGCAGTGATGGCGATGGTGGACAGTGATGGCGATGGTGGGCAGTGATGGCGATGGTGGGCAGTGATGGCGATGGTGGGCAGTGATGGCGATGGTGGGCAGTGATGGTGATGGTGGGCAGTGATGGTGGACAGTGATGGCGATGGTGGGTAGTGATGGTGGGCAGTGATGGTGGACAGTGATGGCGATGGTGGGTAGTGATGGTGGGCAGTGATGGTGGACAGTGATGGCGATGGTGGGTAGTGATGGTGGGCAGTGATGGTGATGGTGGGCAGTGATGGCAATGGTGGGCAGTGATGGCGATGGTGGGCAGTGATGGCGATGGTGGGCAGTGATGGCAATGGTGGGCAATGATGGTGATGGTGGGCAGTGATGGTGGACAGTGATGGTGATGGTGGGCAGTGATGGTGATGGTGGGCAGTGATGGTGGACAGTGATGGTGGGCAGTGATGGTGGACAGTGATGGTGGGCAGTGATGGTGATGGTGGGCAGTGATGGTGGACAGTGATGGTGATGGTGGACAGTGATGGTAGACAGTGATGGTGATGGTGGGCAGTGATGGTGATGGTGGGCAGTGATGGTGGACAGTGATGGTGATGGTGGACAGTGATGGTGATAGTGGGCAGTGATGGTGATGGTGGGCAGTGATGGTGGACAGTGATGGTGATGGTGGGCAGTGATGGTGATGGTGGGCAGTGATGGTGATGGTGGACAGTGATGGTGGACAGTGATGGTGGGTAGTGATGGTGGACAGTAATGGTGATGGTGGACAGTGATGGTGATGGTGGACAGTGATGGTGATAGTGGGCAGTGATGGTGATGGTGGGCAGTGATGGTGGACAGTGATGGTGATGGTGGGCAGTGATGGTGATGGTGGGCAGTGATGGTGATGGTGGACAGTGCTGGTGGACAGTGATGGTGGGTAGTGATGGTGGACAGTGATGGTGATGGTGGGCAGTGATGGTGATAGTAGGCAGTGATGGTGATGGTGGGCAGTGATGGTGGACAGTGATGGTGGGTAGTGATGGTGGACAGTGATGGTGGGCAGTGATGGTGGACAGTGATGGTGATGGTGGGCAGTGATGGTGATGGTGGGCAGTGATGGTGGACAGTGATGGTGATGGTGGGCAGTGATGGTGATGGTGGGCAGTGATGGCGATGGTGGGCAGTGATGGCGATGGTGGGCAGTGATGGTGGACAGTGATGGTGATGGTGGGCAGTGATGGCGGTGGTGGGCAGTGATGGCGATGGTGGGCAGTGAAGGTGGACAGTGATGGTGATGGTGGGCAGTGATGGTGATGGTGGGCAGTGATGGCGATGGTGGGCAGTGATGGCGATGGTGGGCAGTGATGGTGGACAGTGATGGTGATGGTGGGCAGTGATGGTGATAGTGGGCAGTGAAGGTGGACAGTGATGGTGATGGTGGGCAGTGATGGTGATGGTGGGCAGTGACAGCAATGGCGAGTGGTGATGATGATGGTGGGCAGTGATGGTGATAAGTGATGACATCAGCAACAGCAGACAGAAATGGTAGTGATGGTGGCTAAGATGGCAGTGTGTGACCAAGGTAATGTGACTAAAGATACTAAAGCAGGAAGGGAAGAAGATGCTTCTGTAAAAGACTTAAATCTTGCTTAAATGCTCCTAATCTGTCAACTTTCTCCAAGCAACTCTGGCCTTTGGGATGCAGGTGGAAACACAAAATATGGGCTTCATGGTCCAGTTCTACTCTACCTCTCCTAGAGATACTTTGCACTGACTTGGCCCATTTGCTGGTCTGGGGTCCATGCAGCCTTGCAGCTGGTACACAGGCATTTAAAAACAGAGGGCAAGCTCTTTGGACTTCAGAACAACATACAGGTCCACATCTATATGAGCACATAGCTCTCTGGGCATGGATACACACATACACACACACACACACACACACACACACACACACACACACACACACACACACGCACACACTGTAATCTGGTGAAGATTCTGGGTCCCACACGCCTACAGCCTGTGATAACCCTGAAAGCTGTGTGCAGCAGCGCTGTGTCTCATTTTGTAAGGTCCCAAGGATTCTATCCATCAGGTGCCCCCTTTAAGCTCTGGAGTTTCTGCAGGATCTGGACCTGCCATTACCATGGAACCCGGCACAAGGCTAGTGCCAGTCTGGCTCAGCTATCCCATTGCTGTGGCTGTTGCTATGCTTTTCAAAGCTGTTACTTTGTTATTTCCCCCAGAGTTTAATAAATCATTCACTCCTCCAAAAAAAGCTAACTTGTGGAGTAAAGTTGAGCCACTGTCTTCCTGTGTGTTTCCGAAGAGGATGAATGGGCGTTTGCCTGAGGCTTTTGTTCCCAGAGCAGTGTGTTTGAAATGCTGGTCCTATCTCACAGCTTTTTCTCTAGCCACACTGGTGGGAGGTAGGAAGGAGGCTCCCAGGGAAATTTAAACTGGAACTGGCACAACTTTATTAGAATAATTACTTCTTAATCTAAATGAAGAAAATACATTCATTTGGAATCAGCTGTCTGAACAATCAGGCCCAGTGAAAACATCTTCGACCCAGACCTCTGCTCTCTGCACTGGTTAACGACAGATGGAAGTTTGCATCCCTTTCTTGCCCTTCCAGGGACAAGGATGGCATGCTTGACGGAAGGATCAAGCATTCTCAAGCACGTGCAGACACAAGCCCCCGGCCACGGAGAGAAGGCAAGCCAGGGCACCACCTGTCACCTCAGGTGCTCTGGCTGCAGTGTGCAAAGCCCAGGCCTGTGGCGATGGCCAGCAGGTCGAAACGGTTTCGGAATCTCCCCGTGAAAACACCAGGACATCGGAGACAGTGTCCTTAAGCCCAGTCTCTGGAAATCTAGTGTCACTGTGGGCACACAGCAGCAGCCATGCAGCTGGCCCAGCCACGCTATTGCAGCCGAGCAGGTGTCGGCAGCAACACTCCTCCCGGGCTAGGCATCCAAAGGGAGTCCCCAAGCTGCTGGGTCTTCCAAGCTCTGTGTAGGAGCGATAAACTCTGGGGTGAGGTGAGATGGACCTGCCTGACAGGGATAAAACCTCAAGCTAGGAGAATCGCCCTTGGCTGACATTCCTCCACAAGCAGGTCTGCTTCTCTTTCTCAAGTCACCTTTTCTAGCTCTTGTCTCCAGCTTCCCAGTCCAATAGTGCACCCTCCACATGGGCTCTCAGAGCCTCAGTCCTCCACAAAGCATCCAACTGAGGCTGTCTCCTTGAGGTCCCTGGCCTCCTCTTGGCCCTATCCCTGGGCTTGGTTCACTCTCTGAAAATATGATTCCTTTGCTTCCAATGTGAGGTTGGGCCAGACCTGAGAATCCAAGTCCTTCAGTGCTGGGGATTGGCCCAGACACACCCCAGGCCCGCCCTCTGTGCCTAGGCGATGCCTCATCTTGTTCTCACACAATATGCTTTGTTCCTCTGTCAAGCCAAGAGGACACACTTTCTCTGTGGCTGACTCCTGACAGGGAGAGCTGGTGGCCGGCACAGGGTTCTGAGATCCAAAAGCATCTTTCCTGGCTCCATTCCTAGAATCACACTGTACTCTGACATGGGAAGGATTTACGCCACGGCAATCAGCAAGCACTGCACATCCCAGCCACTCTTCAACAGAGCTGGTTAAGCGTTTGTTTACCATACCACAGGGCCCATAGACCAGTGCCTCTTAAACACGCAGTGTAGGAACTGGTCAAAGGGCATGAGTGTCAGGGGAGAATTCAACCACAAATGGGCAATCCAGACATATCTCCTTTCCCCAAGACTCAGGGACCATTGAAGAAGAGAGAGCAGGAAGATTTTAAGAGCCTGAGATCAGGCTGGACCAGAGTGAAACAGAGCCGCCATTGTCCATGTAAGCCCTTCACAAGATCAACACAGTCAACGCTGCAGTTTGGAGCAGGGACCTTCACTCCTAGGAGAGGAGCTACAGGCAGTTGAAAGCTTTGTGGGAAGGAAGAGTTGTCTTTAAGAGTATAGCCTGGGCTGGCCCTCTGCTGGACTTTGGCGTTCCTGCATAGGAAGCATGAGTGCTGTAAGGGTGTGGTAGGGCAGACAGTGGCACCAGGATGCACCTGGTGAAGGGTCTACAGAATGAGGCAAGGTGAAGGTGGGGAGCCATGCCACTGAGTCTCCACTCTAGGCACTTCTGACAACCACCTGCAGACCTCAGCTGGACACTTTTGCCTTAACTCTTAATTCAATATTCCAAAAACTCCCTGGGAAGGGAAACACGCCCACACGGGCACCCTGTGCCGAAAGATGGGGTCAAGTGTGTCTGCTCATTGAAGTTACAGAGAAACCAGTCAGTGGATGCCACATTCCCTAGGGAGGGGACGAGGGAGCATCAAGTAAAGGGGGACTTGACCGAGGCTCTATCTCACAAGGGCCCACGTTGGTGGGGATCCACCTTGTAAGACATGGGAAACCATGGCTCAAGAGAATCCACTCGCCCCACTGGGTTAATCGGGCCAAGGCTCACACCAAGCAGAGGATCTGAGCCTGGGTTTGAATACAGGGGCAGATTCTGAAGTCTTGCTCTTCTCCCTGCCTCCTCCAGCACCAACTGGCTCTGCCATTGTCCTACCTCACCTAAAACTAGGTGCCAGGGGAGAATGCAGAGGCCAGAGACAATGCAAGGGTAAGTCAGTTCAAGTCACTGAGGTGTTTTGTGTGGGGGCAGGGCAGGGACAGGTGGGGTGGACAGGGGCTGTTCATATGGGTATGTGTGTTACTCATATGTGGGTGGAGACCAGAGGTCAACTCCAAGTATCGTTCCCTGGGAGCCATCTGCACTGCTGTTAGACATGGACTCTCACTGGGATCCTAGGCTCACCAACTGATTGGGCTAGGCTGGCAAGCACGTCATCACCCACTGAGCCTCTGCCCAACTCCAAGTCCGTGAGTTTAGTTCGGAGCACTAGGGAGGATGCTCAAGACCAGCTTCCTCCCTTGGTTTCTGGCAATTCTGTTGGAAGCAAAGTCTGTCAGTACAGAGGAGAAGCCATCAGTTTGCATCTTGGACATGATCCGAGACTCTCTCCTCCAGGAGTGTGTTAAGTACCTTGCCTTCTCAGTGTCTGAACGTCAGCTGACAGGGCACCACTTGTATCCTCACCACTGAGACAACTGGCTTGTGCGGTTTCTTTTACCAGCCAAGGAGGGAAACATGGAAAGCCAAACAAAACCAAAGCTGGGGAAACAGAGACTGTAGCACATGTCGGAAGGATGTAGCCAGGTTACCATAATAAAGCCTCTTCCTGTGGAAGCTGGGAACACAGCCTTCCAAAACTGGGAGCCACTTCTGTGGCTGCCACAGAGAGTTCTCCTCCGAGGCCTGTGGGCTTGCTGTCAGGCACCCAAGCAGCTTCTGCTTTTACCACGCCACTTCCCCTTCTAGACCCTGTTGGTCCGTGCCCCCCCCCCCACTAGGCCAGGCCTCTGCTCACCCATCCCTCGCCTCCCTATACTGTGCCTCTGCCAGCGACAGCTGCCCGCTGTGATCCTGGGTGTGATTCTGGGCATCGGGGCAGGCGGGGCTCTGTGTGACTGTGACGCAGACAGATCAGGACGGCCCTGATGTTCATCCTGCCAGGGATGCTTGGCTTCTCTCCAGAGGTGACTGCCCAGGGACATCTCCACAGTCCCTGCTCAGCAAAATGTGCAGGCTTTTGGATTCCTCCTCACTGTTTAACCATTAACCCTTGACACCCAAGGGAGGTCATTCCTGAGCCCACTGTTTTGCTTACTGGAGAAGACTGAAAGGCCAGAGGGCTATGGTGGGTGCTTCTAGAAAAACAAAAACAAAACAAAACAAAACAAAACAAAAACCCAACCAAAGAAACAAAAAACCCAAAAGGCACAGAATGTCTTCTTCCTCATCCATGGTTCCCTCTGTATCTCAAAGCACAAACATCCTAATCTTCTATTCTCTTCCACCTATCGCCTCCAAACACAGACTGCTACACTTCACTACCTGGGTGTGTTGGTTAAGAGAGGGAGGTCCTGCAGGTCCTCCTGCTCGTCCATGGCACCAGTGAGCTAAACATAAAGGGTTCCGAGGAAGGCTACCCCAGAGTACTCCGAGCACCTACGTGTTCTCCGCACAGTCTGCTCCCAGATTCCAGAAAGAGCTGCCTGCTTGAAGCACGCTTTATCAATGAGCAGCTAGATGCACGGGGCACGGAGCGCCAGGCCAGACTGAGATCCCATGAGCTTGTGCGCTAAGGCAGAGTGTGACCCTTAGAAGAACGGAAGACTCACTTGTCGCCTGGAAGACATCCCTAGGGTCTGTCTCCAGAGTACTGACCACTGCAAGGGGCGTTTAGGGGCAACAAGATACCTGGAGTCCGACAGCAACACAGTCACACGATGAACACGTTTGTCCTGTTGGACTCCTAGGGAGGGGGTCTGGGAGGATGAAGCCAGGACCGGGAGAGAAATGTCTGGCGCACACCTGAGTGCTGTAAGCTGTAGGTGCTGCTATGGGCCTAGAGCTCCGAGGACCTGCCCAGTCCTGGACCTCTCTCCCGCATTATTCTCCTACCTCTTCCATTTCAGCAGCAGCGAAGAAGCAGAGGGGGAGCAGCGGGGCCACCACTGCATCACCAGCCCAGCTCTGACAGAACTTTAACCACCTCCCACAAAATGCAGTCCCAAGAGCTCCCTCTGTGCATCCCGAGACTCTAGAATACGTCTCCCTCTCTTCCTTGAAGCCCTGCCCTCCTCCCAGGAAATGTTGGGGTGGGGACTTTATAAAAACAATTGATGATCATGACAAGGCCCCAAGAACTGGGTTGCCATGCGCTACCTTTAGGCCTGGCCTTCTGGGAGAAGGAAGAAAGGCACATTGCTGGATGAGTGTACCAAGAGCCTGGACAAGGGAAGTGAAAGTGGCTGACTCAGCAGAGGAGTCGGTGAGATGACAGGGCTGTCAGTGGATGATGTGCACTTTCAAAACCCAGCTGTTTAAAATGGTTGTAGCAGGTCATATAGTGGGTGCGCCACATACTTGGTTAACTCTGGCCGATCATCGTTTTGAGGTTTAAAAATGGTCACCTATTGGACATGCCATATTTTAATCTGCCATCGTCCACTGCTCGGCAAACAGTGGCTCACACCAGGGCCTCTGACCCCAACTCTGGCCCTTCCTATCAGACCACACTGCTTCCTCCCTGTTACCACAGCAGAACGCAGTGCTTCCTCTTGCTTCACAGGTGAGGAAGCTGGACCTCCAAGCTAGGCCTAGTGTCTCCCCTCCCCACCCCCAACCCATCCCCCGACTCCTTCAAGAGGCCCCTGGGTGACTAGCCAAGACCCAAGGCAAAACCCTCTCCCACACTCGTTCCTCATGGCTCACTGGTCCTGTTAGATAGGAGAGCAGAGTTGACCCTTAACTGATTTAAAACCATAAAGAATTTAAATTTTGTGTTTGGAGCCTGGATAATACTATAGTGTACGTGTATGTCTCTCTACATGGTCTCCCTACAAATACTGCCTAAACACACACACATGTGCACATACATACACATTTGAATACACAGACATGCACACATACACATATGACCCCTCCAGTACCTAGAAACATCATGTTTTAAGGCTTGAGGGATGAGTTTATCAAGGGCTCTGACCTCCATCATGGCTGCAAGTGAGGCACAAGGCCACAGTGCCTCTCTGCTCAAGGCTCCCTGAACACCTCTGGGCAAGCCCTCTGCCATGCCACAGGTACTTGGAGGCAGATTCTGGGTACCCAGGGACAAGAGCTATGTGACACTCCTGCCAAAGCCAGGCAGTGGGACGCTAGCTACCACAGGGCATGGACTAACACTCAGGAGTCCAAGGCCTCCCAGGGACCCTGAAGACCACTTACAGCAAGGTCCTGGAGCCCTCTGACAAGGCCTCATTTACAGCGCCAAGTAAGAACTAGGAAATTCGGCACTTCTGGTCCCAGGGCCAGAACTCAGGGTATGGGGACAGCCAAGAACCAGGATGCCCAGCTCCCAGGCCATATGTGCGTGATCCTCACACCACTGCCTGAGGGAGAGCGGGTGGCAAGGGAGGTCTCAAGCCAGGATCGTGCCAAAGGTCACAGCAAGAGAAAGAATGACAGAGCAAGGGGCAGCCTTACTGGCAGCCTCATGTGACCATGGGTGCTACTGCAGACATATGCAAGGGAGGCACCTGGAGTAGTGGCCCCCACTCGCCAACACTCGTGGGTTCATACGCCGCTGAATAGGCAAACTACTCAGGCTCCAGCATGCTTTCACTCAGAGAGTCCGAGTACGCAGACAGGTGCATATGATTGCACCATAAGGAGAAAGTGGGTGGGTGGAAGAGGGAGGGGAGCCCGTAGGCAGAAACCATCGTGATGGGAACAGGCCCAGAGCCATGCCCACATCTCTACCATATGGATCCCATGGAGATGGCCTGTTTGCTTGCTTAAATAGAAGCTACCTCATCCCAAAGACAGTTACCACTATCGTCTCTACTACCAAAAGAATGCTACAATATGGTAAGATGAGAAAGACTGAGGGAAGGAAAGCAGCACACACACACACACACACACACACACACACACACACACACACACACACACGTGTTCTCTGCTCTTGCCAGATTTGGGACACATCTGACCCTTGGTGTATCTCTAGTAAACAAAAAAAGATTATTTTATTTTTGGTTTTTTGTTGTTGTTGTTGTTTATTTTGTTTTGTTTTTGAAGTGTGCTCTCATGTAGCTCAGGCTGGCCTTGAACTTGCTACATACCTGAGGGTGACCTTGAACTTCCAATCCTCCAGCTTTCACCTCCCACTTGCTGAGCTTACAGGCAGGCACCACCAGCTCAGTTTATGCAGCTCTGGGGATGGCGTGTTTGTTAGGTAAGCTCTCTACCAACTGAGCTATAGTGCAAGAAAGCGGGTTTGTTTTAGTTGTAATTTGCTCACATTCACTTCTGGCTAAGCTCTTTGTATGGCATGTTTTCATGACAGGCACTTCACTGGTTCAGCGCTGTCAAAGAGGCTGTCAGGAGTCGCTCAGATAGTGAGACGGGCAGCGGGAGGGAGACTGGGTCCACCAAGCCTCTATCCCTCATCACAGTGCCAAGGAGACCAGAGCAGGTGTGCCAAGCCACATGCATTCGGCACAGCCTGTCTCGCAGGATTTGCTTTTTCTACCTCCCCCAAATAGGAGGTGAAGGGGAAGCCTTCTTGATGGAAAACTGGATTTAAGAGGCAACCCACTGGGTTCAGATAGCAGCCCTGCCCTCAGCAGCTGTGTCCCTTGGGAAGATGACTCATCCTACCTGAGCCCCTATTTCCCTGCTTATAAAAGTGGGCGACAAGCAGAACCGGGTCAAGCTGTGATGGGCTAAGTGACAGAATGTTTCGAAGAGGCTGGCTTGCCGCCGAGTGCTGAAGAGTATCAGGCAAGGACCCCTGTGTAGGTAGGTCTCTTTCAAAGATGACCCGGGGCCTGAGACACAGCCCTGCCGTGCACACCACAGTCCCAGTGGAGCTGGCCCGCCCAGGGTTGGCCGCTGCAGCCGCACCAGGCACTGGAACTGGGTCAGAAGGCAGGTTTTTCCAGCCTGGTGAAATGTGGCTCTTAGGAGACTAAAAGAAGGAAAAGGACAGCAGTGGAGACAGAAAAGAAAGGAAAAGAAAAGAAAAGGAAGAAGCAGACGCTACTGTGCAACTGCAGCCCCAAGTCTTAGTACAGAGGGCAGTATCCTCCTAGGGCTCCGACACTGGAGGGGAAGCCATTCTAAGCCCCACACCTATTCACAGGGAGCTGAAGATGGATCTCACGCCCACTGAAGGCCTGTGTGTTCTTAGGGACGGGGAGATTCAAATACCAGTTAGCCAAGGGGCCTTTCCTGGTAGGTATAGGACAAACACAGTGTCACTGGGAAATGGCAGGAGAGATCAGAGGTGGGAAACATTGTTTTTGGCTGGGTAACATGCAGGGCTTTCCTTTCTGCTGGCTCCCAACTGCCAGAGTGTTGAGACTTACAGAGCCCCGTGAAAATGGGGAACAGGGCAAATGTAGGGGTTCACCTGGCTCCTGACTGCAGACCCAACAACAGCTGAAGAAACTAGTGAGAGGCGGTTGACGATATCTATAAATCAGTCTATAAAAATTGCTGGAGATAAACACCTTCCTCCCTCCGCACACTGCCTTCCAGCACCATCTGTCTGCTCAGCACAGCGGTTCAGTGTGTGGGCTCAGGGGCTGGGCGGCTCTAGCTTGCTGCCTGGCCTTGCTGCCCCTACCCTGTGGTGAGTTTGCTGACTTTCCTATCTGCACAATGGAAACAATAGCAGCATCACCCACGTGATGGCTGCTGGGATGAAACAGGCCGTGTGCAGAGAAGTAGTGGCAGAAGGGGTAGCCCAGGGGCGTTCACTCTCTGCAGAAGGACCTTCGCCTGACCTTGACTGATGGAGCATGGGAAGCCATCACTGTGCCCCATCCCAGAGCCAACCTGGGATATCCACTAAGAAATCAGTTGACGCTGCTTGTGCTTCAGAGAAGTGGAGACTGTTTTACATTTGTGCTCATGCATGGCCTGGTGTCTTCTGTCACATTTTGGTCTCCAGGTAGATGAAGATGTTTGTTCGGGACTGGATGAGAGGGTGTTGGTGGCTATTTAAACACCTGTGCTTCCCCACACGCCTCGCCTCAGCTGTCAGCTCTTCTCCCTGTCCTCTCTTCTCTGTGCTCTGGAGGAAGAGGCGGCAGGACTAGGGAGAGCAGGAGTTCCTGAACCACACCATGCCTGTCGCTGATACGATTCACTGTGGCCACCTCCCGGCACCCCGTGATTTGAGTCTTCTAAGGCTGAAATGCATTTGGCTTGATCCTGTAAACAGAGGTGCCTCGGTAGACACTAAGGCAGTGACAACACAAGGACTGTGAACGCTGCCACGGGGTGCTACTAGTCTCACCCCCAGTAGCCTTTCCTTTTTATCCTAGTCAGAGTCAACAGTAAGCCAGAACATCCCTGGCCTCAGTCATCCAGTTTTTAGAAACTTTTCAGAACAAAGAAAAGTCTAGAAACTCAAATACAAGTGGTTGACATCTGACTAAGTGTTTCTCAAGCCTGTCACAGGACGTTAGGGGAAGATAGGTTCCCAAAGACTCCAGTATAGACAGAAGTTAGGGTACACCACTGATGCTGCTCACGGAACACGCTTCCCAGGAGCTATGGTCACCAGGTCAGGAGCCCAGCTGCGCACGGTACGGTGACCGTACAGTCAGACTTCTGCTGTGTCAACAAAACCTGAGCACAAAGTGCAAGGGAAAGTAGCCTGGCCTTGCAGCGTGCTTCTGGAAAGCCAGCAAGGCAGAGGAGTGAGGTGTTGGGAGGAGCCAAGGCCTGAGCCTGAGCATGGAGCCCAGTGCAGTGCTGTCTTCACGTGCAGCTGATGACAGAAGTAAGCCCATGGGATGAGGCAGGACAGTGGACATTAAAGACTCCTGGCCACACCTGCTGCCAAGGCCCAGGCTGCTACCAGCCTATTTATTCTCTTGATTCCCAGTGGAAGCTGTGACTTAATGTAGGGTCACGAGCCCTACTCTGTCCAGGCCTAAGCCTGTCCCCTTTTCACTGTGATTCACACTGACTAATAATGTGACAAGCAAGTGTCCCCTGTACTCACTTAGACAGAAGCCATATTATGGTGTCAGGTAGGAATTTGAGTTGCCAGAACTTGCTCAAGTCAGCATGCTAGAATGAAGTTTGGGGTGAGGCCCCTCTCCTGAAACCAGTGTCCTCAGCCTTCTCCTGGCCCGTGACTGTCCCCCCATCCCCGGGATACCCACAATCTCCCAATGAATCAAGAGTCACTCCAACTCCTACAACAATATCCCATGACGTGACCCTCAAGTCTCTGGCCTGTGGACATATTTCATGCTTCCTAAGCCAAAGCTCAGTACCTCAGCCCACAGCTCAGGGTAGTAGCTTTCCCTCGAGGCCCTGGGCCTATCTCAGCATAAGTAAGGAGAGCTGCTAGAGAAATCTGGAAATGTGTTTAGCCAAACCCTTATACTGGATAAAACCAAGCACAGACTAGCATGCCCAAATGACAGTGTCTTCCACCATGAATGCTCTTAGCCTGGGGCCGTTGCAGCCCCACTAGCTATGTTTTTAGTTAGCTCTTTAGGGAGGGGAAACATTTCTGGAACGTCTGTGTCTTGACCACTCACCACGGAATCTAGCTTTATATTTCTGAGTCCCGTGAGGGCATCATCACTCACATTTCACATGTAAGAAAACCAACCCCCAAATACCAGGAACCAAAGAGAGTGGGTGTGGGGTCCAGGGGACAAACAGTGATGCTGAGATTTTGGTTTTGTCCCTCGCTCACTCAGCCGCACCCACCTTCTGTGGAGCGGGTGGCCACCATCCCACTTTCCTGCTCATGCCAAGATTCTGTTCTTGAGGATCTGCTATGAGTGACAGACAGCCAAGTCCCCGCTGGAGCCCAGCAGGTGGCTGCTCCCTCCTGCTACAGCACAGGAACTCAAGGTTCCTAGAGCTGGTGAGGCACAAGGGCTGGCCTGGCTCTTGGCCCCACATCCCCCTCCTCTGTCTGTTAGGCTATGCGCCAGACCAGCTTTCAATAACAGGGTAGTCTTGTCACTAAAATGCCCCCTGGCAGAATAGGGGTGCTGCTTCATGTCAATTAATTTGAACAAAAGACCCAAACAGTCTTCCCAGGTAGGAGAGGAAAGGGAAAAGATAGAGGCAGAGGGATATTCCCAAAATATGTCTCTCATTAAGTCTATAAGGTGCAATGTCGCTGAAATTTTCTCTCTCCTCTCTCTCTCTCTCTCTCTCTCTCTCTCTCTCTCTCTCTCTCTCTCTCTCTCTCTCTGTCCATGTTCATGTGTGTACAGGTGCATGTATGTATGGAGGGAGTCAGGGATTTCCACCCCTCACTGACCCTGGAGCTTCCTGATTTGGCGAGGCTGGCCGGCCAGCCCTAGACATCTGGCTGCCCCTGCCTCCTCAAGTGCCATGTACATGCCAGCACCTAGTTTGTCTTTTTACAGAGGTTTTGAGGATTTAACTCAGGTCTTTGCATTTTCATCACAAGCACTTTACCAGCTGAGCCATTCCCCTGGCCCTTCTCTTTCAGTGAGTGAGTTTCATAAGATTAGTAAATAATGGATTGACTCAGATTTTGAGAAATCAGTTCCTAAAGACAGCTACGCATTTTGACTCTCAATGACCATCTTGGTTTGTTTAGCCCACTCTTCTGTGGCCGGGACCTGTCTTCACTCCTTAGCACATGGGCATCAGGGGCAGTGGTACAGTAGCTCTCGCCTCCTCTGGGCTGCCCCGAGAATCCACACTTGTCATCTTTAAAGGGCCTTAGGGTCTAGTTAAAGAGACCAGAGGACACATCAGAGAAAAGTAGGCTCAGAAGCGGTGGCTGCTATCGTTGCCCAAGCTTTCTCCTCTTCCCGGGGACCATGAACACACTGGCTTAGCCTTATCTTCTCCATCTGGAGGCAACCCCGAAAGGCATCCACAACCAGAATGTCCCTGGGGGCTGGCTGTGCAGCTGTGGCAGCTGTCCATCTGACTCAGCACGCTCTCCTCCCTCCGCTGCAAGCCCAAAGCTGAGGCACGGAATCATGGAAGAAAAACCTCAAGGAAGGGAGCCAGTTCACTGTAGGGTTGTATCACACTTAACAAGGGATAGAGGCAGGTGTGCCCTCCTGCCCTCCCGGCAGGAGTGAGTCCAGAGCCGCTGTCGCTGCCCACAGGACTCGAGCACCTGGTACTGGCATGACCACAGAAGACAGAGGACAACCCAAACCATGTCAGGCCAGCCTGTAGCTGGGGCTGTGCTCACCTGGGCTGTCCCATCTGTTGCTCTGAGCTAGCACAAACCAGAACTGTTTTGTTGTCTTCCGGCCTCTAATCAAGAAGCAGGGGATGTGGGCCAGGCGGTGGGCCTCACCTGTGGCCTTGAGAAATGCCACAACTTGGTTATAACAGAAGACCTGAGTTTGAGACCCTGGTTTACCACTAGTGTGCTGGGAGCTCACAGTGGGTTCCCAGGAAGGACCACAAGCCCTTTGGGCCACTTGCTCTCCTGTTTGGTACCCCATACTCCAATGGAAGGCCACCTGCCCAAGCTCTTCTCTTCGAATGTTTGGTACCACTATTCAATGTTTCTCTGTCGTACAGCTGAGGATATTTTATTACTTGTGTCCCAAGGTCATTTCCGAAATCCCAAACTGCAATTAACAAGCAAGAGTGGTGTGGCGACAAATGACCTCTCTATTCTTCTGACCCTGACTTCTCTTCCAGGCCAAAATACTTCCTTGGATACTCACTCAGCGTTGCCTACCTGTGGAAGAGCAGCTCCCCCAGCACCTCCCCTCCCGCCCCCATGTGTAGACCCTTGAAGCTCAGCCTGGACCCAGGAAGGCATGAGGAGCTGGAGAGCCAATCTGAACTTTCCCACTTCTTAGACTCCCTGGTACTCAAAGAGCACGGGCTTCCATAGAACAGCACAGAGTATGTGCCAGTGCAAGGATGGGCAGACCCCCATGTCCAGGGCTTCCACGTGTGACCTTGGAGCTGAAACCACTGTCCCATGCCCTTGTCACAGGTGGCCCATCCACCCCTGCCTGGTGGGTGATGTGAACATTTGTAGTTGAAGTAAACTGCTATTCTCACCTAACTCCCACCCTTTATTCCTGCTCACACCTGCTCCCTGTTGGCAGAAACAGGTTCTAACTACCAGAGAGTGGCCTGGTGATGGAGGCAGATACTTGAGCAAGTCCTCTACCCAAGGCCTCATCGCCCAGCACTGAGCTGGGCAGGCTGGCAGAGCTGGTGTCCTGTCTTCCACATAGGGATCCCTGTGCTGTGTGGATACCTTTGTCTGATTTCTCTCAATAGCCCTCCTCAAATAAAACCTAGAAAAAGATGTTGCAATTCCTAGTCTCCACTGAGGGCTGTGTACTGTTACAGCTGACAAAATTCACGGCAATCACCCAACCCTAGACTGGCTGCGAAGACGGGAAAAAGTCTGTTTGTCATTGTCTCTTCCTCTGCCCATACTTCACTTAGGACACTTTACAACTAGTCTGTTGCCTAGAAAACTTTCTGAAAAATAAATGGGCTCTGAGGTAACGTTTCTTGGCAGCTGTGTTCTTTCTCATTTCCCATATCTCCGCACTGGTCCACTCTGCTCCCGGCCAGGGATATTTCCATTTCTGACACTGTTTGCTTTTGTGGGCACTCCAGACACTCGGAAGAGCCTAGCAAAGAGTCTTGGCCTCCCAGCTCTAGGCTTCCTCCATTCCTGTGTCCACCTCCTTTAACTTAGACTATGAAGAGTAAACTCAGAAAACACCCAGGCTGCCTACTTCTTTCTTAGCCATCCCGCGTTCGTCACTGTCTGTTGGAATACGGTACACAGACTGAGAGAGAGGTGCCAAGGGTCGCGGTTAGGATGGGCCTTCACTTGCTTGGTTGATCAGCTGTGACCTCACTCAGAGATCAGTAGAGGAGCCACAGGAGGAGGGAGTCTTGTCCCTTGGGCTTAACCACAGGGACCTCTCAGAGGACTCCACTGCTACCCACGGTGTGCCTACGTACCCAGAGCAGAGGAAATGGTTAAACATTAGCTGCGCTGTGTATGCCCCACATACACAGTTGGGCTGCTTATTCTTTCAAATTGTACTCATCCCTCCTCTGCCTACTTTGAAAATAACCAAATCTCCATCCCTGACTTCCTGTTGACAGGAAGCCTTCTCTGCCAACTTACAGCTTGCCACAGACCAATGGGATAGCATCTGGGCCGCAAGGCTGCTGCCAGGGCCCTGGTGTTTTGGTGTTCTCTGGCTGGGCAGCGGGGTTGCTGATGAGTGCTCAACAGAGACCAATTTGCTCTCAAAGGCCCGGATTCCCAGATGTTTTTCTGTAAGGCAAAGGCCCATCCTCACTGCGGGCAGCTTGTTGCACAGCAGTCCTTCCGTGTGCAAGTCCTGTGGGAGGGCAGGACTGACCGTGACATCCTCTCCTGCCAGGATGGCAGAGAGGAAGGATGCCAGGGGATGAGGCTGGACTTCTAGAAAGAGGGAAATGACCTGCTGGATGCACAGATAAAGAACCACACATTTGCTGCCAGGTAGGGTGGCCTTAGACCCTTGCACGTCTGTGTCGGGTGAGAGGTGCAGAAATGAGCTACCCTACCCGCAGCCTGAGAAGCAGAGTCCCCGAGGCCAAAGAGAGGCCCCAGCACCTGTGTATGTGACCTTGTTTGAAACAGGAGCTAAACTAGGATGTCAGTAGGGTAGACCCTCATCCTCTATGACTGACAGCCACCACCATCACCCCCCCCCCAAGGAAAAAGGCCACCTAAGATGGAGGCAGTGTTGGAGGGATACTGCCACAAGCCAAGAGATACAAGGCAGTCCAGGCGTGGGGCGGGGGGGGGGGGTCCTCCTCTGGAGACAACAGAGCATGTGGTCCTGCTGATTCCTTGACACTGGAGTTCTGGCCTCTAGACCCAAGAGGTAGGGTCCTGTGGTTGCATGTCACCTGGTGTGTGGTGCTGCGCCACAAGACACCCAGAAACCTAAGCCAACAGGGTCCCTGCCTGAGAGGCATGATAAAAGGTTATCTCCTCTGTTCTACTGCCATGTGAGCGGGCATGTGGGAGCTGTGGGGAGCAGGTAGGGTTGGCTCTAGCCTGGCCATGAGGGTCGTTACCTCCTGTTTCCTGCTGCTCCCCTGCACTGTCCCCTCCATCATGGGAATCTTAGTGTGGTGGGCCTGGGAGAAACCTGAGTGCATGGTGAGGCCTGTGGGCAGTTCTGGGCCCCACCCTGCTCTGCTCTCTACTGTACCACTTCTTGGGCCTGTAGTGGAACCTCCATCCAGGGGCTGGGGGCAGACAGCCGTCAGGAGAATGAGGGGCACCCCTGCCTGTTCCCAGTTTTCACTCTGCCATACTTTCATCAGTCCTGCTCTGAGTATATGTGCTAGTCACTCTGTGCTTATAAGATCACCGAGCATTAGCACACACACTAAGCTGGGGAGATCTGGCTGGCTCTTCTATCTGGTAACGTGGGAGCTACTTCTTGCTTTATTGATGTCCAGCCTATTATGTAGCAGCCACAATGCAAAGCCTGAGGACCTCAGTGACACCAAGATGGCCACGGCTCCTATCTCACTACAAGAGTAACCGTAGGCACCTGTCACCACTTTCTGCTTTCAAATGTCAGACTGTGCAGCTTTGAAAAAAACCAACCCCCTCTCTCCTTCTCCCTCCCCCCACCCGCCACATGTCTCTCCCTCCCTCCCTCCCTCCCTCCCTCCCTCTCTCTCTCTCTCTCTTTCTCTCTCTCTCTCCCTCTCCCCTTCCCTCCCTCCCTCCCTCCCTCTCTCAGTTTGGGCTGATCTCTGTGGTTAGTTGGTAACTCAGCTGGAATGGAGGTCACAATAGCCCTGTTCGTGAGCCCAGTTGACTTCACAATGGCCAGGCAATGGAGGACAATGTGGCCGTTCAGGCAGCCTTGAATCAAATGGTATCTCAAATCTGTTGGTCACAACAAGCTGCAGGACATGGAGCCACAGACTGCCTCCAGACAGGAGGGCCACAGGTCACAAGAACAACCTGAGTACAGTTAATAAACCAGTAACTAAACCTCTAGATCTAATGTTATTAAATAACTAATACACATATAATTCTATTACATACTGTCTAAGTTATATGAATTTTAGTATATATACACACTATGTCATAAACACACACACACACATCATACACATTGCAAACAAGGTGGGACCAAAGTCCCATGTGACTGCAGTGCCCAACTGTACAGGCTGTGTCCAGCTGACACTCTGTAGGCATGCTGTGCCCACATGCAAGAAGCCCACTCGCTGCCCAGACCATTCACACGAAGATGCCGAGACACAGCATTCAGACCTTGTTAATAAACCTGGAGCCACCCTAGAGCATCCTGGGACACCTACACTGAACTGCTGACACTTCTGAGACTCCGAGATGCTGAGCCACTGAAGCATGACCTAAGAGGCTGACTCACACTGGGCTACTCCAGCTGCTGGCTAATTTTTATTTGGACGCCAGAAATATCCCATCATTGTCAAACCATCAGTAGTAAAGGGTGGTTCTTCTCAAAAAATGGGTGGAACAGTGTGATGACTTATGAAGATACATGATGTATGGATAGAAAGAAACTGATGATTAATGGATGGAGACAATAGATAAAGTACACACACAATATGATGAAACATGCATACTTGAATAGTAATAGAGAGATAAATAGATGAATGAAGATGATCTGTGCATATTTGTGCAGATTAGATAGATGACATATAGACAGATGTATGGGTAGATAATGGATGTATGGATAGATAGATGATGGTTGGGTGGATGGATGGATAGATGCCGGAAAGATGGACAATTATTACATGGATAATTTGGAAGATAAGATAAATGAAAGGTGATTGTCTTAGAGTTTTTATCGCTACAATGAAACACAAGGACCAAAAGCATGCCCCATTGGGAGCAAAGGGTTTACTTGGCTTACACTTCCATATCCCTGTTCATCACAGAAGTAAGTCAGGACAGGACCTTAGACAGGGATGGAATGCGGAGGCAGGAGCTGATGCAGAGGCCCCAGAGGGTGCTGCTTACTGGCTTGCTCTGTACAGCTTGTTCAGCCTGCTTTCTTATAGAACCCTGAGACACAGCGGGCTGGGCCCTCCCCCACTGATCACTAATTAAGAAAATGCCTGACAGATGGATTTTTCTCAAATGAAGCTCCTTCCTCTATGATAACTCTAGGCTATGTCAAGATGACATAAAACCAGCCAGTACAGGGACTGATGGTCAACAAATGGAAGCAAGGGTGGGTGGATAGAAAACCAGATGACACGCAGAACCAACGACAATGAAAACAGAAGAAATGGAAGCTAGAAACCAACTCTTTTTAAACCCAGGAGGCGTAAGAATCTCGTGAAGAACTTAATGAATAACAAAATCATGGGTCTCTCTCTCAGAAATTCCAATTCAGTAGGTTTAGACTGACATCTAGGATTTGATATTTAATAAACAATGCTATTTATTACACTTCAGCTGGTTCAAGAACCATACTTTGAAAAGCCCTGCCCTAAACTCTAGCCATCAAAGAGCGTGCACAAACCAGTCTCAGTCAAGGTCAAAGCTGCATGTCTTTCCACCCCACTTCTGGGTGTTTCTGTGGTGAGAGGCTCAGAGAGCACACCAGTCATTTGGTCCTCCGGTCCCAGGGTCAGAGGGCGATTCCTATTCACGTGCTCTGCAGGGAGTGTGGTCACAGGCCAATGATCACAGCACAGAGGGCCTCAAGCTGGGGCCCTCCCCTGCTAGCCACACAGCAGGTAGCAGGCAGTATCTTGAGTGACAGGCTAACTCAAGCCCAGTTGTGCCACCGCAGCCTTCCAACTGGCCAGCTGCTCTTGGCTCTATTTTGAGTCTGTCTCCAGTGACACAGAAGGATCTCTTGGGAGCTCCTCTCCCAGAGGGCTGGGGACAAGTGCGTTCATGAATGCCTACTAGGTTGAAGAGAGTGTCACACAAGATGCTCCCTCGCCCAGGTCCGTCTTGTCTTCCTCGGGGCATCCCCCCAGCCCCTCCTCTCACTGAGGGGCCCTCAGACTCTGACCTCTGGAAGTCTACCACAACACTTCATCTTGCTGGCCCATCTGGCTACTTCTCCTGAGTCTGTGTCCCTCATATTTCTTGGTTTAGGCCCCTGAATAAGGCTCCTAGTCAGGAACTTCAGGTCTTGGTGGGTAGTTTAAGTTATTATACAGCACCAGCAAAGGAGTAAGGAAGAGAGTTCAGGAACCTGGACAGGCCGTGAGGATATGCTAAGGAGCAGGACTACACTAGCACCTTGCTGGCTTGTACGTTTTTGAAATCCAATTTTAACTGGGCCTCTTCTGCTTACTCTCAGGTGACCTTCTTTCCAAGTCCTGCTGCCTGGTCCCAGACCATTTCCTTCCCCCCATAAGATACTGTCTTCTATTGAAAGGTCCATCTCCCTCCGCATTGGAAGTGATGCTGGGCCTCATCTCTACAAGCAGCTGCTGGGGACGGGGACGGGGGGACCTGATATCTTACATCCCAGGCCTGCTTGTTAAGTCCCTTTTCCCACAGCCTCTTCTGGCACAGAAATCAATAGGTCACCATTAGTAGGTAGATGACAGGAGCCTCTGGTCCCACAAGCGAATACAAGCGCTCTGAGGAGAAAGAACTCTCGCCCTTGGACCTGGACCTGATCTTAAGGAGAACACCAGGCATAGGTCACATGTGGTGAACAGTTGTGTGACAATGAAGTGAATACTGCTTTCAGTAGGGGCTAGGTAGTACCGAGAACATGCGAGAAGGTCCCAACTTTGACGCTGGTTTTGGAATTCATAGAGTAGCCTATCAGTCACTTAAGTGGTACTAGATTTTGCCCTATACTGCCACACACATCACCCCGCTCGCATGACAAACACACAGGGATCGGGGATCAGCTGCTCCATTTGGACTCAATTCGATGTGGCTTGTTCAATGGGCAGTATTTTCTCTTCCCTATCCCGTCTTCTCTCCTTGCTATGCAACTATTTATTTATTTATTTATTTATTTATTTAGAGACAGATTTGCTATCTAGTTCAGATTAGTCTTTTTTTGGTTTAGTTTGGTTTTTTTTTCCCCCCCCAACACAAGGTTTGTCTGTATAACAGATCTGGCTGTCCTGGAACTCACTTTGCAGATCAGGCTGGCCTCAAACTCACAAAGATCCACCTGCCTCTACCTCCTGGGTGCTGGGATTAAAGGCGTGCACCACCACTGCCCAGCTTAGCCCAGACTAGTCTAAAAGTCTACAACCACCACCGTGCCTCAGCCTCCTGAGTGCTGGGCCCTCTTTCTTGCACTCTGGCATGTGTGTAATGACCACATGCGTACACAGCACTTCACACTGTAACGGGCTTTCCCAGTTATTATCTTATTTCAACCTCTCTACAAGGTAGACAAATCGGCACCATTTTCTGAGACAAACAGGACAAGCTGAGTGGTTAAAAGGCCAGCTCAAGGTCACTGCTAGGCAGGTCTTAGCAGCAATTAACTCTCTATTTAAGATAGTTTCAAAATGTCTTACATGGGTGATGTAATAAGGAGTGTTTTCTCAAATAAAACCGGTATTCCTGTATGTCGGGTCACCGTGACTTGCCCAGAAGCCCAACTTTAAACTGCTCCTCAAAGCACTCCCACAGCTGTGTGGGGCTCTAAGCCCCATGTCCCCACTCAGTATTGCGCTCCTGGGCTGGAAATAAAAGAAGATAGGAGGGATCTAAAGGAGAGAGCTTGGAGCAAACACAGCAGGAAAAGCTTACTTCTTCGGCTTCGAGGTGAAACTGAGTGGGTAGTGCTGGCAAGCCAGCTCTGCCTGCTCTGTGGCAGGGATCAGTGCTGAGGCCTCAGGTAGCACTGGCAGGAGGTGGGGCTCACCGGAGAGCTGTCCTACACTCCCAGCATGTGCATTTGTAAAAACCTTAGCTTGGTTGGTCACCCCCAGGATGTAGGCAAGTGGGTAAAGCTAAGGGCTGGAGTACACCCCCTGCGACCTGATCCCCCTCTAGGGAGGGCAGAACAAACACCCTTGAGCTAGACCGATGCTCAGCACTATGAGCAAGCTACTCTGCATGCAGCTTCCTCTGGCTAAATCAATGTCACCAAAGTCCACCCAAGGTGGTAAGGTGATCTGGCCTGAAGTTAGCAACAGCGCTGTATAAACGAGGGCACCTCAAACCCCGCAAATTCCACAGAGACCCAAAATGTTCCTGGAACCAAACCAAGGGAATCATTGCAAAGGGGCGCCAGCCGCGACTCACGTGAACCCTGAGTTAATTGGTGTGGTGCTGAAGGAGAGCCATTTGGGGGTGCAGCCACACCATGGCCCCCGCGATGTCCCCACCCACCACTCCTTTCCTCGGTCCCCGGCGGTGGCTGCGCTACCCTCCTCCGCCCACCTCCTCCTCGCTCCACACACCCGCAGTCCACACCGTCCTTTTCCAGCAAAACAACTCGACTCACCACCCTCCTCCCCAGCACTCCCACCGGCCGGATCCTGGGCTACGCCCAGTCCGCCACCAGGCTTTGCGCACCCGGGAGCGCGCTCCGCGTCCCCGCTTCCCTGCAGACACCCCTGCCCCTGTCCCAGACAGTCCCGTAGCTCCACGAAAGTGGCGACCAAGAGCCAACCTCCCGCTCTGTGGCCCAGCTTGGGCTCTGCCCCTCCCCCTCCCCAGACTCCCGAAGGGACAGGAGGGACTGCACAGCGCGCGCAGGGTGCCCCGTGTTAACCGCCTAGGCGCCGCCGGAGTCTGGAGCTCCAGGAACGGAACTCACCGGAATGTGCACTCGCAGTGACCGCCTCTTCAGGCTAGGATTTTTTTTGCCACTGCTCCCGCCAGGGCTGGAAACCTCTTTCTTCTTCTTGGTGTCCATGGCTGCGCTTCCCATAACTTTAGCCAGAAGTTAATTCCGGTGCCTCGTTCCCGGAGTTCGGTCCCCTCGCTGCCTCTCACGGCTGCTGCCGTTACACTGGAGCCGCGCGCTTTTTATGACTGTCCTTCCACCCTGAAAACACCTCGTGGGGACTTCCGCGGGGAGGTCGGGTGGCGCAGGTAACGCGCGGGGCTCCACCCGAGGGGCTGGCTGTCCGCGGAATGCCGGGTTAGAGCGTCCTTTTTCTCCTACGGGATCATCATCGGAATTATCGGGTGCAGAGTCGCGGCCAGTGCTGCTTTTGGTTACGCGTGGCAGAAGTCTCGTGTTGGGTGACAAAGTTTTCCTCCTTCTGCAAAGCGAAGCAACATTTTCCACCTCTCGGCTCCTCCCACAGATTCCCAGAGGTAATCGGCCAGGCAGGTGCAATTAACAGCAGCAATTTGGAAAACAGTCTTCCCGTGATTGTGCCTCGATGGTAACGGCGGCCAGAGCGAGGCGCTTAGAAGAGAAATACATAACCCTGGGCCGCACAATAAAGCGGCAGGGAGCCTGGGACCCAGAGGGCCTCCTCTTTGGCGAGAGGGAGGGCAGAGGGGGAAGAGGAGGTGCAAAGGCGAAGGCTCGTCGCAATTGGGCTGGCGCGTGGCCGCAGGAATAAACCGTGGCGGCTGGCTAGGTTCTGCGGGCCGAAGGGCGCGACGCAGCCCCTAGGGGAGAATAGGGCAGGGTGCCCGCCCCGGGCGGCCTCTGAGCCGCGTCCCCGGGGACTCCGGGGACTGTAGGGGCCGGGCCTGGTACCGACGCAGACTCCCGGAGCGCTGGGCGGTGGAAGGCGGCGCGCGCGTTGAACAGGAAGTGCGCGGTGTGCGGCGCCACTGTCCCACTCCACGCCGCCCACGCCGTCCCCGGCTGGTCGCTGTGCACTGTCTCAAGCTAAGCTGGCTCCGGACCCGCCCAGAGCTGATTTCTGATCCATCTGGTTTTGCAGTGTCGCTTAGATCTGATCCCCGGAAACACACATCCACATCCCGACCACGCCGCGATTGAAGCCCCGGGTGTAAGTGGCTCGGGTGACCGCACTTGCTCCGCTCAACGCCGCACCCATTCGGCGTGCAGACCCCCATCCCGGTCCAGAGCGGCCTGAGGCGGGGTGACTGCAGGCTTTTTTCTTCACGACCTGGTTCTTTTCAGACCCATCAAAGGTTGCGCAGCAAACCTTGATCCTCAGCAAAAGCTCTTGCGTCCCAGTAAAGCCAAAGTGCTAAGACCATGGAGGAAATGGGTGCGTCGGAGCCTGAAAACCAGAGCGAACACACCACGTGCTGTGCTCCATTCCGGGACCTTCAGAGGCACTGGCTGTAGATCTGACTCTGCGGGCTGCTCAGGGCCCAGGTGTTTCTCCTTGGCTTCTGGCCTGAGGGGCTTGCTTCTGCTCCTGCTCAAAGTTAAAGACCGGTCCAGCTCTTCAGTAAGGCACAGACACTACCCAGAGAATAAACGTGATAGGGGTCTCTAGAGGAAGCACAATGGGGCGGTTGAGGAGGTAGCCTTTGCCCCTCTTCCTGCTCCCTCAGGGGAAGGGATGTGGTTTTTTAAAACATGCTTAAGAGGCCATGATTTTGGAAAGGACCTGTCTGTCCCATGAGAGATAACCTAGGTTCAGCTATCTCCTTGGCTTCCACATTTCCAACCTAGTTCCTAAAAATTAGGTAAAATCCTACTGTGTGTGTGTGTGTGTGTGTGTGTGTGTGTGTGTGTGTGTGTGTTGGGGGTTCCCTGGTTCACCAGGTAGGTTTGTATACATTCCCCACCACATTTGCAAATTAAAAATACACCCCGTCCCCATTGCCCCCCACCAGTATCCCTAAGCAGTATCTGGAGGTTCCTCAGAAAGAGCCTATCAACATTCAAGCAGTTGTCATGTGTTGTCTCCCCTCGCCCCAACCTGGGTGTAGGCTTCCTGCCTGGCTTCTGGCTAAAGGACTTCCAGAGACTTCTCAAGTGTGGGGTTGGGTAGGGGGCACAGTGTCCAAGGGAACCACCCCTCAGCCCCTAAAAAAAAACCTCACACCAGGACTGTCGAGTAAGCATTATCTTTCTGCAGCTTGAAATGTTGGTCTCTGTCATGATGTGCCAGAGTGCATACATGGCACCACATGATGAGAAAGAAATGGCTTTGAAAGCAGCAGCCATCAGAAGAGAGCAAGCTGACAGAGAGGGAAAGACTCTGAGGGGGAAGCATAGTGCTCCTTATATCACCTGCCTTTGGGCACCACCTCCCCATGCCTGTGTGTCTGTGTTAACTTGTGTATATGTACTTGTATTAGTGTGCGAGCGTGTGTGTGTGTGTGTGTGTGTGTGTGTGTGTGTGTGTGTGTGTGTGTGTACTTCTGTGTGTTAGCTTGTAAATGCCAGAGGTTGATATTAGGATGTACTCTAATCCTTTCTCAACCTTCTTGTGGTTTGGCTGGGTTTTTTGGTTTTGTTTTTGTTGTTGTTTTTCCTGAGACAGGGTTTTTCTGTCTTGCCCTAACTGTCCTGGAATTCCTTCTGTAGACCAGGCTGGCCTTGAACTCACAGAGATCTGCCTGCCTCTGCCTCCTGAGTACTGGGATTAAAGGATTAAAATCTCTTAATTTTACTTTTTGGAGTGCAGACTTTAAGGCACTGGAATGGGACTTGAGATGGCAAAGTGTATGGAAGTACTTGCAAGCAAGCCTGACTACCTAAGTTAAATCCCTGGAACCTGGGTGAAAAGCTGTGTGCAGTGATGTGCGTCTGTAATCCCAGCACTCCTGTCAGCTGGCACACAGTGCAACAGCAGTAACAAGAGAGACTCTGCCTCAAAAAAAACAAGGTGGAAGGAGAGAACTGCTTCTTGAAAAGTTGTTCTCTGACCTCCACATGAGAGCCATGGCACATGCCTACCTGTACACACACACACACACACACACACACACACACACAAACACACACACACACACACACAGAGAGAGAGAGAGAGAGAGAGAGAGAGAGAGAGAGAGAGAGAGAGAGAGATTGAAAAGCACTCACTGTTCTTGTAGAAGACCCAGGTTCAGTTCTCAGCACCACATCCCAGCTGAGAAGCAAAAAGCCGAGCATGTAGGAGTTAGTATAAAGTCTGGTGGTACATGCCTGGCCTTCAACCAATGGGGAAATTGACTTAAGCTCACTAGTTCAAGACTAGCCCTGGAAACAGTGAGAAGAGGTAGGGAGGGAGAGAGGAGAAGGGAGAGAGAAGAAAAGGGAGGGGAAAGGGGGAGAGTTTCTACCCAGAACTTATGAAAGGAACATTAATAGTCTAGTTTCACTTAACCTAGTTTTTCCACACTCCACATGATTTTTTTCATGTTGCCTGTTAACATCCCCTTTAAATGAAGGTGACTTTGAACATTATAAGTCACCTTTGTGGATCACTCAGATTTGAATTTTACACCTACCTTGTGCTCTGGGAGAGTATAAATTAGAAGGCTTCTTGGGGATCTATCAATGAATGTGTTTGGTGAAGCCCCATACTTGCTGCCACTGGATACCATGTTGGGAAGAGGACAGTAATAAGCTCCTCCCCACCGTGTGTGTGTGTGTGTATTACCTGGAGGACAACTTTCATGCCCTGCACAGGAACACTATCCACCTCCTTTTGAGATAGTCTCTCATTGCCAGGAACTCATCAATTAGGCTGGGTTGTTTGTCCTGCAAGCCCCAGGGAACCGCCTCTCTCTGCCTCCACAGTACTAGGATTTTAAGTGTGTGCCAGTATACTATCTTTGCCATCCCCCAGCCTCAGGGCCAGCATTTTGGTCACCTCTGACATTCCCAGCACTGTGGTAGATGCTTCATGTAAGTCTTCTGTAGGACCTGCTTGTGAGCACTTTGCAGACCAAGATGGCCGAAGCCTGGCTGCTAGCTCATGTTTTGTGTTCATTTAACCTGTCCATTTGTGGTCATTGCTTCGTCCTTTGAGACAACAGGAAAAGGGTGGCCTTTTCTATTTTAAAACCTTTTCCACCAGACTTACAAAACTCTAGGAACTGTCTCTAGGGTGACCTTGAGCAAACTGCTTCCCATCTCAGCTGCCATGGTCTCCTGGCCTGTGACACAGTTGGTGAGTTGTTCAGAACACAGCGACTTGATTCTGTGCAAAAGGCAGCCCTTGGAGAATGAACTAACTTCAGGGCTTCTGTAAATGCTGTGACGCCTACTAGGGGCCATGATCTAATCATGACTACCCCTTAAGCTTGAAAATTGACAGTGTAATCTCCCGGTAGCTTCTGCTCTCGGAATCACAGGGAGTTGTTGATAGTGAGTTTTTAGGGACATGAAGGAAGGGCCCAGGAGAAGTGGAAACTCTGCTCGGAATGGCGGAGCTCTTGAATGCCCCTCTGGGCCTGCTTTTATTTTACAGGGAATCTGTACCAGCCACCTCCACTCTGCACACCAGGCTTCCCTTCACCCACAAAGCCCATTAGCCACAGGTGATCCCAACCATGAAACCCAGGAGACTTGGGTTGAGGTAAAGGTGACCTCTATAGCAGTGTCCTGTCTGCTCTTCAGAGAACAGCCAGGGTGCTGACAGCTCAGTGTCTGAGTCCATGCTCAGCACTTCTGCAGGGACCGACTCAGCAAGCTGGGCTCGTGTGGCCTGAAATGTGTCTGTCAGAGGTAACCCCAGCAATTACACCCCAATGAAGGCATTCGTCACGTTAACAGCACTAGCTGGGAATAAGAACCCAGTTCTGGCAGCAGCTACCTTCAGCATTGCTGCTCCGGATGTGAGCTGTTTTGTTCTAGTTTATTTTTATTTATTATTTTTAATCTTTTATCTTTTTTTAGGCTGGGGTGCAGTACTAGTGTGAAGATTGGAGGGTAACTTTATAGAAACAGTTCCCTCCTTCCACCTTTGTATGGGTTCTTGAGATTGGGCTGCCAGCCTACGTGGCACCACATGCCTTTACCCACTCAGTCATCTTGCTGGCTGGATCCAGCCACGACTCACATTGGGCAGAAAGGCTTGGACTCCGGAGGTAAAGTGTGTGTGTGTTCATCCGCCATTTAGTTGGGAGCTTTGCTCGTGCAGTGAGTAGAGAGATGAACACTGAGAGCTTTGATTCATACTGTCCCCTGAATATGGTCCATGACTGATTTCTGACCTCTTATTCACCTGCCTAATGGTACACGATGAAATAATAGATATTAATCACAATGATTTCCTTGGCAAATGAAGCTACCTTGGTAATTAACCCATCCTCAAGTTTCAGTTCTGCCATACAAATCTGACCTGTCTTACATAAGGTGTCACCAGCTCTGGCTTACAAGGCTGGGTGACGTGTAGCTGGCACCCAGACATGGGCTCTAGAATACCAGTGAGGGCTTTTCCATGAGACTCCAGGGGATGAGGGGGCAGGTAGAATTTACAGGTTATCCATGCCCTTGGTGTGGGCAGCATGGAGTGAAGGGAGTGACAGTGTACACGGGCTTAGAACCCTTGACCTCCAAGCCTCACAGGAAAGGACAGGCAGCATCTGGGCCCTCAGAAGAAGGCCTGTTCTGAACTCTGAATCCAACCCCATGCACAGCCTTGCCAGAGCCCATGGCTGCCCTTTTCCGTTAGTACTTTATACCATAATCAATCAATCTCCGTTTGCCAGGCAGATGGATCCCATGGGGATCTGGGTGTACAGGGCACCTCAAGGACATGCTGGGTTTTGACAACTCTCCTTATGCCATGTGAGTCAAAAGGTATTTATGAAATGTTCCCAAATAGAACTCTGAAGAAGCTCATGAGGTCTTGGGAGAGACTGTGGAGGAGAGAAACTTTCCAAGCAGGGCCTTCCATGTGGGCTTGGATGAGGTTACTTTAAATACCAGCCACACCCACAAGGCTACAGACCTTCCTACAGGTTTTCAAGCCCCACTCATCACAGCCTTTTACCTTCAAAGCAAAACAAAAAAACAAAAAACAAAACAAAACAAAACAAACAAACAAAAAACAAACAAAACAAAAACCAAAGCTCTGGTCTGGCTCACTTGTATGCAAGGACACTTTCTTACTGTAGGACTTGTTCATACATGACCCAAGGACTTCCCAGAATTTTAGGTGGATGGGTAAAGATGCTGCAGCTGGGGGGTGGGGTGAGCTCAATGTTCACTGCCACACACAGCATGTGCAAAGGGATGCTGGCCTCACTGTGGGCAGCCCTGAGCCCAGCAAGCTTCACAGTGACCTGTGTACTTGGCAATTCACATAACTGAATATGATGCAAGAAGTGGTAAAAAAAAAAATTGGCAACAGTAAAATGTTTCTGAAATTGTTATGAACAGAACTGAATTCACAGGCAGAATGACTTCGGTCTGTGTCTCACAGCATCCCTGGTCCTGACCTCACAGCATGAGCACTGTGGGAGCCATCACAGCCACCTGAGCGGTGAGAGCCCTCAACTGAGATTCAAGACCAGGATCTTTGGATGGTGGCATCCTTACTGTGTGCACAGAGTTCTCCGTACTTACAGAAACTGGTTTAATGGCAGAAAACAAAGACTTTAAGTATTTTCCCACCACCATTCTTCAGTGTGCATCACATTAGTGGGTGTTTGGACTGTACTGTGTCAGTGTTCCATCTTTATAACTGCTGTTTGTGTTGCAGACCAGAGGTTTATAGAAAACCTCACTAAATGAGTTTTGGCTTGGACGAGGACAGAATTTCCAACAATTTCTAAAATGGCTGTAAACATACTCCTGGTATTTTACAGTAAATGTTGGTGTACACGAAACCATGTTCTTAGCAGTGTTCTCAACACTGGAAAGGTAAAGGAAGAGTTGCTTCCAGAGACTCTGTGAGACCCTCAGCCTTGAGGACTGTACATGGTCACTTAACATTTGCAGAGAACGGTGTCCTGACCATTCCTAGGGGGCTGGCGTGTGTGTCAATGGTGTGGAGATGCAGGTGGCGTCCACCCACCCAGTGGACTTCTTGTAGCCTCTGTTCCTAGGTGTTTTTCCTCTCTTGCTCAGCTCTATGCCAGGGTCTTTGGACTTGGCCAGAGAGAGGTTGCAGACAGGGCAGCAGACAGCAGTGCTAGAGGAGGCGGGCCACAGGGGCTCATCGCTAGGATTTGGGAGTTGGAAATTTGGTGACAGACAGAGTATAAATGAAATAAAGTCAAGCGATCTGGCATGTGGGACTGTTAGGATGTTGGCTGTTGGCTGAGTCGTGTGAGATGCTGTTGGGAGGCCATGCTGGAGAGCAGAACAGTGTGTGAGCAGAAGCCTGGCTGCAGGGAACTTACAGGCCATGGAGAAGAGAGGGCACCATGGTAGACACCTACATCTGCAAGCTTTGGTGCACGAGACAGCAGGACAGTGCGGGGGTGGGTAGAGGAAGGGGATATGAAGTGTTTTTGTTTCAAGGTAGAAGACTTGGGCAGCATCACACTGATGCCAGGATTCCAGAGAGGGCAGAGGGACAATGACATGGAAGCTCAGCCCTCCAAGCATGGCAGGCCCTGCATGGAAGTCATCTGTCCATGCCCAGAAATGCCCATCACGGGCAGCCAGGGAACCAGGCTCTTTCCTGAGTGCCTATCTTCCTACAGAGAAGAAGCCATGCTGCCTGTTGCCACAAGGTAGGTGCTGGGGAGAGAGGTGAAAGAGAAACAAGTGGAGGGGTGGAACGTGAAGCACTCATCCGTGGGGCAGCCCACCATGTAAGCAGCATATGATTTACTGTTTATTTATTACATGATGTTTACAAAAACAATGCTCTGCTGACGAAGACGGAGGTGCCTCCCATACTGGACAGTCCCTCCCTCCCTCCCTCTCTCTCTCCTCTCTCTCTCTCTCTCTCTCTCTCTCTCTCTCTCTCTCTCTCTCTCTCTCTCTCACACACACACACACACACACACATACACACACACACACACACACACACACGCAGCACCTTCACCAGCACAGGCCACTTCCGGCTTGCTACCCATCTGCTACGTGGAAATCACATCTCGTGCTTCCAGTGTGCATTTTCTCTGCTATGAAGGAGGCCAGATGTCTTAGCCTTGTGTTTCCTTTGCCACTGTTTCCTGTGAGTGGTCTGTGGTCTCTCTGTTGAGTCTCCTCCTGGGTGGCTGGTCTTTCTCTTGCCTACCTGTAGAAGGTCTTGGGCCCCTGAGTTATCTCAGCAGGTAGAGGTGCTTGTCACCGCCAAGCCCTGGCATCCACATGGTGGAAGCAGAGAACCCAAGGTCATCGTTTGATCTTTGCATGCATGGCACGGGCTGCCCCACCCCCTTCAAATAAATGTTTAAATACTTTTGAGGATGCAGCATCCCTCAGTGTCAGGGACTGCTTGAGTTACTCTTTTGCCTTGTCAGACACACTGTTTTCTGCGTAGAAGTTTTCCTTCTTATAGGTTTCATGTTACTTTTATGTGTATGGAGGTTTTTTGCCAGATCTTCAAGCATTCTTCCTACTTCCCTTTCTAATTACTTTTTAATTCTTTATGGTTTCATTTCCCTTTTTATTTTGTTTTTTTTTTTTTTTAAGACAAATTCTCACTGTAAAGTCCTGGCTCTGTATAGTCCTGGCACTCTTATATAGACCAGGCTGGCCTTGAACTCACAGAGATCCACCTGCCTCTACCTCTCGAGTGCTAGGATTAAAGGTATGTGCCACCATGCCCAGCTTGGTTTCATTTTATTAATCTATTAAAAATTTTCTTTTATTTATTTGTATGGGGGAGGAAAAGAGGAAGGACGGGAAGAAGGGAGGAGCAGAGGGACAGAGAGGCAGGGAGAAGGGGGAGGAGGAAGGGGGATATGAGCTTGAGTGCCCACAGAAGCCAGAAGAGGGCATCAGGTCTCCTGAAACTGGAATTATAGAATAAGCTCCCTGATGTTGGTGTTAGGAATCAAACCCAGGGCCTCTGGGAAAGGAGCAAGAGCTCCTAAGTGTTAAACCATCTCTCTAGCCAGCCTCCCGCCCCTCCCTCCCACCCTTCCAATATGCACCATTTTATATTCAAATCTTGATCCCTCTGGTATTTCTTTTGGAGCTGTGAAGAGTAGAAGGGAATACCTTATTTATTAAAAACATGAGTCATCAATGGTATATTTGGAGGGTTTTTTTTTCTTGTACTACTATGTGTGCATTTTTTTAACTTTACTGATTTTTTGATTGTACATTATGGTTCCCAACTTGGTATGTTTATGGATCTTGTGTATGTGTGTCTGCATATGTGTGTTTTTTCTTTTTTTTTTTTTTTAAAGTTCGGGCCAGAGAGATGGCTCGGTGGTTAAGAGCACTGACTGTTCTTCCAAAGGACCTGGGTTCAATTCCCAGCACCCACATGGCAGCTCACAACTGTCTGTAACTCCAAGATCTGACACCCTCACACCAACGCACATAAATTTAAATTAAATAAACTATTTTTTAAAAATTCATTTCGCCTGTTTATTTGATGAGAAAGATATATATATATATATATATATATATATATATATATAGAGAGAGAGAGAGAGAGAGAGAGAGAGAGATAAAGAGAGAGAGAGAGAATATGGAACTGGAAGGGTGGGGAGGTTGGGAAGATCTGAGAGGAGAAACTGTGATCAGAATATATTGTATAAAATATTTTCAATTTAAAAAGAGGTAATCCAGTTGAGCCTGTCAACTACCTGGCCAGATCACCCCTTAGGAAAGATGATTCACTAAAGCCCTGTGCAGGAGATGTGAGGAATAATTACCCCTTAATGTGATGATGTACTTGCTTCTCAGAAGCCCTTCCCCAGTGCTGATACTTGAATAACTTTCATTTTGTAATACTGCAGTCTGCCAGCTTTTCTGAGTTTCCCCAAAATACATGTTTCCTTTCTTTACAATCCTTTTTCTTCATGCCCCGGCCAAAAATGCTAAGCACGTTCTCTTTCCCTGGTATTATAGGCGTTTTCACTCTTTCTCTCATGCTTCCCCGCCCCTCTGCCACGCAGATATTTGCAGACCTCTATTGGCGTGGCTTTCTCTCTTCCTCTTTTCCATCTCCTTCTTCAGGCAGCAGCTGAGATTAACAGCTTGCCTGTCTCTGTCACTTAACCTCAAGCAAAACTATTCTCAAATATAAAAAAGAAAAAATGTGGGTTATGAGCGTGGTCCTTAGTCCTTAGTGGGTGGGCACTCAGTGCCAGCTGGTCCAGCCTGTGCTCTCTGAGCCTTGGTGTCTGATGGGAAGGCAGGAAGCTGGGCAGGACAACAGCCACAGTCTTTCCCAGCAGACAGTCTTGACTCCGCAAAGGATGTTCTTTCCCTTTCTCTCTGCACTGTTCTGAGCTGAGACAGACGCTGACCGTGTGTGTGGTCGGTGCAAGGAACCATTGCTCCTTCTTCCTGCATCCAGACACTAACTCCTTACTGAGTGTATATGGGGCAACAAACCGACAGAGCTCTGTCTCAGCCTGGGCCATGTCAAAGGCTCATTCTGCTGATGGCAAATCAATAGTGCTGCCCTCAGAGGAACCTGGAGTGAGTGCACTTTAGTGTACAAGTAGGATAACACCGATGAACTCGTTCTTGTCACAAAGTAACGGACAAGCACATGGTGCTCTTTGTGTTCAGAAATGGAGGCTATGTACTCCCTGCAGTAACTGCTCCACCCCTCCCCTCCCCCTTCTCTTCCCCCTCTCCCTCTCCTTCCAGGTTCAGGAAGGAGGCTGAGTTCCACAGAAGATCTGTCTATCATCCCCATGTCACCAACTCTGTGATACACTCATGCAATCTTTGGGATGGCCATAGTATGTCAGCCTGCCCACAGACGGGGCAGATGTTTTTGGAAAAGTATTTCTGAAGATGAGGTTATCTCCCAACGCATGGATTGTAAAGCAGACTGCTGTCCATAGTATGGTGGGCCCCCCATCTCATTAGCTAAAACCTTAAGAGCAAAAGCTGGGACTCTCCCAAGAAAGAAGGAATTATGCCTGTAGACACCTTCAGGGTCAAATCTGCCATCCTTACCTAAGCTCCCAGCTGTCCTGTCCTGCAGACTGCAGACTTGCTAGTTTCCACAGTGAGCCGGTTCTTTAAAGCCAGGCTTTATCCTCTCTCACTAATGCCTGGAAATCTACAAGCTGTATGCCAAGTGGTTCCTTGACCATCCCCAGAAGTCTTGCGGCCATGGAGGACCTTCTGGAGAAGGGCCTGTGTGGCAGGGGCAAAGGCCACTTTACAGGCAGATGGCATCTTCACTGAGGCATTAGGTGAGGACCTGTGAAACCCAAGTGCTCAGATCCCCTCCAGGAAAGCTGAGGAGAGCCTGGCTCGAACTCACTAATGACTTGGCTTAGTAACGCCCTTCGCCCTTCGTTACCTGAACAAGAAAGAAGCAATTACAGAAGCTAAGCCTCAGAGCCATCTAGAGTATGTCGTCATGACTGTGATGGCCGAACTCCCATGGCACTGTAACCAGATAACCACAGCTGGGGGAGGATGGGCTGAACAGTGAGGAAAGACTCATTTTCCATCTTTCTGTTTTACCCTCCTCCTCATTTATCTCACCCTAATGTCTCTTTCCAGATTCACAAAATGGTTGGTTTTAGAATTACAGAGAGGGCAAAGCACCCTGGCTTATGTTCACTTCTTTATTTCACTTTCATTGAGGGCGTGGTTTTGTGTCAGACTATAAATAACAATTATATTGAAATGATAACATCTACATTTATTCCCCTCTCCCCGTGTGTGTGTGTGTGTGTGTGTGTGTGTGTGTGTGTGTGTGTGTGTGTTAATCAGAGGTCAGCCTCAAGCCTCATTCCTCAGGTGCCATCTACCTTGTTTTTAACCGGTGTTTCTCTCACTTGGCCTGGAGCTAGCACAGAATTGCTAGGTTGGCTGGCCAGCAGGCCCTAGGGGTCGCTCTGTGGCCGCCTCCCCAGGGCTGGGATTGCAGGCTAGGGACATTACATCCAGTTTTTTGTATCTGGGTTCTGGGGGTTGAACTCAGACCCTCATGACTGCATGGCAAGAACTTTACTGACCGAGTTAGATCCCCAGCCCCATCTACATACACTGTAATGATCATCCCATTGCTCAAGATATATTAGAACACCATCTTAGACAAGTAAGGGTTTTGAGATGCAAGCAGTAAAAACATCAAAGTCCACATGTGCCAGAAGGAAGCTAGCAAAGTCACCCAGGCTCATGAACAGCCCACCTGAAATTTCTTCTGGAGGCCAGTGTGAAATCTTGCAGGCATGGTCTCCATTCATACCTCCAGCCTGTGAGTCCTGCTCTGACCCTCACCAACGGAAACTCAGGCCTGCTTATTTCATCTCTCTCCTTTCCTGTACAAACAAACAGATGACTCCTTGCTACCCACCAGTGTATATGTGAGCTGGGATCCCTGGAGAGGTGGATGCCAAGAGATGAGCCATATAAGAGAGGTGACAGGGGAGATGCCCATAAGGAAAAGGGGGGACGAGGCTGGATGGTCTGGATACATGCAGGAGGAGAGTGGCGAGAGGAATAGACAGGAAATGGCCCCCAATGTAGGACAGACCACAGAGATAACCTTCAGCCATAAGACACTCAGCAGAGGAGTGAGTTAGGCCCTCTGCAGGGTGGGAGGGTGCTGAGGACACCTGTGCCCCACACAGCCATGTTCCCAAGGCTCCTTCAGGAAGGATGAGAGTGACACAATGCCCACTGCTCTCTCTGGTGCTGAGGCCACAGCAGCTAGTCAGTGTCCCCTTCTGTTGCCCATAGTGCTATGCTCACTGTTAATTTAGGGTTGTGCCCAGAACTTGCTCCTGGGAACCTAAGCCACAGTGATGACATCTCCTCAGACAATCGCCATGTGTGAGGGAAGAACTTCCACACAAACTCCTCCCGTGTCACTGCGCAGAGGCAGCCCCATACCAAGAGCGACTCTTCACAGCTGGTCTCTACATACTGGGGTCAAAGTGTAGCTTGTGGCCCAGTGGGCTCTTTGCTGTATTCCTTTGAGAGTGCCCCTTATGGGACCATGGCTTCATTCATGCCTGTGACAGAAATGCTACTGCACATCTGCAGTGAGATGCATTAAGCTTGGTCTGTAGGCCAGCTGGACAACGAGGGTGGAGACTTGTGGGTGGCCTGGTTCAAGGATGTCTTCTCAGATAGCCTCATCATTTGTGTACCCTTCCCAGTTTCTGACAGACTCATGCTGGGACCATTTAAATAGCACTTTACGAGTCTCCCGGGACCTGGTTCACAGTGAGCCCCCAAGGTCAAGTGTTGGCTCTACTTCTGCATCAGCTGTGGATGCTGTGGCTTCTGTCCAGCCCCAGGCATGGTCTTATGCCACAGCTCCTCTCACAGTTGACACTGCCAGGGCCACACTGCCCTCTTCTATGAGACCCCAGAGCTTCTTGCCTTCCTATATAATTCTTCTGAGCATTGTCTCTCCAGGAGCAGAAGCCTGATCTCTGTCTCATCTACACGTACATTTGGTAGTTAAACTATGCTCCTTAAAAAGGCATGCAAGACTATATTACTAACCCACAAAGCAAGGTGTGCCCACTGGTGCAATAGCAGCAAGCTTATTATAAGAGCAACTGGCTGCTTTCTGATTGAGACTGAGGCTCATTTCACAGGAAGCAGTTCACATCTAATACTGTAAACCTGGTCCAAAGCCCATGCTAGGGGAACAATAGGTTCTAGATTAGTCACAGCTGTTGCTTTGCTAAATGGACATTCCATGCTCATCAAATCACCTTCTTAAGAAACATGTTTTTCCCCACACATGAGTGTAGCTCTTAGATTTCGTCAAAGCAGCTTCCTTCTGCAGCAGGCAATAGTTCTGCAGAGATGCACATAATTGGTCAAAATGCTGAGAATAAATGACTATTGAATGCTCGGCCATAAATAAGACATCTATCTATATTAACCTCCCAAAGCTCATGGACCATCACAGAAGAGAAGGCAGAATGGTGAATGGGATGGAACAGTGTGGCTGTTTTCTGTGCATGGCATGATCAGTGCACACTTTAAAAATATTTTTTAATCACATGATGTGTGTACCTGTGTGTGGGCAGGTGTGTGTGGGTGCAGGTGCAGAGACAAGGTTTCAGATCCCCTGGAGCTGGACTAATAAAGCAGTTGTGAACCCCGTGATATGGGTGCTGGGAATGAAACTTAGGTCCTCTGCCAGGGCAGTGTGAGCTCTAACTCACTGAGCCATCTCTCCAGCTTGGCTATCACATTCTTCTGCTCACAGCAGTATGTGCCGGCATAAGACCTGCGAAAGACTGGGCCCCTAGCCAGCATGAACTTGTGGTTTTTGCAAAGATGCTCTTTACAAATAAATGGAAGTGGTGGAGAACATCCTCAGCAAGCTCAGGGTTCTGGGTTTGATGCCAGAACCAACCCAGCCACCAGCAAACCCTACCCCCAAATAAGAACCGAGTGAACCCATGGCATAGAACAACTTTCACATGTCCTTTGATACAGATGTGTGTGTGTGTGTGTGTGTGTGTGTGTGTGTGTGTGTGTGTGTGTGTGTGTGACATGTCTGTGGATCTGATTGCATGTGAGGATGGAGGCACCATCTGTGGTCTCAGCACTCACTCTGCACAGCCATGTTTGATTTATGGTGATATCTCATCTTGCTCCAGTCTCAGGCAGCGACTGCTTCCATGTCTGCCAGGAGGCTTGTTTCTGTTAGACTGTTTTGGGACTGATTTGATTGCTCATGTAAAGAGCCAAGTCGACCTGGGCCTCAGACCTCAGAGTCTTGTAGATAACAGGCCCCAACATGAGATGTCTAGGGCCCGCAGGGAGAGGTACCTCAGCTTCATGGTGCAAGTCTACTAACACCCAGGTATCCCCATCCAACTTCCAAACGTCTCCTGACTCCAGGAGACTCCACAAGTCCTTGAGTCTTCAAGAACAAGCCTCTAGCACCTGATGAGGTGATTTCAAAGCTCTGAGAGTATCTGGGAGCAGGGTGATGGTAGGGATGGACGTGGGTAGGTCTCCAGATTTAAATACACCCAACCTCCAAATGCCCCAAGTCCTTTAGCAGCTCTCAGTGACAACAAATGGAGTGGAAGGTCTTGTCACGTGATGGCTACACATACAAAGACTCATAGCAGCCATCAATCAAAGGCAATTTGCAGCCAGTGTTTCAACAGCACCTTTGGTGCTGTGAGCTTCAAGGTTTAGTTTTAATTAGGGCAGAGTGGCTCTTCTCCAAGCTAGGCCTGGGAATTACCAGTTTCTCACAACACATCGTGTAATTTGGCACAGTGGCTTTCTGGGGAGCTGTTGGAGTGTCGGGGTTGCCTAAGGCCAGCTGTGCTCTGCACTGTCCCTGGGGAAGCCTCTGATCTGGGGCGCAGAAGCCAGGGGGCAAAAGGAACGTCCTGGGACAGGACCACAGGAGCCTCGAAGCCGTCTACCCTCCCTTTTTCTTCTCTTCTCTTCCCTCCTTATCCCTTCCCCTGCTTTTTCTTTTTTTCTTTCACAGTCTCATGTTCTAGCCTTGGCTGGCATGGATGCCTTACATAATCCAGGCAAATCTAGAACTTGGCAATCTTCCTGCCTCAGAAAAAAATATTTTTCGAAACAGGTCTAGCCCAGGCTAGGCTAGAACTCATGATCCTCCTGCCTCCAATGAGGAAGACAATGAGTCCACAGATCAAGACGCATTTATTACAGGTCATGGAGCCACAGGTCAGCACAGAGAACCACCACGTGGACTACTGCTAGCTTCTGTTGGGAGCCTTGGATCTCCTACCACCCAGGTCAGATGGCTCTGGTCACATCCCCTGCCCACACAATGCTGACGCCACATGTTCAGATTCTTCCTTGCCCAGTGAACATTCACTATGTCTGTCTGTTTACTTAATATTGAGGGAGGAAGTGCAGGAGCTCATGGCTGTAGAGGTAAAGCCTTCTGTAAGTTTGAAGGGTTATTGTGGTGACACCTCTCAAATATAAGCAGCCCCATATGCAGTACATATGCTGCTGTCTACTGCAGTCTTCCTGCTGCAGTCATGAGGCGACACGCTGCCTGGGAGCCACGGGGTCACTGGTAACTGGAATCTCTGAGCTCACTGTACTTTTGCCTTAGTGGCTCTCTCATGTCTGCCTTATACACAGTCTCACATATTTCCTCTCCGGATCACACTTTATTTCTAACTCTGCAGTTCGGGCCAGGCTCTGTGTTTAAGAGGGTCATGGGAAACACTTCAAGAAGCAGCTTACCTGAGACAACATTATTCAGTTACTGTGCAAACATCTGAGGTAATCAAATTGAAAGAGTACTTAGCTCACAGTTTCTGAAACTCAAGTCATGATGCACCACACACAGAGGGAAGATGAGGCTTTTGCCAGGGCACAGTCTTCCCTGGTTGTCACTACAGTGAAGCCAATCACTGCGTTAATTTCTGTTCTCAGTACTATGACAAAACATCCGGAAAAAGCAGCTTAAGGACGGAAAGGCTTATTTGGGCTCAAGATTTGAAGGGACAGGGTGGGGAAGGCATGGTGACAGAGGCATCTGAGGTCAGGAAGCAGAAGGTGGTAAACGCAGGTGCTCAGATAGCTGTGCCCGTATCCTTCAGCCCGAGACCCCAGCCCATGGAATGCTGCTGCCCGTGGTTATGCTGGGTCTTCCCAACTCAGTTAAGATAACCTAGGAAACCTGTCCACAGTGAGTGTAGAGCATGCCAGGTTGGCAGTGGGTGTCAATGCCCACCCCTGCTGTTTCTTACCTTCCTAGGCAGCTGCTACGCTGGGCACTGTCTAATCTGCAATGTGTTTGTCACTGGTAAGATTGTCATGACATCACAAATGAAGGAATCTGGACTCTAGAGACTAAACACTGTGACTTCGATCACTTAGGAATGAGGCAGGGCCAAGCAACTGCAAGCAGCTTTACTGGCTGGAAGCAGAGGCCCAAGGCCAGAGTGCAGGGCCAGCGCCATCAGCTCCTGCTTTAGAACACTGACCCCCAAAGCCAAGTGGCCCTTGTGTTCCTTGAGAGCACAGAAGAGTCCCCAGTCCCTACTCCCATGGTGAGTTTTACAAATCCCTGCCTCCCTCCCTCCCTCCTAACTTATAACCTTCTGAGATAATTAGAAGTGGCATTTTTTTTCCTGGTTGCACATGGGCTGTACAAACAAAGACCTTGTCTTCTGCCTTAGCAAAGCACCCAACGAAGTGTGTCTTGCAGGACACCCTTCTTATCCTGGATGCTTCCTTGTTCTACCACACAAGGTGCTGCTCCTGCTTTCTCAGCAGAACACACATCTATATCCTTTAGTCTCGACGGCTCTCCACCTTACTGTACAGCGGAAGCCCCTGATGGCTTTAGGAAGTACATATGGAAACCTGAAGTGCGGGCAGGCTGGCCTCCTGACTGTTCCCACTGGCCTCCAGCACTGCTCCTTCCTTCCTCCCTCTCCTGACTCCACATCCCCTTGGCTCCACTCCCTTCTCTGCTCTCCTTCACAGCAAACCCTGCAAAGCCTGCCTAGCCTGCCCACCTCTCACTTCCTCCCTGCTTTGCCTCACCAGTGCCTGCTCTGATAGGACTTCCTGCCCATGCCACCAAATGCTATGGCTGCTCTGTGGCTAAGCCAACATGCCAGCACTCTAGCCCTGGTTGGCTGGGCCCCAGCAGCATTGACAGCTGGTCTCACCCACAGTCCTATGCTTTGCATGGACTCCTGCCACTCCTGCCACCCACACTCATGGCTCCAACCTAGGCCTCTTTCCCTCCCTCTGGAGCTGCAGCTCCTGAGTCTAAGCATCTTGCCAGCTCCGTTGGGCTTCTTGATATCCTGACCAGACCATTTTGCCTGGGGTCTCTCGTTGCCTAGGCCTGGCCAGGCTTTCTGTTGCTCAAGTCCAATCAAGTTGCCCTAACTCTTTTCCTCCTTCATGCTCATCGTGCCCATAAGTCAGCAGGTTCGGATGCCCTGCTGACCAAAGGTCTCCAGGTCTACACTCCCACCCTCCTGCTGTGCCTGCTGAGTCCAAACTGGACCATGTGTTGTCTAGTAGCCAGTTTCTATTCTCACACCGCCCCTACATGATCAAGCCACAACAGTCAGAGTGATCCTTTGCCAAGTCCTACTAAAAGGCTCCTTTCCCCACTCATAAAAACAGGGTCTCTGCAGAAGAGGGGTGTGTGTGTGTGTGTGTATGTGTGTGTGAGAGAGAGAGAGAGAGAGAGAGAGAGAGAGAGAGAGAGAGAGAGAGAGAGAGACAGAGAGAGACAGAGAGACAGAGAGACAGAGAGACAGACAGAGAGAGACAGAGAGAGACAGAGACAGAGAGAGACAGAGAGAAAGAGAGAGACAAAAAGAGAGAGACAGAGAGACAGAAAGAGAGAGAGACAGAGAGAGAGAGAGACAGAGAGAGACAGAGAAACAGAGAGAGACAGAAAGAGAGAGAGAGAGAGACAGAAAGAGAGAGACAGAGAGAGAAAGAGAGAGACACACAGACACACACAGACACACACACACACACACAGAGAGAGAGAGAGAGAGAGAGAGAGAGAGAGAGAGAGAGAGAGAGAGAGAGAGAGAATATCAGGGTGTCACTCAGGACAACCAGCTTGTTTTATGATAGAGGGTCTTTCCCAAGACCAGGGACTTACAAATTAGGCTAGGCCGGTGGCAGTTAGCCCCAGGGATATGTATGCCTGTCTTTACTTCCCCAGCACCAGGATTACAGGTGCATGCACTGTGCTCTGTTTTTGTTTTGTTTTCTTTAACGTAGGTTCTGAGGATTGAACTGGGTCCTTGTGCTTGGGCCATAAGCACTTTGTAAGCTGAGCCCCCTCCCCAGCCCTCCGCAGCGGCCTTCGTGGTCCTCCCCACTCTCTGACATCCTCCTTCACTTCCTTGTCCTTGTCTCCACCTCTGCACCCTCACACCTCTGGCCTCTCTCAGGGCTCTGCTCATGCTCTCTGCCTATACTGCTCTTTTTCTAGCTGCCTGGATGACTTACCTTTCTCTTTCCCCGGCTTTTCTCAAAGGTCTACCCTGGTAAGTCTTCACAGACTTTCCTGGCTTCTCTATCCATCTTTTTTTCCCCCATAGCATCTGTCATCTCTCAATACACCATGAAACGTTGGTACATATTATGCTGTCTGCTCCACAAAAGGTCTTAAGCGTTTGGAGCTCCAGAATCAAGTCCAGTGTCTGGCCTCCTGCTGGGGACTGGGGTACGCTTGCAAAGTGCAATCCCAGAGGAAGCAGTTCCTGAAGGAAAGAAAGGCACAGGAAGGGCACACTCAGAATTCCTAGTGCTCAGCATTGAGACTACGTCATGGAAACCTGAACAAAGTCTGAAAGGATTAGGCTCGGCAATTATAACTGTACTTAGACTAAACTGCGAGTGAAACCCGGGGCATCTCATCGGAGCGCTACTCTCAGGTAGCAGGAAGGACCAACCGCTCTGCAGAAGTCAAACTCAAGGTCAGGGCAGGGAGCCCTGCTACCAACCAAGCTGTTAGGGTAACTGGGTTGGTGACAGCGTTTGGCAGGGCAAGGGCTCCAGATTCTGGCTTCTGGCATCTTGGTGCTGTAGCAAACTATTAGCCTGTTGCAGAAAGGTCACAAGAGCCAGAGGTAACAGATGTGTACAGCGGGAGAGTGTTTGCTGCGCACGTGAACTCACACCAGCTAGGACTGCATGCACAGGACCTGCACGAGATCAAGCCGGCCAAAATTCCACCATGGATGGGGAGGGGCTCTGGAGGTCCCACCCCTAGCTGAGAAGTTGCTGGCAGTAAGTGGCTGCTCGGAGAGGGAGAGTTTATTTTCTTCAAGGCTGCAGTCGCTGGGAGGCAACCCATGCTCCAGTGGATATTAGACCCTGTGCACACCCAGGCAGCACTGTCTGGGCCTGGCACATTTATTGAGAAAAAAACGAGTAACACAGGAAGTAGGTAGGGAGGTGAGGAGAGGGAAGGAATTGGGAGGCGAGGGAGTTGGAGCATAGATTTGATCAAAAGTACATTATATGCATATATGAAATTCTCAATGAAAAAATAAAGCCTAAAATTAAAATTAAAAAAAGAAGCATCATCCAACAGAACACCCTTTCTCTGCTGGTCCCCGTTAGGATATGTGGCTTACAGTGAGTGTAGTAGTCATGTCACACGCCATGGCTTTTTGTGTACTAAGGGAAATCTTTTGGTAGCAGGGGTGGGGGTGGAGAAAGCCTTGCTGATCAATAGTCCCTGAGGATGCCTTGTTCCTAGTCCCAGCAGCCCCGGTGATCATGCGTCACCATGACGACAATGCCATTCCAGACAGAAAGGATTTGAGTCCATGAGATGCAGACCTGCTGTTAGCACTTTTCAGTCTGAATTGTGGAAACCACAACCTTTGCTCCCAGGATCCCAAGGTAAAAGCCACAGACTCATCCTCAGGAAAGGGGGCGGGGCTGGGGAGCATGCTCAGGCTCAGCTTTGCTCAAGCCCTGTGAAGCACAGCTCCCTCCCCACACACCCCTGCTTTCATTTCAGCTCCCACCTTATAAAATTCATCCATTTAATAAATGCTCTAGGAATACCAGTGTATAAATCAAGAAAATGGTGGTTGTGATAGCATGGGATTTTGTGGAAACTGAAGACACTTTGGTTTGGCATGGAATGCATTTATGGGTCAGGGTAAGGCAGAAGATGTGAGGCTGGCTCTCACCCACCACACAGCATGACACTGGGCATGCTCCTCAGTCCCCTCATCTGTCAAACTGGATGCCTGTGATCTCAGCATTTGGGAGGTGGAGGCAGGAGGATCAGGAATTCAAGGCCAGCTTTGACTACATATTGAGTTCACGTCCAGCCTGGGCTACATGAAATTCTATCTTTAAAAAAAAAAAAAAAAAAGACAAAGGAATCAGCACCGACTAGCAAGCCTCTGGGGAGAAGTGAAGTCAAGGGCATGGAGTGTTTAGTGTGGAGACAGGCAGGGATGTTCCAGACAGTGGCAGTGTGTGATGAGGGATGGGGGTCCCTGTACCAGACACAGGTAGTTGGGACACCAGGGGGCTGGAGAGAAGCTCAGCAGTTAAGAGCTAAGAGCGCTTGCTGCTCTCACAGAGGACCTGAGTTCTGTTTCTAGCACCAATATCAGGTAGCTAAGAACTGCCTGTCATTCCAGCTCTGGGGACCTTGTGGCCCTGGCTTCTGTGGGTACCACACTCACACGTGTTAGCACAAATGCAAACACAATTGGAAGTAGTAAACTAAATCTTTTAAATGTCTGAAGGAAGAAATTTGGGCTTTGTCCAGTGGGCTATGAGGAGGAGGAGGCCAGTCAGTAAAGCTTTAAAGCTGTGTCCCTGGCTCCTTCCATAGTGTTTTTCATTGACATATAGGAAGTCTGCTGCTATTTTTGTGTGTTCACTTTATATTTTGCCTCGTTCCTGAAAGCGTTCATCAGTTCTAAGAGGCTTGTAGTCTTTAGGGCAGGGTTCCTCAACCTGTGGGTGTGACAGGTTGAATAACCTTTTCACAGGGGTCTCCTAAGACCATCCTGCATATCAGATATTTGCAGTATGATTCATAGCAGTAGCAAAATTATAGTTCTGAAGCAGCAACAAAGATAATTTTATGGCTGGGGGGGGTGTCACCACAACATGGGGAACTGTTGTATTAAAGCGTCACAGCATTAGGAAGGGTGATAGCCTCTGCTATAGAGTCTCATCTGAATAGAATCATTCCGATACAAATAGGGGCACTGTGGCTTCTTTTCCCATGTGTGTCCATCTTGCTTCCCCCTCTTGTCTTACTGTTCCAACTGAGACTTCAAGCCCAGTGCTGAGCAGACGTGGAGAGGGTGAGTGCTTTTGTCTTGTCCTGCATTTTTTCTCTACTTAGTACAATATTGTCTACAAGTTTGTTGTAATAAGAGCCTCTGTCCATTGTTATTATTTTTATTATTTGTTTGTTTTTGGTTTTCAGTGTTTTGAGGCAGGCTCTCTTTGTTGTATCTCTGGCTGTCCTGGAACCCCCTCTGTAGAACCCACAGAAATGGACCTCCCTCTGATTCCTGAGTGCTGGGATTAAAAGTGTGCATGCCACCATCCCGCTTTTGTTTTTGTTGTTTTGTTTTGAAGCACTGTTTCTCACAGCCTAGACTGGCCTCAAACGTTATACTGTTCAGGAGGACCTGGAACTCTTCCTCCACTTCCTGAGGGGAGATCACAAGCTTCTACCATGGAGTCTAGCTCAATTCTTTACTCTTTAAACTGTTGATTATTTATTTACCTCATTAAGATAGCTTATGTACAATCCTGCAAAAAATCCCCCAAAACAAAGCAACACAACAACCAAAAAACAAACAACAACAACAACAAAACCAAACAAACCAGAAACTAAGCAAGCAAACATCCTTTGGTATTTTGTTTCCTCACCTCCGGCCTTTCACCTGGCAGGCTTCAGTGGGCTGTGGTCCTGGCACCAGCAGCAGCAGGCCATGGCTCTCCTACCCTGGACCCTCCACTGACCATGGCAGTGTCAGGGCTACAAGTTGAGGGATGAGCACTGGGTGGTCAAGGTGATGGACAGAATTAGCAACCAACCTTTTGCAAAATGTTGATGCAGAGGTCAGAGTCCAGCAGCTGGCTGAAGGTACTGCTGTGCTCTGCTGGGCTTTGATCTGCTTTCCCTGGTTTAGGTTCTAAGCTAGCCCTCTGAGCTCCTAAGAATTCATTACATGACAGCCAGGGCCCTATTTCCTACCCAAGAAACCACATTAGAGGAGAGCACTATTAGAAACCTCCACCCCCTCACTTTCTCATTGCAAATTCAGTCCTGTGAGTGGTTTTCAAAGACACACACTCATTCCCCATCTCACCACATGGTGCTCATATGGCCTTAGGACACTGCCAGTGAGACAGCTACCACCAGATGCGACCCTGCAGCCCTGGACCAGATCGTGAGCCAACATAAGCTTATCTTCTTTAAAGGGCCTCAGGCTGTGGTGTTGCCTTCTAAGCCACAGAAAACAGACCCACACAATCATCCATTTGCCTATCTTGAGTTGACAGAGAACAGTTGGGTTTTTATTTAATATTTCTGTATTCCACCTGTACCTTCTTTCTTCTACACTAAGATAAGGGATAGAAGGAGAGGGAAGTAAAACATCCCATAACAACTCACTCATTATACACTGAGTATCTCAGGATGACTTGACAAACACACAGGTTAAATACTAAACTAAAACACCCAGTAAGGGCTGTGGGTGCAGCTCAGTGGCAGAGCACTTGCCTGGCTGCTTCCACACCCAGCACTGCGGCATTTCCCAGCCTTACTTGCACACACATCTGCATTCTCCCGTCCTTGTGTTCAGACCATATCATGGAATCAACAGTCTCTCACACAGTCTTCCTCTTAGTTTTAAAAGTGATTGAATATTTCTCAACTTTAGTCCACATGTTCAGACTCATTTGTCTGAAGCTTACTTTCTAGTAGACGCCTTAGAGAGAGGGAGGAACACTAGTTCCCAAGTTTGCCCATGTTGATAGGATATAGGATCTCATTTTGGATAAAGTACTTCAGCATGCATTAGGCCTGGCTTCCATCCCAGACCAAAGCAAACAATTCTAGAGTGACAAATGCCGCCTCCCGCCCATGGGCTCCTGTGTTTGAGCACTTGGTCCCCAGTTGGTGGCACTGCTTGGAGGTTTAGGGGGTGCAGCCTGGCTGGAGGAAGTGTGTCACTGGGGCAGGCTTTGAGGCCTTATCCTCTTCCACTTCGCTCTCTCTGCTTCCTGCTTACCTTCCTGCTCTCGCTGTCATGCCTGACATGTAAGGACATGCCTTGCCACCATGATGGACTCTTAGCCCTCTGGAACATTCACCCAAACATTGGTCATGGTGTTTTATCACAGAGACAGAAAGGTAACCAAGATTCCATGTATGTTCTTTATACTGGAAGGAATGTTTTAACTCTGTATGAGATCCTTGGAGCTGTGTAGCAGTGCAGGCCTGCAATCCCAGGCCTTAGGAGGCTGAGGGGTGAGGAGTGGACAACACTTCTGTGGATGAGTTGGTGGAGCTCAGCACAGCCCTGGAGCACCAAGAATATATCACCTTTCTTGAGGACGTCAAAGGTTTGGCCAAGAGCCAGCAGAACTGCCAGAGGCTGAAGGCCTGAATTTTAACAGCAAGCTTTGGCTAATGCACAAACACCACCTTGACATCAGAATCATGCTTTGAAGTAGCTGTCACCCTAATATCATGGGAGCAAGGAAGTTTTAGTTATTGCTGTGACGCCTCCACTCACTATTCATTTGTATTTTTCCTGTACAAATCAATCATTTCTACATCTTATATAACATAATGATGAATAGTAAAATTGGTCTTATCTCTTCCAAGGGGAAAATGTTTTTAGGATTCTTGCTTCAGAGCTTAGGGCCTTTGCTTTTCCCCTGCCTCAGTGCTCCTCCCGGGCACCTGTGTATGTGTGGCCTGCCTTCCTCTTCTCTGTCTCCTGTGCTGCCAGGCACCTGTGTATGTGTGGCCTGCCTTCCTCTTCTCTGTCTCCTGTGATCCTGTTCCTGGATCCTTTCCCTGCTTCTATGTCCCTTTAGTTTCATTTTAAGATTTAATTTTTGTTTATTATGTATGTATATATGTATGTACGCATGTATGTATGTGTGAATACATGGGGATGTGTGCACGTGTGAGTGCAGGTGCTGTGGAGTTGAGAGGGCACTGGATCCCCTGGGGCTGGAGTTACAGGTGGTGGTGAGCCACCTGCTGCGGGTGCTGGGTGCCGAGCTGCAGGCCTCTGCAGGAGCAGCACCCACTGTTAACTACTGTGCTTCTCTCAGCCCACTGCTCTTAAGTTCCCTTCCCTCCCTTCTTTCCCCTGGGATTACTCCTCACTTCCCTGGCTCTGTGTTTATTCTAATGAAACCTCCATGAATTGTTTCTATGTTTATTTCTGTCTACTAGTTTCTGAGATTTTTCTGGCTTCAACTTATACTGCTTTCTTTGCATCTTGTCTCATTTTTCTTAATGTCATCAGTCCTTCTTAGAAAATGTATTCCAGACTGAGACACAGCTCACCAGCAGAGCACCTGCCTAACACATGCAGTGCCACAGGTTCAATCCCAGCATCACAACAAATAAATGATGAAATTGCGTTAGTTCCAACAGCCATCGGTCAGTACCCACCTCAAGCAGCTAAAAGGCAGAAGGGCTATTCTGGCTCACAGTGTGGGGTCCAGCCCATTGCTGTGGAGAAGGTATGGTGGCAAGAGCTTGCTATGGCTGGTCACATTGCCTTGTGTTAGGGCTTCATACTTCTGCTTTTCATGGGGTGCAAGTGGGAGCAGCTCCAGGAAATCTCAAGCCTAATGGCCTTTTCTCTTTCTGTCTTGTTCTGTGCTCATGTGGCATCTTGCTGGCTGAGATGTACTGGCCTGCTTCCCGCTTTCAGCTGGGAGATCTGTCTCCTTTGCTGCTGTTACTCGGCTTTCTTCAGTCATCTCCTGACTGTGGTTCTGTAGGCTGGCAGAGCATCCGGCAGGCTCCTCTGGTTCTCAGTCAGCGCCTGTCCATTCCCGAGCTCTGCCACAGATGCTGACACTGTGCAGTCCCCTCACCTGATGCTCTGCTGCAGTCTGTGGCAGTGCCGCAACACCTGACAATCTCATAAGTGCTGTGTATGATTTTGTTTTCTCACTTTCTCAGCTCTGTGTACTCTTACTTAAATGTTGGGGTATCTTGTTAGAGCATGTGCAGGAACTGAATGCCAGCAGACACAGAAAAGCACAGGTGTGTGTCCCAGAAGACCTCCCTTAAACCATGAATTAGAGGTGTCAAAGGGTGTGCTGCTACATCCATCCTGAATCTGCCCATAGCTCCCCCAGAATCTCTTCTCTATGGCTTGAGAACACTTACTCCCAAAAAAGGCCAATGAACTTACCTTAGATCACACATCTGACCGGTCTCCTGATGCCCTCGTCCGTCCACCCCACCCCCATACTTTAAGTAACTGCTTTACCCTTGCCTCAGGAGTGAAGTCTGCTTCTGTCATCTCAGCCAATCTGTCTGAACACTGTTGCGAGGGGCTATGGACTTGAGAGCAACTCGTGCCCCCCCACCCCACCCCCCCACCCGCCACCCCTGAGCAAACCAACTGCTTGGACCCAGTGACACTTGTAATCCATGCTTTGAATGAGGAATCTTCTGGGACATGCTCCTCTACTTTCCTGCACATGCCACAAGCCCAAACTGGAGACTGACCAACAGACAGCCACTGTGCCACTGTGCTGAAGGCTGGACTCCCACACAGTGGGACTGTGCTCCTCTTGAACCTGCGGATGTCGTCCAGGACTCATTGGTGATCTTGGCCTATGGCTGTGTCACTCCAGTCCTCAGCATCACAGGCACTCTCCCTATGTGTCTGTGTTTTTACCCAGCCACCTTCTTCTGAGGACACTGGTCATCCTGGGCCATGATGATCACAGCTACCCTACTTCCTTACAGGTTGCAGTCATGGGCATGAAACTTTCAGTGTGTCCTTTAAGGAACACAGTGACCCCACAACACCATCCTCCCTCCCACAGTGATGAGTAGGAAATCTTTTTTGCCTTTTTGCTTTATAGGAGGAATGGGAGACTCAGAGAGCCCTTCTCACTTCTGTGTTTTCTAGAAGTCTTAAGACAACTGGGTGTGGACACAATGCTGTGGTCAAAACCAGGAGCAAGAAGCGCTTCCTTGCAGATGGAGGTGGCTGGGTTCCAGAGTACAGCAGCTGCTCTGCTTGGCCCTGTTATAACTCTGTGCTCTCTGCCCTCAGATCCCTGGTTTGGGCAGCCAGGAAGCCGTGAGAGCCACTGAGTTTGTTGGGCCACTGATGTACAAGAGAGTCCTACTGTTTCAGTCCTCAGAAATAGTCTATGTGGTTTAGAAGTGAAGAGGAAGGCAAGGACACTGGCAGAGTCTGCACACCAGCAGATGGCCATGGTTCCCTTCATGCAGGCTAGGGGAACTTTCATGGGCCTTCAGCATTCTCCCCAAGGCCATAGAGATGACTAGTAGATGCCTGATAGTCCAACATCTTGAGGGTAATAAGCCAGGACAGCCTCAGCTTCCTGACCTGGTGAGTGGAGCTGACAGTGTTATCACATGAAGGTACTTAAGACTGAGAAATGCAACTCTGTGGCTTAGTTGGCAGAGTGTTTGCCTACCATGCACAAAGCCCTGCATTTGATGCCCAGCACACATAAAGTCAGGCATGGTGCTGTGTGTCCATTAACCCAGCCCTAGGAAAATCAGAAGTTCAAGACCATCTTTGCCTATGTCGTGAACTGAGGTTATCCTGAACTACATGAAACTGGGGTTTTTGTTCTGTTTTAATGCATGTGAAAATAATCTTCAGAACAGCCATAAAATGGCCACCCTTGGCTACAGTTGCCAGGTAAAATTTGCTAGGACACACCCTGGAAACCCTCAGGCCACTCCTGCCAGAGAAGCAAGTAGGCTAACTGCAGCTCCTCACTTCTCTCCCAACGCTCATCCCCAGCTCTGTAGCAGATAAGCTGCTCCTCACTCTCTGCCCCCATTCCCAGGGAACTAAGCAGATCTTGGTGGGACAACATGCTTTCCACCCTCCTGTGGACCCTCTGAGTCCCCTGCTACCACCTTAACCCTTCCCCATTCCTAAGTGTCATCTCCCAATACCTTGAAAAACATTTTACCCAGCAACTCCAGTGGCCACAGGTATCAGGATTCCAGAGTTTCCTACCAGGAAAAGTCAACCACCACACTCTCTTAAGAAACAGAGAGGGTAACATAAACCAAACATAAACATAAACCAACATCCACCCAACAAAGACAGGACCACATATCAGCCCCTAGAAGTATAATCTTCCTAAACTCAGATGCCTAAAGGCAGCGTGAAAACATAGTCCAATAATAGCCAGAACAATATGTCTCCACTAGAGCCCAGCAACCCCAACACAGTAGGCCTTGAGTATTGCAACATACCTGAAGCACAAGAAAAGGACCTTAAGATAGTTTTATGACTATAATAGATATTATTAAAGAGGAAATAAATCACTTAAAGAAACCAATGAAAACATATAAATAGTGAAAGAAAAAGAGTAAAACAGTTCAAGATCTGACAGTAGAAACAGAATTTAAAAAAAAACCCAAACAAGGGAAATCTGGAAATGAAAATTTTAGGAGCTCAACAAGAACCTCAGAGGCAAGCAGAATACAAGAGATGAAGAGAGACTCTCAGGCACTGAAGACACTATAGAGGAAATGGATAATATAAGCAAAGAAAATGTTAAATCTAAAAAACAAAGAAACAAAACAAAACAAAAACTTGTCACACAAATCCATGAAATATGGAACACTATAAAAAGACCAACTCTAAAGACAATACAAACAGAAGAAGAAACCCGAGTCAAAGGCACAGAAAATATTTTTGACAAAATCATAGAAGAAAATTTCCCTAACCAAAATAAGGAGATACCTATCAAGGTACAAGAACCTTACAGACTGAACCAGAAAAGAAAGTCTCCTCAGCACATAATAATAAAAACCCTAAACATATATAACAAAGACAGAATATTAAAAGCTGCATGGGAAAAGACCAAGTAACATTTACTAATAGGCAGACCTATTAGAATAACATCTGAGCTTTCAGTGGAGACACTGAAGGCCAGAAGGACCGAGACAGATGTTCTACAGACTCCAAAAGACCGCAGTGGCAGTCTAGACTCCCAGACCCAGGAAAATGATCAATCTCAGTAGATAGTGAAATAAGACATTCCGTAATAAAACCAAGATGTATCTACAAATCCAGCCCTACAGTAGGCACTAGAAGGAGAATTCCAACCAAAAGGAGTTATCCATACCCCAGAAAACACAAGAAATAAAAAATCCCAACAGACAAATCAAAAGAATGGAAACATGAAGCAGTGGCGGTGGCAGCAGTGGCAGCGACGGCAGCACCAAGATCACCAGCACCAGAACAACAAAGTAACAGGAATCGACAAACACTGCTCGTTTTCATCTCTCACTGTAGGCTTTGACCTTTCTCAAACCTACTTTATTTGGGGTCCTTTAATGCTTATACCTTCCTTCCAATCCACCTGCCTTAGATAGGAGAAAAAAGAGGTTAATGTGAACAGAAGTAGACCTTTTTTAGACTCAGTTCCTTGGAGCAATGCCACTGACATTATCTGCAGGATTGCAGCAGACCTGGTTCCCCCTCTCTCTTTTGTGTGCATATGTGTGTGAGTATATGAATGTGTGGTGTATACGTGTGTGTGTGTGTGTGTGTGTGTGTGTGTGTGTGTGTGTGTGTGTGTGTATGCCGGGATGTGCACCCACGCAGAGGCTAGAGGAGGGCAGCAAGTCTCCTGCTCTATTGCTCTTGACGGTAACCCCTTGAGACAGGGTCTCTCACTGAAACTAGATCTGTGCTGGCAGCCAGGAAGCCCTCGCCATCCTAATGTCTTACCCCACCCCTAATGCTATGGTCCTAGGCATGAATTAACTCCTAGCTTTTTACATGGATGCCAGGGATTTGAACTCAGGTCCCTGTGCATATGTGAGGACTCTTACCATGAAACCATCTTCCCAGCTCAGTTTCCCATTCTCTAACATGTGGATCTCTTTCATGATGCCATGCAAGGAAGAAACCCACACCCTGTGCTTATAAGTACAGCAGGGATCTCCTAGGCAGCTTCATTTGTTATTGCAACATTACAGGGCAGAAAAATCTCAACAAATGACCTCTATGAAAAAAAACAAGGAGCCAGGCGGTGGTAGCACAGGTCTTTAATGCCAGCACTCAGGAAGCAAAGGCAGACAGATCACTGTGAGTTGGAGGCCAGCCTTGTCTACAAAGTAAGTCCAGGACAGCCAAGAGAGACCCTGTCTCAAAAAACTAAAAAACAACAACAAAAACAAAAACAAAAAAAACCCCAAGGAAATCAGCAGCAAACTTGGGAACTGGCTCAAGGGTCCAGCCCCCACTGATGTACCCGTGTTTGTTTATCTAGACCTAACCACCTTTGAAGAGATCAGTAGGCTGTGTGAATGTCAGGCACCTTGTGAATTCTATATAATGGCCCCGCTGCTCTGCTCCACCTGAGTGATGCTGTATTTGCACGGGAAGAACTCTTGTTGTTGAGTTCTGCATATAGTTTTGAGATGCTGATGGAAGAGGCATGGCTGGCCATTACGCACAGGGGTCAAGCTCTTGCCTGTCCATGGCCCCGAAGCCTCCTGTATCCATGGGACTCTGAAAGAATGCATTGTTTTTCAAAGTCAAGGTCCAGGGAAGCCAGAGGTGTAGGTCATTTTGTTTTCTTTCCCTCTTGAGTAGACCTCCCCATGTACTTAAGGGGCAAGTCTGGTTCCACTGTGTTTCTAATGGGCTCTTAGCTGTGTCCTTTAGTGCAGATATGAATTATTGAACACTTTCTAGATGTCGGTGCCCAGGCCCTGTTCTACAGGGTAGAGATGCCACAGAGAAGAACATTCTAGAAAAGGAATTGATATGTGGCAAGTAGACAAGTAGAGAATATTTTGATGCAGATGGGGCTCTGAAGAAAATGAGCAACTGCCCAGCCCAAAGCCGAGCTCTTCGAATAGAGAATGGCCTGTGATGAGGAAGGCACCTGCGGTGGCTGAAACACTGGAGGCAGAACAAAGAGCACAGACACCAGCCCCAAGGCCAGGGAGGCCCAGGCGAACAGCGGGAGAAAGATCAACCTAGTGGTAGAGAGGACAGGACACAGCAGCACACAGTCCACCCGTAACCAAAGCATATTAGGAAAGACCCAATCTACTGTGGCCTAATCTTCTGGCCTCCAGTTACCCCCACAAATGTGTCCTTACTCACACAGAGGCACACATGTACATACACATACATGAAAATACAATCTTTTTAAGGAAATAAAGGAGAGAGATATTTCACAGGATACAATTCATCCAGGTGAATCAAGAACCTGGAGAATTCAGTGGAACTGACACAAATTTGCCTTGGAAAAGGTAGGCCCAGCCCTTGCCTCCTTGGGTTTCCTTCCATTGCACTGTCATGCCTTGGTGGAGGCCATAACACCCATCCACCTCCCCACGGCTGCCGAAGAGTCTTGGAAGGAGGACAGCCAATAATAACCATGGAGCCATGAGGATTAGGGCTGAGTGAAACCTGCCAGGTCCCATGTCCCCATTTTGCATGTAGTGAGCTGATACACAGAACTGGTAAATGACTTGGTCTTGAGACTGGGGAGTACCTGGGCTATGAGTGAAAGCCAAGTCTGTCACTGTAAAGCCTAATCCTTTTCCCTAAGCTTGAAGCTCACCCCCAGGCGTGGAGTTGTGTGCTGGAAAGTTATTCAGTGTATTGGAGGGTAGCAAATAGAAGGAAGATGCACAATTGTGCTAATACCCAGCCTTTCTTCTTGTTCATTTATTCTCTTTGTCTGGCAAGTGCTAATTGAGCCTGTCTCTGTTTCAGACACTGCTGGGAGCTGGGGCCATAGATCAAGGAATGCAGTTGACCAAGTGTAGCAGGGAGTCACAGAGAGCCAACAACTGCAAGGCCAGGTGCTGAGTGCTTGAAGAGTGTGTTCCAGTACTAGGGAAACCCACTCCCAAAGCTAAGGCCACTGGGGAAGCACCAGCCACAACCTCACTGCTGAATAATAGAATCGCTGACCACCATGGCCCGCAATAGAAATGACCGATGCTGGAGATGGGTGCTTCCTAGACTAGTGGGAAAGCAAGCATGAAACGGACACTAAATCTGAGATGTTGGGAGGCACCTTGCTGTGCTGAATCTCTTTGTTCAGCTCTGCAGGCCCCTCTCTGCCTCCTCCCTGCATGCTCTGCATCCGGGTACTACCCCTGTGGCTACACCTATAATCACCCTGACTTCTAGCCTGTGGTTGCTTGGACCAGTGGAAACCACACCAGAATCTGCACTGGAGAGACACTGAAGTTGGGAACCTTTCCTCCCATGCCCTCCTAGTGGGTGGCCTTGGCCTGACTGGGTTTTTCATGCCTACGAAGTGTGGTGGCTCCTGCCCCAATCCCTGCTACCATCTGTTTGCCTTCTTCAAGGCAAGAGTGAGAAGGCATTTTGATGTCACTAACCCCAGGTCCTATGTCACCCTCTCTACCCCTTGCCCTCACCTCTGTAAACAGTTCAGTATTGATCTTTCCTCAAATTACTTAAATGACCTAAATTGTGGGTGCTGGGGCCCTGATGAATATACATCTGGTTTGGGTCTGTGTTCATTTTGTTGTCTTCTGTGTTTTGATAGTTCTCTATAATAACCACTCCTGGCAGTGTGTGGTCAACACATAACTCCTTATTTTTCCCCAAATTACAGTGGAGCCCAGGATCTACATTTCTGCCAAGTGCTCATAATTGACTGGACTAAAGGCCAAAGGTCAACCAGGTCAACCAGATGTCATATCCCAGAACCCCAGAAAGACTGTGGATCTCTGTCAGCTTTGGCAAGCCAATCCCACAAAGAAAAAAAAGGTAGTTTGGCTGAGGAATAAGGGGAGACCCCTAACTCAGAGCCCATGGTCTCTGAGCAGTCCACAGTGACGGCTACTCTTGGCTGTCAATTTGACTATATCTGCAGTCAACTGAAACCCAAGCTGCCGGGCACCCCTGTGAGGCATGTTCTTGATCACATCATCTGAAGCAGGAAGACCCATCCTAAACCTGGCAGCACCTTCTGATGGCATTAAAAGACAAGGAAGGAGGAAACTGCTTTGTACCTGTGTGCCCTCACTTGGCTCATTTTCTGGCTCCTGAGAAACACTTGTCTCAAAACCCAAGATGGACAGCTCCTGAGGAAGGACACCTGAAGTTGACTTCTGGTGTGCTCAAGCACAGCATCCATCCTGTTGCTGAGGCATTCCTTCACCTGTACTAGAACCTACCTGTGGGGATTCCCAGCACAGACTGAAGGCCAGCAACTCTGCAGGTATCTTCCAGGGCATCAGCCTCTCCATCATGAGACAGCCTGGACTGTGATTATAGACTCAACATAAGTGCACAAAGAGTACAAAGAGTCTTGGTACCCTTCCCAGTACTGAAATCCTATCCTGTACCTACAGGATAATCCCAGCACCAGGAAACAGTGCATTGAGATAGCGCAGTCAGCAAAGTGCTGGCTGTGCAAGCATGAAGACCTGAGTTCTTTGCCCAGCACTCACATAAAAAGCTCGGCATGATGGTGCACTTGCAATCCCAGTACTGGGAAAGCAGAGATAGACGTGATCCCTGGCCTGACTGGCCATCCCCAGAGACCAGTAGAGCCTTACACTAAAAAACAAACAACAAAAACAAAAGCAATATGGATGGCTCCTGAGAAACACTTGTCTCAAAACCCAAGATGGACAGCTCCTGAGGAAGGACACCTGAAGTTGACTTCTAGTGTGCTCAAGCACAGGTAGATGGAGCAGAGGAGACTGATGTTGCTGTGTCACTGTTAACTAGACCAAGTAACTCAGTTGTACATGTGACTTTTATTCTCCTGATTTAATTGTCATCTCCTAAGCTTACTGCCTCCATCTGCTAGCCTAGGCCTAGCCCTGGAAGCTTCTAGCCTCCAAGCAACCTAACATAGACCTAGAATGTTTTCAGCCTCTGAGAGTTACTGCTGAATAAGCTCACCCTTTCTAGCTCTTTCTGAACTCTGGCTGGCTGGTTCAGCTCAGCTGTTCTACTCAAACTCCTCTCCAAGCTGACTGACTCAAACTGGCTTCTCTCTGAGTTTCTGACTGACTTTCTCTGCTTGGCCTCAGACTAACTTTGACAATCTGTTCCAATCGGCTGGCTCCTTCTCATTCTCTGGCTTGTTCTGTGTTCTGTGTCTTTCAGAGATTTGAGACGGCTGACGAGGTAAAAGGTGCTTGCCACTAAGCCTGACTACCTGAGTTCAAACCCCAGCACTCAGGTGGTAAAAAGGCAAAAGTTGTCCTCTGATCTTCATATGTGTGCCGTGGCATGTGCACATAGGCACGCACAGAAATAAATAAATGGAAAAAATACTTTCAGTTTCTCTTAGGACCTCATCTTGGACCCAGAATGAAATTACTTGGTCTGAGACTGGAGAGATAATTTAGCAGTCAAGAGCACTTGCTGCTCTTACCGAGGACCTGGGTTTGACTCCAAGCACTGACATGGTGGCTCATAAACATCTGTAATTCCAGTCCTAGGGGATCTGGAACCCTCTTCTGACCTCCACAAGTACCAGGTATGCGTGTGGCACACATACACACATGCAGGCAAGACATGCATACACATAAAAAATAAATCTATAAAAAATTAATTTAGAAGAAAAAATTTTAATATTTTGGTCTGTGTTATGTGAAAATACCCCCTTGGCATTCAGAGCCATAGTCCCCTGGTCAGGCATCCTGCACACAAGCTGTGTCCCAGCATCCTTTGGAGCACATTATATGCTCACCCTTGGCTTCTCTCACCCTTGGCACGTAATCTGTTCAAATCAGTCTTACAACTCATCAATAAAAATTAACAGTGGCTGACCCTGGCTCTGGGCTACATTTATGTCCATCTCAACTGTCACTTGTCACCCTGTGTAACCTTCAGAACCTGTGCACAGAGCTCTCTGTCAGCAGCTCCTCAGGGTAAGCAGGAGTTATTGTGTGAGGCAGAAGGTCAGGGTCGAGCTGGGAGCCTTCCCTTGACCCCTGATGGGCCAGTGTTTGGTCGGCTTCAGTTCCCCACCTGTCCCAGGCAGGGAGCCTCTTCCCAGCTCTTGCTTCTCTGAGCAGAGTGTGGTCGGTGAGCCCCAGTCTTCGCTGGCCTCTTAGCTTTCTGCAACTGTTCCACTGCTCCCCGTCTGCTCTAAGTGTGACCAGCTGGACAGCAGTTGAGAATGTGAGTTTGAAGTACAGGTGGTCTAATTTTGAATCTCAAATCTTGGCAACATATCAGTCACTTTCCACCTGTGTGCCTCTGTTTCCTAGGCACACATAACCCTTCTGTATCTGCCTCTGTGCACCTGGACGAGGGTGGGACTCAGTCTGAGGGCAGAAAACAAGGGGCATGAAGCCCAGCCATCTAGTGTCAGTCATGATGACACCGGCAAACCTCCACTTCCCAGGGTGGGGAGGGGAGTCGGGGCGGGGGCGGGGGTAAAGTCCTGCATGGCCCAGAAGCAGGCCAGCTGCCCTACTGGCAAACTCAGGCAAGGAAGCTACATGGCGAGACATGAAAAGGTTGGGGAGGCCCAGTCATCTCATATTTGATGTTTCAGAGCAGCCCCACCTCCTAAAGGCCACAGCTGAAGGACACCATCTGAGATACATGAACACCCCTTGAGTCTAATCAATCACAATCAGGAGGCTAAATGGCTAGGCACTGAAGAGACGGTTGAAAGGTCAATAATGTAGGCCGCTCTCCACAGGAGCCAGGCTTGAGTGGGCTTGAGCACGCACATGGAGCCTCATCTGTAACTCCAGCCCCAGTGGACCCAGCACCCTCTGATGCCCTCCTCTGGCTTCCATAGGCACCAGGAATGCAAGGGTCACACAGACATGTGTGCAGGCAAATTAAAATTATGGCATGTAAAATTTTTTAAAAATATTTTAAAAAGAAGCAGCTGAAGCCGGGCATGGTGGCGCACGCCTTTAATCCCAGCACTCGGGAGGCAGAGGCAGGCAGATCGCTGTGAGTTCGAGGCCAGCCTGGTCTACAAAGCGAGTCCAGGACAGCCAAGGCTACACAGAGAAACCCTGTCTCAAAAAACCAAAAAAAAAAAAAAAAAAAAAAAAAGAGAAGCAGCTGAGGGGGCTGGAGAGATGGCTCAGAGGTTAAGAACCCTGCCTTTTCTTCCAAAGGTCCTGAGTTCAATTCCCACCCTGACTACGGACAGCACTATCTCAAGGGCAGAGGCCCCAGGCTGAAGCAAAAGCAGAAAATTACCTGAGCACCAGTGTCATCTCCTTCTCCCTTCTGACTGCAGATGCAATGTCACCAGCCAGCGCATGCCTTCCCTGACACAGAGACCTGTCACCTCAAACCATGAGCCAAATCAAGCCCTTCTTTCTTTCTGTTGCTCTCGTCAGAGGTTTTTGTCACAGCAACAAGTGACACCTGCAGAGAGTAGCCCTCTCTTGTGAGACAGGTGTCCAGCCCCATGGCCACTGGGAAGCCTTGGCTCATCTCAGCTGTGCCAAGGAAGAAAGGCTGAGGGGCAGCGTGGTCCTACCTGTGTCTGTTCACATAGCATTTTCCCTCCACAAGGTTAACTGTCCTATCTGGAGTCTGAGTCAAAAAGAAGAGAGACTGTGAGGCCGGGGTCACTCCCAGAGCAGTAACAGGTACAGACATCCTGGGAAGGCTCCGGGGTGTTTGCCTTCCACGCAGGGACAGTGACTATCACTAGATGATAAACCTGTGCCTGCCTCGTAACACACAGTAGGTCATATTGCAGCCATGTTATAAAGATAAAAGCACCTTTTAAAAAAAGTGATAGGCTATTTTGCACACACACACACACACACACACACACACACACACACACATCATGGTATCACAAGTCAGTCACACAGTGAGACTGTGATACACTGTGGATGGACAATACACTCACTTCTCACAAACCAAACGAAAAAGCAGCAGAAATCCCACTGTGTATGTTCTCAGTGAGCAAAGCTCAGGGATGTCGTCACTATGTTGCTGAGCAAACTGAGGGATCCCCGCAGTTTGACTATTTTAATGTGAAGACAATTTGAATACAGGCTAAGACAGCCCAGGCTATGCCACATCACCCCTCAACCTCCACGACGACAACACTTCCTGCTCTCACCCCCATCCCCTCCAAGCCAGCTCTAAAATCCTGATTTTTCTCTCTATAGTTAGCGCATCAAGTTTAGCATGTGCTTCTTGCTCCTGGGGCAGACGTTACCGCACAAAGATTTCTGCAGCGCTGCCCAGGTGCTGACTTTACAGAGACCATCGCAGTGGTGAGCCTTCCAGGTTTCCTGATGACAGAATGCGCTTGAACACGTTCTAATGAATCTAAACCAGGCAGCAAAAAGCCACTGACAGGGACATTTTGTGCAAGTACTGAGATGAAAAGCCATTTTTGACATTACTATCAAAGCCCCAAATGCTAAAAAGTGAATTAAATTTAAGCTTCAAGTAAGGCTGAGCCAGTGTTCTTCACTATGAGATAGAGACGTCCTTCTGGCCCCAGGGCACCATCCCTTCCGGTAAACCATTCTAACACTATCAAGTTTACTCTGTGAGCTTGCTCCGTTGTTGAGTCAGTGTAAGGATTCCCTCCTTTCACATAAGTAAAGTGCTTTGCATTTGTGACTTCAGAGAGCCTCTATGATCCATACAATGGGATTCACAGGAGGAACATGTTTGCACTCCAAGAAACACGGTTATCTACAGAGACCACATGGTCTCCATGGAGGGAGGTGGGAGGAGCTGTGTCAGTGTTCTGTCAGCCCCTTCCTGAGCTACCCCAGGGGACCGTCAATGGCGGCCAGGGGGAATGTGGGTGCTACATGAATGGGGTCTGGAGCTCCAGTGGCGCAATCGGTTAGCGCGCGGTACTTATATGAATGGGGCCTGTGAGATGAAGGGAGACGTTGGAAGCCAGGCTTCTAGGGACACCTCTGGATGGGTTAAGGCACAAACGCTGTCGCTCGAGAGTCCTTAGACTGGCAGGAGCTGGGAGTGGGTGGTAGGCAAGGGGACTGAATGGGCTGACAGCACCGGGGTCGAAGCCAAAGCATCTCCTGAGGAATGACTGTGGGGGATGGTCTGTGGAATCCTGTGGCCTCCTCTAATCATGGTTCGTCATGGTCACCAGAGCATCAGACAGAGGTAACGCTGAGTGCAGAGATGATCTCAGGTTCTTAGTGAAAGTGGGACCCCCATGTGTACCCATTCCCTCACCCTGAAAACTGTTCTTAGGGGCAAGCCCTCAGGCTGTGAGCTCCAACATGGTAATGTTGTCGAGAAGGCTGTCCCATCGTGGGGCACACAGAAATGCAGACAACAATGAACAGGGCTCGAACCGCTGACACAGTGGCTACAGGACAGAAGGGAGGAACACAGCTGAGCTAAACCCTGGAAGAAGAACAGGTTTGGCCGGCAGTGTAGCAGGCTAGCTGAGTTGTGTGGCGTCTGCTATGGGGACTGAGGGATGCTCTCAGCAAGGAGAGCTAAAGGGAGCCTGTGGTGGAGCACAGGTAGACTAGACCAGGCAGCTTTTTATATCACTGCTATGACAACGTTCAGTCCTTTAACCCAGCAAAAAAGGTCAGTGGTGGCTTGGGGTTGGCCTAGGGGATGATGTGGGAAAGGGCACGCTGATCCTCCCAATCTCACACACTGAACTAGGGAGGTGCAGCAGGCCTGAGAAGGAGCTGTGTTTCGGGGTGCCATGGGGTTTCATGAATCCTACAGTCGAGGAAAGGTGGCAAACAGCAAGCATGATGCCAAGGTCTTTACCTTGAAGCTAGGTTGTTTTGGCATCATGGAAGAAGACAGGAGGGGTGGGAAGGAGACGCGTCTGGCTTGTACCTGTGAGGTTCATTATGCGGAGAGCAGGAACACAGACGTGAGCAGACTGGCATGGAATGCAGAGGGTGAGACACACGGGGACCGGAGGCAGAATCGCTAGCACAGAAACATGCTGCCATGAGTGGGAAAGACTACTAGGGGGAAAGTGCCAGGCAGAAGAGCAAACACGTGGGACACACACCCCAGCCTCCTCTCTGTGCTCAGGGTGGGCACGGCTAACAAATCACAGCGTCCTTTCTTTCAGAAGCCGGCGCTGTACAAGGCAAAGGGTGCGCAGGGGCAGAGCTGCTAACGGGGTCAAATGCTGCACTAAGCTCCCACAGGACAGTCTGAAGCAGGCTCCTGCAGCTGACATCTGGGGAGTCACTGATCAGTTTACCTTCTCTTACAGACACGGGGGAGGGTGCACGTGCAGGTGGAGGCCAGAGGCTGTCAGCTGTCTTCCTCAACAACTTACTGTTTTGAGACAAGCGCTTTCACTGAACCTAGAAGCCACTGATTTGGAAGACTGGCTGGCCAGCAAACTCAGGGATCCCCCGCCTCTGGTCCCAGCTGTGGTTAAGGCACGTGTCACCACGCTGGCCCTTCGCAAGGGTGGAGCTCAGGTCCACTTTACCAATTAAGCCATCTCCCCAGACCCTGACACTATTGTTTCTAATGATCTATTTTTAAATTTTAAACTTTTGGGGTGGCATTTCAAGACAGGGTTTCTCTGTGTAGCCCTGGCTGTCCTGGAACTCCCTCTGTAGACCAGGCTGGGCTCCACCTGCCTTTGCCTTCTGAGCGCTGCGGTTAGAGGTGTGTGCCACCACACCTGGCCCTATTTTTGTGTTATATTTTTTAATGTTAAAACTATTTTTTAACATCCCATCTATATTTTCTTTTATAAATATAAGCATGCAAAATTGAAAGTGCTGAACAACACAAAGCAAGTAAGCCCTCTATGGTTTACTATCACAGTAATATTTGCTGCCTCTTTCCACAGACACACACACCATTGCTGAGTTTTCAATTAGCACATCATTTCCGGGACCTGCCTCTCTTCACAGCAACATGTGGGCAGCTTCCAAATTTGTTATTAAAATAATGGCTACAGGCAACAGTCTGAAAACATAATTTCCATTTAAATTTGAATGTTTGCTTAGGATTGATTTAGTGTTCAAAGTACTTAAGCAGTTTGTCTCTTGGTATAATAAAACTCATTTCAGAAGCATTATGCTAATTGGCATTCCCAACAAAGTATAGAAGTATTTATGTAACTTCACTGTTTTTAACTATGTTATTTTCCCCTTAGGCCCATACAGATTTTTTCCCATAGGTGTTTTCAAAATAAAAACACATTGATGTAATAAGTAGGATGTTTATCAGATAGATATATATCCATGTGTACATTCGTATGTATTTATGTATATACACATGCATATATATTATTATGTTTATCCAAATAGCCATAATGACCTGGACACCAATCTGAGTGCAAACAGCCAGGTGGGGAACACCTGTGATCCCGTGGCTCCAGAGGTAGAGGCAGGAGGACTAGGAGGTCAAAGCCATCTTCAGCTACATAACGAGTTAGAATCCAGCCTGGGCTACATAAACTCATCTCAAAATAAAACATACACAAAGATTATTCTTCATAAAGGCAGCAGGGTTTTTATAACCCCTTCCACGTGATCATGGCGGTAAAGCTAATGCGCCTTCATCAGAGGAAACGAGCGTTTACAAAGCAAACTCCTGAGCTCTTGAAGCCAACAAGTGAGGCACTCTACCAGCACTGACTTCATCTTAGAGCAGCTACCCAGAATATTAAGTAATGTGAGTGTGTCTCACCAAGGAAGGAAACATCCTTAACGATGTTAATTAGCTTACCCACAGCCCTGCCATCAACAAGTGGTGGAACCAGAATCCACACCCATTCCTGTCTTAGCTGAGAATCTCCCATTTCCTTCCTGTGAACTATTTTACGGGAAGGTGGGGGGTAAGGGAGAAATGTGGAGAGGAAGGGGGAGAGGAAGAAAGAGGAGTAAGGGGGAGAGGAGAGGGGAGAGGAGGGGCAAAAGAGAGAGACAGAGAGGGGGAGAAAAGGGGGGGAGAGCAACAGAGGGGGAAGAGCAAGAGAGAAGGGGGAGGAGGGGAAGGAGGGGGAGGGGAGAGGAAGATAGAGATGGAGAGGGGGCAGGGAGGAAAGGAGGGGGCTCTCGAATGGTCAGATCATTCCAGGTCACTGAAAGACTGAAGTACAAGGGCAGCCTGCTGTTCCCAGACTCCTCCCTGGCTCCCGGAACCCTTAGCAGCCGCTCTCACAGGTCTCAGCACTCTGACCTGCTCTTGCTCTGGACACTAGCCTGACACTTCACAGAACCCAGGCAGCTGGCAGCCTATGCCTAGCATAGGCCATGGTCTCTTAGGGCAGAGTTCTCACTGAGGCAGCGTCTGTTCTGCAGCCCAGAACCTGGAGTCTGTAGGACCTTGCTTGGGACTCACTGAAGATACTGGCCTTGTGGCTTCTAAATCACCTGCTCTTAAGAATGAAATTGTGAAGCCGGGCATGGTGGCGCATCCCTTTAATCCTAGCACTCGGGAGGCAGAGGCAGGCTGATTGCTGTGAGTTCAAGGCCAGCCTGGTCTACAAAGTGAGTCCAGGACAGCCAAGGCTAACACAAACCTGTCTCAAATCCCCTCCCCAAAAGAATTACATTGTGATGGGTCCTCCCTGATCTCTTCCTCTTTGCCCCACCCCACCGCCCTTATCCCTGCTCCAATGTCCCCTCCCCTTCTTTTCTTCCTCTGTGCACCCATTCTTTCTTGGGTGTCACCAACTTGTTTGCCATAGTTTGGATCTAGAATGTTCCCCAAAGCCTCCTCTGTTGAGGCTTAGTCCTATTGGGAGTGGTAGACCTCTTAGGAGGTGGGCCTACTTGCTGGACATGCAGCTCAGCTGGTACAGTGCTTACTAAGCACATTCAGTTAGTCAAACATCGGTATATCATTAGAGTGATGGAACGCTAATTAATAGAGGTGGCAAGATGCAGCTACATTATGTGTTGGCAGGAAGACTGCTGCCACTTTCCTCACTGCCCAGGCCCACTTGGTGACTTCTGTCAGCTACTTGCCTGAGGTAGTTGGTTGAAAGGGCTCTCTAGGACCAAAGACTCAGCCATACCACAGTTAGAAAGAGGCTTTTACAGTGTGTGTGTGTTTATAGGAGTGTGTTTACATGAGTGCAGATGCCCTCGGAAGCCAGAAGAGGGTACTGGATCCCCTGGAGCAGAAGTCCCAGGGGGTTATAAGCTGCCCAACAAGGGCTCTGGGAACACAAGTCAGGTCCTCTGCAAGAGCAGTGTGGCCCCTTAACCTCTCAGTGGTCTCCCCCAGACCCAGGTCTTCCTACTTCCTGTTGATGTTTCTACCTCTGGAACCCACCAACAGATCATGCTTAAGGGGCTACACCTGGGCAAGGGAGGCATGGGCATGGCCAGTCTTGGGGACCCCTGGTGGGGTTTCGGGTTATGCCTGTTTCCATTTCTCTAGCAGTGGCCCCTGGAGGAAGCAGCTCACACCACAACCACACTGTGCAACAGCAGACCTCTTCTCCGGGTCATACCCGTCCAGAATCTTCCCACACTGAAGAGAGGGAGTTAGGCTTCCAAACTTTTCTCTTTATAGAGTTTCTTTTCTTCATTTTAAAATTTTCGGTTAAAATGTTATACCAAACCTAAAATTTTCCATTTTGGCTAACCTTCAATGTATAGATCAGAGGCATTTAGTATAGTCACAATGCATTGTTGCAGGATATTTGATCCCATTGTGAATCCCAAGATTGTGAACTGTAAAAACCTGTTTCTAATTGTGGTGTGGCTCAGCCTTTGATCCTAGAGCTCCCTGTTTACTGTAAACAAGTACTTGTGATGTGGCTCAGCCCTAGCACACACCTTTAACCCAAGAGCTTTCTATAAACAGGATTAAATAAAATTAACCCTAGAACAAGAGGCAGAGCAACCAGATTGATAGAAAGTGAACATGGGAAAAAAAAACATAGAGTGAGAGGGCATCTGGAGGATGGATAGAAAGATACACAAGAAGTAGACAGGAGGGACATGGAGTTGAAGGGCATTTAAGATAGTGTGGGGAAGAACCCGCTCTGCCTCTCTGAGCTAGCAGGCTTTCACCCTAGCAGCTGGCTCCTGAGTCTTTTCTGGTAACAACAGTTTATAGCTGTCACCACTGTCCATTTCATTAGCAGTTCTCAACTTCCCAAACCCAAACCCTACTGACCCCTGGCTCATCCTCCCACACCCCTGGCAACTACCACTCTACTTTATTATTTTATTTTTAACCTTTGTGTGTATGATGTGGCCACGGGGGTATGGGGAGTGCTGGTGCCATGGCACATGGTTGAAGGTCAGAGGACAAATCCGTCTTCAGCTTCTACCTTGTTTGGGGTAAGGGCTCTTTGTCATCTGCCATGGCTTACCCTGACTGGCTGGCCAGAGAGCTTCCAGGGGTTCCCGTGCCTCTGCTCCCCGACCTTGCTATAGGAGCACTGGGACTATACACACACTACCACATCTGGCTTTTTCGTGTGGGCTCTGGAAATCTGAGCCAAGTCCTCATGCTTGTGTGCCATAGCCCTAGTCTCACCACCCCACTTCCTGCTGCTATGAATTTGACAGTCGTGGGGACCTTGTACAAGTGGAAGCACACAGACCTGTCCCTTTGAGGCTGGCACATTTCACTGAACATGATGTCCTTAGGGATCACCCTAGCTGTAAGCATGGGTCAGGATCTCCTCTATTGTAACTGTGTGGATACACCGTAGTTTGTTTATCCAGTCATCCCAAGTGGACTCTGGTCATTAATTTAACAAACATTCTTTGTGCCAACGATGAGGCAAGCACAGTATTTGCTGCTGACCACATGACTGCTGCCACACAGTAGAACCTGGGCCTCAGAAGGGAAACACTGCTGAGTCATCATGCAGAACGAGTGGTCCCTGTGTGGTTGAAGGAACCACAGTCTGTCCTCAACTGACATTCTCCACCACTACAAAACAATCCATCACATCTGTGCAGAAATGAATTAGTAAACTATGGGAATCGTCATGGGAAAGCTTGAAAACCACCATGCGTGCCACGAATCTTCCAGGGGGACGAGGATATAGGACAGCCCTGCTTGTCTCTGGCTACAGCAGCAGCCATGTCAGTGCTGGGAGGACAAGGACAGACATCCTAGTGCTCTGCCCATCCCCAGGGGCAATGACTCCAATGCCAGTACAGGTGCCAGTGACACCACGCGTCTCTGGCATGTCTAGGTTCTTGACCCCCTTTCCTCTGGCTGTTGTTGATTATGAACTCTGCAAAGAGTTTGTTGTCTGAGGCAGGGTCTCAGCATGTGCAAGCTGGCCTTCAATTCCTTATACTGGCCAACATGGCCTTAATCTCATGATCTCTGTGCCTCAGCTTCCTAGGTGCTACGATTTGAATAAATTATTTTTTTGTTTTTAATTTTTGTCTTTTTTCTTTTTAGAAATAGAATCTAATGTAGCTCTGGCTGGCTACATGGCTAAGAATGGCCTTGAACTCTGATCGTCCTCTCTCTGCCTTTTGAGAACCGGGATTACAGCCATACTCTACCATGTCTGCTTCCTCTAGTGCTGGGCATTGAACTCAAAGCTTCTCGTATGCCAGGCAAGCACTCCACAAACTAGGCTACACCCCCAGCCCTAAGCTGTGTTTCCTAAAAACATTTCTCAGTCTGTCTCGGGGCTCTGTGATCACTTCTGGAACGTATAGTAAGAGAATAGGCTTCCGCACCAGAGGACTATGGGAGGTATCCCCACGTTACCCAGGACTCCCAGCACACTGCAGGGTGCTGTTTTCTCTGTGAGCATTTGATTACTGAGCTATTCTACATCTCCCTCTTGTGGGCCATCAGTGAAGTAAAACACACCGGTTACTTTTAGTAAATGTGATCATGCTAATTATAGGTTGTGAATCAATTGCTGTGAGTTCTGCAAATTGATCAAGACCCTTCATTGTTTTTATTGTGAAATATTATTAACACCAAACATGATTAGTGTGTAATATAAAACATGTGTTCACAAACTATCGTCATCAAATCTTAACATTTATCCTGTATTTATTATTTTATTAATTTATTTATTTGTGTATGCACGTGGGTGTGGCACCTATGTGGAGGTTAGAAGACAGCTTGTGGGATGTGGTTCTCTCCTACTGTGCAAGGCCTAGGAACTGAACTCAGGTCATCAGGCTTGGCTGTAAGTGCCTTTACCTACTAAGCTACTTCACTGGCCCTCGTATTTGTTATATGTCTATTATCATAACATCTTCTACAATTTGAACTTTATTCTGAATTTGTATTTATTGCTTACATACATATTCTGTCAGAATTCTAACCATCTTCTTCAGGACTTCATTTTTTAAAAAAAGGTTGTAGGAGAAGAGATCCATAACTGTGTAAGTGCAGTTGCCTGATCCAACACAGGTGCAAGGCTGAGAGGATGGGACAGGGAGAGGCCAGAATCTCCCATTGAGGAATGGTAGCCCGGAAATCAGCGGGGAGCCAGGAGTATTTGTGGGGCTTGGGAGGATGCTTCAATGGAGAGAGAAAACCCTCGACACCACAACGCAGCTCAAACTACCCTGGATGGAGCATGAAAGGCAAAACAGCAGCCTAACAGAATGAAATGACAGCTACTTCCTTTGTGCCTCAGGGTTTGGGGAGAAATTCTCAGATACAATTTCAAAGGCACAAAGTATAAAGCAAAGAAACAAATTCATCAACAATTTTTTATTGTACCGAAATTAAAGACTTTTAGTTGACCAAAAAGCCATCAACAAAGTTGCCCAGGGAGAGGACAGATGGAAAGGACTTGAAATGTTCAAGGCTGACAGGGGAACATTCAAGGATCTCTTGTAAGTAAACAAGGAAAAGACAACAGCATAGGCTGGTGTGGACCATGGTAGGGTCCTTATCTAATGTGATGGGCTCAATTCCTACTAACGTATACATATGTGCACACACACATACACATGCACACATAATTACACATGTGCTGAAACACATATACAAACATAGTAACACAGGGACACACACACATGAATACACAAAAGCATATGCACACACACACACACACACACACACACACACACACACATGAACACATGTACACACCCGGTAAAGAAAGGAGATAGATTATTCATTGATATTCAGTTCACAGATGACACCCAAAGTCTGTCAAACATGAAACTTAGTTCCTGTAGAAATCAGAGAAATGCAAATCCAAACCACACATCTGTGCACCTCTTGGTGGCTGAGCTCCTGCCATAGAAGCATGGAGCAAAGGAGCTTGGCTCAGGATAGGCCATGGATAAGGCTGCCAGCGGCTTATTGATAGGGGACAGGAGGCACTTTAATTTTCTACATTGTAAAGATATTCCTGTGCTCTATGGAAAAGAACCAGCGTGTACACAGCACTAGTTGCATGCACATACTGTTATGGTTGGTTTGTTCTGAGTCGAGCCCAGTCAACCCAGATGCCCCTGTAACAAAGCTGACACCAGCGCCTGACCTGACTCAGCATTTCCGGTACCACCAAGCCCAGATCCACAGAATAGGGAAGGATGTAAGGAAGGATAACAAGGGAATCCCAGACACCGTAAGCTCAGAGCAATGTGTGACCACCTGAGCAGAGAGGCGAGCATGAGTTCCACATGACTGGCTGCCTCTGTGCTCACCCTGTATATAGTCTGCCAGCTGGAGACGAAATGGAGACAGATTTCTTGGCTATTACTCCAGTGCTAGCTCTCTGAACCTAGCCAAGTTTGAAGATTCAGGTCCCATCTCTGCTCACTGTCGTCTGTGACTGGCAGGCAGCAGCAGCTCTGGGAGCGTCATCTGCTCAGAAATACTTCCTTCTCCCAAATCTGTATTTGGCAAGTGGGAGGTCAAATCAATGACTTTAAAGATAGAATAAAGACAGGAAGTGGAGCATCACCACTTCCTGGCTCTGAGTTGGTTGGGATCTCTTTGGTTATGTTTTTGTTTTTCTGTAAATTTGCTGGGTTTCTTTCTTGAAGCCCTGCCGCCTCCTACCTCTATCAGATGCTCCACTGCAGCCCCTAGGTTTATTGGGTCAGTGGCCCTTGCATTCCCTAACAGACAATTATCAAAAGGCGAATTGTCCCGAATATAGACTAGGGCTGGAGTGGAGCAGGACTTTAGCTTAACATGAACAGGAAGCGGGGCTGGAGAGATGGCTCAGAGGTTAAGAGCTCTGTCTGCTCTTCCACAGGTCCTGAATTAAATTCTCAGCACCCACATGGTGGTTCACAACCATCTATAATGTAGATGCCTTCTTCTGCTGTGCAGATGTACATAAATAAATAAATCTTTTAAAACAATGAACAGGAAGCAGTCCTGGTAGCACGTGGCTAAGACAGGAGGCCCATGAATTCAAGGCCAGTCTGGACTTTAGATAGTCCTGTCTTAGATACAACAACAACAACAACAACAACAACAAAATGATCCAAAGACTTACACAGCTAGGCATCTAAGATGCCTTCAGACTTGCAGCAGCAAAGATAGTTTACGTCCTACCTCTCCTTCTCAGGACAACTCTGAGTATGTGTCACAGCACAAGGACTAAGTTTAAAAGGCAGAAGACAGGGTGGGCAGGAAGCCCTGGGGAAAGATGAAGGGGATGAGGGGGATGGAGAAGACCTGGGAGGCCCCTGTAACCAGCGAATTTAGACCAGGCTCTAGCTTCTAAAAAGGCCAAAAGGAAGACAGATGCAGGAGGAAGAGAAGGGGAGGGGGGAGGAGGGACAGAAGCTGGCTCCCTTGCTTGGTGATCCTCATGCAGGCTTCCTGTATCCCTAACTCTTCTTGTGTAACCCAAAGCCAGGCCTCCTCAGAGGCAGTCAAGTCTGCCCAGGGGTTGGCTGGTCCTAGGAGGACAGTCAGCCATGTTTTGTGTGAGTGTACTCATTGGACATTTAATCACTAAACGTAAATGATTAGAACGTTCAGAATATGGAGAGGCTTGGTATGGTGGACTCGATTGTAATCCCCAGTCCTTGGGAAGTGGAGGGGGTTGAATCAGGAATCCAATGCCGTGCTTAGATAAATAGTAAATTCAAGGTGAGACCCAATTTCAAACAAATAAACAAACAATGTGAAGAATACTTAGAAAGCCTCTCCCTCATCTGTCTCCAGCTTCCTCATGTGTGAAGTGATCGTAGGTCAAGATGATTCCCCAAGGTCTCCTCCAGCTTGGATAGTACAGTATTTAAAGTGAAAGCTGAGGAAACTTCAGAAAATGGAAAATGCAATTAAAAAATATGTATTTGTTATGTATACAGTATTCTGCCTGCATGTGTGCCTGCATGCGAGAAGAGGGCACCAGATCTCATTATAGATGGTTGTGAGCCACCATGTGGTTGCTGGGAATTGAACTCAGGACCTCTGGAAGAGCAGCCAGTGTTAACATCTGAGCCATCTCTCAGTCCCGAAAATGCAGTTATTTTAGAAACATGTCAGCAGAGGGTGGCAATTCATTTCAGCTCCCCTTATGATTTCATTCAATGATCTGTGTTCAGAGACCTCTGGGGTTCGCCTACATTTTATTTGGTCTTACCCCACTCACCAGAGAAGCTCCCACAGGCTGAAAACGTGCTTGTCACACATGTCATCAGGGATGATCCCAAGAATGTACTGTCTCCTCCTACTTCCCTTCCCGTTGTCTCTCGGGAGTGCTGCGTGAACAGATCGCTCTTTGCTACACGAACTGAGCTATCCAGTCTTCAAGCCGACTGCTGCTCACTAAGTCACTGACACTCTGAGTGAACGGCTGAGCCCTGGGGTCTACATGATCATCTTCATCTCTAGAGCATCTCATGCCAGAAGCTAAGTTTCTGGGTTGTCATTAAGCACAGACAAAACTGCCTGTTCACTTGAGAAGCCACTGATTAACTCCTGCCCACTGTAATTTTGGTATTAATTATCTGGGGAAACTGGTTTTGTTTGTCCAAATCTATTCATGGGAACTGAATAAAAAAAATTCTTGTGGGACAGGGGAACCGAGTGAAGTCCTGAGTCAATGTGAATTGTTTGACATGGGCATTGCCAAAGCCTCAGTACCATGGGCGTGGCAAAGCCTTCCTCAGATGAGGCTCAGAAGGATGGCAAAGCCTTCCTCTAATCCAAGAGTGAACATTGGCAGCAGGTGCAGGACATGCTCACCACTGCTCGCTTTCTCTCTCTCTCTCTCTCTCTCTCTCTCTCTCTCTCTCTCTCTCTCTCTCTCTCTCTCTCTCTCTCCTCCCTCCCTCCCAGGTTCCAGAAATTTGTGGCCTGAAGACTGCTCCCCTACAGAGACCAGCCAAACCTGCTGCCTTACCATCTGGGATAGCCCAGTCTCCTTGTTCAGCTGAATGCAATAGCCTGCCTCCCTGCCCAACCATATATAATAAAAGACTGAGCTCCTGTGCCTTGGCGTCTCCATTGGAACACCCAGTTCCAGCTCTTGTTGTTGGGATGTGTGTGTGTGTGTGTGCGCGTGTGCGTGTGCGTGTGTGTGTGTGTGTGTGTGTGTGTGTGATTTCTTCATTCTATTGCCCCTACTCAGGGTTCTGGAATACAAGCCAAATTGTCTTCTTTCAGATGCTTGCTGGAGCTTATGTTTGCTTCCCATAGTACAGTGGTTCTCACCCTTACTAATGCTGAGACTCTTCAGTACCTCATAGGGTGAACCCCAGCCACAAAATGATTTTCATTGCTACTTCATAAATGTAATTTTCTAGTTATGAATTATAATGTAAATATCAGACATACAAGATTATCTGACGTGTGACCCCTGTGAAAGGCTCAGTCAACCCCCAAGGAGGTTATGACCCACAGGTTGAGAGCCACTACCCTAATACTTTGGGTTTTTCTACTCTTCCTCTAAGGCCCCCTTTGCCATCCTCTTTGCATCTCTTGTCTGTCATGCAGCTGACCTCCTTGCTTAATGCAAATGGTATGGCTCTCTTTCTCTCTCCTAATAAACTTCTCTCTGAAACTAAAAATAAAAGCAAAGAAAATAACATAAAGAAAAAGAATGTTACAAAGGCTTCCCTTTGTCAATGGCTCGAGTGTCACAATGGACTTCCCTCTGTATCTAGGGAGAGCCCGTCTCACCACTTGGTGACAAGTGTCATTGGCTAGTTTAACCAGACACCACAGAGTAGGTACTTAAGGTGAACAACCTCCTCCTTCCATAGCCATCATGCACAAACTTTCTTTTCTTGCCCTAAGGGGCACAATCTGTGTCACACAAACCAAAGTCTGATTTCAGATAGACAGCATTACCACATGGTTTCTCAAAGCCATCTTCTGTTGCCCTAGGAACTTTTTTCACTGTAGTAACTAAATACCCAACAAGAAGCCACTTACAGGAGGAATGACTGGGCTTCCAGCCTGAGGGTGTAGTCTCTCATGGTGGGGAAGGCAGTGTGACAGGAAAGCTGTGACAGTGGATGTTAAATCTCTCCATACCGGGAAGCAGAGACAGGACAGGAAGTCAGGACAGGGTTGACCATAAGCCTCCATGCCCACCCACCAGAGAGCAACTTGTTCTAGCAGTGTGCCCTTCCCAAAGGTTGTTCACAGCATCCCAAACACCCAACTGGGGCCCAAGTGTCCAAACATGAGCCTGTAGAAGGTGTGTTACCTCTAAACCACAACAAATATTGTTGATCTCTCCCAACGGCAGAGGTAAAAGGACTTATTCGGTTCTTAGATGTTGCAGTCTGGAGGCAGAGTCCATGGCTCTCGACTGCTGTTCTGAGGAAGGCAGGGAGCGGGAGCTAAGGCAGGCCACTGAATGCCGAGGAAGAGCAAGGGCTATGTGGTGACTGCAGTATAAGTAGACAGACATGTCCCGACCTCCTGCTGTGCATCCTGTGCAGTTGCTCTGGTCCCTCCAGATGTCTCTGGCCAAAGTGTGGAGGTGAATGAAGCTCATGTCTCACTTGGAAGCTGGAACCTTGGGTTAGGTACTGTCCTTTTTCTGGCATCCAAAGTCCATTCTGCGAAGCTTTATGTAATGGCTTTGCTTCGGCTTCTTTCTGTCTGATAGAACTATACTCTCTTTCCTGTCCCACTCTCAGGACCATTCTTGAAAACAGGAAGCCATTGATGTCAGGAACTACCTTTCATGTTGTACCTGTGAGTGTGAGTCTCCTGAAATGAGCAGGCACTTCTGTGGGACAGGGTTATTGCATGGCTACAGGGGAAGATCGCCTGTACCCATGACCAGCTCCTGAATGATGGTGGCAGTTGGGGTTTTTGAACGGTTGGGTGATCAGTGTAGACAGAGACTGTATTCCACATAGAACCTTTTCCCAAATATTTTATTGTTTTATGTTTGTGTATTTTGGCCGCATGTATGTATTTATACCACCCATGTGTCTAGTTCGCACCGAGGCCAAAAGAGGACACTGGATGCCCTGAAACTGAAGTTACGGACGGTTGTGAGCTACCATGTGTGTGCTGAGAATCAAATCCAGGTCCTCCAGAAAAGCAGCCATTGCTCTTAACCACAGAGCCATCTCTCCAGACCATTCCCGGGGTTTTTAGGACAAGGAAGAGCACAGATCGGCGAAGCTGGCCACTAACATTTGTGGAGAAGCAAAGCTTGGAACACAAGGCGATCTGCTGCCTCTGTCTTTGGATCAATGTATCAGACAGATCAGATGTGCTCACAGGAAGAAGTCTGAACTAAACAGCACTAAAACTAAGGCCACGTGATTTTTCTTAATATTTACTTTTCCTTATGTGTATGTATGCATGTGTGTGCAGGTGTCTTTGGAGGGCAGAAGAGAGATAAGGTCCACTGGGGCTGGCAATTTGAACTGTCTGATGTGGGTGCTGAGAGCTTAACTTGGGTCCTCTAGAAGAGCAGTAAGTAAAAGCCGATGAGCCATCTCTCCAGTACCCTCCCCAACCCTACTCCCCTTACACACACACATTTCTGTTGCTGCTGAGACAGGGTCTCACTGTGTACCCAGGCTGCCTTCACACTCACAGAGACCCACATGCCTGTCTCCTGAGAGCAGGAATGAGTGGTGCGCACCACCACTCCTGGATGATGCCCCGTCCTCACTTTTGAGACAGGGTCTTATGTAGCTTAGGCTGGCCTCAAACACACTCTGTAGTTAGTCAAGGATAACACTGAACTCTGAGCCTCATGCCTTTACTTCCTGCATGCTGGATCCTAGGTGTGCACTGAGATAACAGCCATCCACCCCTGTGGGAAAGGGCTCCTGCATAATGGGGCATATTTTGTATTTTAGAATTGCCAACACTTTATCCTGTAAACACAGAGTGAGTGTTCCCATGGGCTGAGCAGAGGAGATTGGTTTTCAGACAGGGAAGGACTGAAGAAAGCACAACAAAGAAAAACGAAAGTTAGTTATTTCAAAATTATTTTCTCCATAAGATGGGGGCAGGGTAGGAGAACAACAAGAAAATAGCTGGTTAAAGCCAGCTTACTTTTTTTAAGGAAAGGATGGGGACAGATCACAGACAAATAATGCTGACCACAGCCTGATCTTGGCTTTCTGGCTGCTGGAAATAATAGAACAATCAGTTCGCAGGGTTTGACCACTGATTTTGGTGTCTTACTGTGGCAGTGTTAGCATGGTATCCATCAATGAAACAATGAAACAAGAGTAAATCTCAGAAAAATACTGAAGGAATAGCGTTCCCACAAACCTCTGCAGGTCTCACACACATCTCTATTCAGATATGTCACAACAGACAAAACTTAACAGCTCATGAAGAAAATCTGAACTCCAAAGCAGCATGTGGGAACCTTCTGGGCTCTTTATTTTAAAAGGGGGATTGCACAGGTATATGCCCTTGTGGTTCTGAGAACTGTGAGCCCAAATGGAGATCTATGTTAGGAAGCATATGACCAGGAGCCAGGCCTGCATGCAGTGGTTGGGACTGCTGACTCCAGCCTGACACGTGCAGGCAAGCTGAAGGACGAACTGTTAATAAAGCAGTTCCCTCTCAAGACAGTAAACAGCGCTGGGGTAGTGGAGGCCCACGCCTACAATCTCAGCACATCAGAGGCAGAAGCAGGCGGATCTAAGAGTTCCAGGAAACCAAGGTGATTCAGAGGAAGCCTGTCTCAAACTGCCCTCGCCCCCAAAAAAAAGTAAAAGAAAAAAAGAAATTAACCAACATATCACATGCAGTTCTACATATATATATTCATATATATATGAATATACTCGAACTGAAAACACATATCCACCAAAAATGTATGCATGAATAGTCACAGTAGCATTATTTATAGCCACGCATGGTGGCACACGCCTTTACTCCCAGCACTCGGGAGGCAGAGGCAGGTGGATCGCTGTGAGTTCAAGGTCAGCCTGGTCTACAAAGTGAGACCAGGTCAGCCAAGACTATACAGAATAACCCTGTCTCAAAAAACTTTTAAAAAAACAAACCTCTTACTGAACCAGAAGCTCGTCAATTGGACAGGCTGCTCCCCACCCCCTCTATTACTAGTCTAGTGCCTTATCTTTTTCTCATAAAGACTTTACTTATTAAACCAAACCATAACTTGCGTGGGCTTTCCCCCACTAACTCTTTGAGAATACTTGAAGTAAGAAGCCTTTAGTGAGCAGCCCATGAGCAGCTATATGCCTAGGCTCACGAAGCCTTCACCGAGTCAAGAGTAGCCCCAAGAGCCCACCCCTGGCTCCACACAGTACCCAGTGCCCCTCTCACTGCAGAGGTAATCACTTCTCTGACTGCTCTCTATAGTGAGAGCATCTTCTTCAGTGTCATGGCAACAGCATCCTGCATCCTGAGTCTTGCTTCTGTGGTGCAATACTGTGTCTGAGGTGCATTCCTGCTGCCACATACCCCATAGCTTGTCTAGTTCCACTGCTGTGTCATAGCCCAGGGCATGAAAATAGAATGATTATCCACTCCATTCTTTGTTTGTTTGTTTTTCGAGACAGGGTTTCTCTGTGTAGCCTTGGCTGTCCTAGACTCGCTTTGTAGACCAGGCTGGCCTCGAACTCACAGAGGTCCGCCTGCCTCTGCCTCCCGAGTGCTGGGATTAAAGGCATGCACCACCACTCCCAGCTACACTCCACTCTTTTTATTCTTTTGTGACAGGGCCTCTCACTCTTCTACATCGTCAAAAATGACCTTGAGTTTCTGATCCTCCTGTCTCCACTGCTGGGATCAGAAGTCTGTCCACTGTGCCTGGTTTATGTGTGCGGAATGCAACCCAGGCTCCATGCTTGTTAGGTAGACACTCTACATCCACGGACCCCCATCTATCCCACTCTTGTTGGGCTTTCGAAGTTTAGGGATACTGAGAAAAATGGGTTTTTACTCAGGGCCCTGTATGCTAGGTAAATATTACTAATGAGCTACATCTCCAACAGTGTGTGTGTGTGTGTGTGTGTGTGTGTGTGTGTGTGTGCATGCACGCAGGCAGGTATAGGTGCACATGTATGTGTATATGAATGGTGTGCAGTGGTGTGGTGTCTTCCTTCATGGTATCATCCACTCACTGTTTTGAGGCAGGGTCTCTCACTGAACTCGGACGAATCAATTTAGCTAGACTGTCTGGCTAGCAAGTCCCAGGGATTCTCCTGTCTGCCTCCCTGGGCTAGAGTCACAGGCACACACTGCCCCAGCTGGCTTTTCTGAGCATGCTGGGACTCCAGACTCATCCCCATGCTTGTGTGCCAAGCAGTGTCTCAAATAGGCCATCTCCCAGCCCATTCAAACATCTGTGAATTAATGTCACTGACACCTTCCTGTCCAGCGTGTGTAAATGAGCATGCAGATTTATGCTGGGGATTGTCAAGGCCTTCATGCATGCTCCAAGGAAGGGTCTAGAAAGGCCCCAATACACCCCTTCCTCTACTGAGCTGACACAGGTATGTGGTTGGGAGCAGTCAGCCTGCAGAAGGAGGGGTTGAATCTGCTCAGACTCCTGAAGGAGGAACTTCACAAGGCCTTGGCTGACCTCCTGTCTAAATGCTGAGCAATAGATTAGGAAGTAAAAGTTAAGGCATCCTGGCTTTGCTGGTCTCATGTTTCAGTTTCTTGAGGTACACTGAAGGACAGCTGTCCTTGGTCTTATTTCACAAGAGTAAACGTTAGGCTGAGCCTCTATATCTGAGGTTTTGACCTTGGCTCGGGCTCTCTGTCTCCTCAGCTGAGGAGAAAGGACATTCAAACAGTAGTTATGCCAGGCTCCTTTGAAGTCTAGCTTCCTGGGTTCTAACTGCTTACTAGGCTTCCAGACAGGGGCCTCTGTGGGCCAACAATGCCCAGTGTGATGTCACTGGGTTAGGGGCAGCCTGCGGTGGCCTGTTGAACACTCTGCTGCTGCGAGGCAACCCAGCATGATCTAGAACCATCTAGAAAAACTACATCTTTCCATCCTTCACAGACCCAATAACACTTATGACTCTGAGTGGCAAATAACTCGATTTCATTGCTGCTGGAGTGGCACCTCAGACAGGTAAGGCTAGAATAAGGGCACAGAGCTAGATGCCTGGACCAATGGGGGCAGTGATCTGCTGGCCATGGGCTCACGTGGGTTCTCAGGAGCAGTACCCAGGCTGGTTTACCAGAAGAGAAGGGGTCATTGTCTGGCTATGCCTCCCTTCGGGAAGAAAGGTATTGTGTAGGCTCCAGCTCCTGAAAATAATAATGGAGGGGAAACTTTAAAGCCCGAGGAAGTCACAGCTTCTGTGTGGAGAGCAGTGTCAGAGAGATAAAGTGTTACAAAATAGAATTTTCAGACAAGTTAGTCATGGCATCAATCAAAAGCAGGCCATGCTCTCCTGACTGTAAATCTCACATTTTTGTGGGAGGGGACGTGAGCTTGCTTGTATCTTTACGTTGTCGTCTTCCCCAAGCACTTCATTTTATTTATGTTTAAGGGAGTTAGAGTTTATTTTAGCTTACAATTTGAGGGGATTGTGGCAGGAGGAGGAGGTGGCTGATCACATGATGCTCACAGGCAAGAAGCAGAGAGGACTTCTGCGCTTCTCCTTCCCTGGAACCCCAGCCCATGGAATGACATCACCCATATTTAGGACAGATGTTTCCACCTCAGTTAATGTAATCTGGGCAATCCCTCACAGGTATCCAGTGACCCTAGACCTGGAGAGCTGACAATAGTAACATACAAGGAAAAGGAGACCCTGGCAAGGCCCCTTTAGCAAGCTACGCTGGTAGCCAGGCAGCTGATCCCAGCATACAGGAGGCAGAGGCAGGCAGGCAGATCTCTGAGCTTGAGGCCAGCCTGGTCTGCAAAGCAAGTTCCAGGATAGCCAGGGCTATACAAAGAAAGCTTGTCTCAAAAGCAATTAATTTTTAAAAAATGTTATGCTAACAAAAGTTTGGGGTGGGTGTTATTTTATTATTGTTGGTTAGGGAAAGTTTCGCTACACACACATGCACACACACACGCGCACACACACACACGCTTTTTAAAAAAAGATTTATGTATTATATATACAGTGTTCTGCCTACATGTATGCCTGCACACCACAAGAGAGTACAAAATCTCATTATAGATGGTTGTGAGCCACCATGTAGTTGCTAGGAATTGAACTCAGGACCTCTGGAAGAGCAGATAGAGCTTTTAACCTCTGAGCCTTCTCTCCAGCACCCCATGCCCCAATCCCTTGACACTTTTGTGTATAAATTTTACTTTATGTGAGTGTTTTGCCTGCATGTATGTACATTAATTATGTCTAATTCCCTAAAAGGCCAGAAGAGGGCGTTGGAACTCCTGGAACTGGAACTCAGATGACTGTGAGCCACAGTGTGGGTGCCAGGAACCAAATCTGGGTCCTCAGCAAGAGCAGCAAGTGCTCCTAATGGCTGAGCCACCTCTCCAGCCCTGACGCACTTGGCTTTTATGTGGGTGCTAGGGATGAAGCTTGACGCCTCATGCTCGCCAAGAGTGCACTTACCCACTAAGCCATCTCCCTAGCCCTAAAGTATGCAGGTGTGAGTGTGTGTGTGTGTGTGTGTGTGTGTGTGTGTGTGTGTGTGTGAGAGAGAGAGAGAGAGAGAGAGAGAGAGAGAGAGAGTATGTGTGTGAGAGAAGAGTGTGTATGTGTGAGAGAGTGTGTGAGATTGTGTGTGAGAGAAACTGCGAGTGTGTGTGTGAGAGAGAGGGGGGGAGGGAGGGAGAGTATGCATGAGAGTCTGTGAGAGAGTGTATGTATGTGTGAGATGTGTGTGTGTGTGTGTGTGTGTGTGTGTGTGTGTGTTTATAAATGCAAGCACACATGCTATGAAAGGTATATAAAGGCTAGAGGACAAGTGAGGTGCTGGTCCTCACCTCCAACCTTGTTTGATAGTCTTCTGTCGTCCATCACTGCATATGCTGGCCTGGCTGAGCTTTCCCAGGTTCTCCTGTTCCTGTCTCCCATCTCTTCTCAAGGGCACTGAGCTTACGAGTGTACAACACACTACCCAGCTTTATATGGGCTCTGAAGATTCAAACTCAGGTCACATGCCATCTCCCCAGGCCAGTTTTGTTTTGTTTGAGACAGGGTTTCTTTGTACACAAAGCCTTGCCTGTCCTGGACTCAACTTGTAGTCCAGGTTGGCCTTGAACTCACAGACATCCACCTGCCTCTGCCTCCTTGAGTGCGGGGATTACAAGCATGCACCACCTTGCCCGGCCCAAGCCTCAGATTTTAAAGCAAAGCCAATGGTATTTATACACGCATTTTTGTACATCTCTGCATGTACATGTGTGTGCCCTCCTTTTGCTGTCTGCCTTGTTGGCATTTATAATCCACACTGTCCTCACTGCAGAGGAAGAGAGGAGGAAGCCATGCTTTTTCTGAGTTACTTGTTATCTGCAAGCATGCTGCTTCTGCTCTACAGCTATAGAAGTCTAGGTTAGATATTATCTAATTTTGAATTTGAAGCCACCTCTCTATCACTTCTGAATCTAGTGTCGCCACTGAGAAGTTTCATGTCACCTGGTACATGTCAGCTCTTGGGGGCATTTCCTCATTGGGTGCCTGGCCACTCCATGCTCTTCAGTGACAGAGGGTATCTCCTCTCCTCCATTTTTAATTCTAGTTTTCAGAGCTCACAGCTAGATGCTCCTGGAAGATGCTCCATCTTTCTCTGAGGTCATCCCTCACTCTCTGACTTCCTGTACTTTAGAACACTCCCTTCTGGGGCTGGAGAGATGGCTCGGTGGTTAAGAGCATTGCCTGTTCTTCCAGAGGACCAGGGTTCAATTCCTAGCACCCACATGGCAGCTCACAACTGTCTGTAAAATATCTAAAAAACAAAACAAAACAAAACACAGTCCCTCCTGCTTTCCAGCCTTGTGCTGATTTTGCTGTGGCAGGCATGTTCTTGGACATGCTTTCTCTGGTTCTTTGACTGTGGTATCCTTGATTTCTCAGTTTCAGTATTTTGCAAGTTTTGGGTTGTTCCTCTTCTTGTGGCTCTCCACACTTTTTTTTTTTCTCTCTGGAAGTTTTCCTCAAATGCCCTGGTCAATCCTCAGCATCTGTACCATCCCATCTGGGCAAGTGGAACAAAGCATCACCATGGCTGGCTAACACTAGGAACTTATTTTCTCACAGCTAGAAGCAGAAGGGTCAAGGCACTGGCAGGGTGGCTTCCATTCAAAGCCTCTCTGTCTTCTTGACTCAGATACGGCCCCGTGGTGAACCCTCACCTGTCCTTTCCTCTGTGCATGTTTCCTGACTATCTTACAAGGTTACCGGCTCCACGGGACCTGGACCGATCCATCCTGGGTGCTCATGTTACCTGAATCACCTCCCTAAATGCTCTTTCACAAATGTGATCACATTAGTGGCTAAGGATCTGACATAATTTTGGAGAGTCAGGTTTCAGTCCATATGAACCAATAGAAAAGAACGGCCAACAGCTACTGGACAGTCTGAGTATTGGAGTAGCTTTGGCCAGGAGCCTATCTTCAGGGCATCTGCAGAGAAAGTAGCAATTGTAGAGTAGGCTCTCAATCTGTAGGTCACAATCTCTTTGGGGGTCTCACATCAGGTATCCTGCATATCAGATATTTACACTATAACCCATAAAAGTAGCAAAATTATAGTTATGAAGTAGCAACCAATATAACTTCATGGTTGGGGTCAGCACAGCATGGGGCTCTGTATGAGGGGTCCCAGTGTCAGGAAAGGTGAGAAGCACCTCAGTATGTTGCCCTGGGCCCATCTCCTCCTCCTAGGGCAGCTCTCCCTTCTCCCACCTCAGCTGCAGCACATCGTGTGTGTGTGTGTGTGTGTGTGTGTGTGTGTGTGTGTGTGTGTGTGTGTGTTTGTGTGTGTGTGTGTCTGTCTGTCTGTCTGTCTGTCTGGCATGAGGGCTCTGTGTGGGGTTTAAATTCTACATCCAGATGTTTTAAGTGTTTCTCAACTCCAGCCCTGAGCTTTCCCTGTGGGCTGAGCCCCTGCAGTTCACTCACCTTGCCTGGGCTTTCTGTGAACTGGGGGTGAAGAGAGCCACTTGTCTGATTGCACTTGCGTAGACTTGCCAAGGCCCCACTTGCTCCTGGCCCTGAGCTGCTCCAGCAGCTGCTCAGCCAATCTCTGCTTCACAGTCCTCTCACTTCCCACTCAGGCTGTGGCCTCCTCTCTCCTTCCAAATTGTGAGCACATGGCCAATAATTTTGTCTTCAGAGTACATGTTAAGATCTCATGTGCCTTGGCTGTGGGTGTGGCTCAGTTGGTAGAGTGTTTTTCTAGTATACACAAACCCCTGGCTTTGGTCCCCAGTGCCTCCCAGAACTAGGCGTGGCAACACCTGTTATCTCAGCACTCAGGAGGTAGAGGCAGGAGAACCAGGAGCTCAGGGTCATCCATGGAGTCTAAGGAAGTTAAGTGAGTTTGAGGGCAACCTGGTCTATGTGAGACCCTGTCTTAAAAACCAAACAAAGCTGGGCATGGTGGTGCACGCCTTTAATCCCAGTACAGGGGAGGCAGAGGCAGGCGGATTGCTGTGAGTTTGAGGCTAGCCTGTTCTACAAAGGGAGTCCAGGGCAGGCAAGGCTATCCAGAGAAACCCTGTCTCAAAAAGCAAAACCAAAACCATTCATGGTCCCCAGTCTGTCCCAATGGGAGTGTTTAGCTTTGCTTTTATTCACAGTTGAGTCAAAGCGAGGATACAAAGACATGCGTGCAGAGCACCGCCTTTGAAAGAAAATTTTCAGTGTACTGTATTGCCAATGCTCCAGTGCATCACCAGGCTCTGCTGATGAGTCCTTTTACCACACATGCTGGAGAGCTTCGCAGGAGCTCTGCCTTTTCCTCCATTGCAGGCCAGAGCTGCGGACACTGTGCGCATCGTCTGCTCACAGGTTTCCCCAAGCATCTGCTGCATATGAGTGGCCATATGCAGGAACATTGCTCATCATATTCTGCAAATTACACTATGCCCTGCTTGTTTCTCTCTCTTGCATGTGTGTGAGTGTGTGTGTGTCCACGTGGGAGGTGCACATGCATGTGAGTACACGTGTGTGGTGAGGCCTGAGGCCGACACTGAATATCTTTCCTTGATCGCTCTCCTCATTTATCCTTTGAGACAGGGTCTCTCCCTGGGCTTGAAGTTCAGTAATTTGTCTCAGCTAGCTGGCCAGTGAGCTTAAGGGATCTCTGCCCTCTTTAGAAGTGGGCTCACAGGCACATGCTGCCGTGTCTGGCTTTTTATGTGAGCTCTGGGGATTCAAACTCAGGTCTTCCTAATTGTCAGCTTCCTAGCGCCCTCTGCTTGCTTCCTGCTCATCACTATGGTTGTAAATCTGCTGCTGACAGCAGCTCCCGTTGTGTCTGACTGGGAATGCCAGTATCACTGTGGAGACGTGTGTGTGTGTGTGTGTGTGTGTGTGTGTGTGTGTGTGTGTGTGTGTGTTAGGGCAGGCATTCATAGTGCACCTTCACTGGTAGAACCCAGACCACTGAGTCCACTTAGCATCCCCTCAACAGTGTGCCACAGTGCTCATCCACACTTGATCTCTCTTCTGCATATGACGGGGCATGCCTTTGCACTTCAGTGTGGCTGATGTCTGGCCAGGGTTTTGGAGGTCTACACTCTCTCTCCAGGGGCTGGGCATGGATAGGGGGTGATAATGTTATCTCCTCCTCTCCTGGAGCGCTCTGCCCAGGGGTAGGACAAAGTCTTTCCATTATGCTGCCTGCTTCATACTGACCTATCTGGATGTTGACTCTATGGAGATATGTGTGAGGAATTTTTGTGACAGAAGAGATGAACTTTTTGTACTCAAAAGTATCAAAATGATTGTTTTTTTTTTAACCCTGAAAACAGAATTTAACCCATGCGGACAATTCAAACCCCACTGAATCATCTAACACAGCTTCTCTTACATTGATCTTGCCTAGGAAAATTGGAATTTAAAAATCTGAAATCCACGATGAAGAATATCATACTTCAGTGTTTTCTCTATGGATCCATGCTGTTCGGGCTCTGGACAGCTCTGGTACTTTCCTATTTGCAATACAACCATGAGAAGAGACAGCAGGCGCCCACGAGGGCTAGGTCACTCAGACAGCAAGTGTACCAGCACACCCGCAGCTCAGAGAAAACTCCCAAACAGAGCATTACTGATGGTAAGTTTGATACAAATGAACCTGGAAAACCAGACGTATATCCAGGGAGATATTGTGATCTGTTTCTGTAAACTGCTTTCAAGGGAAAACAAACTATTTCATATGTGGATATATTATATACAGAAGTCAATAGGCATCTATCATCTAATTTTCTCATTTATGTAGTTTGCTATACGGGTGGCTTCAGGCAGCTTTTTGTTTTCACAGAAATGATTTCAACAGGTGCAACAGAAATGTCTCCCCCAGTCCTTCTCCACCTACCTGAATCCAGCAATGTCACCCCACTTCCTCTGCGCGCTACACCCAGAAGTTCTGGCACTGCATAGTTTACCACAGCTGTAGATAGTCTGTGTCGATATTCTCTTGGAATTTGCTCTCTCCCAGCACTCACTGTTGTAAGATTTGTGCTCCACGTCTACACAGGATGACCTGGCTTAACAAAAAAAGCCCCCAAAGATGAAGAGAACAGTAAAGAGATAGCTCATGGGTTAAGAGCCAGATCTGCACTCTGTGCTGTGTGCTCTGGAGCACTGCTGACAGCGCCTTGTCATCAGAGTGAGAATGCCTGCCCTCTGCAGCATCCCTACCCCGCCCCCATCCTATCCTAACCCCTGCTTTCTCTCTTCCCCTTCTGTAACTCCAGGAGCACAGAGTTAGCCCTTTAGTTACGCCATGGCTCCCTGAGAATCCTTTTCTTTCTAGTTCATCTCTCTGTTCTTCATGCCACACCAATCCAATTGACCCGACCTAAAGTTCACAGGCTCTGCTCTCTGTGTGGCTTAACTACTACTTAGAGATGCCCTAGCTCTACTTAAGTTAATCGTCATTCCTAAAATTTCCTTTTGATTATTTTGTCATTTCTGTCCCTTAACTGAGCTCTTCCTTTTCTGTCTGCTTCTGATGTTGCTGCGGTGACTGCTCTAACATCCTAGTTAAGTTTGGTCCAACTGGTTCAGCTAATCCTCTGTTGGCTAGCCTTTTAAATTCCATTTGGGACTTTCCTGGTCCTTAGCATGCCATTTTCTACTGGATATTGAGAGATGAGGCTAGAGAGACAGCTCAACAGTTAAGAGCACTGACCACTCTTCCAGAGGACCAAGGTTCAATTCCCAGCACCCACATGGCAGTTCACAGTTGTCTGTAACTCCTGCTCTAAGAGATCTGACACCCTCACACTAATGTGTGTTTGACATTGGTCAAAACACCAATGTACATAAAATAAAAATAATTTAAAACGAGACATTGTACCATGATCCCAAGCAGATCCCCTCACTGAGGTGTAGGACAAGTATAAGCAACAATGGATTACAGTGCCTGTCACTCACAAAAGCCAGTGAGCAAAGGCAATAATTGAATCTTAAAACTTCTCTTGATTCAGGCATCAGGCTGAGTCCAGCTCACAGGTTATATAGGAGGGCAAGGACAGAGACTGTCAGTTAGTCAGAGCTCAGTCTTGATATCATAGTTAAGGTGGTTGACCACATTTTTTAGAATTTTTTTAAATGTCTGTTTCTCGTTGTCACTTCTTTCACTCCTCCTGCATTCTGTGGCTGTCTGGGCCCAAGTAAACAATGAATATAGTTAGTAGCTGCTGGTGTCTGTCTTCTACTCCTCCAGGGGCATTTGGTCTAGCACAGAGTTACCGCAGAACAAACAGACCATGAACAGTGTGTACATGCTAAGCTAGTAATATGTTAGGGCAGATTCTCTTCTGCAATGCTGAGTACAAGTGTGTCATACAGTACAGAATGTGAGAACATTGCTATTGGTCTTCCCTCTTCTCTATGTGTGTTCTGCCCACTGTACCCTGCCCCACTTGCCTACACTGCTGGGAGCACACCATCTTGTGGTAGACAGGTGACTTAAAGATTCAACTCCCTTGAGAGTTTGTTTGGAGGTTCTATCAAGGGATCGCAGCTACTTGACCGAAGACCGGTTCTTCTCTATTAGAGGAAGGCCGTCCTCTTTACCAAGAATTCAGCTTCAGGAAGGATGCACATGGAGTGGTAAGGAACGAAGGGGACACCCGCCTACTCAGCCAGGTCACCCAAATCAACCCTAGTGATCAATGAGGTAACAGATATTACAGCCAGATCGCCCTGTGGATCTCATCAGATCCAGTCATGAGAGCGAGAGAGCTGGCCCCCATTCCTTGCCAACCTCGGCTTTGGGTGAGCTAGCTGGGACAGTGCTTGGAAATGTTGCCCTGGTGGTGCGGGTGCAGGAGAGCTGGCAGCCTGACCAGCTCAGCTGCCTCCCAGGCCAGATCCAGGGCTGTGAGTCGGCCCACCCCAACATCTACCCCATCTACGAACAGCTGGAGTGTGTGAGGGGCCAGTGCTGCAGATGCAAAGCTGCAGGGTCTCCATGACACAGGGCAACAACAGGGTATCTGAGAGGAGTCCTGGCGAGGATCCAGTATTGATGGTGTAGCAGAAGCCAGAGGCCTTGAACCAGACCAGTGACTCACTGCAACTAACATTTGCAAGGAAAGATGAGAGGACAAACGGGTATAGTGTATAACACATGGTGGCACACTATAGCTTCCACGATGAGATTTTTTGTCTGTTTTTATTTTTTCTTTTCTGGGGGAGGTTGCAAGGGCGGAGGGTGATACAAGGGAACAAGGATAAGTGGGAATGGGGCACATGATGTAAAATTCACAAAGTCTCAGTAAAAAAGGTTTTAAAGAAATATAATCCAGCTCCATTTTGGTTTCCACTTAAATGGAGCGCTGACTTTCACAACTTTGTCACTGGGCACAGTGTCAGCTCATTCTGCCTCTTCCCTTCTCCTTGTGCCCCTTGACCCCAGGGTTAAAGGCTCATCTGTCCACTAGTCCTCACTGGCACTGGGTTCAAAGAGAAATAGAATACTGCCTAGCTTCCACTGCCCATCTCCCTCTCATTGCTGCCAGATGAACGTGGACACTTAGCTCTGCCCTGGGCCCCATGAGAGACAAGGGGAAGTAGGCGGCTACCAGGCTTTACCCTGCCCCACCTTGCTGTCACTGGGGGTGGCGGTGGAGGGTCAACATTCCACTAATTGTTTCTATCAGGTGAGGCTAGGGTTCCTCCCTGATCAGTCTCCTGATACCACCCAGGAGGGTGAGGAGAGCACTTCCTGCTGCCAACCAGTGGGATATCACGTTCTGCATGGCCCCACTGATATCACCAGGTAGGGCAAGAGGGATACTGCTGTTTGCTTCCTTAGGGTGAGGTGCCAAAAGTGTTTGGTTTGGTTTGGTTTTTGTTATTAGGCTGCCCTTTCACCCCAGCTCTCTCTTGGGCTAGGGAAAATGAGTTTATTATCTTGGAGGTTTGCTGAGGACATTTTATCTGTGACTACTTGTGCTTCAGCTGGAAACTTCTGTAACTCCTGTGTGGCATTTATGGAGTGTGTGTGTGTGTATGTATATATGTATGTATGTATGTATTATGCATGTGTATGTATGTACATATATGTGTGTGTGTGTGTGTGTGTGTGTGTGTGAGAGAGAGAGAGAGAGAGAGAGAGAGAGAGAGAGAGAGAGAGAGAGAGAGAGAGAGAGAGAGAGAGAGAGACCATTCCGTGAACTGCATAAAAAGGAGAAGGCAACATTGCTCTTTGTCCGCTGGCTGCACAGCATGGTGACTACTGCTTTAGGCCCTTGCTGCAGAGCCTTCCCCTCTATAATGGACGTCTCTTAGGACTGTGCGTCAAAATAAGTCCTCACTCCTTAAGTTGCTGTTGTTGGGGCATCTAGCAGAGCAACAAGAAAAGTGACTAATGGAGCACTGACTGGGCTGGGTGTCTTCATCTAAATTAATGTCAACACTTTACTCAAAAGTCACCTTTGGCTTATGTAAATACTTTGGCTTTCACCTTTAACTTTCTCATCTGGCGGTAGTGTAGCGTCCAAGAATATGATTGTTTAAGACAAATTCAGGATAGGGTTACTCTTGCTACATGCATTAGTGTGACAGTAGTAAGCTTTTACTTATGTGACTCAAATGACCTTTTCTTGCAGATAAGATTGACTTTTCAAACCCAGAACTTCTCAAAGGATTTATGCAATATGGATTTAATGCTGTTATCAGTAGAAGACTGGGCATTAATCGAGATGTGCCAGATTCCAGGGATGAAATGTATGTTCTCCCACTAACCAGACTTTAATCTTAGCACATGAGAGGTTCTGTAGTGTAGACTCCTGTTCTTAGGCCTTCCCCCCCCCCCAAGACAGGGTTTCTCTGTGTAAACTTGGCTGTCCTGGAATTCACTTTGTAGACCAGGCTAGCCTCGAACTCACCGAGATCTGCTTGCCTCTGCCTCCTGAGTGCTGGGATTACAGGCGTGCGCCACCACACTAAGCTCTGTTCTTAGGTCTTTACGCTGGGTAATGTCAAGATTTTGTTTATGGTGTAGAGACCACGTTCCCCACTGGAAAAATATGTTCTAGAGGTTCTGAAGAGCTAAATAAGTCACCAGCAAGAGCTTCTGGTCAAATCATTATTCTCAATAGAAAATGCTTTGGATATCTACCTACTTTTTTCATCACCGTCTGCTTCATTTTCATTATGCTTCCAGCTATCTGTGTTAATGTTAACTGTAGTGAAATGCACATACAATTGCTATGTTAACAATTTTCAGGTGGACAGTTCAGAAACATTAGGCACCACCACAGTGGTGAGCAACCATGGCACACTGCCTGAATGAAAACCTTGCACCCCTCCTTTCTCCCAGCCTATTTTCATTGTCTATGAACTTGACACTCTCCCCAGAGACCTAAAATTAGTAAAAGCATGTGGAATTTGTCTTTTGGAGGACTAGCTCATTTTACTTATCACATATTCTTCTTTATCTGTTCTGTATTATGTTTGTTGATGCCTTTTAAATACCATTTAGGTTCCAAGCCTTTCCTGGAAAAGATTATCAATTTCCATTAGCTAGAAGAAAAGTGTTCAAGCTAAGGAAAGCATACACTTTCCAGTAATGTCACATTCCAGGAAATTGGAAAGTTGGCCACATTGCCGTATTTTGTGATATGCATGCAACCCAAACATTTGAAGGCACAAACACCATTCATGATTGGGTACACTCCATCTCTTACGTGTAACTGAGTCATAATAAAAAAAAAACTTGGGCTGGGGATGTAGTTCAGTTAGACTCTTTGCCTGGCACCACACACACAGCCTAGTGTTTACTCCCACCACACAAACCAAGAGTGGTAACGCATGCCTATAATCTCAGTGTTTCGAGGTAGAGGCAGGAGCATCAGAAGTTCAAAGTCATCCTCAGTTACATGTCTCCCTTCCCCCTATACAAAATAAAAATAAAAAGAATGAATTTAAATTTGCTCAAACTGTAAACATAGTATAAGTTTAATTTGGAGGATAATCTATAAATCAAGTTAAGATTTAACTACCATAAGTTAATTCATAAGTTATGAATTTCTCTCCATGCTATTATTTTCCCCTAACTCTGATCTAAAACAGTGTAACTGCCTTGCTTCCTTTCCCCCATCACATAATTACTTGTTAGGAAAAACAAGTTGAAATAGAGATGCTTAAACAAGACTTGAACATTGACAACACCAATTGGATGCCAACATGGACAGTGGAAATCAAAACTGGCCCTGCACCTAGATAATAGCTATAGAAAACTAATAACTACTGGGATACTTAGTCTTCCCCAGGGATATGAATCCCCAAATGGTTATCGAACCCCAAGTTGTCTTAGTTAGGATTTTGTTTCTGTGAAAAGACACCATGACCACGGCCACTCTTATAAAGGAAAGCATTTAACTGGGGCTGCCTTACAGGTCAGAGGTTCAGTCCATTGTCATCATGGCGGGAAGCTTGGTGCTGGAAAGGTAGCTAGATCTGGATCAGCAGGCAGCAGGAAGTTATTGCCACATTGGGCATGGCTTAAGCATCAGAGACCTCAAAGCCTGCCCCTGAGCCACCACTTCCTCAAGGCCACACCTCCTAATAGTGCCACTATTTATGGATGTTCAGGTGCCACTTTTATTCAAGTCACCATATTCAGCTCCCTGGACCCCATAAACTTGTAGCCATACCATAATAAAAAAAATGCATTTAGTTCAACTTCAAAAGGTCCATAATCTATAACAGTCTCAAACTTGTTTAAAGGTTTCAAGAGCTGCGAGTTATATGGAAGAGATGGGGGTGGAAGGAGAGGGGTGTGTGTGTGTGTGTGTGTGTGTGTGTGTGTGTGTGTGTGTGTGCGTGTGCAGAGAACGTAGACCCCTGTTCAGATGTAGCCGATGGACAGCTCACTCTCCACATGGAGAAGGGGAGGGGAGAGGGGGGAACTGCAAGTTCATCACTGCCTCTTGGTGGAGAGGCCCTGTGGGAACACAGATGAAGGGGATGCAGGCTATCCAGATGAGACCAGATAGGCTGTGGTCAGACGGTGGGGGAGGAGGACCCCACTGGTCAGAGGTCTAGAGGAGGGGAATAGGGCAGAAGAGGGAGGGTGGGTGGGAACAGGATAATAAGAGCAAGGGGATTACAATTGAGATTTAATGTACATATATTATAATAAAAATTAATTAAAAACATAAAGTCTCTTCTGAGATTCATGCAATCATCCCTTGTAAAATCAGAATCAAAAAGCAGACGACACACTTTCAACATATAATGGCACAGGATATACATTACCATTCCAAAAGAGAAGAAAAGGAGCTTAGTGAGGAAGACGGAAAACCAAGTGGGCAAACTCTAAACTCTTCATCTCAAAGTCCGATGCCAAAGTGCTCTTCAGATCTCCAACTCATTTCAGCTTTCTTGACTGCAACACACTTCTCTCTCTTGGGCTGGTTCCACTCCCTGTTAGCAGCTCTCCTAGGCAGGTCTCCCGTGGCTCTGGCATCTCCAACATCTTGGGGTCTCCAAGGCAACCCAGGCTTCACCTTCACAGCTTTACAAAATGGCCTCTCTAGGCCTCCATGCAGTGACACCCCTGACACCTGCCTGGCCTCAGTGGCTTGCCTTAGTCTCTGAAAGAGATTCCACAACCCTTTTCTCGTATCCATGACTCTAAAACCAGAGCCACGTGGCTGAAGCTGACAGATTCTGCTGCTTGCTGGAACATGGCCCCCTCGTTCTATTGTATCTTCACCGGCTTTCTGTTTTCTATGGTTTCCTTCCCCAACTAAGCTTGGCTGTCCTGGAACTCACTCCATAAACCAGGCTGGCCTTGAACTCAGAGCTCTGCCTGCCTCTGGAGTGCTGGGATTAAAGGGTGTGTCACCACCTCCCGCTGACTGACCTTGTGGGGTTGGATAACCATTTGGGATGCACAAGACTAATTCTCCCTCCTGTGTTTCACTCCATCTCCCTCTATATGCATCCAAATTGTGGTGAATGACTGAATTTCCAACCTTAAATTTTTCTATGTATTTAGTGTGTGTGTGTGTGTGTGTGTGTGTGTGTGTGTGTGTGCGCGCGCGCGCGCACGCGCGCGCGCGTGTGTGCAGGTGTGCTATACACACACCACAGGCTGGTGTGGAGGTCAGAGAACAAGCTGTAATAGTTTTCCCTTCTTTCACTGTGTGTGGTCCAGGGATCAGCTCAGGTCAGCATGTCCTTTTGCCATCTCACCTGCCCTGAACTGTTATTCCATTGTGTGCATACACTTTCCAAATCCTTCTGAAAGGCTCTTTGGTAGATTCCATATCTTGGCTGGTGGGATAATGCCTCGGCCATGTGAGAGGCAGGTAGCACTTCTCTAGGCTGACTTTACAGCTGAGTGTTCATCGAAGGTCAGAGTTGTTGCGTCATGTTATCCTCCACAATGGCTGACAATCTTCCTCTACATTCTCATTTTAACAGACATGAGTTAGAATCTCCTTCGTTTCATCATAGTTTTAATTTGCATTTCCCCAATGATTAGTGGCTTTAAATATTTTATTTTGTTGATTTTGTTCATATACCTATTGACTACTTGTTGTCTTGTTTTGAAAAAGGTCTACTAGGCTTTTTTTTTTTTAAGACAGGGTCTTGTGTATTCTAGACTTGTCTTGAACTAGCTATGTAGCCAAGAATGTTTTTTAACTTCTAGTTCTCCTGCCTCCATTTTTCAAGCGTGCACCATTGTGCCTACCTTTATGTGCTGCCGGGATCTAGCCCAGGGCCAGAGGAGCACTCCATCAACTGACTTAGAGCCTCAGCCCTCTGCTGCTTTCTGATTCTGTGAGCAATCTGCCTCTCAATCCCTAGTCAGATGTATAGTTTGCAAGTATTTTTGTTTATTCTGAAAGTTATCTCTCATCCTGATGATAATTTCTTTTGTTATGCAGAAGGATTTCAATTTGGTGTCACCCCATTTATTTTGGCTTCTATTGCTGTGCTCTTGGGTCATATACCCTTGAGTGCAGACTGTGCTTGCATCAGCACCACTACCTGTTCAGCCTGGTTGCCACCTCACGTGGTCTCTATTCCTTTGAGCATGGTGCCAGCTTCCACTCAGCAGTTGAACATTCTCTAGTACCCTCCAATGGGCTCACAATTCTGGTCAGGATGAACCCTCAACTTTCAAGATTCCTTTAATCCATGTTTATGCTGCAGGTAGACATGCTGAGATTCCTGTTGGCTCATCTGTCCAGGCCCCCTGCTCTGTAATTGTCCAGGAAATATGTTTCCTTTCACATGATTGCAGTGGAAATGATGATTTTATTCTTTGACCTCACTTGTCTGGCCCTAGTTAGTTACCTGCAGAGTGGCCAGTGAGCCAACATGAGCCAATGAAATTTTCCCAGGAAATTTCTGGGGATAGGGGAAAGAATGTCCCTCTGGTCTAAGTGGGGCCAGCAAGGTGGCATGTGCACACCTGAGAGTGACCCCACCTGAGACTGAAGCCCACATGGTGAAGGAGAGAGCCAACTCCTGTCAGGTGTGCTATCATCTCCACATGCCCACCACGGCATGAGCATGTACCCCCCCCCAAAAAAAATAAGGCTAAAAAAGTTAAAGAATTTAGGGGTAGGCTGGAGAGATGGCTCAGCAGCTCAGAGTGCTTACTATTCTTCCAGAGGACCAGAGTGTTTGATTCCCAGCATCCATGTCAGTCACCTCACAACCACCTCTGTCTCTAACTCTAGGGTATCCGATGCTCTCTTCTGGCCTCCACAGGTACTTGCATGCACATGTGTGCACACATAGATGCAGACAGGTACACATAAATGACGATTTTTTTAAAATTAAGAACATCTTGCTTGATACTTTTTGTATTTTTTAGTGTGCTGCCATAGCTACTTCAATAAAGTAAAGAAGCAAGAGTAAGGGTTAGCATGGAAAGGAGGCCCAGAACACTGGAAGCTTTCGGATAAGTAAATCTCCCTATTTTTTTCAGATGTTATCAGAAATATTACCCATTCTATCTACCTTCTGCCAGCGTCATCATATGCTTCTATAATGAAGAGTTTAACACCTTGCTCCGAACAGTGTCAAGTGTGATGAGCCGCACTCCACACCATGTCCTTGAAGAAATAATTTTGGTTGATGACAAGAGTGACATTGGTGAGCAAACACTGACTGTTTGGAAGGTGGCATTCTTTTCTAATGATACTTGAGATTGTCTCATGTAGCTCAGGCTAGTCTCATCTTGAACTCTAGCGCCTTGTGTGCTGGATTCAGGAGCATACCTCACCATGCATGGCTTGGCCTTTGTATGTTTCTGGTGGGTGTTGAGGGGATGCTATACCTGATGACTGACCCAGGCCCTGTCATGATGGGTGCATGAGGTCAGCACAGGGGGCTAGCCTTGACTTTCAGACAGAAGTGCCATCTAAATGGAAGAGGCACAGATGAGCTGGGGCTTCTCAGATGGACAAGAAGAAAATGTATTTTAGATGAAAGAAATGGCAACTTACAGGTTCCAGATGAGACAAAACAGGGTGGTCATGGAAACTTCTGCATTTTGTAAGGCTTATGCGTGGGTGTAGAGTTGGAAGAATATGGGGGAAAGGCATCAAGGTAGAGTTATTTAAAGGGGGCTACCCATGAAAGGCATTTTTAGAATTTTATCTCAAAAACGTGGGGAGCTATGGCTGGGAATGTAGCTCAGTTGGTGGAGTGCTTGCCTATCATGCACAAAGCCTTGGACTCCTCAACACTGCACAAAGTGGGTGTGGCAGCATCTATCTGCCATCCCCGCCAGGGAAGTGGAAGCAGGGGATCAGGAGGTCAGGGTCACCCTTGGCTACAGAACAAGTTCAATGCCATTTGAGCTACATGATAAGTAATGAATGGTTGCATACAGAGAGAAAGTTAGGGCTTAACATAGGGAGATGACCTAATCCAGGTCCTCCACAGGAAAGAATTTGACTGAACCAACTGAAGCACGGGATGATTCATCTATGCTTACTCTTTAAGATAGAATAATGATACCAGAACAGAAGTCTAGTTACCTATGCTCAGACTTTGAACTTGGTTGTTGTCTGTCTACAACTGAGTATCAACCTTAGGCAATCAAGGAGAGGCAGGATAATGATGCCCAAACTGGTAGACTTCAGGCCTACAAAGTCACCTAACCTACTAAGAAGCTAGTCCATGATGAGGAAAAAGGTATGCTTAAAAGAAACATTTCAGCAGGGCCACCCTGTGGGAGTGACACTAGGTTGCTCTGGGTGTGACCCAAGCTAATGTTACCATGTTTGGAAGTTACTGATACTGGCCAGGTGCCTATAGGTGCCATCACTATCTGCATCTTGTACGTGGATAGCTGCTTCTTCCTTCACCCACACTGCCTTATCTGCTCCATAGAGCTGAGACGTCTGCAGCTTGCTGGGCAGGAAATCTTGGTAAAGCTGGGTGCAGGATGCAGGTGTGCCTGCTTTCTTACCCCAAAGTTCACAAATCCCATGGTGGGCACACAGTTCCAGGAGTGACCATGTCTGCCAGCCTTTTTCAGCACAGCACCAAGAGTCTGGAGACATGGTGGTCTCCTATCAGTTTGACAAGGTGGCTTGAGCAACAAATACTGATCTGAGACCAAGATGCCAATAAGACCAGGTTGTTGATAAAGGCATTCTTCCTGGTGTTTACACTGATCCTCTTGGCTCCATCCTCTTTGGATCAAGTGAGCTCTTGGGCCTATTCCTATAAGCCCATGATCTAACACCTCCATGGGTCCCTACTCCAAATACTGTCACATTGGTGATTTTGATACATGCGTCTGGAGCTGGTGGGCACAGACACTCAGTCCTGCTTATACATGCATGTTGCATTTCAGTTCTCTTACTAAGAGACCAAGAGGGCCATTCCTGATGTGCTGTCTTACCAGTCATCTCTGCCATTCTTTGACCATAGCCTCAAACACAGGACACACAGTGTTGTGTCCCAATGACACGCAGGATCAATATATTCATTACTTTAGTTCAGAATAACTTTATCCTAAGTTGTATAACAAGCGTGAACTGAAAACTTTCTTTCCTGGACATCACAGAGAGCGCCAATGGGCTTCCTCAGCCTGAGGGAGTCGGGGCAGGGGGCTCCTGAACTTGGTTGGTTTCATAACTCACCTTCAAGTCACTACAAAATTAGAAGCAAAACTTATCACAGCACAACTTATGGAGTTAGTAGTAAAACCAGGTTATACCAAAAGCCTTATATCCTACACTTCTACTAAATTTTAATAATTATTTAGTCAAGCAGAGATATGTCACTAGAGGAAAACTGTACAGTTTGATTATGAACCACTTTTCTTGTGGGTTTGAGGCTAACCAGGCACACGTTAAAAATCTCTACAATAGTGGGTTTTTTTTTTTTTTAGAAACTGGTCATAATGATAATTATTTAAATTTCTATAGATGTGGTTTATAAATTGTCAAGTGTGAAATATTTTTCCAGATGATTTGAAAGAAAAACTGGACTATCATCTGGAACTTATTCGTGAAAAGATTAAATTAGTGAGAAACAGAAAGAGAGAGGGTCTCATCAGGTCAAGGATGATCGGCGCCTCCCGGGCCTCAGGTATGAGTCCTCTTAGGCCATGTTCTAAGTACTTTTCTGTTGCTGTCACTAAGCAGGAAAAGGGTTCATGTGGTGGCACAGTGTGAGGGCACACGCTCTATCTTTGCCAGGAAGGCATGGCAGCAGGAAGACATCTCCATGTCACAGCAGGCTCAAATCTTTGATCCCCCATTGCCTCCAAATATCCTTTTCCAAACTGTCACTTCATATGGAAGGCCGTCTGCAGTGGATAGAAGTATGTTTCTGCTTTGATCCCAAGTGTGGGATGGGGTGCAGACTTGTGAGAGACCAGGTGATGTTTATCCACTAGAAGATGAACCACCTCGTGTGGGGGCTTGGTTTTTGCCAGCTGAAACACATCTTAGGTCAGACTATGAGAGGATCTGTATATATTATATAAGAGCCACAAACAGGCGGTGGGGCTTTTGGGTCTTGGTATTGTTTGGCTGTTCATCACTCCACTTTGAGAAGCTCCTAGAAAGATGGACTACTCCAGAGAACGCTTCGGGGCTCCGGGCTCCAGCTGCTGCTCCAGGTTCCAGCAGCAACTCTGGTGGAATTGCTGGTCTGCTGAAATCCTGCCAACTATGCCAGGGGAATGCCTCCCAGGAACTGAGTCTTAAAAGGTCCACTTCTCCTGTTCCCATTAACCCCTTTTCTCTCCTATCTAGAGTAGGTGGGCTGGAAGGGAGGTGTAAGTCTTAGCCCCAAATAAAGTAGGTTTGGAGCCTACAGCAGTCTTTTACAAAGGCCATGGATGGCATCAGGCCCCCCACAAACTGAGTTCCCCGAAGGACAGACTCCAACATGGAGTTTTAGACTAATTTTAAAGGAAATCATAAGCTCAATGAAAAGTCCCTCAGAAAAGCTTTATTAGGGGAGCTATAGCATCAGCCTATAGACAGCAATGTCCCCAACAGTCGACAGCCTTCCACTCCGGAAAACAACAGGAACTTCTTGCTGTTATGTATTGCCAAGGGCAATGCCTTCCACATGGCATGATCTATCCCACATGCCCAGAGTCAGTAAAGTTATTATTCAAGGTTGTCTTGGGTTCCAGCAGCTGCAAGCAGAGGAAGAAGGGCTCCATCTAGAGAGGGCCACTGAGGGCAGAGCCAGGTTTGTGGGGATGAAGCTCCTGATCTAACCCCAAACCGAGAACCAGGGGTCCATATCTGTACAGGAGTAAGGAGAATAAGTCGAGGACTGCAGAGGGTACTGAGACTAAGTGTATGGCACCAGAGTACTACCAGCTGGTCTGCTAGCTAGCCTGTCCTGTGTCTACATCTGCTGTAACACTATTCTTGAGCATGGCAGCCATTATTACAGAAACACCCCCGCAGTCCCTCTGAAACCCAAGACAGTCAAGACACTAACTGGCAGATGGTGTATACAGCATGGACCTACTGAATGAGGGATGCTTTGTGTGTCCTGGAGTGCCAAGTGGGACAATGTGAATTCCATCACACTGGTCAGAGCAGTGTGTAGCATAAAAGTTATTTGTCTCTGTAACTTGTCATTTAATATTTTTAGACTTCAGTTGATCCCACGGACCTGAGGCCATGGAAAGCAAAACTTAGGAAAACAAGAGATAGCTGTCTAAAAATAGCATACTCCTGTACCTCTCTGCCCTCCCAGCACAGCTGTGGACTAGAGTTGAGATGGTACGCTCTGACATTTCCAAGTTCTTGTGTCTTGAAACAAAGAATCAGAGATCAAACTTGGCCTTGTTTCTCACTATTGGTCAAGTAGGTTAGGCTGGCTGGATAGCCTGCCCCAGGGATTTGCCTGTTTCCCACTCCTCAGAGCTAGGACTGTAAGAACAGGTCACCAAGCCCAGGTTATGGTTTTTAAATGTGGGTGATAGGGACTGAACTCAGGGTCTCATGCTTGTAAGGCAAACGCTTTAATGACTGAGCCATCTCTCTGGCCTCCTGAAATCTTTGAAAATGAAAACTTTTTTTCAGTTTTATCTACTAGCATTTCCTCCAAGTCAGCCTCTAACCTGCAGCTCTCTAGCCTCCTCTGAACGTCCACTGTCCACTGAACGTCCACAAAGGGGTCTCACCTTTTATTTCTCATTTCCCTCAAAGCGACTGAGGAACCAAGCATATAGAAAATATTCACTGAATACTCATGCATTTAGATTGAATATCTTTCCTCCAGGGGACTGTGCTGGCTAGTTGTGTGTCAACTTGACATTAGTGAGAGTCATTAGAGGAAGGAGCCTCAGTTGAGAAAATGGGTCCCCATAAGGGATGCAGGCAAGCCTGTAGAGCATTTTCTTAATTTGTGATTGATGCAAGTGAGCTTAGCCCATTATGAATGGAGCCACCTCTGGGATGGTGGATTCTATAAGAAAACAGGCTGAGCAAGTCATGAGAACAAGTCAGTAAGTGGCACTCCTACGTACGTACTGATTCCTGTCCTGTTTACTCCTGTCCTGACTCCCTTCAGTGATGGACTACAATGTGGATGTAAACCAAATAAACACTTTCCTCCCCAAGTTGCTTTCAGTCGTGCTTTTCTTTTCTCCTTCCTTCCTTCCTTTTCTTTTTCCAGTTTTTCAAGACAGGGTTTCTCTGTATAGTCTTAGTCCTGGATGTCCTGGAACTCTCTTTGTAGACCAGGCTGCCTCTGCCTCTGGCGTGCTGGGGCGAAAGGCGTGCGCCACTGTGCTTCTTCATGCACTCATCAGAGCCATGGTAACTCTAAGACAAGGACCAACATCAGTCTGCTCTTGCCTTCACAGGGGATGTCCTGGTGTTCTTGGATAGCCACTGCGAGGTGAACAGAGTCTGGCTGGAGCCCTTGCTGCATGCCATTGCTAAAGACCACAAAATGGTGGTGTGCCCTGTGATCGATGTCATTGATGAGTTTACCCTGGATTATACGGCAGCCCCTCTTGTAAGGGGAGCTTTTGACTGGAACCTGAACTTTAGATGGGACAGTGTTTTGTCACATGACATAGATGATCCAGAAGGACCAAGCAAACCCATCCGGTAAGATTCTTCTTGTTTGTGGGACTGTAGTTTAAAAAAAAAAGTTTTGTTTTGCCATTTTTTCTCCCCTCCCCCTTTCTCTGTCTCTCCTCCTCATGCTCCTGATCCTTCTTTTGTTTGGGACAGGGTCTCTCTACATAGGCCTGGCTGTCCTGGCACTTTCTATACCAGGCTGGCCTCAAACTCACAGAGATCTGCCTGCCTCTGCCTCCTGAGTGTACGCTACTATTCTCAGCTTGCCACTTGTTTCCTAAGGTATTGAATACCAGAATTTGGTAGATGCTAAGTTTGTTCAAGTGATACTGTGCCTTGTGCCCCACACCATTCAGGAAGCTACCACTGCTGGTGAATGCTGCCCTGATTTCCAACGCCGTGTGTGTGTGTGTGTGTGTGTGTGTGTGTGTGTGTGTGTGTGTGTGTGTGTGTAAAGAAATTTTAACCTAGCACATGGCTGCTCTGGCAGGAGATCACTTTGGATTACATTATGATCTGGCTGGAATACAGAAGCACCTTTAGTACACACCTTTAACCCCAAACACGGAAGGTAAGGTTAATTTAGAGAAGCAGCCATTTTTAAAAGTAATGTCTAACTGAGGGGTAGACAAAGTGATGAATCAGTAAAAATGAGTCAGAGATAGGACATGCAAATAGGACAGGAAAGAGGGGATACTTAAGAGCAGTACAGACAGAGAGAAGAAGGTTTTTTGTTTTTGTTTTTGTTCTGTTTTGTTTTTGTTTTTGTTTTTGTTTTTTTTTTTTTCGAGATAGGATCTCTCTGTGTAGCCTTGGCTGTCCTGGACTCACTTTGTAGACCAGGCTGGCCTCGAACTCACAGCGATCCGCCTACCTCTGCCTCCCGAGTGCTGGGATTAAAGGCATGCACCACCATGCCCAGCTGAAGAAGGTATTTTTAATTGAAAATTCTTACAGGACAGTTTTATAGAGACAGGTTGCAGAGAGGACAAGCTAGTCACTGGTGTAGACAGAACGAGCCAGAGAATGAGGTGGAGCCAGAAGATTAAAACATATTGCCAGAATTAGTTTGAGCCAGGCAAAGCAATTCAGTCAGAAGACAAGAGAAGCCAGTTTGAATCAGTCAGCTTGGGGAGGAGTTTAAGCCAGAACAGCTGAGTTGAACCAGGTAGCAAGAGTTCAGAAAGAGCAAGAAAGACTTGTGGATGTCTCTCATCTCATCCCCTCTTCTGAGAAAATAAAACAACATTTACATGTGTGTATTTGCTTGAAGTGTGCCCACACATCTTTGTATGCATGTGGAGATCAATCTTGAGTGCTGTTCCTCGGGAGCTATCTACCTTGCTGTTTAAGACAGAGTCCCTTACTGACCTTGAACTCACCAAGTATGCTAGGATGACTGGCCAGCAGACCCCAAGAATCTGCCTGTTGTCATAGTCTCAGCACTGAGACTTCAAATGCATGCCATCATGTCCAGATATTTTTTTAGATAGGTTCTGCGGATCAAACTCATGTCCTCATGATTATAAAGCAGGCACTTCATCAACTAAGCCTTCTGCCTGGCCCCAAGCATCTATCTTTCAGTTGCAGGAGGGAGTTGTCTGCCGACCAAGGAGTAAACTGCCATGGTTAGGAAGTGTGAACATCTTTGTCAAATTCACACAGAAAAAAACTTTACCCCAGTGTTTCCAGATGTAACTTCATATGTTGAGAGGAACATGATTTTCCTGGCTCATTTGTTTTGGAAGTTTATTTGTAAATGTGAAAACAAGGTGACCACATCTGAAGAGGCTTCCTGCAGGCTACGTCTGTGTTTCCTGGAAACTCTGGTGTGAAATTCACCCCTTCTCTCATTACTAACCCCTTTGCTCCCCAGACCAGCTAGCTGCATTCTCTAACCCTGTAGTGGAGCTGGGTGACCTGGCCACATGTCCTTACTAGTTCTGAATACAGTACTCTGCACTTCACGTGGACTACCATCTCTTGGGTCTCTCATCTCGGGACTGCTGGATATGACACCCTGTTTGCTGTCCCCTGCTCTGCTTCTCAGATCCCATCCCTGCAGACTGTCACTCTCTCCCTTCCCCCACCTCACTGCCTTTCCTCTCGCTGACACCTCAGTGGCTACACCCCACCATACTGCAGCCATACATCTGCTGGTCTGTGGAACCAAGCCATTGCCACCCTTGTGTTCCTTGTTCCTTCCCAGGACCTTTGGTATCTTACCAAAGTTGAACAGACAGGAGCCAATGTTATACCCCATTCATGGGCCACAGTCCATGACCTCACACGCCCATTCTCACTCACCCTCTGCTTCCTAGTCCAAACCTTGACAATGCTGACTGGCCACACCTGGACATGCTACTGTTGGGAAGCAGTCCTGACTCATAATTCAAGGATGAAATTAAAACAACTTAGGAAATAGAAGGGATAGTTGTGAAATTGCATAGAATTGCATAGAAGAATCCTCTAGAATATTATGAATTTCTGAACCACGTACGAACAGTCATCTCCCTGAGCATTCCACTGCCCACTTCCCACTCTAGAGACTGCCCACCCCCTGGAATCCTATTCTCAACAAAGACTTCACGTTACACCTGCCTATTGCTCTAGCTGTCCCTGTAGATCAGGCTTTCTCAGCCTGCGGCTGGAATCAGCTACTGGCTCCCTCTCCTGCCCATTCTGATGGCACTGAGGCTGGAAAGATGCTCTCGGATGCATACAAACTTGTGAGTAGGGCAGGTGAATAGCAGCATGGTACCATGCAGTGCTACCAAAAGAGGGAGCATGGATGCTACTGGCTGGCTGGCTGTTTATAGTCATGGTCAACTAGTGTGCCAGAGAGGGTGCCTGCCACCCACTTCTCCAATGCAGACACGTAGCACCCAGTGCAGCAGACAAGAGCAGGCCTATTAGAATACAGACATGCTGTTCTCTCATTAAAAACAAACACAACTTTCTTTTCTCTTCTCTTTTTAATTGAAAATAGATTCTTGTCTCATACAAAACACATCCCGACCAATTTCCCCTCCCTCAACTCCTCTTAGCGCACCCTACCCCAGGTTCATTCCCCCTCCATTTCCTCTTCAGAAAAGAACAAGCCTCCAAGAGAAGACAGGACAAATAGGAGAAAACAAGACACAATAAGACAAGGCAAAAGTCCTCATATTGAGGCTGGAAAAGGGAATCTAATAGAAAGAAAAGAGTCCCAAGAGCAGGCAAATGAGTCACAAATATGCCTATCTCCACTATCCCCCCAAAACACCCGATAACAACCAGAACACATATGCAGGGGGGCTGGTGTAACCCTAGAGAGCCCCATGCTTGCTGCTTCAGGCTCTGAGAGCCCATGTGAGGCCTGCTTAGTTGATTCAATGGGCCATGGTCCCCTAGTGTGCTCCATCTCCTCTGACTCTACAATCTTTCCTCTCTCTCTTCCACGGGTTCTCTCAGTCTCCAAGGAGAGGCATCTGATGGAGACCTCCACTTTAGGTTCTCTCTCTCATGATGTTTGGCTGTGGGTCTCTGCACCTACACCTACACCCATCTGCTGCCAGAGCAAGTCTCTCTGATGACAACTGGAACTGGACAAAGCACTGCTCTACGAGTTTAGCAGGATATAAGTTGGAGTCATTTCATGAGGCATGGTGGCACACACCTTTAATCCCAGCACTCAGGAGGCAGAGCAGGCAGATCTCTGTGAGTTTGAGGCCAGCCTGGTCTACAAAGTGAGTCCAGGACAGCCAAGCCTATACAAGGAAATCCTGTCTTGGAAAAAAAAATAATTTGAGGAATCATTTCATTCATTTTTTTTCCAGTTGTGTTTGGTTCTACCCTAGGTCACTGAGCTATCCAGTCTCCAGATCCTGGCCATCCAAGCAGTATAGGGCACGGGCTTCCTCTCAGAATCATTTTGATTTGCATTTCCCTGATGACTAAGGATGTTGAACATTTGTTTCCTGGCCATTTAAAATTCTTCTGCTGAGAGTTCTTTGTTTAGATCTGCACCCCATCTTTTAATTGGGTTATTTGGTTTGATGATGTCTACTTTCTGGTGTTCTTTATATATTTTGGATATTAGTCTCCTGTCAGATGTGGACTTGGTGAAACTCTTTTCCCATTCTGTGGGCTGCTGCTTTCTCCTATCATCAGTGCCCTGTGCCTTACAGAAGCTTTTAATTGTTTGTAAAGGTAACTTTTATTCTCCTGATATAATTGCCATCTCAAGGCTTACTGCCTCTGTCTGCTAACCTAGGCCTAGTTCTGGAAGCTTCTAGCCTCCATACAAGGTAATCTAGGCCTAGAATGTTTCAGCCTCTGACACTTAACACTTCTAGCTCTTTCTGAACTCTGGATACATGGTTCAACTCAGCTGTTCTGGCTCAAACTCCTCTCCAAACTGACTGACTAGGTGGCTTCTCTCAGCTTCTGCCTCAATTGCTCTGCTTGGCCTGAACTAAGCCTAGCTCTCTGCTCTAATCTTCTGGCTTCTTCTCATTCTCTGGCTCATTTTTCTCCTCACCTGTGTCTAGCTTGTTCTCTCTTTACCCTCTCTCTGTAAAATTCTCTTGGTAAAACCTGCCTCTGAATCCCAAGAACTGAACTGCCAAAACCTCAATTCCACTGCACTGCCTCCCAACCAAACTCCTAAACAGAACTGACTAGAACTCAGAGATCGCAAGCCTCTGTCTCCTGAGAGCTGGGATTAAAGGCATTTACCACCCTAGACCTAAGCTTTTCTTTACCTAGAACTTGCTGACCTGAACTCAAATCTGTTTGCTTCAGTCTCCTGGATTAAAGGCGTGTCTGTATTCCAGCCAAATCACACAGATATGATCTCTTGCCATAGCAGCCAAGTTCTAAATTCAAATTCCTCTACAGTTGTGGATCTTAATGCCTGTACTACAATTTTACTTTCTTTGACTCCACTTCCTGTCAACTACCTAGCCTTTCTCTTGTATTGCAGGCAATAAAAAGAGTTATATATTTACTTTGGTGTTTTAAATTCATGTCAGTAAGAATTTGTCACTTCTTGTGGCTAAAACTTGTGACCTTGTGACCTTCATTTCAATATCCAGTTCACAGTTTTCCTGCTGGTGTGTCTGACGCCCTGGCCACCCCCTTCCCTCTGCACACACTCATTCCCTGGCCCCTCCCACCTTGTCGTGTCTCCTCTCCATGCCCTCTGCTGAGCGTCCCTCTGCTCTGCTCATACTTACCTTGAATTTCCCGGGCCTAGGCCTTGGTCCCCTCTACACCTCTGTGTGCCCCCAGACTGATCCTCAGTCCATCTTACACTGAGACTCCGGCAATACTTAATATTGATTTTGGACTTGACTCAGGTCCTGGAATTGGAGCCACTGGCAGGCCTGCTAGGACTGAGGGCCCTGTCATCAGTGTCCATCTCTGACTCCAGTGCAACATGTAAAGCCTGTGTGTCCTTCATATGCATGAGACTCACTTTCCCAGACACCTATAACACTGTACACAACTTTCATAGAAGCTTTTTAAACACTTTTATAAGTGAGGGAAGCAGCTGACCCAGCAAGAAAAGGCACTTTCCAATCTGAAAACCCAAATTTGATTCCTGGGACCCGTGTGGTAGAAGACTGACTCCTACAAGTTGTCCTCTGGCTCACACACACACACACCACAGCACACAAGTACCCCCCCTGCACACACACCTCAGCACACAAGTACCCCCACACACACCACAGCACACAAGTACCCACATACACACATACTATAGCACACAAGTACCCCCCCACACCACAGCACACAAGTACCCACACACACACATACCACAGCACACAAGTACCCACATACACACACCACAGCACAGCACACAAGTACACACACACACATACCACAGCACACAAGTACCCACACACACATACCACAGCACACAAGTACCCACACACACATACCACAGCACACAAGTACCCACATACACACACCACACCACAGCACACAAGTACCCACACACACATACCACAGCACACAAGTACCCACATACACACAGCACAGCACACAAGTACCCACACACACATACCACAGCACACAAGTACCCATACACATACTGCTTTGCATCCGTACAACCTTAAAACTCCCTTCTCTGTTACATTAACTGTATGCATAATAAATTAACTGTTAAAAATATTGACTATGACTTAACATGATCTAAATTCACCAAAGAGACAACCCCCTGAGTGTGCCTAGGAAGGAGTTTCTTGAGTCTGAACTGAGGAGAAAAGCCCCTCTACAGGTGTGATTGGCACCGGCCCATGGGCTAGGGTCCTGGACTGAATAAAAATAGGAAGCTAGCTGAGCATTTCCCTGTGCTTTGTCAATGTGCACTGTGACCGGCCTCGTTTCCTGACTTCTCCACTCTGGGCCTGTGAGCTGAATCATAACCCTTCCTAGGTTGCTTTGGCCAGGTAGTATGTCACACTGCACTTGCTGCCTGCTTGGCCTTCCCCCTGAGATGCTGAATGCATACCTCACATTGGCCTGAATGTTAACCTCCCTATGAAACCAGGACGCCCATCGCTATGGGCGGCAACTCCGTCTGCCATGTGGAGAACCCCAGTACCAGCCTAGACTCCTGTTAGCCTCCCATAGTCTTGTCCTACTTGTCATCCAATCTGTTAGGGCCATCTTCCAGCTAAACCAGTAACTGGATATCTTGCCTACTCCAATCCCCAGTCACCTGTGATTACCTCTAACTGGTAGCACTTAGGAGGCAGAAGTTGGCAGATCTCTGTGAGGTCCTGGCCAGCCTAATGTACAGTGAGGCCTTGTCTCAAAAAAAAAAAAAAAAAAAAGTGGTAAACGGAGCCAAGCAATATAGGCTCTCTGCTTGCTGATTATGGGTATGTGGGTGTAATGTGCTAGCTTCTTCCGGCTCCCCCTGCCTTGACCTCCCCTCCCTACCACAATGGACTATATCCTTCCAAATCACTCCTCTTTGTGGGGAGTGAGTTAGAGTCCTGAGTGAGTGTGTGTACTGCTGACAGAGCACATCTATGTCAGACCCCAAAGCCTCAGTCATGGGGGCTGCAAAGCCTCCCCACTCCCTCGGTGAGGCTCAGAGGGATGGCAAAGTCTTCCTCAGGCCCCAGTGTGAATATTGACAGTGTGTGCAGAGACTGTCTACCACAGCCCCCCCTCTGCCTCATGTTTAAGGCCCGAAGACTGCTCCCCTACAGAGACCGTTCCCACTGAGTGAGAGGAGGTAACCCTGCCTCCTCCTCAGCTGTGTAATAACCCTGGCTTACCGCACAACTGTATACAGCAGGCTTACTGAGCTTCCAGAGTGCTTGGCTTCTCAGAAGACCACCCAATCCCAGCTTTTCTGTGTCAATGTGTATGTCTGTCTGTCCTTTCTTCATCCTCTTGTCAGGCCTCATCAGGGTCCCAGGACCCAAGCCAAGCAAGGATGCAGAGCCTCCCTTAAGTTGCTTTCATACCATACCATACAGCAACAAGTAACTAATATGAGTAATCTCATCGCTTACCACACAGAAAAGTCAGCGCAAACTTGATGTATATGGAAGACCCAAAATTATAATGCTACTAGTTGAGGACATACGTTATGACAAGACTTTGTGACTATGGCTCTGAAGAGCACAGTCCATGAAATCAAACCTGAAGGATGGGGTTGCATCAGGCTAGAATCCCCTACAGAGCAAAGGAAACGTCAGCGAAGCAGAGAGAAGGCCACAGGATATGAGGATGCTTGCAGCTGGGTCTGATAAGGGTTAATACCAGAACATATAAGGTGCTCAACAATCAGCAAGAAAAAGTTCAATTAAAAAATGGTCTGAAGACATGAACACACGTTTTTCAAAAGAAAATAAGAACGGCCAGTGGTATGTGAAAATGTCTCAGCACCCTTCCTCATCAAAGGATGCAAACGCAAGCCCCAGGAGCTACCGCACTCCACTAAGACAGCAGAGCCTTGTCTTCTATAGGCAAAAAGATAGCTAGAAACTAGAAAAATTCACATTCGAATTCAAAAAGTAAAAGTAGAATAACCCTGTGGCCCAACGATCCCATCGCTGACAATACGCCTAAAAGAAATGAAGTCAGTCTGTTGAAGAGACTGTCCTCCTCACTCTAGTACTACCAACATCCAGGAATCAGCCACTTACAGCTAAATGGATAATGCAAATGGAGTACAAGTGCATGGGGGACTGATGTTCAGCCAATAAAAGATGAAATCTCACCATTTGTAAACAACATGGGATGCCCTGGAGGCCGTTATGCTGACCGAAATGAGCCAGTCACAGACAGACAGGCACCACACCATCTCACACAAGCGGAACCCAACAGAGCAGATCTGCAACTGCAGAGTGCAAATGGTGGCTCCAAGAAGCAGAGGCCAGAAGAGAGCGGCAGATCCCCTGAAGCCTGAGCTACAGGGGGTTGTTAGCTGCCTGGCCTGGGTGCTGAGAACCAAACAGGACCCCTGCAAGAGCAGGAAGCGCTCTCAATAATGAGCCAACAGTAGCATTTCATATGTTTTTAGGAAAATTAGAGATCACTAACTCTCTGGAATTTATTTATTATTTTTCACTCCTTTCTAGGTCACCTGCAATGGCAGGAGGAATTTTTGCCATAGCCAGACATTATTTTAATGAACTTGGGCAGTATGACAAGGACATGGATCTTTGGGGAGGAGAAAATGTGGAACTTTCACTAAGAGTAAGTCAGACTTCCTTTGTTTTGTTTCCATCAAGTAGTTGCATTTGTACAGAGAAAGTGAAATCTTATGTTTCATTTCGTTGTGATGAATGGAACCCAGTTGGTACCTTCTGGGTCAGAGCCTTTACTGTGAGCAAGCACACAATGTGACTTTTCATATAGCTCACTGTTTCCTCCATGAATATACAGGACTGTGTGGTGACATATGCAAGGGCATGCAACGATGACAGGGCTCCCTGAAAACACTGGCTGGGACATTAAAGCCCCTGGCCATATGCTTTATTACTTTCAATGCATGGTGTAGAAAACTGATAAAACAGAAATCTATGTGGGTTCTCATTGTCTTGATTGTTATATTTCCCCTTTTCCTGTTTTGAATTTTATTTTCTCTCCTCTTTTCTTTCTTCCCTTCCTTTTTCTCCTTCCTTTCCACAGGTTTGTCTCCTGGCCAATTTTAGACCTGCCAAGTTCACAACCAAATTAACCATCATAGGGACACAGAACAGTGTTGCAATTCAGCAGTACACAGTGTAAAAGTAACCTTTAAAATCATGGCCTTCCATTCTATTGGGATACAATTATTCTGACATCATGGCTTTCCATTCTATTGGGATACAATTACTTCTGACATCATGGCTTTCCATTCTATTGGAGTACAATTACTTCTGACATCATGGCTTTCCATTCTATTGGGGTACAATTACTCTGACATCATGGCCTTCCATTCTACTGGGATACAATTATCTAATTTTACTTTTGATAAACACAATAGAGAAACAGACTACTCTGCAGTCATATAAAAGGCAAACTGAGACATCTTTTTGAAGTCTCTTGCTTTTAATGGGAAAACACACAAAGGACTCACATTACTGCCCAAGTTTACAAGAGCAGTAAGTACTATGAGCTCCACACAGAGGCTCACTTTGCAGCCCTGGGCCCTCCTAGCACGTCTCTATTGTTTCTCAGTCAGCTCTAGCAAGTATGGATGTGGGAAAAGCCTCCAATGCCCTGAGTTTGCTTTGGTTGCTGAGATCCATGGCTGCCATGGATCATGCAGAGGAACTGTTCACTGGATACCTCTTGTTTTTCTTTTGGTATTTCAAGACAGGGCTTCTCTGTGTAGCCCTGGATGTCCTGGAACTAGATCTGTAGACCAGGCTGGTCTCGAACTCAGAGATCCATGCCTCACCTGTGCCTCCAGTGTGTTGGGATTAAAGGTATACACCTCTATGTCTGGTTTAAGACTGGACCTCTTTAGATATGCCAGCTTAAATACTGTTCAAGATCACTAAGCCCGTTGGATGCTCTGATATGAAAGCAAACCATGTTTCCACCACAGAGTTCTCACACACTGACATAATGGCAGCACATGCCCATTTCCGACACTCTCCGCCTATATGGATCATCTATCCACTGAGTCAACGGGTTACTCTTCTTGGTTCATCTGCCCAGAATTTTAATTGCTAAGGAAATTAGGAATCAGTCAGCTACCATCCCGGTATCAGTTAGGCTGTGTAACAAAGTTATTCAAAGAGAAATGGTATAAAATAGTAACACTTACCTTTCTCTCACATGTGTCCAGGGTGACTGGGGTATCTCTGCAGAGGCTGACTGGATTGGACATTAGTTTCTGGGTTTAGTTGAGGCCTGGCATCATTTCCAGGAGTAGCTGCCACATTGAACATGTTCCTCTCACACTGAATGGCAGGAAGGTAAAAGTCAAGCCAAGGCATATGGCATATCCCAGCTTCTGGAGACATAAGGTGGGCTGGCATTCTCCTTGCCAAATCCTGTGAAGCACAAGTACAGAACCAGTGTGTGCTCAAACCCAAGATGAGGAAAGGGGAGTGAGCAAATGTTTACTGACCAGAATTTGAACCTGCCATTCTGGGTTTGTGGGATCAATGTAAAATTGATTTAAATGAAAGCCATGTCAGTGGAGCAATAGTGACTCAGCTAATCTTTGTCAGTAATTTTTTGTTTGTTTTTTTGGGTTTTTTTTTTTGAGACAGGGTTTCTCTGTGTAGTCCTGGTTGTCCTGGACTCACTTTGTAGACCAGGCTGGCCTCAAACTCACAGAGATCTGCCTGCTTCTGCCTCCCAAAGTATTAAAGGTGTGTGCCACCATCCCTGGCTCCTCTGTGTTATCTTTTATAGTAATGAAATGGAAACTTCTAAAACAGGGGTTCTCTGTGTAGGCCTAGCTGTCTAGGAACTCACTCTGTAGCTGTAGTCCAGGCTGCCCTTGAACTTAGAGATCCTCCTGCCTCTGCCTCCCCAAGTGCTGGGATTACAGGTGTGAGCCACATACTTGGCTAAGACTATTGTGTGTGTGTTTGTGTGTGTGTGTGTTTAAGTGTGTGTACACATATGTGTGAAGCACATGCCTATGCATGCAGACATCAGGAGTCCTCCTCTATTGTGCTCCACCTGTTGCAGGATATTTGACCACACTGTAAACCCCAAGATTGTGTACTGGAAAACCTATTTCTAGTTGTGATGTGGCTCAGCCCTAGAAGCGGAGCAAGCAACCAAGTAACAGTGAACATAGGGAAAAAAACCCATAGAGAGTGAGAGGAAGTCCAGAGGAGGGATAGAGAGATGCACAGGAAGTAGAAAGAAGGGACATTCAGTTTGAAGGGTATTTTAGACAGCATAGGGAAGGAGAAGGGGCTTTTTCCTTCTGGGACATGAGCTGAGTAGAAAAGTCAGCTGGGTGCCTCACTGCTTCTCTGAGCTCCTAGGATTTCCCTCTAGCCTAGGCTCCCAAGGCTTTAAAGTAAAATCAAAAGTCTGGAATTTTGTTTATTCCTTTAAGACAGAATCTCTCGGTGAATCCGAAGTTTGCTATTTTTCTGCCACACTGGCATTCAATATGCCCCAATGACCTGGTGTTTCTCTCCCCAACCATTCCATGACAGGGCTGTAGGCATGTTCGTGTAGGCAAGTGCTTTTAACCCATCCAGCCATGTGTCCAGCCCCAGACCTTTAAAACAGTTTGCACAACTCAAATGAAGACAGCAAATTATCTTTTCGTTGTTGTTAGAACAACTCAGCAAAATAAAATTTTGGTATATTGTTGTACATTGTTTCACACATACATCAAACAGGACAAAAAATAATAAACAGTAACTTTTAGACAAAAAAGGTAGGGGGGGAGAAATCTTTTATCTTTGGCCTTTTTAACCATCTCAGACAAACAAACTACTTATAGCTAAGGACATACACACACAAAAAAGGTACTGGAATGCTTGGATAAGATTGTTTTGTTGTTGTTGTTTTGGTTTTTTAACAAGTTTTTTTTCTCCTTTGAGATTATAATGAACATGGTCACACCACAGTAAAGTCAGAAGTTGGACAGAGAATGCTTTGAAGGCTGGTTTGGTCACCCATTATCATTAAAAATGCCTGACCAGCCAGATGGCGGTGGTGCATGCCTTTAATCCCAGCACTTGGGAGGCAGAGGCAGGTGGATCACTGTGAGTTCGAGGCTAGCCTGGTCTACAAAAGTGAGTCCAGGACAGTCAAGGCTACACAGAGAGACTCTGTCTCAAAAAAAAAAAAAAAAATCTGACCCTTGATAAAAAATACAAATTTTCCTTTTAAAGTATTTTTAAGGAAAAAAGCAGGGCCTGGGAAGTTTTGGTTCTTTTTTCCTCCTCTATTGCAAATTCATGTTGTGGTTTTGGTGGGGTGGTGGACAGTGTGTCATCTATGGGTAGCACTGCCCCTTGTGGGGTGAGCAGGGCCTGCTTCTCTACTCTAAGGTGACCATGTTTAAATTCTGAGACAGGAAGTAGAGGGTGACTAGGTCATGGTGGCGTAAGTTCAGCTTTTCCTTTTTGCTGTCTAGTCATCCTCACCAGTCTTCTGGTTCTTGATGTCAACATCATCATCCTCAGCATCTTCAGCTTCCAACTTGCCCGTAGGAGCCTCAGTGTCCTCATCCTCATCTCTGTCCTCTTCCTCCCCACCTTCTTCCTCATCTTCATCTACCTCATTGTCAGCCTCCTGCTCCCCATCTTCCTCGATAGCATTCCCATTGGCAGGTGGTCTCTTCCATTTTCTGCCTTCTCCACAACTTCCTTCTTCTCCTTCAAGTCCTTGGTGGTGATCTCAGAGTTGGTGTCCACTGCGGAGTCTGACATGGTGGGGAATGCTGCTGGGCCCAGTGCAGCGGAAGAGAAAGAAATTTGAGGACTCTGGCAAGAAAGCTGCAGGAGTCTTTGGTTGAGGAGGAGGAAGAGGCAAGGGACAAAGGTGGCTGCATCGAGCACGCAACAGGACCCAGGAACAATGCAAAAATGTTTTTTCAAGCCGCGCGTGGTGGTGCACGCCTATAATCCCAGCACTTGGGAGGCAGAGGCAGGTGGATCGCTGTGAGTTCGAGGCCAGCCCGGTCTACAAAGTGAGTCCAGGACAGCCAAGGCTACACAGAGAAACCCTGTCTCGAAAAACCAAAAAAAAAAAAAAAAGGTTTTTCAGAGCAGCCTGTCAGCAAGTCATCTTAATGTTCATGTTTGCGTGCCCACACACATGCTTGAGTTATTCTGACTAACCGAAGTCTTAGGGTGTACATTTTCTATATTTGACAGATTTCAATGACTATATATATATATATATATCTTGCTTTCACAAAGTGGATGAAGTTATTATAATATGTACTGTTAAGTGCTGCTGGAATTTGCCTTTCTCTTGGTGATGTTATACCTACAACGTGCAGCAGGAAAGAAGATAATCATTGGCCACTCAGAACTCAAGTTCGTGGGTGATTTGAACCTGGCCTCTGCCACTCAATTTTTCCATGTCACTGGGCAAACTTCTTAATCAACCTGTTTTGTTTCTTTTTCATGATAAGGTTTCTTTGTATAGCCTTTGTATACCCTGGACTCACTTTGTAGATGAGGCTGGCCTTGAACTCACAGTGATCTGCCTGCCTCTGCCTTCAAGTGCTGGGATTTAAGGCATGTGCCACCATGGCCATCTTATGTTAATTTATTTATTTGTAAATGAGGATGCGATGATCATAGCATCTACACTATAAGACTCTGATGAGTTTATTAAATTTATTATATAAAATAAATGGAATACATACTAGATATTGGGCTGGGAGTGCAGCTCAGCTGGTAGAGTGCTTGCCTAGGATAAACAAAATCCTGAATTGAAGCCCAACATGGTATAAACCAAGTGTTCTAGTGCGCCACTGCCATCTCAGCACTAGGGAGGTAGAGGCAGGAGGATCAGAAACTCAGTGGCATTTCCCAGACAATGGGTTTGAGGCCAACGTGGGCCACCTGTCTCAATAAGCAACCTACTAACCAAATATTAGTTCTGTCTCTGTCTCTCTGTCTGTGTCTGTCTGTCTGTCTCTCTCTCTCCGTGTATGTGTGTGTGTGTGTGTGTGTGTGTATGCATTCTAAAGCAGCTGCCAGTTACTAGTTAAATAATCACCTGTGGTCTTGTCTAGATTTGGATGTGTGGAGGCCAACTCTTTGTAATTCCTTGCTCTCGGGTTGGGCATCTCATTAAGAGACAGGCTCAAAATCGCACAATTAAGAGAGCCTTGACAAGGAACACACTGCGAGTGGTTCACGTCTGGTTGGATGAGTACAAGGTGAGTAGTGCCTCTCATTGGGGAGAGTAGGTTCCGGGCTGCTCTCAAGACTCTTACTTTTCCACACTGTCTCCTTCCCTGTTTTTTTGTAAGTTAATAGAGCCCTTTCAATTTTTCACCTAGCCTTCACCAGTCCTGCTCTCAACAGCTTAGTCTGAAGCAGTTGGCCTTGCCATTTATTTGTTAAGTGTTTTTTTTTAAATTATTTATTTATTTATTATGTACTCAATGTTTTTGTCTGCATACACACCAGAAGAGGGCACCAGATCTCAACATAGATGGCTGGGAGCCACCATGCAGTTGCCAGGGATTGAACTCAGGACCTTCAGAAGAACAGCCAGTGCTCTTAACCTCTGAGTCATCTCTTCAGCCCTATTTTTTAAGTTTTAATTTTAGAAAAATTTAAGTTTCTCAGAAGTAAATCAACCTGCAGAGTCTTACCCACAGACAGATGTGTACTCATCCACTGGGAGTTGCTCATCACCACTGTCCAAGAAACCATCCCCTCCGACTGCAGCCTGGGGGCTGATCTCGTTAGGCTTTCCTGCCAAGTGCTGTTTCCTAGGAGGTGTGGCTGGGGTAGGTCTTGCACCCACATGCGAATTCCTTTCCTATCATCAGTCAATGATTTCTATGTACAAGCTATGGCTTTGATTATGTCTGTCCTAAGGGTTAAGCCCTTGCTGTGTTCTCCCAGAGTGCATCTCTGTCCAGGTGCCATACAAAAAGATGTAAGGATAGACCTCCTTTAGGACAGACACAAAGTGGGTCTCTGAAAGTCTGTCCTGGTCTCCATCTTAGGTTTCTGTTGCTGTGGTAAAACACTGGCCAAAAGCAACTTGGAAGGGGAAAGTTATCTCTCTTACACTTCCACACCATAGACCACCATCCAGAGATGCCAAGGCAGGAACTCAAGCACCATAGACCACCATCCAGAGATGCCAAGGCAGGAACTCAAGCACCATAGACCACCATCCAGAGATGCCAAGGCAGGAACTCAAGCAGCATAGACCACCATCCAGAGATGCCAAGGCAGGAACTCAAGCACCATAGACCACCATCCAGAGATGCCAAGGCAGGAACTCAAGCACCATAGACCACCATCCAGAGATGCCAAGGCAGGAACTCAAGCACCATAGACCACCATCCAGAGATGCCAAGGCAGGAACTCAAGCACCATAGACCACCATCCAGAGATGCCAAGGCAGGAACTCAAGCAGCATAGACCACCATCCAGAGATGCCAAGGCAGGAACTCAAGCAGAGACCACAGAGGAAAACATCTGCCTGCCTCTGCCTCCCTGAGTGCTGGGATTACAGGTGTGCTCAACACTGTATGCTTTCTTATACAACTCAGGATCACCAGCCCAGGGACGGCGCCACCCACAGTGGGCTGGACCTGTCCTATAACAGCACAAAGAAAATGCCCCACATGCCAATCTGATGGAGACAATTCCTGTCTCGAGTCCCTCTTTCCAGGTGACTGCAGTTTATATCAAGGTGCCAGAAACTAACCAGCACTTTTCCATAATTCAAGCCTTTAAATTATATAAGTAAAAATGAGATTTCTTCAACTATCATGGAACTTTCAGAGAACTACGGTTGAAGCAGAGGGCTTGCAAGTTTAAGCCAGCCAAGGCAACTTAGTAAGACCCTGTCTAAAAATCAAATAGAACCATGGGGCTAAAGAGCTGGCTGAGAGATTAGGTCTCTGAATTCAGGTATACACACCTCCACAGACACATGCACATAATTAAAATGTTTTGGCATGGTGGTATACACCTTTAACCCCAGCACCCAGGAGCAGAGGCAGATCTTTGTGAGGTCAAGGTCAGCCAGGGCTACATAATGAGAACCCTGTCTTAGAAAAAGAAAAGAACACTTTAATGACAAAGAAAAAGGAATACAATGGATACATGCAATACATTTAGCAGCTATGGTTCTACCCAGCATGGCAACCACATAAGCTATAGGTGCACATGCGCCCACCACTGGTGCATCTATAAGCCATAATAATGAATAGAGAATGTATGTTGTATTCTCTTCCTATGAAATTAAAAGTGAGCAAAATTAAACTTTAAGATTAGCACTTGGGAGGCAGAGGAAGATGGAGCTTTATGAGTTCCAGGCCAGCCTGGTCTACATAATGAGTCTAAGCCTGCTCGGGGTACACAATGAGACCCTTTCTCAAAAAAAAAAAAAAAAAAAAAAAAAAAAAGGATGGCTCAGTGGTTGTATTCATCAGTGTATGTATGTATCTGTTCTCTAGAGGAATAGAACTGATAAAATTTTATATATATATATATAATCTCCAATGGAAGGTCCAAGGTAGTTAGTTGTTCAGTCCATGAGGCCGGATGTCTCAGCTGGTCTTCAGTGTACACTGGAATCCTGAAGAAGCAGGCTCTAGAGCCAGTGAAGGAATGGCTTGCCAGTGAGAGCAAGCAGGGAAAGAAAGCTTTAAGCTTCCTTCTTCCCTGTCCTTCTATAGGTGGCCTGCAGATGTTGTGGGCCAGATTAAAGGTGGATTTTGCCTCCTCAAAGATCTGACTGAAAGTTGTATCTTCCCACCTCAAAGATCTGCCTGAATTAAAAGTGGGTCTTACTACTTCAAATGATTTAATTTAAAAAGTCCCACACAGGGGAGCCTAGCCACTTGGGTTTTAGTTAATTCCTGGTACAGTCAAGTTGACACTCAAGTATAGCCATCACAGTAGTGAAGAGCACTCTTGCACTGGGCTTGGATTCAAGCCTTGGATTCTCCACAGGCATCAGGCACATATGTGGTACACAGACACACATGCAGGTAAAATGTCCATACACATAAAGTAAACTTAAAAAAGAAACAAGAGCAAGAAATTAATAACAGGACAAAATTAAGACAGCTTTGGGGTGCCAGTCACATTCACCCCTTAGGGTTACTAGAGCTGATGTGTTGATAATTCAACAAGTTAAACATTTATATTTTACATCCTTTTGCATTTTTATTATATTGATTTTAAAATTTTTTATCAAAAAGTTTCTTTGAGAGCAGCCATTGCTATATTGTCCTGGCTTGCCTAGTAATGTAGCATAGGCTGCTCTTGAACTCACTACAATCCTTCAGACTCAGCCTCCTAAGTGCTGGGATTACAAGTGTGTGCCAACATGCCCAGATTTAAAAAATGTTAAAGGCAAAATGAGTTTATTTTAAAAATTAATATGATCTTTAGGAGTACAAAGTTAACACTGTAGGAGACAGACAGAGCACTACAGTTAACCAGTTATGTTCTTACAGAAAACCAAAGTTCTATTCCCATGACCCATATAAGTGGGTCAAAAAAGAAAACTGCTTAATAACTCCAGCTCCAGAGGATCCAAAATTCTCCTCTGGCCTCCACAGGCACCTGAACCCATGGCATATGACCACACAGACATATGTACATATATAAAAATAAAAATCATGGGGCTGGAGAGATGGCTCAAGTGGATAAGAGTACTTATTGCTCTTCCAAAGGGCCTGGGTTCAATTCTAAGCACCCGTGAGGTGGGGCACAACCTAACTCTAGCTCTGTAGGATCCAGTGTCCTCTTCTGGCCTCCGAGGGAACCTCTAGCCTCCTGCAGGCACACAGTGCACAGAGGTACATTCATGCACACACATAAAATAAATAAGTAATTAAAAATAAAATAATAAAACAAACAGCCTAGAGTTCTACCCCAAAGGTGACCACTGACTTACTTGTGGTTGCTGGTTAACACACATGCATACTAGACGATATTTCTTTCTTCCTTCTCTGTATGTTTTTTAGGCAGAATTTTTTCTATGAAGTTCAGTTTGGCCTTGAGCTTCTTCTGATCCTGCGGCTTCAACTTCCCCAGTGCTGGGAACACAGACATGTGCCACATGGCCCAGGCTTTATACATGTGACTATACAATGTTTTATCCTTTAATCTCTGCATGTATTTTTAAAGATTTATTTATTATGTATACAGTGTTTTGCCTGCATGTAGGCCTTCACTCCAGATGAGGATAGCAGATCTCATTATAGATGGTTGTGAGCCACCATGTGGTTTCTGGGAACTGAACTCCAGAACTCTGTAGGGCAGCCAGTGCTCTCAACCTCTGAGCCATCTCTCCAGCCGCCATGTATTTTTACATGCTATATTTTAAAAAAATTTACAAATTACCGCTCAAAATCAAAACATTTCAAATATCTTTCTTCTTAAAAATATGTATGAGTATGGGTATTTTGCCTGCACATATCTCTGTGTGCCATTTTATGTCCCTGGGGGAAAAATGAGGACAACAGATCACCTGGAACGGGAGTTACAGAAGACTGTGAGCCCTACGTGAGTGCCAGGAGTTGACTCCGCATCCTCTGTACGAGCAGCAAGTGCTCTTCATTGCTAGGAAATCTCTGCACTCCCAAATATCTTTCTTCTAAAGAGTCCCTTTGAATGAGGGGATGGGCCTGCCAGGACTTAGTCTACTGTTAAGCAGTCATTGTTGATAACCTTGATGGCTGGTATTTATCTATTTCTGTAGTGCTTAACAGTACTGAAATGAACATCTATCTTCACATATCGGTGTATATTTGTATAACTGAATCCTTGGAATAAATGTCAAGACACAGAGCCTCTGGAGATGGGCTGGACTTATGAGATGGACAACATCCAGACTGTCCCTTACTGTCTATATAGTGATCTGCATTGTCACTGCAGGGATATAAAAAGGTCCCCACACGATAGATAGGATTAATCTGCTCCTCATCTAACACATCAAAATGATATCGTTTCAAATTATGCATTTCCTTTACATTTATTAACTTACGGTATGTTTGCGTGCAGCTGCACGTGTGCCATGGTGCACATGTAGAGATAAAGAGACAGACAACGTATGAGTCAATCAATTCTCCTCTTCTACCATATGGGTCCTGAGGGCTGAACTCAGGCCATCAGGTTGGATGGCAAGTGCCTTTACTTGCTGGGCTATTTCACTAGCCCCAGGTTACACTTTTTATGAGAGATCTTGAATTTACTTTTGCAGTGTTGATATTCCCCCATACCTATGAATTCTAGTCATAGATCTAGGATTGGACACTATAATTCCTGAGTGACTAAGTTTCATGAAGGATATCCTAGCAAACGTTAATTTAAAAACATATACTGTGAACCAAGTGTGGAAGTGCATACTTGTAATTCCAACACATGGGAAACTGAGGCAAGAGAGTTATGAGTTTGAGGCCAGTTTTGGGTGCAAGCTGAGATCATATGGAAAGTTACATACAAAACAAACAGATTGTATGAAACTACATGCTGGGAAATTAGGTTAATGGTGTGGAACAAGAGAAGGTTTTGGTACGGGGAGATGTTTTCCAGGGTCACCCAGGCCTTCATCTACACCCTGGGAGTCAGGTGGCAAAAGCTTACAATACTCAAGAATCCTCAAGAAAAATCCAACATAGCATGTACATATCAGTCATTCTGATAAGCAAACCCCCTCTTTGACTTAATGCTGTTGCTGTCGTATGTGGGAACAGGACAGCACACAGATGAAAACACAAGGGTTCTGAATCGAGAGGGTCTGCGTAGAATGCCTCTTTACCGCGGGGCAAGGAATCAGGCACTCATCCTTACCACTTATGCCAGAGTACATTAAACAAACAAAACCCACCGGGCGTGGTGGCGCATGCCTTTAATCCCAGCACTCGGGAGGCAGAGGCAGGTGGATTGCTATGAGTTTAAGGCCAGTCTGGTCTACAAAGCAAGTCTAGGATAGCAAAGGTTACACAGAGAAATTTTGTCTCAAAAAAAAAAAAATACCCACACCAAAATAAAACCCACCATAGGTTAGGGGTGGGGCTGAGCTGGCAGAGCACTTAGCTAGCATACATGAAGACACGGGTTACGTTCCCCAGCATCTCATAAACTGGTATGGTGGGATACATTTATTATCTTAGCATTCTGGAGGTAGAGGTGGTCTAGAAATTTAAGCCTAGCCTTGGCTGTATTATGAGTTTAAGAACATATTAGACCCTGTCTTGAAATACAAAACAAGACAAAATAAAAACTAAGCAGCTTGGGGGGAGTGAAGAAACGGATCAGTGGTCAAGAGCACTGGCTGCACTTCCAGAGGACCTGGGTTCATTTCCCAGCACCCACATGGCAGCTCATATCTGTCTGGAACTCCAGTTCCAGGGCTTCTGACACCCTCACATAGACATGCATGCGGGCAAGACACCAATAAATATAAAATAAAAATAAATTATATAATAATTTTTTTAAAACCCTAAGCAGCCGTGGTGTAAAAAAAGGACTAACCCACTCAGAGCCACAGGGCGCAGCCTGGGAGGTGTTTCCTTGGCACCACTTTCCCCATACCCAAGGTGCTGCATATTTAAGGAAAAAAAAAAAAAAGAAAGAAAAGAAAAAGAAAGGACTAACCCAGACTTAGGCCTCACACAGCCTGCTTTCTCGTGGACTTTGCTTGCATGGTGAGTGCTCAGTCCTCATCAACCTCATGAGGAAACTTGCCCACGTCACAGGTGAGAGCAAAGCCATGAATGAACCCCAAGCTGTTTAGCCAGAGTCTTTCCGATTTTGTTACACCAGACCTGTTCTGGAAGTGTGCAGGTGTTGATGGAGGGCAGGAAACTAAGGTCTTTGAGAGAGCATAAGAGGCTGGGCGTGGTAGCTCACGCCTTTAATCCCAGCACTTGGGAGGCAGAGGCAGGCGGATTACTGTGAGTTCGAGGCCTACCTGGTCTACAAAGTGAGTCCAGGACAGCCAAGGCTACACAGAGAAACCCAAAGAGTATAGGAGGAAGAAGCCACTAGGGTGGGAAACTGTGACTTTCAGTCTCCTAGGAAGCAGGAGCCAGTTTTTCTGGATCTCATTGTGCTAGCTGTCATGGCGTCATGGTGGACACCATGAGGCTACACTGGTATCAGAGCTGAGGTGAATGTCCTCATTCCCTGCACAGGGGTGCTATGTGACACTATTCCTGGGAAGATGCGAACACACATCTACTCACCCCAGATAGGGGACCAATGACAGATTAAAAATATGCATACCACCAGAGTCCAACTTGGTGCACCAAGGAGTTTTATTGAGTTACTTACAGGAGTATAGGTGAGGGGTCATTTACAGGAGCAGAAATGACTCAAAGACAGCTGCATCACCAAAGACCACCCCCTGGGGCTGGAGAAATGACTCAGTGGTTAAGAGCCCTTTGCTGCTCTCCCAGAAGTCTTGACTTCATTTACCAGCACACATCATGCAGCTCACAACTGCCTTTAACTACATACAGCACCAGGGCATCTGACGTCGTCTTCTGGCCTCTACAGGGAATATTCTTGTGCGCACAAACCCTCATTCCGACACACACATACACGAAATTTGATTTTTAAAAAGTCCATCCCAGCCCGTGTGACAGGTTGTGGAAGCTAGGGACCTAAGCATGCTGAATAAGCTCCAGGCAGCTCAAAATGTTTGAGTGTCTTGTCCAGAGAGTTCAGGGCCTCTTTCAGGCAGCCCAGCAGTTTACTGGTCTCTGCTTCTTCCAGGCTTCTCGGCTTGTCTGAGCCTCTTCTAGGCAAGGTCAGCTTGCCTGGGAATCTCAGTAGTCTTTATTGGATGTAAATATATACGCAGACACACACGTGCATGCACACATGTGCGGATGCACGCACGCTTGGAGATAGAGAGGCATAGTGAATCTGGTCATTTTCAGGGACTTCCTGAAGCCACTGACTTGCTTACTTCTTGAGCTTGGTAAGCCTCCCTGAAGGGCAGAACGATGTTCTACCTCCCTTAACAACTTACCTTAAAATATCACCTCCCTTTAACAACCTATGTCTTACAAGCTTTCCTGGAGTCCGGGAGGCTTTAGTCTCACAGGAAGCAAGAGGAAAGGACATTTTTATTCTGATGATGAAAACATGTCCTGATATTTGCTATCATGACCTGATTGCCAAAGATTTGTTTTGTTTAATAAAATGATGCTTTGCTTTCATTTAGGATAATTTTTTTCTTCAAAGGCCGTTTTTGAAATATGTATCCTATGGAAACATTACTGAGCGTGTCGAATTAAGGAAACGGCTGGGTTGCAAGTCATTCCAGTGGTATCTGGATAATGTCTTTCCAGAGTTGGAGCCATTTATAAACACCGATGAAAAGGATCAAAATCATTTTCATTAAAAAGGAGTAAAAAAAAAAAAAAGGGGGTCTGCTAGTTCTTCAGCATACTGGCACCACAGGACAAATTTGGAACGTCGCAGAATGGTGTGAAAAGCAATGGCAAATACAGTCAGAGTGGCCAGTCTCTCAGCAGTGCCTTTCTCCACCTCTGGTGACAATTCTTCTGCTTCCTCATCCGCCACTGGGGTTCTGGGCATAAGGACCTTGGTATTAGACATGTGAGCTGTCTCACAGTTCGGGCGGTGGCCTATGACTAACCCAGAGACAGGGTTGTACTTGTGATTACTTGACCAATTCACTTGGCTGTGACTGTCCATAGGAACCTGCTCTGCTCTAGAGCCTTCCCCAGTCTACGAACTGCATTTGGGTCAAGCTCCTTTCTTGCAGCCAGTTGTAGGGTCTGGGGCTGCCTCCTGGCTTGGTTGGGTTGCGAAGTGTCTGATCTCCAGGGAGGTTCTCCATGTGTTCCTGTTGTTTTCTGTTTCTTTGTATTTTCATGTCTGTGCCCTCTGTCCTCTGTCCTCTGGCTTGTGACCTATAGCTTTCCGAATGTTTCTTGAACATTGGTGTTCTCCAACCTGCTTCCAGTGTGCAGATAGGCAGCTGGCTCCCTACCTGCCATGCCCACAGACTCCTCAATGCCTAAGTACTTATTTGGGGCTTGGGGAATGTTGTAGGGTTCAACCTGGTGAAGGTGAGTTTAAAAAGGTCAAAGAGTAATTCACAAAATCTATAAAGAAAAGGAGGGAAGAAACACACTGAAAGGAAAAAAAGAAAAAAAAAAAAGGAGACATCTGACAAAACGCAGCCAATGCAAACGTAACCTGCCTGAGTTTCCTGATCTCTGCCACAGAGTTTCTGAGGGGTTTCCAGCAGGGTTAAGCTTCTAGAATACTCACTGTTACCCTCTGTTTTATAAGCTTCACCCACTTAGGGATAATAGCGGAAATGCTCATCTTCACTATCATTTGACAGGGTCTGGGATCACCTGGGAGACACACCTGTTCTGGGCATGTCTTTTTGTTTTGGTTTGCCTTTTTGTTTTATTTTTGTTTTATTTTTGCTGTTGCTTTTTTGAGATAGGGTTTCTTTTGTGTAATCTTGGCTGTTCTGGACTTTGTAGATCAACCTGGCCTTGAATTCACAGAGATCTGCCTGCCTCTGCCTCCCCAGTGCTGGGATTAAAGGCATTTATCATCACCACCCTGCTCTGGCCACGGTCTTTGAGAGTGTTAACTGAGAGGTTTATCTGAGTAGAGAACACCCACCTGGAATGTGGGTGGCCATAACACATGGAGCAGGGACCAAATTAAATAAAGAGAATGTAAGATGAGCATTAGCCTCTCTCTCTGCCTCCTGAGGATGCAATGTGACAAGCCGCCTTACACTTCTGCTGCCATGGTCTACGAAACACAATGGAGGCTGTACCCTCAAATTGTGAGCCAGAAAGGAGCCCTTTAGTTGTTGGGGTTTTTTGTTTGTTTGTTTGTTTGTTTGTTTGTTTTTGGTCAAACACTGTCACACAAGAGAAGTAACAAACACATTGTGATGGTGTGGTGTGCAAATTGCCCTTGCAAGAGAGAGCCATCCCTGCAAGAGCCACGTGTTCCAATTAAGGTGAATTGCTATGGGAATGAGAGTAGAAACTACGGAAGACCCTCCTTTTGCCACTGGACAGCAACTGTTTGACTGAGGGCAATGGCCATGAAAGGACATGGGTAAGGGCCATTAGAACCTCCGTCCTGAGGAGAGACCTAGGTAGCAGCATATAGCATCCTAGACCCGGACAATACTAGTCGGTATTTGGTAGGACCATGTAGGAGTTAATTTTGTACCACCGTGACCACAACCTAAAGGGAAAAAAGATTTATTTTGTGTCATGGTTGCCGAGGGCTCATTGCACAGCTGCCTGGCCTTTGCATTTGGGCAGAACATCAGAATGACAGCAGTATGGGGGGGGGGGTTATTTACTTCATGAGGGACAGGAAGCCCAGAAGGAGACTTGGACCACTAGACCAGGTAAGACCCTCAAAGGGACATCCTTGGATCCTTCTCCCTCCAGATTGGCCCCATCTCTTAAAAGTTTCCACAACCTTTGGAAACCGTACCAGTCAGCGGGCACCAAGCTCCACACCTAAGCTTGTGGGGGGGACACTTTGAGTCATTACAGCCTGTTAATGAGGAAGGAATGCATCCTGGGTCACTGCCAGCTAGAACGGTTCATTGATTTGGTTTGGGTGATGCTGCTTTCTTAGAAATACGAGACACAAATTTTCTCCCTGCATATGTCCGGTTCCTCTACTAGACACCACGAGACAAGGGTTTAAAATAGAGGATATCGACTGAAAAGCATCTACTTCTGAGATGACAGAAGTAAACATATTCGTCAAAGTAACAGCAGAGACCAACCCTTACCATTCCGTTAGAGCTGCTAAATTCCCTCTAGCTGGGCTGTGCCTTTTTCCTTCACATTCTTCCCGGGAAGATGTAGCCGTCCCCTCCTCTACTTATCTCTCTGGAGTGACGGTGAACTTCACTGAGAGGAAAGCTCAAAGGCCGGGTGGGAACGAGCTCAGCCTACGCTGGGCAGGGAGGAGCCAGGGTCTGCGTGACGCCAGCCCAAGGGCGGTGACGTCATCCTGGGAGACGGGCGGGGGGCGGGGCCGTGCGTGCCGTGACTTGAGTGGTGGAACCCGGCTCCGCGAGGCCGTGCGTCCTGGGCCGTGTCGCGCGCTGCGGCTCGTGCGGCTCGGCCCGGGCTGCGGCAGGAGCGAAGATGCCACAGCCCGTGTCCCGGAGCGCCGCCATCCCGGCCTGCGGGTGTCGCGGTGAGTAGCTGGCCCACGGCGCTTGACCCCGCGCGGCCTCCGTCGGCGCCTGAGCGTGCGCTGCGGCCTGAAGCGTTGCGGCTGCCGAAGCTGGCTCGGTGGCCTGGGAGGCCGGAGCTGCTTCCGGCTTCCACAGCTGTGGTGGACACTGCCCAGGGCCGAAAAAGACCGGTTTTATCTTTATTGCTGTTATTGCAGTCGGTCTGTGCGGGTCAGGATTTAGACCGCGTCTACACATGAGGCTGGAAGACAGAACGCTTGGTTTTGTTTTTTTTCCTCTGCAATGTGCTTGTTCAAGAAATTGCCTTGTATAGCTTCCACACACCCCAAACTAATGCATTAAATATAAAAGCCCCGCCCCTTCTGTTAGATCTCTCCCATTGATGAATATTAGCATGGTTATGATGGACTAACTTCATTTTCACATCAAAGATTTGGTCTAGTCCGTTTACTTTATTGAGAGCCACAGTGGTCATGTTGGTTGGTTGTTTATCTTCAAACATAAAACGAGACTCTGGAGATGCTTTCCAACAAAATAGTGTTACTTCAAGCAACAGGAGCAGGCCCGGTTTGAAATTAAAAACAAAAAACAACTTATTTCTTGTTTTTGTTTTTTGTTTTTGTTTTTGTTTTTTTATTTGAAATACTGCTTTAGGAAATAGCCCTTTCCTAACCTCAGTGTTTGGTTGCCACAGAGCTCTCTCTGCAAGCAAAATAGACAGTAGTTGATACTCGTCACTTTGCGGAATTGCCTGCAATTGTATCTCTAACATTTCTGGGATGTTTCTTGCAAAGAGTTTTTCTTCACAGTTTCATATTGCTATTTTTCTTGTAAAGTATAGGTAACATAAAGCTTATCATTTAACAGTATGATTATTGAGTGGCATCAGGTACATTGCCTTACAGTCAGTACTGTATATTTTCTTTCTTTCTTTCTTTCTTTCTTTCTTTCTTTCTTTCTTTCTTTCTTTCTTTTTTTTTTTACCCTCTCTCTCTGTTTTGGCTTTTCAAGACGGGGTTCCTCTGTAACAGCCCTAGCTGTCTTAGACTCCCTTTGTAGACCTGGCTGGCCTTGAACTCACAAAGCTCTGCCTGCCTTTGCTTGGTGCTGGGATTAAAGGCATGTGCCACTGCGCCCTGCTATTGGTGTATATTTTAAAAACGTTTGCATCACTCAGGATGACACTACATATAGGGCAGGGCCTCCTGCCCCCTCTGCCTTTTTAGTCTCTATGAATTTACCTGGTTTAGATACTTCATTTTAGGTGAAATTCAGGGTCTTTCCTTTCATCCAACTTTATGTTTGAGTCTCCATGATGACTGTTCTTGATTGTCAACTTGAATACATCTGGAATTAACTACAACCCAAATTGGCTGGGCACACCTGTGAGAGATTTTTGCTTAATTAACTCATTTGAAGTGGGAAGAGCCATTTCTTTTTATTGTTGTTGTTGTCTTTTTTTTTTTTTTTTTTTTTTTGAGACAGCGTTTCTCTGTGTAGCCTTGGCTATTGCAGACTCACTTTGTAGACCAGGCTGGCCTGGAACTGAGAGCTATCTGCCTGCCTCTGCCTCCCGAGTGCTGGGATTAAAGGCATGCGCCACCACACCCTGCTTTGTCATTTCTAATCTGTATCTTTGAGGGGAAGATCCACCTTTAATCTGGACCACACCTTGTGCTAGCAGCCTGTGTAAAGCATGTGGAAGAAGGAAGCCTACTCGCTCTCTCTCTGCCTGCTGCTCTCAATAGCAAGGCCATTCCTTTACGGGCGGTAGAGCCTACTTCTTCAGGAGTCCAGCATATGCTGAAGACCAGCTGAGACGCCCAGCCTTCTGGACCGCTGCGTCCCTGGACCTTCCACTGGTAGGCAGCCATTGTTGGACTAGCTGTGAGTCATTCTGATAGATCCTTGTTCTGTAAATGTGGACAACCCCGACCAGTGTGCTCTCTCGCGCTTTGGAGACTTCCTGTACTGGCTGCTGCATCTGAGGGCTCTATCTCAGCACTTACCTGACCCCTCCCCCCACTTTTGTGGCACTTCATATTGCTTGTCAGCACATCCTTGGGGTGTGCCTTGGGACCCTTCTGAAGCTTTCATAGGTTCTTTTTCTCTGAAGTTCACAGTGTCCCAAAGCTCAGTATTTGCTTTCTTGAGCCTGTTCTACCTATTACTTAAAGTTCTGCACCCTTTTTTGTTTTGTTTTGTTTTTTTGTTTTTAGTAACTGTAATTCCCACGTATCTTTTAAGTTTCTATGTGAGGCCTGGATTCCAATGTGAAGTCATCTCCCTGTCTTGAATGTAACGTCTCTAAAACAAAAATCACCCCGGCCCCTGTTCTGTGTCAAGACTTGAAAGCTTGGTGCTCTAGCGTCTTCAGGGCCTGCCCTTCATGCTGACCGTCGAGATAGCTGGCCTATGCTCTACCTTGCCGCTCAATTTCACAGTCTGAGGTGCAGCCAATGGCTTCTCTTGTGGTTGTTCTCACCGACTCCTTGATTCTGAACATTTTCTCCATCTGTCCCAAACTGTTTTGTATAGAGCTGTCAGGGCTTTGTTCCTAATATAGGAGGTAGAATTGCTTAAACACACTAGCTTGCTGTGTTCATCCCACCTCCAATAGGGTCTCATTCTGTGGCCCAGGCTGGCCTGGAACTCGTGTCGTTCTTCCTGCCTCAGTTTCCCAAGTGCTGGGATTATAAATGTGAGCTACCATGCCCAGTTAGTTCATTAGCTCTCTGTATTTCTGACAAGTTTACTCTCAGTGGCAGAGCCGCAGCTCGTCTTCCTGCAATTCATCAGTCAACTTGCACTAGCCTTAAAGCCCTCGACCGTTGGCCAGTTAACCTATAGGTAGGGCTGGTGAGATGGATTAGTGGTTAAGAGGAAGTAGTGTTCTTGCAGGCAAACCCTGTTCAATTCTCAGCAGCTGTGCTGGAGACTTAAAACTGCTTGTCAGAGCCAGGCATGGTGGCACACGCCTTTAATCCCAGCACTCTGGAGGCAGAAGCAGGCAGATTGATGTGAGTTCGAGGCCAGCCTGGTCTACAAAGTGAGTCCAGGACAGCCAAGGCTACACAGAGAAACCCTGTCTCGAAAAGCTGAAAAACCCCAAACAAAACAAAACAACACAACAACAACAACAAAAGACCCCTGCTTGTCAGTGTGGCACCTCTGCAGATCCTACATACATATAATTAAAAATAAAGATAACTCTTTGAAAAAATTGTTCAGGTAATTCTGCTTCATTTTTACCAAATCTCCAAATTTGTTTATGTTGTTTTAAAAGGCTGCTGTGTTAGTCAGGGGTCTTCAGGGAAGTGCAGCCAGGGGAATGTGTCCTGTGCACATATATGTGCATACACACAATTAGGTTGGAGAATTCTTGAATTTTTCCACCCTGCCCTCAAGACAGGGTTTCTCTGTGTAGCCTTGGCTGTTCTAAACTGGCTTTGTAGACCAGGCTGACCTTGAACTGCCTGCCTCTGCCTCCTTGAATGCTGGATTAAAGGCGTGTGCCACCACATTCTTTTTGAGAATTCTTAAGGCAATGCTAAAATCATTAGCAGTCCCTTACTGAGAAGATAGATGGGACTTTTAAATGCTTGCATTTTAGGAACTAAATGTTTTTGCTATTGTTTTTATATAATTAATCATTTTATTTTGCAGTAATTATAGATTCACATGCACTTACGAGAAATATTAGAAGGCCTGTATATGCTTTACTGTGTTCTGCTCACTAGCAGTATCATGTAAAACTGTAGCATAACATTGTAGCCACAGAATTGGCACTGGTGTAGTTAAGATAGCATGATCCATCACTACATGATTCCACATTCACTTCTTCAAGACTTCCTGATTCCTGTATCCCTAGCCCCTAGCAGTCACTAACTTCTTTTCTTTCTTTCTTCCCCCCACCCCCACCCCCACCCCCCCACACGGTTTCTCTCTGTAGCCTTGGGTGTCTTGGACTCACTTTGTAGACCAGGCTGGCCTTGAACTCACAGCGATCCGCCTTCCTCTGCCTCCCAAGTGCTGGGATTAAATGCATGCACCACCACCGCCCGGCTACTAACCTCTTTTTCATCTGTGCAATTTTGTCTTATCGAGCCTTATATAAAGGAAATCATTAAACATTATAATCTTTAGGGATTGAACTTGTTCATTCAGCCAATCAGCTCAATTTTTTGCATCTAATAGTTTGAAAAATGCTGTTTTTAGAGTTTTAGCATCAGTGACTAGACACGGATAACAGTACTATTGAAATTTGGGGCTGTATAACTTGTGGAGGACTGACTTTTGTCTTATTGGGGATACATAGTACCCCAGGTTTTTACCAACATTAACGTGACAACCAAAACCTGTTTCCAGTTACTGCAAAAGTCCCTGGGGTACCACAGTACTTTTCCAGATGCCATCTTTTTTCCCCAGCCCTTGGCTCGAGGATCACTGGGAGACTGAGGCCATCTCAGCGCAGCCCCTCCTGACTACTGTGCTCGCGCACACGCTTCCACACACATTTCCATCTGAGCAGTCTGCTGTTGATACACACTTGTCACAGTGAAACCTGTGTAAAGTTGCTCTGATGTAGCTTTTTGTTCCTCATGCTGCAGCACCTTTGTACTGTTTCTGCCTGTCTGTGTTGACTGAGGGCTGCTGTGAGGAGTGGATGAGCCATTGCTCAGAGATAGCTAACAGTGACCAGGCCTCTGCCTACCCTGGCTCACTGACCTCTGACCAGTGGCTCTTCCACTCCACAAAGGTCACCTGAGCCTTGTGCTTTAAAGTGTCTTGCCCGTCCCTCCCTGCTTTCCTGTGCTTTGGCATAAGTTTGCTTCTTTCTCTTAGCAGCGTTGCTTTGTGTACTGTTTTTGCATCTGAGCCGTGTTAGTACTGTAGCATTTGTGGGGTTTTTGTTTGTTTGTTGTTTTGGTTTAGTTTGGTTTTTTGAGACAGGGTTCCTCTGTGTAGCCTTGGCCGTCCTGGACTCCGTTTGTAGACCAGGCTGGCCTTGAACTCACAGTGATCCACCTGTCTCTGCCTCCCAAGTGCTGGGATTAAAGGCATGCGCCACCACACCCAGCTGTTTGTTTGCTTTTTATTTTTGTTTTGGCTTTAAGGAATGTTGTTTTTACTAAGCTGAGTTGCCCAATCTAGCCTGAACCAGAGTTCAACTCTGCTGCTTTAGCAGAGTTTGAATTCTACTGCCTTGGCCTTCTGAATGCTGGGACTGTCAGCAGAGGCAGGGACTGGGAGACAACCGAGGAGCCCTTTTAGAGACCTTGGCTGAGGTAACACTGAGGTGCTTCACATTGAAGTTGAGAATTTTAGGACCAGTGAACATGAAGCAGAGGTGGGATTTGTTAAGATTATTGTTAATTTATTCTCTTTTTCTTTTTGTTTTGTTTTGTTTTTTGAGACAGGGTTTCTCTGTGTAGCCCTGGCTATCCTGGACTCACTTTGTAGACCAGGCTGGCCTTGAACCCACAGAGAACCGCCTCCTGGGTGCTGGGATTAGAGGCGTGCCCCACTGCCCTGCCCTATTCTCTTTCTCTCCTTTCTAAAACAGGGTCTCATATAGTCCGGGTTGGTCTCAAACCTGCTGTATAGCCAAGGATGATCTCGAACCTTTGACTCTCTTGTCTCCACCTCTCAAGTGATTGAGTGATAGGCCTGCACTTCTCCCTCTGACAAGAGAGATTTTAATATAGAAGCATGGGTCTTAAGTGAAACAAGGGTGCTTCAGAAGGACAGCACCCATACGTGGGTGTGGGCTTACATGGGAGAGTCGCATTTGAATGAACTGGTGCCTTCTGAAGTTTGCATTCTCAGGGTTTCACTGTGTAGCTCAGGCTAGCCTGAAACCCACACCACCTCCATCTTCCCTCCTGATGGCCCACCATTCCTTTCCTATTTTTTATTTTCAAGTAGATGAGATCATTGAGTAATACAACAATTTCTGAGCTGTTATTGACAGTATGTCAGGGTGATAAGATTAAAAACAGGTCAGAGGAGTGTAGGTCACACAATTTAGACCTGACTGTAAACACGGTTTGTGACCCTGTTTGTGAGAATCCCAGAAAGTTACAGCTTTAGAGATGAGGTAGAAAGAAAGTTAGGCTCAACAGTCATACATGTTTTCATTGTAACATGATCCCTTGTCATTTTAACACTTTTTAAAATAGAATTATCGGGGCCGGAGAGATGGCTCAGTGGTTAAGAGCACTGCCTGCTCTTCTAAAGGACCCTGGTTCAATTACCAGCACCCACAATGGCAGCTCATGGCTATCTCTGACTCCAAGATCTGACACCCCTACACGAGCACATGCACATAAATTAAAATTAAATAAAATATTAAAAAATAAAATAAAATAGAATTATCAGCTGGGCATGAGCACGCCTGTAATCCTAGCACTTGGGGAGGCAGAGGCAGGCGGGTCTCTGTGAGTTCAAAGCCAGCCTGGTCTACAAAGCGAGTCCAGGACAGCCAGGGCTATACGGAGAAACCCTGTCTCAAAAACAAAACAAAACCAAACAAACAACAACAACAAAAAGATAAAATAAAATTACCATTTTTTGGTAAAATTAGTTGAATTTTTACTTCTTTTTTTTAAAAAAAAAAGAATTACTATTTTTAATTATGTGTATCTGTATGTAAGTGTGTGAGTGCAGGTGCCAAGGAGATTAGAGATGTTGGATCTCTAGGAACTGTCTGACAAGCCAGGTGGTGGGTGGCGCACGCCTTTAATCCCAGCACTTGGGAGGCAGAGGCAGGAGGATCTCTGTGAGTTCGAGGCCAGCCTCGTCTACAGAGAGAGTTCCAGGACAGCTAGAGCTGTTACACAGAGAGACCCTGCCTGAGTGGGGAAAGACAAAAAGAGAGAGAGCCATCTGACATGGGCCCTGGGAATCAAACTTGGTTCCCCTGGAAGAGCAGAAAGTGCTCTTGGCAACTGCTGAGCTTTAGCTTCAGCCTTTAACGTTACTCCCTTTTTTCTTTAAGATTTCTTTTTATTTTGTATATGAGTATTTTGCCTGCATGTATGTTGGTGCACCACGTGTGTGTAATGCCCACAAAGATCCAAAAGGGGTGGAATTCCCTGGAACTGAATTATAAATGGTGGTTAGCCACTATGTGGGTGCTGGAACCCAGTTTCTCTGCAGGAGCAGCAAGTTGCTTTTGACTGCTGCTCCGTTCTCTAGCCCCTATTTTAACATTTTTATTTGGAGTGTCTACATTAGCTGGGCAGTGGTGGCACACTGCTCTACAATTCCAGGACACCCTGTCTCAAAACTCCACAGCACCACCACAAGTCTCTATTAGAAAGGATTATTGTCTCAATATATGTAGTCTTCACAGTTTGCCAAAATGTTTTGACTATCAGTAGATGAAAGACTTCAACTAGATGGGCAGTGAGGGGCCCCTTCCCTGCTGCGTCTCTCTAATTGCCTCCATCTTTGTCTTGCCTCAGGATCACGAGCCTTGCCATCATGCCCTGCTTGTTTTCTGTCGAGAAGAGATAAATACTAGTGGGCTGTCAGAAGATCTTTCCTAGGAAGCATTTGGTGTCTGAGATTTAATTTGCTCTGCACCTTTCCCATTTAGTACTCTCCGTACTGCAGTATAAATGTTGCTGGTGCTCCGTGCGTTGTTTTAGTTTTCCAGCTTTGGTAAGGGGTGAAGGGAATACTGTGTATTTTCCAGTTGTCATCACCTGGCAGTTTCACAGGTTCTGAGGCACAGCACAGCTGTAAGCCAGTAATTGTATTCACATGAGTAGCTGAGTTCAGATGTGGCATGTCTCTTTTATGGAAAAGGCTGACAAATACATGCTCTTTGACAGTTTGTATACAGCATATAGTTACACAGAAAACAGGTGAGAACTGCTGAAAGGTAAGTTCTTAACATTTAAAGAGACATTTTAAACTTCATTAAGCAGCATGGGAGTTGTTTGTACTAAGGAAAATGAAGGCCTTCTGTTAGACAGGTTCGTCTCATTAGCCATATGCTACAAGATACAGACTGTACAGAGCCCATGGGCTCAGCCTGCCAAGGACTCAGAGAAGAAAGAAGTGCCCTTTGATCCTCTGTTTAGAGAGTATTTGCTCAGTGTTTGCATTTTCTCAAACTTTACAAATTAACGAGGTTAAACTATCCACCTTTCTTTACAGAGTACTCATGACACATTGTTTTCTTTGTGCATTTTGGGATGGCAACCCCCTTTGCATCTGAGTGGGGGAAAGGCCATTATATTTCATTGAAAGCCTTAGGCTACTTACTTTTTTCAAGGGTTTTCTTTCATTTATGGAGAGTTTTCCTAGAAAAGTTATTTTTTAGCTTTACTTGGAAATGATTGCATATACTTTATAGAATGTGTTTGAAATAAAGACAAGTACAAATAGAGTTAGAGTTTGTGACCGTGGTTATGAGAATCCCAGAAAATTACAGCTTTAGAGATGAGGCAGAAAGTTTGGCTCCAACGGTCATACATGTTTTCATTGTAACATGATCCCTTCTCATTTTAAGACTTTTTAAAATAAAATTATCAGCTGGGCACAGTAGAGCACACCTTTGATCCCAGCACTCGGGAGGCAGAGGCAGGTGGATCTCTGTGAGTTCGAGGCCAGCCTGGTGTACAAAATGAGCCCAGAACAATCAAGTCTACACCGAGAAACCCTGTCTTGAAAAATAAACAAATGAACACCAAATAGATTTAGCCAAAATGCTGCTAACCAAAGCCTATTATTTCCAGATGACTGCCAGCAGCAAGTGGCAACAGCAGTGTGGAGACTAAGTAGGAAGCAGGGTGTATGTCATAAAGCAGCGCTGGCCGAGTTTTATCGAGATACATTCTTCTCGTTCCTGGGATTCCACAGTATGCCAAGGCCGGGAAGATGGCGTCTGGCTTCTCAGCCCCGCGGCCCCCAGCCTTTCGTCCTCCTGCTATAGGAAGTTACCCTTCTTCCCCATGGCTTATGAGGAAGGCTGGGAACCAGCTCAGCTGTTCTATGTGTGACCTGTTCTTCTTTGGCTTTTCACTGGTGTTGCTTTTCATTTTCTTTCTATGGTCTTGCTTTTTCCTGAGGAGCTTGTTCCATAATGACCTCATTTTATTTGACAATAATTTACATACTTGAATGTTTTTGTTTTTCAACACTGAGTTTCTCTGTGTAATCATGGCTGTCCTGGAACTCATTCTTTAGACCAGGCTGGCCTCGAACTCAGAGATTTGCCTGCCTCTGCCTCCCAAGTGCTGGGATTAAAGGTGTGTGCCATCACCGCCCAGTTTCATGTTTGAATTTTTTTTTAGAACTTGGGTCAGTTACAGTACATTGTATTTTCATTCACATAGAAAGAGAAAACAAATTCCTGCAAATTATCCTGTTCTCCGTATGTGTGGCATGTCATGTGTGAGAGTTCAAATACACATAACATTTATAGGATTCATTTACTTTTGCTAAAAGGAAAGAAAACTGAACTAAGGATATCTCTACACTTTCACCCTAAAAAATTATGGAGAAAACCTACCCTTTAAAGCACTGTGACATAGAGGTTGGAGAGATAGCTCAGAGGTGAAGAGCACTGACTGCTCTTCCAGAGGTCCTGAGTTCAAGTCCAAGCAACGACATGGTGGCTCACAGCCGCCTTCTGGCATGCAGGTGTACATGCAGTTAGAGCACTGTATACATAACAATAAATAAAACTTTTAAAAGCAGTTTGGTATAAGAAGACATGTATAAGTACTGTGCTGGGTATGGGAGGCCATTTGGTGTCCCCTTTAATTGTTCTCTTTCTTATTTTGGAGGCATGGTCCTCACTGAGGCAGCCAGCGAGTTCTAGGGTGGGTCTGCCTTCCTCTGCTTTACCGAGCACTGAGCTTATAGCTGTGGAGGAGCGCACCCTGCACAGTGCCCAGGCTGAGGTCCGCATGCCCTCTTGGTGAAGGGTTATTTTTATTACCTGGCATGCACTCTACTCATTCTCTGCTGGTGTCTAAGGTTTCATGTTGCTCAGAATCTTCATGTCCCATAACTTTTTGAGCAGATAAAGACTTTTAAAAGTATCCAACCAAGTAGTTACTAATTATTAACACTCGGCACTGATCAATATTTTGGTTCGAGAAGATGGAAGGATCACTGGTTCTGAGGTCTTGCTTATGGCTCTGTGGGTGAAGGTCTTTGTGTGAGGTCTTTATAACTACCTTGCTTTTATCATGGATGGATATTTTGTTCATCGAGAGGCCTTCATTTCACAGATCTGAAACCACCCTTCTGTTGACAGGTGTTTGGCTCCTCATTTTCCAACCACTTTATTCCGTGCACTCTGTCAAGCCACTCAGGAACCTTGAACCCACCAGTCTCTTCACATTTTTTTATCCAGTATCTTCATTACCTCACACCTTTCTGCCTGGTTTCAACTTGTGGTCTTTCCACTACAGTCATCATATTGTGTGTACTTTGCCTGCTTCCTCCTCTTCTGTCTGAAGGCAACTACCAAACCAGTGAAAGAAACCATGAAGTCAACTGACTTCCTCACTGCTGTGCCTGTCAGTCATTCAACACCGACACCTAATTGTGACAGTGGTGGCTTTATTAACCACTTAGGTCTTTCACTGAAAAGTTCTTCACTGGTTGTTCGGCTTGGCGTTAGTTGACCTTACATATTTGATTTGACCTTCTTTTTAAATATATTCAGCCTTGGACATTGAAGCCAGGAGTAACTGCCAGTAGAAAAAACAACAAAGATACAAAGCAAAGACAGCTGTGTGCAGGCTGGACTTGTCATTTGTCAGATTAGATTAGAATTCCAGGTTTTGATTTCTGTTTGTTTGGTTGCTTTAATTTCTAAGAGCAGTCATGTGTTTGCTATGAATCTTTCTATACCGAGTTGCTGATGTGTCTAAAACTGGTGTCTCTATTACTTCCAGGAACTGTTGTGGCTAAAAGAGAAATGGTTGGTTTTTATAAATGTCTCCTGTGTCCAGTGATTCTCAGTAATAACATGGCTAAGGCAAATAGTAGCAACGTAACAGGGCGTTAGGAATGAGTCTATCTCACTGTCCTTGATTTGGGCTGATTGGCTCTGATGATGGGAGGTGTGTTCTGTGAGGACTTGGAAGTCTGAGAAGCCCTGTGTGTGGGCTCTTTACATAGGAGACCTTTTCATTTTGTACTTCAGTGTTTGCAGGCAACCAAGGCAGGGGGAAACAAAATGAGATTGTGAACATACTGGAAAGGACTTTCCTGTTTTCACCACAGAGACTGTTATTTAATATTAAAATTTTGGCAGGTTTTTTGAGTTGTCTCTTTTCTTTGACAGTAATAAATATGACTGTTGTTCCAGCATCATTTTCTTACTATTGTTGAATAAGATGGTCATGACTTCATGCAGAGCATTAAGGTATTGCTTGACCCAAACAAATTAGTAGTGATATGTTTAGAAATTCCTAACATTTTGCCAAGCGTAGCTGTCTTACCCAGTCTTTCATTCATTTCAACAAATAGTCATTATTTGGTGTCTGCTGCTCAGGACATACTGCCAGGAGTCAAGCAGACCAAACGGCTCTTGCTCCAGAGTTTCTCATCTTCAGTATAGAGGAGCTAAAGGTGGTAAGCTCGGTGAAGAAGCCATGCGTATGTATGAAGGAAGGCCAGGTTTGCTCCCTAGTATCTGAGTTGCACTTGGAGTAAACAGGTGAAGGAGGCAGCTATGAAATCACCCATGGAAACATATTCTAGGCAGAGGGAAGAGCCAGTGCACAGTCCGTAGAGTTTGATTGATGTTCTTACCCATATAGAAATCTGTATCTAGGCCAAAACAAATACCAACTGTCCTGATTTTGCTATCAGGATATTAAAAGCCTCTGAAAGTGAAGTGGAGAATGTCCCTCGTTTCCTTTTCTCTGACAGCAGCTACATTACACTAAGGCCACTTCAAAGGTATGGCAGCTTAGGTTTTTACAAGTGCAAATCCACCTACAAATGGTGTTTGTTTGTTTGTTTTTTATGAAGGCTGGCTGATTTTCCACAGCCAGTGCTCTTCTAAGAACTGACCTATTGGATATGAATTCACAGACAGTTCTCTCTCCCTCCTTCCGTCTCTCTCTTTCCCCTTCCCTCTCCCTTTCTTGTTAACAAACAAACAAACAAACAAAAAACCCAAAACCAACCAACCAAAAAAAAAAAAACCATATGGAAACCCACAACTGTAGAAGTTTTGAAAATTTCATTTGTATCCACGTGTAGTGATGCACACTTTCTTTCAGTCAGCACTCCAGAGGCAGAGGCAGGCAGATCTCTGTGAGTTCAAGGTCACCTGGTCGGTGTAGTGAGTTCCAAGACAAACCAATGAACAAAAACCACATCTATACAGCAACATAAAAATACCCCTAATACCCCTATTAGACACCTGCTAGAGGCCAACAAATAGGAGCCCCAGTGCCAGAAATATTCCGAAGACCCCCTAGACACTACGGCTGTTGTCATTACTCCTCGTTGCCTTCTCATGCTTGAGTGATGCCCGGTGTCAAGACACTTTAGGTTTGAGTCACAGACCATGGAGAAGCCAGCTGGTACTGACCTGGAAACTTTATCTCTACTGGGAAGTTTTCATGAAAGTGTGTAAACTGCTTTAGGTGCTACTAGAAAAGAAAAGTAAGCACTGGTCACACCTGGCTGTGAACTCTTCCAGTTACAACCATGATAGGCCTGGCGTAAGTGCCTACTGGTGCAGTAGTGGAGCACAAGCCATGGGTCCCCAACCACTTTGTGCTCTGGTTTATGGCCCATCCCTGCACCACTGTTGGACTGAGAACCTGTAGAGGACAGGATGGAGGCCCTGAGAGATGCTACTACTATTACTAACTGACTCCTAATGCCTTTCAGTTATCCCCACCCCTACATCTCAGGGACCGGTGTGGAAAGAGGTGAGTGGGAGGGGGGGGGGAGCACCAAGGGGGGGGAGAAGAGACAGAAACAGACAAGGAGCCAGTGTCTTCTGACGCAGGAGGGCAGCTGCTCCTGTGAACTTGCAGTGGTTATGACAGCATGCACAAGACCTTCAGTCCGAGCCAGAAGAGGAAGTGAGCATGAGGTTCTGCCCTAGCAGAGGTGCTATTGCCAACAGTTAGCTGCTGGGCAAGAAAGGGTCAGTTTTCTCTAAGAGTAAAGCCCCTGCAAGTCTGTTGTGCTCTAGTGGAAGGCCACACACCCAAGAACATTGACAGGTGGTGGGGTGGGGGCAACTTTGCTTTTGTTTTGATTTTGGTTTTGGTTTTGGTTTTGGTTTTTCGAAACTGGGTTTCTCTGTATAGCCCTGGCTGTCCTAGACTCACTTTGTAGACCAGGCTGGCCTCGAACTCACAGCTATCCACCTGCCTCTGCCTCCCGAGAGCTGGGATTAAAGGCGTGTGTCACCACGCAGGCATCAGCTTTGTTTTTTTAAGAGAGGTTCTTGCTGAGGCCTGGGCTTGAACAGTTAAGCTGGGCAAGCGAGTCCCAGGGATTGACCTGCCTTCACCTCCTCAGCCCTGGGATTACAACGCACACCACACCCGGGTTAAGAGCTCTTGTTGCTGTTGCAGAGGAGCTACAGCCACATGCTGTTCACAACTATTCCCTAATGTATGGACCCCAAACACTCATGTGGTGACAAAGATACATGGAGGCAAAATACTCATAAACTACAATCAATCAATCTAAAATAAATAGATAAATAAATTTAGAACCTGCCCACTTTCCGGCCTGTTCCATAAGTGCTATAGCTCAAACTCCCTTACACTTGCACAGCAAGCCCTTTGCTGACTGAATTCTTTGTGCAGCCATGCCTGACAGGATAGTCATGTCAGTGTGAACAGTGCTGCCCAGGAAGTAGACATGCACAGCGCAGCTCTGGAAGGCTGGGAGAGCGGCATTGCCTATGCTGCTCTCAATGTGAAGCTGTTGCACAAATACTTGAGGTGGTTTTTCAGGTGTGTCATTGGCCTGGAATTTGCCAGCTGTGCAAGGCTGACTAGCCAGCACGGCACACTGATCCACGTGTCTGTCCTTTCTAGGGCTGAGACTGAAAGTGTGCTGCCATACCTGGCTTTTTACATAGATTTTAGGGAGTAAACCGAGATCTTTACAACTGAGCTCTCTGCCCCCCCACCCCACCCCTGAATCTTGGTTTTGAAGGGCTCTAGACTTGGCCAAGATGGTAAAAATCAGGCTGAAAAGAAGTAAATGTCAGTGCCCACCTGTGATACAGAGTTGCTGGCTGGAACAGCTGCTGTATCCTTGGAGTGAAGGGCTTGGCTGGCTGTCTCATGTCAACTTTGGATGGCTGCGTTCTGTGTTAAGATGCAGGAGTCCACTATAGAAGTAGAAGGGCCCGGTGGTGGCTTGGGGAGAACTATCTTTAAATGTCAGTTCTGCTACATAGTTGGTGTGGGTGAAAGCAACCTGCCTATGGCCTGACTGCAGCATCCCATCCCTCCTGAACACATTGTACTTTGTTTTTATTGCTGCTTGTTGGTTTCCTGCTCCTAAGCCAAGACATTAGGCAGTTAAAATAGCTTCCTTAGTTGAAACTCAGTGTTTGTCTTAAAGGCCACTACTCTGCCCTCCCATGTTG